>NW_028141976.1:1216190-1958690 GCF_025532165.1 Camponotus vicinus | reverse complement strand
ATCTGCTTGAAACGAATCTTTTTCTAAGATAAATAGAGTTATTGAAAAATTAATCCCGGGGATTCTACGCAATGATATTTGAACTGTTACCGTTCCGCAAATTTCTAACATCTGATTACTAAGATTTTTTAATATTCTATACGACGGACTTAGTCTCACGCGCGCCGGTTTTACATAATCGCGATATACGCTATTTTTCGCAAACGAGACAGAACTCCCTGTATCTATCAATGCCGTTAATTTTCTTCCCTCACCCAACAGGCTATCGACGCAGACCAACGGGTCATCGATGACGAGCTGTCGAGGACCCTCTTGGACGACTGCCACCACGTTCGCTGGGGAATGATCCTCCGCAACTCCAGCCGCCGCAGCCTTTGTGACTCCAGTCGCCACCGCTGATGTTCCCGGCAGAGCTGCCAAGTCCGAGACGCAAGCAACGGGCAACACGTAGTGGAGGGGGTAACGGGCATGTACGCGTAAGCGTACGTGTGAGCTCGGCGCTTCGGCTAGCTTCGGATAATAGAAGAGGACAGAATACAGTTTTCTGTCTCCTTCCTACCAAGCTGGCAACGAAAGACGGGCGACGCTGCTCGCGTCTCGATATCTCAATACGTACGATAGCGTTAAACGTTTTTCTCGTTCAACTTGTTATATTAGATATTTTTTATAACTGATAAATGTATAATATATTTATCAGTTAAAAATATATTAAATATATTAAATATATTTAATAGATTAATATTTATCAGATAAAAAATACATTTATCGGTTAAAAAATGTGTATAATATAAAAAGCTGTAAGGAAAAAACATTTAATGCTGTCGCACGCATTGAGATATCGAGAAGCGAGCAGCGTCGCCTGTTTCCGGCTTGGTAGGAAGGAGACAGAAAACTGTATTCTGTCTTCGTCCTATCAAGCAGACAACGAAAGCGACGGGCGACGCGCGACGCGCGACGCTGCTCGCTCCTCGATATCTCGATATGCGCTCGATCGTTTTTCTCTTACAGCTTTCCTTTATGTTATAAATTTTTTACAATTAGTAAATATACATATATATATACATATGTATATATAAATATATATATACATATACATATGTATATATAAATGTATATATGAAACGTAAAAATATATTATAAAGCTATAATATTTAATATAAATATTTTTAATATAAATATTTGACTTTTTTTTTACATATATATACGTATATATTTAAAATAATAAAAATGAGTGGCGATTTTCCACACCACCCACGAGGTATCACCAATGGCGCGTTAGGTTTCTTTTACGTGGACCTTCGCCTGGAGCCCTATTGTACCACATTGTATTGTATTATATTATATTATTTCGTCATTTACAAGTATGTCTGTTATACAGACAAAATATTTTTGATACACTTTTTAGAAGTGTGATGTCTGTTACACAGACAAGATATTTTTTATACTTTTGCTTTTTAGAAGTGTGTGTGTGTGTGTTGTGTCTGTTACACAGACAAGATATTTTTTATACTTTTGCTTTTTAGAAGTGTGTGTGTGTGTTGTGTCTGTTACACAGACAAGATATTTTTTATACTTTTGCTTTTTAGAAGTGTGTGTGTGTGTGTTGTGTCTGTTACACAGACAAGATATTTTTTATACTTTTGCTTTTTAGAAGTGTGTGTGTGTGTGTTGTGTCTGTTACACAGACAAGATATTTTTTATACTTTTGCTTTTTAGAAGTGTGTGTTGTGTCTGTTACACAGACAAGATATTTTCTATACTTTTGCTTTTTAGAAGTGTGTGTGTGTGTGTGTGTGTGTGTGTGTGTGTGTGTGTGTGTTGTGTCTGTTACACAGACAAGATATTTTCTATACTTTTGCTTTTTAGAAGTGTGTGTGTGTTGTGTCTGTTACACAGACAAGATATTTTCTATACTTTTTAGAAGTGTAGTGTCTGTTACACAGACAGAATTTATTATTTGTGAGACGAAGAACCAGCTATGTCAGTGGTATCTGCAGCATGTAGTCTTAAAGTACTCTTATCTTTCTTAAGAGCAGGAGCATATAATTTGTCCGTTGACATTAGAGACAAATGTTTTTCATCAATTTTCATTTTTATAGCTGTTTCTCCTCTCGTTTTTAATACAGATTTAAAAACACAAATTGCATTAACAGTAGCCGACGAAAAACTGTTACGTTTTTTCGTTTTTAAATTATTTAAAAGAGAAAACATTCTCTCCGGATCGGCATTTGAATTTGGAAGCGATCTTATAGTATTTATAACATTTGTTAAATTGGGATATTTAACAAGATTATTACAACGACTTTGTAAAATTTCTTTCCACATGCTGTCGAAATTTAATTTAGAAAAGCTTTGTTTTTCTTCCATTGTAAAATCTAATGGTAAGGCAATCCATTCTTTCTTTAAACCATCTTCATCAAAACCGCCGATAGTTTTAGCTATAAAAGAAACATCATTGAATGATGTTTCTCTATTATTATCAAATAAACTTATATATGATTGAAAAACTTGTAACTTTGATAAAAATATATTATTTATAGGTAATCTTTTACGTATTTCTTCTGCAGCAGTCACATAAAATATTAAACAATTCTCTCGAATAATTCTAACTATGTTTATGTGACCTTTGAGCGTTAATTCCTTGAGATATTCCTCACATTCTGATCCTAAAATAATTTCATTTATAGCTTTTTGATTTTCTTTTAGTGAGAATATTATATTTGTAGAAAATGGTTTTAAATATTCTTCTTTTAAAAAATTCCGACAGATTTGGAAAAGAAAGTTTATAGATTTTGGATGTAACAAATGAATCCTTGTTTCTAATGCTTGAAAGAATGCATTAAATGCATTAAAAAAATTCAAAACGTATTTTAAAAACAGAAAATAAGCTTTCATCTCTACGTTGTCCATCATAGATAGCAGATATTCTCCAGAATTTGTTTTCTCGCTCACAACCATTTCAGTAAGAAAGTATTTAATTGTATCCCAAGATTCAAGAAGCCTTTCGATACATAAATAGTGCGAAAGCCAGCGCGTATCACATAATTTCAATATTTTGCGATTTGTTTCTTGGAAACATTCACAAAATTCACGAAAAATAGCCGAACGTTTTGGACTACTATTGAGATAAGTAGCAATTTTTTTTAGAAATTCGTCGCAATATGTAGGCATTTTGAACAAGCAGCATGCGCTGCTAATGCGGAGGAATGACATGGGCATGAAAATGTTAATAAATGTGGACATATTTCTTCTAATTTTTTTTTAAACGATAAGTGTTTTCCTGTCATAACAGATGCATTATCGCATGATAAGGCTATGATATTTAAAAACGGTATCTGTAATTTCCACATTTCACATTTAAATGCCTGAAACAACTTTTCTGCGCTTGAATCTTTGGCATCAATATCGATTAATTTAACTAATTGTGAGCGAATATCTAATGTCTCTGGATCAACGTATCGAACAAGAAAAGTCATCCATTTATTATTTGTTATATCAGATGTTTCGTCAATAAAAATTGTAAATTTTGTATTTTGAAGCTTATTGACGACACGATCTGTTTCAACTGGGCATAAAACATTTGTAATAATGTTTTTACATTTCGTTCGGCCCATTCTCATGTTTTGTAATACATTAGGATCTTTTCCTATATGTTGAAAGAAACTAAGGATTTCTTTTGCAGTTTGATGCGAAATATTTTTATCAGCAATTAATGCCGCATACCGAATTTCTGCTGTTTTTTTTCGCTCATCAAACGACAAAAGTGAATCATTTATTATATTTATATTTTCATTCGTATTCTTTATTTCTGTTTCATGTTTTTTAGATATTTCCATATGTGTTTTGGATTCTGTGTGACGATAAATTTGCGATAAACCACCAACCATGGATTTATCACAGAATGAACAAAAAAATGAATTTTCATCGTGTGATACTTTGCGTAGCCATGGTTTAAATAATTCGATTTCCAACCATTTTTCTTTAAATTTAGTCTTTAAATTTATGTTAATTTTTTCGGATATTTTTTTATTTGAAATTGTATTTTCAATATTTAATGAAGATGAAGTATTTTCTTTAAGATTATTTTTATGACACGCAGAATCCGCATGTCTCAAAACATGTGTATTGCACGAAATATTTTTATTGCATATAATACAATGATACAAGCTCTCATCAAAAGATACTTTACGTATCCAACATTTAATTCGATCATCATTGAGCCAAGCATCTGAAAAGCTTCGCTTAGGTTTTTTTTTTGATTCATCACACATGTTTATGAAACAAAAAATAGGCAGAAATAAAGAATCAAAGAAGAGTGAATAAAAGAAAATAAAGATTAAACAAGATAAAGATATATAGCAATTTTAAATAATCAGAACTCACAAGCGGGATTGTGACAGTTTTCTGAACACCAAGATTTCACGACGCACGTATAAAAAAATACGTTTACTCGAGAGTACAAGGCGACAAGATAATTTGATGGAGATGCTACGAAAAAAATGATCGGCATAAAACAAATGAAACGACATGAAACAAATAAACAAGTGCCGAGTGTGCCTTATTCTCAGTCCATCAAAGCACGGCGACAAACGCAACATACGTCCCGCGCTAAACGTCAACATGTCTCGTAAGTAAATCATTATTTATAGAAAAATATTAAGAAACTTTAATCTTTTAAATTTTTATGTTATAATTTTTTTCAATTTTACAGGAGACATAAATGCTGAAATGGGGGCACTCGTTCTCCAGGATGTTCCCGATATGCAGTTGATGCAACAATTGTTGCATCAACTGCAAGGGTATATGCAGCTACAGCAGCAGCAGCAGCAGCAGCAGCAGCACCAGGGGCAGCACCAGGAGCAGCAGCAGCAGCAGCAGCAGCAGCAGCAGCAGCAGCAGCAGCAGCAGCAGCAGCAGCAGCAGCAGCAGCAGCAGCAGCAGCAGCAGCAGCAGCAGCAGCAGCAGCAGGAAGTGCAGGCGCAGCAGCGAAATGGTATGTTATTTTTTATATTAAATTCTATTTTATTAAATTATATATATGTATATATATATATATATATATATATATATATATATATATATATATATATATATATATGTATATATATATGCATTATTATAATTTATTTATTATTTATGTTTATTATGTTTATTATGTTTATTATTTGTTATAATTTATTATTTTTTGTTTTTCAGAAAACAAACCAAAAAAAAGAGGAGGCGGGAAATCCCGTGTCCTGTGGTACGCCCGGCGGAACACGGGCATCAGGGGCGGCGCAAGCGCCCCAAATAGAGGAGGCCGAGGAGGCGGCCGAGGCAGGAGAGACGGCCGAAGCAGGGGAGGCGGCCGAGGCAGGGGAGGCGACCGAGGCAGGGGAGGCGGCCGAGGCAGGGGAGGCAATATCATAAATAATAATTATTATTATTAATTATCTTTTTTGTAAAAATAAATATTAAAAAATAATTCAGGGAATATTTATTTTTTCCTTTCCAAATATTTTCTTTATCCTTTTTTCCTTCTAGATAATATAATACAATACAATGTGGTACAATAGGGCTCCAGGCGAAGGTCCACGTAAAAGAAACCTAACGCGCCATTGGTGATATCTCGTGGGTGGTGTGAAAAATCGCCACTCATTTTTATTATTTTAAATATATACGTATATATATGTAAAAAAAAAGTCAAATATTTATATTAAAAATATTTATATTAAATATTATAGCTTTATAATATATTTTTACGTTTCATATATACATTTATATATACATATGTATATGTATATATATATTTATACAGGGTGACCCATTTTAACTTAGGCAGCCAAATAACTCGAAAAATAAGCAAGATAGAGAAAAATGTTTTAGACAAAAGTTGTATGGTTTCGAGGGGGCCATAAGATGGTATCATTGGTTTGACCTTGAAGAGTCATTTGAAGGTCACGTGAAGGTCACTTCAATTTTTTTAAATGGAATACCCTATATATTTTTGTACATTCTTGTAGCTTATTTCGAGAGCTTTCCAAAACACTATAATTAAGTACTTTTTTGTTAAGTACTTTTTGAGTTATGAGGCTTGAAATAATTTCTTAATTTTACATAAACCGTAAAATATCTTGTAAAATATTCATTTTTCGATTATCTTACCTTAATACTTTTATGTACAAAATAATGAGAGGAATCAATTGGTGTAAAGAAAACACATAGTTGTTTTTAAGCAAAAATATGGAATTGTTAATTGCAAATTACATATTTTTTCTTCGAAACAACTATGTTTTTTTTACACCATTTGATTCCTCTCATTATTTTGTACGTAAAAGTATTAAGGTAAGATAATCGAAAAATGAATATTTTACAAGATATTTTACGGTTTATGTAAAATTTAGAAATTATTTCAAGCCTCATAACTCAAAAAGTACTTAACGAAAATGTACTTAATTATAGTGTTTTGGAAAGCTCTCGAGATGAGCTACAAGAATGTACAAAAATATATAGGATGTTCCATTTAAAAAAATTGAAGTGACCTTCACGTGACCTTCAAATGACTCTTCAAGGTCAAACCAATGATACCATCTTATGGCCCCCTCGAAACCATACAACTTTTGTCTAAAACATTTTTCTCTATCTTGCTTATTTTTCGAGTTATTTGGCTGCCTAAGTTAAAATGGGTCACCCTGTATATACATATGTATATATATGTATATTTACTAATTGTAAAAAATTTATAACATAAAGGAAAGCTGTAAGAGAAAAACGATCGAGCGCATATCGAGATATCGAGGAGCGAGCAGCGTCGCGCGTCGCGCATCGCCCGTCGCTTTCGTTGTCTGCTTGATAGGACGAAGACAGAATACAGTTTTCTGTCTCCTTCCTACCAAGCCGGAAACAGGCGACGCTGCTCGCTTCTCGATATCTCAATGCGTGCGACAGCATTAAATGTTTTTTCCTTACAGCTTTTTATATTATGCACATTTTTTAACCGATAAATGTATTTTTTATCTGATAAATATTAATCTATTAAATATATTTAATATATTTAATATATTTTTAACTGATAAATATATTATACATTTATCAGTTGTATGAAAATATTGATATATTTTTTCATATGAAAAATTAAATGTCATAATTCTTATAAACGAATATATATATATATATATATATACATATATTCATTTTTAAGAATTATACGATTTGATTTTTTAATATGAAAAATATATATTTTCTTACAATTAGCAAATATATAATATATTTATCAGTTATAAAAAATATCTAATATAACAAGTTGAACGAGAAAAACGTTTAACGCTATCGTACGTATTGAGATATCGAGACGCGAGCAGCGTCGCCCGTCTTTCGTTGCCAGCTTGGTTGGAAGGAGACAGAAAACTGTATTCTGTCCTCTTCTATTATCCGAAGCTAGCCGAAGCGCCGAGCTCACACGTACGCTTACGCGTACATGCCCGTTACCCCCTCCACTACGTGTTGCCCGTTGCTTGCGTCTCGGACTTGGCAGCTCTGGTTCCCGGTTGTCTTTGTCCTTTCGTGTCCTTCTTTTTAAGGAATGGGCAATCGAACCGTCGATGTCCTTTCTCCTTACAATAAAAGCAACTTACCTCACCTTTGCAATCTTTGTGACCGTGCCCCTTTTTACCGCAATTCCTGCAGGTGTTGTCCATGGGCTTGGCCGTCGTGTTCACCGCCGTCGACTTCTTGTCCTGCTCTGCTACGCCGTGTGTGATCCGCCGCATGGATTCCATGAAGACGTCCACCGTCGCAGCATTGACTGATAGCGCGATGCCGCGCAACGAGGATTGCGTGATGCCGCTGATCAGCAAATGAACCTTGTCGATTTCTGCCAAGTCTGCCCGATGCATGAGAGCCAGCTTATCGATGGCGTACTCGTCGAAGGTCTCCTTGCCGGACAACCACTTCCTGCCTTCGATCCGCTGCATCGTCTTGAAGAACGGGACCTTTTGATCAAAGATTTTGATCAACTCGTCTGAGGTCCGTCCACGACTCGACCGCTGCTCCGGTTTGAATGTCAAACCAACGGCGAGCCGATCCCGATAATTTGCTGGAGGCCGCCAGCAATGTCACCCCGTCGCTAGCTCCATGGACTTGAGCGACCTTTTCGATCCTCCGGACCCACGACCGCACGTTCTCGTCCTCCTTCCCTGCGAACTCCGGGATCTGCGAAGCCAACGCCTATATCGGGTTGCCGCTCGTCCATGCGGAGGCCCTTGAATGACCCACTTCTTGGCTCGGAGTTGATCTCTGTGAGGAACCTGTTGGCACGGGGTCTGGAATTACTGGCTCTGGAGCGCCGTCCGTCGCCGACGGACCTGTGCTCCTCTGCGCCGTGAGAACTTCCAGCAGCTGTCCAAACTGCCTCTGCTACTCCTGAAAGCAACGTCTTTGCTCCTCTCTTTCTTCGTCCTGCCGACGGATAACGCTCTGCAACGCGCTAACCATCTGCCGCAGAACATCCGATTGATCCGACGGATCAGTCGGCCTCGATGTGCCCGCTCCGCCCTCGGAGTCCTGTTGAGCCTGAGATGGACCCAGAAAATCCAAGGCCGGGCTGTTGTTCTCTAAATGAGAAACGATCGACTCGATCAAGTCGATCTTCTTCCCTGTGGTCAGAAGCCTGTACCTGGCCGCTTCCTGGCGGAGTTGCTCCACTGTGAGTCGCTCCAACGACGCTCGATCCATAATTTCATCCACGCTCTCTGTATTAACTCGAGATTTTCTTCTTACCGCAGGTATCCGGTCTTCAAGCTCGCTACTTGCCGAAGATTCCACCAGCCGGTTGGATCCCACTTCTGAGTTGAAAGCTACTCGTCGGTTTCTTCTGAATAATGATCGAGAGATTTGAATGGATGGCTCGAATGATTGTGATACGAATGACTGTAGGATGATTTCTTGATGTGCCGAAAAACTGTCGAGTCACGCCGGAAAACGGACGTAAGACCGGGTGGATGGAAATGTCGTTTGAATGAAGGTAATGATTTATCAGGAATGTGGATGAGTGTGAAAGAAACAGGGTGAAGCCCGCACAGATACTTTGATATTAATTCAATACAAGAATACTTTATTAATCTAACTCGCAATGACTCTTTTTCGTTTCGCTCTGTTCGCTAACAGTTATCTGAGGAGAGTGTCGGGCTCTCCACGCTGTAGCAACTGGGTGCTCCGCGGCTGTGGAATTAAATTCCCCCACCCGTTATGTCATGTGGCGGCAGTTGCGGTACTCGTGACGCCATCTAGTTTTAACCTAAGTTCTTACAGTAGCAAATGCCCCGAACAATCGTCCTTCGCGCAGAGAAGCGCTCCGAGCTGGGATCCGAATTCCTAAGGAAAGAGAAGAAACGTAAGCTTTTATTGTCGCGACAGTTTTTTTTTAAATTTGTGCATAAATATACCGAGGGATCGGAGCATCTACTGCAGTTGCAGGAGAAGTGTTTGGTGACTTTCAGAAATTGCCTTCGAGCGCTATCTTTACATCAAAGTTAGACGAACGTACCTTTGAGTGCCTGCGCGATATTTACAGTTAAAACAGCTCATTTCTGAGCTAATTGACAGTGAAACTCGTTAGAAAGTTTTATCCTTTTGAGTGCTATTGTGGATATTGTGGATTTTGGGCGCCAACGGATACCTAGCCACATCGTCACGCAAAACCATCGGACGAACAACCGTTAGCAAACCGATCTTTCGAGAACGGCCATCTTTGGCCTTTGTCTCTCCCCCCAACTACCGATCCTCGCTACTTCTTCCTCAGATAATTTTCCATCCCGAAAATTTTTTACCTCCACTCATCATGTCCTCCGAGGGTAAGCACAATTCCTCTAAAGACACCGAGATGGATTTTGAGGAAGATGTCCTCCTCACTCACACTCTCAACTCGCTTATAAACGAGTCCGGACTGTCTGATCAAGTAAGTCTCAACAATAACATCATTAAAAACCCATCATTTTTTAAGGATTCGTCTATTAATTATCAACGAAAACGAAACAAAGAAAACGAAGACACAGATGACACCCTAACCTCTAACAAAATTCAAATAGTGGATGTCAACTCTCCTCCCACGACACACACCCCGTCAATAACTGGCTCTCTAATTTCTATTAACGACTCTATCCGAAGAAATAGATACTCGGAAAACAATCACGGTCCGTTTGACATACATATATAACGGATCAGTAATCCCTCTACCCCACTACATCCTATTACTATCGGCAGATTAATCAATAGGCTTAATATAGACGGAATCATCGAGATCAAAAAGGCGGGTTACTCTAAAGTATCAGTATTTCTTCAAACAGGACAGGCTGCTAATTCTCTTACAGAAGATCCACGCCTTAAAGAAAATGACTTAATAGCATTTATCCCCCTCCTTTTCGTACTTCCAGAAAAGGAATCATAAGGAATGTCCCCCTGGACTTAACCGAAGACCAAATTCTTGAAGGAATCAAGAGCCCTATCAAGGCCCTATCAGTCAGAAGATTAAATCGCAGAGTCAAAAATCAGAACAGAGCCTCACAAGGACAACATCTAAACAATACACAGTCCTTCGCAGAAGACACTCTCACACCTTCATATTCAGTTGTCATCACATTCGAAGGCCAGAAACTTCCTACTTACGTTACTCTCTTCTACGTAAATCACCCTATCACTCCATACGTCTCTAGAGTCTCTATGTGCCACGCCTGTTATAGATTCGGCCACATCAAGGCCTCCTGCAAGGGGTCTCCAAGATGCCTGCATTGTGGAGAAAAAGGCCATTCAGCAAATAAGGATGACTGTCCCCTCTGGCAAAAGCCCCCCATTTGTGCCAATTGCAAAGGAGAACACCGCGCCACCGACCCCAGCTGCCCAGAGCTGCAGATCCAAAAAGACATCAGAGAATACGCGGCGTATAGAAATATCTCCATTGTCGACGCCAACTGCATCATAAGAGATAAAAGATCACCGCCTCCTTTCTCCTCTTCCTCAGAGGAATTTCCACCCCTCCCTCCTCGAGACACGTGCCCCTTTCCTCACACTAAAACAACAGATAGTTCGTTTGCGTCACGCTTTTCTTCGCGATCATACGCAAAATCTATCTCCCGGACTCAACCAGACAAATCCTTTGCCCCTCCTTTATCCAAGTCTAAATCTCTCCTTACTTTATCCCCTAAGCATAAAAAAATTATTTACAACAATCTTACCTCTCAGTCATCTTCCTCGCGCTCCATCTCCAAACCCTCTTTATCTTCTTCTTCTATCTCTTTTTCTATTCCACTTCACAAGTCATTAAGTAATAATAACCACAACAATACAACGAGTTCGGCTAACAATAGCCTCCCTCAAATTTTCTTAAATAACGCTAATTCCATCAAAACCTCTTCTAGCGCAGATATCAACAAACTCATACAGAAATTCTCTTCTTTCATTAAGACTCCTAATTTTCCTGCAGAATCATTAGCCATGGCAATCTCATTCATTGAAGGCTTCCTAAAGTCGCAAGATACCTCCTCATCATTGCTACAAGATGACAACATCCCTTCCGCTTAAAGACCTTACAATTTTATAATGGAATTGTCGCGGAGTCATCAACAAGAGGGAACTTTTAGTCGACCTCTTAGACCAGTTTGACATCTTTGCCTTCTCTGAAACCTGGTTAACTACAGATCGAAAATTATTCTTTAAAAACTATCACATTCTCAGACAAGATGGCCCCTCCAGCCACTCAGGCGGAGTTCTTCTAGCCATCAGGCGAAATATTCCATTCCACAAAGTTAACACTATTCCTTCTTTCCCAGATATTCTAGAAACAATTTGTATTGAAATACCAACCTCCCCCAAACCTTTTCTCATTGCATCAATTTACAAACATCCCGGTCCCTCAGATTCTTCCCTTTGGGAGAACTTCTTTTCTTCGTTTGACTCTTTCTCACATGCTCACATCATCATCACTGGTGATTTTAATCCCCATCACACCACGTGGGGCAGTCATCACTCTGACCGCTCAGGCAAACTTCTCCTTGAAGCCACACAAGAGCACCTCTTTCTTATTAATGACGGCACTCCTACCCGCCTCTGTTACCCTCACAACCTTCCGTCGGTCATAGACCTCACTTTTGTTTCATCTCCCCTAGCCCCCTTCATATCCTGGGAATCGTACGAAGACTCCTTGGGCAGCGATCACATTCCCTCTATCACTCGCATCAACTTCCCAGTAAAAACTATCTCCTTCTATTCCCACAAACTCAATACTTCTGAGCTAAACTGGAAGTCATTTCAGTCTCTCTTGATCACCCAAGCACCAGACCTACTGCCTCAATTACAGGCTCCAGACGTTCCTTATTTAGAGAGGTACGAAAATCTCATCAATTCTATTAAGAACACTGTTCGTTCTCTTATTCCTCAAAAACACAGGAACCAATATCGAAACCCTCCCCGTAAGAACCACAACCCCCCCTCTTCACGGATACATTCCTCTCCGCCTTCACCCTGGTGGAACGAAACATGCACCGAGGCAGTCGAACTCAGGAAACAAGCTTTTCGCCTCTTTAAAAAGAGACCCTCTTAGGAAAATTTTTTTAATCTCAAGAGGCAGGAAGCCTCCACAAAGAAAATCCTACGCAACGAGAAACGTAAAAGTTGGAGATCCTTCTGTAAAGAAATCTCCTCTTTTACCCAGTTAAATACCCCCTGGAAACTTATCAAGAGATACAAGAATAGATATCTTACATCAACCAATTCCTTTTCTACTTCCTTTTCGAATCAAGACATGTAAAACACCATTGCTTCTTTATGTCCTTCGTCCTGCGTGGCACCACCTCCAGATTTCAACTGCCCTGACAACACTCGCCCTTTGACTACCGTTTTTGATTCTCCGTCCTCACTATCGGAGCTACACTTCGTCCTTAACGTGATGAAAAACAAAAAGACCTCTCCTGTCCAGACCAAATTTCCTACTCCATGATCTCTCATATTCCCAAGGTCTACCTTTCGGCACTTCTCAGCATACTGAATGAAATTTTCTCTTCTGGAAACCTCCCAGATTCATGGAAACGCTCATTGGTATTTTTAATCCCAAAATCTATCCCCGGCAAATACCGCCCTATTTCTTTGACATCCTGTGTATTAAAAACCATGGAAACTCATTCTAATGAGATTGAATTGGTGGCTTGAAAGGTATTCAAAACTTCCTAACTCTCAATACGGTTTCAGAAGATCTCGTTCTTGCTTGGACAATCTTTCTATTCTTACTTCTGAAATGCACGTCAGTCTCTTAAGAGGAGGTGTCACCGCATGCCTCTTTCTAAATCTGACTAGTGCCTTTGACGACGTTATTCCTAATATCCTTTTTGAGGACCTCAAAGAGATGGGCCTCCCCATTAAGTTCTGCAAATTTATTTACAACCTAATTCATTTAAGGATCATTCAATTCTCTATTAACGGAGAACTCTCCAAAGAATATCACACCCGCAAAGGAGTTCCGCAAGGATCAATTCTCAGTCCCACTTTATTCAACATCTATGTATAATAGCTAAATTGAAAAAACACATCAGTGAAGAGTGCGAGATTGTCCAATTCGCGGACGACATAGCCATCTTTTCCAGCTCAGTCAACATTTGCAAGGCTCTATCTAACCTAGAACTCTCAGCCAATAAGGCATACAGATTTCTCTCTTCTAGAGGTCTCACTGTCTCTCCTACTAAGTCATCACTCGTTCTCTTCACAAGGAAACATATTAATCCGACTGCTTACTCTATCACAATTAACAATACGTTGATCCATTCTACTCCCTCATGTCGCTTTCTAGGGATCATTCTCGACCACAAACTTTCCGGGAAAGAACACGTATCATATATCCACAAACGTTGTTCTAATTTAATCAATGCCATTTCCTCGCTAAGAGGAACTTGGTGGGGAGGCGAGCCTCGAACCCTCCTATGCATCTACAAAGGCCTAATAAGAGGTTCCATGGAATACGGATGCGCCTTCTTCCCATACAATAACAATTCCACAATGACAAAATTAAACAGCATACAATTCAAATCTCTTAGATTATGCTTAGGTCTTAGAAGAACTACCCCGACTAACGTAATACTCGCTGAAGCCGCAGAAGGTCCTTTGATAGAGAGATTCAAACTCCTAACAGCGAGGTATATCTTGAAAATCTTCTCTTTATACTCCCATACTGCTCTGAATAAGCTTTCAGAATTATATTGGTACACCAACAGGAAAAAAAAGAAAAAAGATCCTAGTGAGTCTTTCCTATTGTTTCCCATGTTCAGAGAAATGTGGAAATACCAAAAATACATTGCAGACTTCGATTACCCTTCTCCTTATTCAGTAGAATTTGAGGCACTCGTTCACACCCCTGAATTAATCCTCACCACTTCAAACCAATCTGACGAAATTAAAAATTCCATGTTTCCTACTTATATCTTCCTAAATATATTCCATCACCTCATACAAGACAGAATGGTTTTTTATACTGACGCTTCTAAGTTAGACATAGGATCTCCTGTGGGCTTTTCTATTTACTCTTCTACAACTAATACCCAGCTCATGTTCAAGACCTCTTCTTACTTTTCTATTTATTCTGCTGAAGCCCTAGCTATCCATTACACCTTAAATCACATTCTAGACAACTCAATTCCTAAAGCGGTGATCTTTACTAATTCAAAGACCGTCATCGATACTCTTGCTTCACATAATTTTGGTCACTCATGCAACTATATTATCTACATTATTCGACAGAAGTTACTAGAAATATACAGAATCAATCATATAGTTACCGTTGTATGGCTACCTTCTCACTGTGGCATTCTAGAAAACGAGACAGCAGATTGCTTAGCGAAAAACGCCATCTCGCGAGGCACTTCTATAACCGACACGGTTCCTCATTCTGATTTCTACACCATAACAAAAAAAAATTATCTGGAAAACTCGACCAAATTTTTAAAGTCACAAGCACACCACAAAGGCAAAAAATACTTTCTGCACTATGATGAACTACAATCCAAATCATGGTTCCACTTTGATATAGATCGAGAGGCTATTGTCACCTGCGCCAGAATTAGAAACAATCACTACTCACTAAACGCAAGTCTATATAGATGCAACATAGTTCATGATCCTTCATGCCATTGCGGTCACCCTCTTCAAGACGTGGAGCATATTTTCTGGCATTGTCCTGCATTTCGAGCATCTAGAGAAGTACTGATTAAACAACTTGTTCAACAAAAAATTCAACCACCACACCAAATCCAAGATATTTTGAGGAAGCCTACCCTCGGAGTTATTAAATCCATCCACTCCTTCTTAAAAAGAATCGACATACATTTATAACCACTTGATTTTCTGTTTCTCTTATCTATTTCTAATCTCACGTCCCTTGCACCCTTACCAATCTCAACAATCACTAAAACTGACAAATATATTTCAGTTTACCACCTTCACCTCAGACCAGACCATTTCAACATCACCCCAAGATAACTAACTGACTGTCAAACTATTATTAAACAAAGCAGTACTCACTTATTCTCAAAGAAGATACAGATTATCAGTTGATGGCCGGATTACACCCTAAAAGGGACGTGGCCAAACAAACCAAAGAAGAAGAAGAAGAAGAAATTGCCTTCTGTTTGACATATCCCATAGAAGATCGGTGTAGGACATGGTGATTTCCTCGCCAGCGGCGATCGGCAGCGTGGCAGTCACATGCAGCTGTTGCTGATCATCGAAGTGGTGTCTAGTATTTAGCACACAGCAATGATTCTGCAACGCACCCAAGGGATAAAGACCGCGTAAACTCGTGGTGCAGTCCTTGTTGCTCGCGACTAGGACTTCGAAAGAATTTGTGTTGAAGACCCCGCAAATGCATTTCATAAGCTCCAGTTGCTCCTTGTTGGAAAGCTTGTTCACGTTTCTCTTGAGTAGATCGATCTTGAAATTTATTTTAAACAAAATTCTTAATTTAATATATGTATATTATTATCGTGTTTTTTTCTCTTCTTTTTTTTATATACAAGGATATTATACATATATAAAATATTAAACATAAGTGAGAGATTATATAAGTCTATCTAGATAATCAAGTGTGATTAATGTCATTAATTATATTGCTTTTGTTGTGTAACAATTATATAATATTATTATCAAGAATTGTTGGCAACATGATAGCAAGACAATTGGCTATCTGGATAGCTAATACATCGCTCAAAAGTATGTCCATATAATTAGAACGATAATTACATAATAAATTTTAGAAAAATAATGGAAAAAATATAAAAATGAAAAAAGCAAAATATATGAAGAAGCACATTGTTAATTATACCCAGATAGCATACAAGAAACGTACAGAAGATATCTCAAAGACATCTTTAGGACGATAGGACGTCTTCAGACTGTCCTCTAAACGTCTTTTGAATATACATGTTGTCTGGGCAATAATTTAATTGTTATCTTTTTTAATCTATAAAAGCTATACGAATCAGAAATTTATTAAATATTATGTATGAAAGAAAAGTAAATCGGATCAAACCCAGTGAGAAATGTTGGTCGAATCTACATCGATTCAACATCGATTAGACGAATGATTTGTCGAATCGATGTCGAATCGATGTAGATTCGACCAACATTTCTCACTGGGAATGTACCTCATGGTTACGAGTAAGCTCCAAATGGCACTCGAAGGCGTACAAGAGTTTACGTTGTTCCTTCGATAACGTAAGACCGCGTATCGGTATCACCGCGAGCAGCAGTTCATTGGACCAGGTGGAACCGCAGGTCGGCATCCACTCCTTGAGTAATCGACACTCTTGAGAGTGCATCGTCGAGTTCTCGCATTCCGTCGAACAGATCGGCAAACCGCAACCATGATCGCAGGAAAATAGAGGGCAATTGTTCTTATAACAGACGACACACATAGGGAAGCACTTTCTGTAGAGTAGTTAATACTAAGAGAGTTCTAACTCAGGGATCTCAGGGGGGTGAGGGCAACCGCGGGGGGAGGGGTAATGACGTCATGCGGGGGTATGACGTCACGCGTGGAGGGTGACGCGGGGGTATGGCGTCACGCGGGGGGGGGGGGGGGGGTATGACATCACGCGTTGAGGGTGACGCGGGGGGTATGGCGTCACGCGGGGGTGGGGGGTATGACGTCACGTGGGGGTATGACGTCACGCGGGGGCTCCCCGGTACACCCCCCTCACCCCTCCCCTCTTTACCCCCAATATAAGTAACAGCTCTCGCGGTACCCCCCTTACCCCTCACCCCCTTTACCCCCAATATAAGTAACAGCTCTCGCAGTATCCCCTCACACCTCCTCACCCCCAATATAAGTAATTCTAGATTTTTTCCGTTGGACATCCTTATCTCTCTCTCTCTCTCATTGAATTACGCGTCGCGCGAATTTATAAGCAATATAAACAAACGACGACCCCCAGAATCATCTTCAACGATTTTTCCTCGGAAGGAATGCAACGCATATCAGCGCCGATGTTCGGCTGCTTTGCGCCTTTGTTTTAAAGATAAGAAAGGGTTAGATGAAATATATATAAGGAGAATTGGATGTTTTATCGCAAGTATAAGTAATATTATATTACCCGGTTGATAAAGAATATAAACAGTGGTGTTTTACCAAGCAATAGCAATATTGTATTACATACCTTAACGCGTCGGGACATGTTTTCGCAAACACAATAGCTCTCCCCAGTACACCCCCCTTCACCCCCTATAAACAATATAAGCAGTGGTATTTCTTTGAAGAGGATTGGGCGGGTGGGAATACGTGCGAAGAAATTACATGTGTGATATAGACTTATAACTATTTATTCTGCTTATATTTAGTATACAAATATAATTTTTGTCTTACATATTAAGAATTAAAAGCTAAAGCTGCTAGCTCGCAATCGACGAGTTGATGCTTGTTGAAGGTGTCGCTAGCGCGTATTACATTCGATACTTCTTTAGGATCCGTTACAGTGGACGCGATATTGGAGAATAGCGTAAATTTGACATCGACTGTCTCGGTCACTCTAACCAATCGATCAAAAGTTACATCTGTGCAACCATCGAGATTGAACATACGATGTAACGTCGATTCGATCATCATTATGCGTACATCTGAAGATTCGAGACTTATGAGTTTAGCATCGTTAATCGTACGAACTCGCACTGTTAGCGGTCCAACATTTATAAAACTATAGATGTCTTGAGCGCCGTTCCGAAGGAGATTTAGAATATTGCGACGTTGCTCGTAGAGTCCCTTCCATGTTTCGAGAGATAATATCAGTTCCTTTCCCCGATGATCTCCTATGGCAATCACCACGTAACTCGGCGGACCCACGTTGATAACAATTTCGAGGAATTTGAATTCCGTAGCTGTCAGTGCGTATCGTCTACTTAGTATACGAACCGCACGACGCTCCAATGAAATGCTACGGGAAAAATTAAAATTAATAATAGTAATAATAATACAATTTGTAAAAATAGAAAAAAATAGAAAGAAGTTAAACGAAACTTACTCGTCACATTTGTTCTCAAACAATGGAGTTTTATCACGACTCGGCACGTAATTATTCACGCGTCTTCCGACGCCGCCGCTGCTGCTGCTGCTTCTTTCGACGTAGTACATTTCTCTGGGGGGTTATGAAAAGTGAACCACCAAGTGAACGGTTAACGCGACACTGATCGTACAGAAATTAACCGAGTATACGTGACGCTCATCTTCAAAAAGTATAATGTGGTGGGGGATCAATGCTTCTAACGCTCTGAAATTTAGGAGAAGGGGGAGACGGCGCTCAGACAAAAGAATTCTTAGAAACGCAAGGAAAGGATTAGGGTGGGGAAATAAGAGATAACACATATTAATGTTTACATATTTTATTTTTCTTGCAATTCTTTCTGGCGTTGCGACCACCAGTTAAATATTTTGAATACATTTTGTAATGCGCAATTTTTAACATGTTTTCCACATCGCATACTATTGGTAATATCTAATTTATTTAGAGAATCAATATCTTCGTAATCTGTATCCAAGGTTTCAATGATATAGCCGTTTCCCGCATCGTCTAGTATATCGGTCAGCCATTCTCGCTTTTCAAGTCCTTTAACGTACACGACAGACGATTCTTCTTCTTCTTCTTCGTGTATCGTACCAACGACAGCTGTTGTAATTACACGCTGAGCCAACCCATACGGAACGTTTCCGTCTTCCCATTGTAATCCATGATGATTTCTAATCACCCATAAGACTTGACATCGCTCAGATTTTGTAAGCACTCTCCACGGTACGAGACTTGCGAAAAAGTAATGCGAGAGAACATATCCCTTTCTCAGAACCGCAGCTTCCTTCACGACAAAATTTCTCCCGACAATAAATCCTTGCAGATCCACAAACGTTGGTACGGACATGACGAGATCTCTCTTGTCGAGAGGAATGACGACACTCTAAAACCAACGCCTCGCAACACTGATTTATATCCCGCTCCTCTTCCCCTCTCTCTTGTGTCGCGAACACTTAGGTGATTTTGCGTACAACGTTGGTCAACGGATTGTACTGGATCACGCGATCGTGTATGATGAGACAGTACGCAGTGGTATTCGTCGACACGTTCTCCTTACACTCGAATTCCAATCTCACATCCACGGTTGCGCTCTTGACCGATTCGTTTTGTCGAGAACAATCGATAATCACGAACGGACCGTTACGTAGAAACATCGAGACGGTGAGACTCGGCTCGAGATACTCGTATCCGTAATAATTCTTGCAGAAGCGCGTGTACGTGTCGTACAGAATGGACCATCTGTTTTTATCGAAATCCAGGTTCATATCGTCATACGGATAACATTCCGAGTTCAGATAGAGTTTTACGTTGATCAATTTGCAGTCGTCGAATCGACTCGTATCCTCAGACATAACATTCTTCCGGCCTGTTTGCAGAGCGAAGACAACGTAGCGTGGTTTCTCCAGCTGAGTCGCGGTCTTAATGGCCCACGAATGCTTGGTTGTACGCTGCAATAGCGGATACTCGTATAGATCCCACGAACGAAAACCCATGCTGAGATATCGTCTGCTTTCCAGAGCACGCAGCATCGACAGTTTTTCGATCTCGCTCAACAGCACGTGTGGCATTCGCCATTGTATCTTGAATATGTTGATCGCAGGCTCCAGTGTCGAATCTCCAAGCAGACAATTGTTGTCGTTGCGCGATCGTATTAAGATCAATTCGTGCCGAGAGTTAATCACCACGCGTTTGTAATCCTCGTAAAATCCCAATAACATGTGGAGTGGTACGCAAAAATTGAAATGTCCATTCGCATTGGTCGACGCATCCCAGCCGGCGTTCCTCATAATAACGCTTCTATCGGATGATACCGTTACATAGTTTTTGAGCGTAGTAGTTATTCCTACGTTTCTATTGCGATCAATCTCAACGCCATCGAGTTCGTATCGAATCTCATCGAACATGAATGCCACGCAATTATTTCCCAGTACCACATCAGCTCCTCCGTCAGCTGGTGGTCTGTTTTTCGTTAGTTCTCCCTCGATGTATAGGAAACTCTCATACGGCAACGTATACAGATCCTGTTGTTGTATGGGTATTCTTATCTCGTCACTGTATCCGAACGTTGTATTGGCGAACGGGTTGTACGTGTGAGTCTCCATCTTGACGATACGATCGTCGAAGACCGGTTCGTCACCGATGTTGAGGATGTCGGTCATCGTTCAGCTGTTTCGCACCGCGAATCCCAAAGATTGTAAAAACGCAACGTTCGATGCGCTGAGTTTCTTTTTCTTGGATGATTGGATATTGGCGAACGTCGACGTTGTTGTTGTTGTTGTTGTCGCTGGCCTCGTAAAGATTGCGTTATCTCTCACGTCTTTCGATCCGTTCAACACGAGCATCTCATACGTCGCATACGTATGTTATCACCGTAGCCGTCGTACGTGTAATCTTACGGTGATCTCTTCTCGAAAATCGAGCAATCGTCCGTTCTGGTCGACAATGCGTAACGTTAAATCCGTAATGCTCCGCGCGATGATCGGCAGGTAAATGATCTGCGCCGGCGTTTCCGATATCTTATATCCCGGTGGTACCCTCGGTGAAAATTCATGTATCGTATGAACGATTTTGCCGTTGTTGTACGCACCCGCGGTCACGTTACACTCTACGCGGATAATATTCACGTTGATAATGTTAATCGGCATGTTCGATTTGTACCATTTTCGCGGCTCGAGAATACGATTCGAGAATCCTAGCAGCGATCCAATGTTGTCGAATTTGGTAAAGTTTATTCTGTAGGCACATTTGATCTCGCTCCTCATCGTATTGTAATTAGCGCGGAGCACTATCGGATATTCTCCATCTTTATAGTCACCGTCGTCAATGTGTTTTTTATCGCGATGTTTCCGTGAAATTGCATGTTTCAAAAATGCATGTATATCTCGCAACTCGTAGGATCCCTCGGGAATCGTAATTTCCTCGTCGTCTTTGCCAAAGTAAAATTTATTATTCGAGGAATTCACATTCGGTATCGTGTGATAAGTCTCAAAATCCATTAGACCGAGCTCGTATGCATCGTCGCCCAAATCTACGGCGGGAAAGAAGTTTGCCGCGAAAACGCTACTCTTCCCAGTTAACGTGAATGTCATAGACATGTCGACGAAACTGTTTAACGAATACTGAGTTAAATAGCGCAATATCAGTCTTTAAATTCAAACGCATCGACCGTTCGAAGAAACTGCAAGCACAATTGTCCGCAGATGCTCTGATCGTAAGTTTGAACAGATGTGTAATTGTACTGTATCTTCGTTACGTTTCGTCCGAAATATCGCACCAATTCATTCGGTGGTCGAAAGCGATAATGTTCGCGAGCGTGAAAAGATTGCGAGGGAGATTGAGAAAACGAGCGAATCGATCCGCAAGAAACATCGCGCTTTGAAGACCGGTAAGATCGACGACGATATCGCGGTCAAGACCCATTTTGGGCCTATTATCGAGCCACTACAAAAGATCGCCGACAACTCTAGCTCAATCGCGGTGAAAAACTAGCCGGAGAGTAACGCTGACGCGAAGATTAAAACGTTACCCATCAAGCGGTACAAGGAGGAAGCGGAGGATGCGACACCGAGAAAGAGGAAACGATTGAAGGCGAATCGTTTATCGACACCGCGTACATCCGATTTATCGGATGCTTTACTGGATGAACCGCCGATAACCTCTACACCGTCAGCGACAACGAGAATCGTACAACCCACGATCAACCCTGAATCATTCGCAATCGAAAATGTTTTCGAAACCACGGGCAACCCGCTCGAAACATCCGTTCGAAACATGTTACAAACGTCGGAAGGTCAAGAAGTGTTACGAGAGCACTTGGGACCACTGGGACAAAAGTACATGAGCGCTCTCCTTAGTGGCGACGAAAGAAAAAACGAGATCGATCACGTGTACGGTCTATTTCGACGAGAATGAAATGCGTCTCGGTAACAAACGATTCGACATTGACAGAGATGACTCTATAATCATTGACAAAGTGAGGTATATCGGTACACCTGGATTATACGAGTTGATCTTCAAGAGAATTCCCGATGACGTCATATACACTGAGGACGATATGCAAAAGTATAAGAGCATATTAATGGCAACGAGTGCGCATAAACGCAAATATGCATCGCAAGGTCGATTAAATAGCAACAAGGGATACAAGTATAAACAAATAATCGCACCGTTGATGTCGATCGAATCGAAAAAGAATAAATCCGGAACGGGAGTATTCATGCCTCGCGCGATGACGCTAACCGACAATAAGATCGATTACGTGCACTGGGACGACCCCAACGAGCTAGTGGATCGGCTACGATTACTCGACGCTTCGCTCGACCGAGCTGGCCACAACGCTCACGACAACGAAATCCTGCCGATCCTAGAGGAACTTCGCGAAGCCGGCCTTATTATAAATTAAACGGTGTCTCGACAAAACTAATCAGTCGATCGATGTCACTCGCATCGAAAAAAAATGCCTATCAACAAATTTGGATTATTCGAACGGAGAAATGATGCGATCGACACAAGCGATCATTGGGGTAAATTGGTGACGAGTTACTTGCGTCAAAACGCTCTGTGTCGCGTCGCTACGGACTATGACGCGAAGTCGCGCAAGATTCGCCGTGTAGCGCAACCTGAGGCTGATACCGATGCAGTCAACAAACTGTACGTGGTACAATGCGTTAAAACGTTGAAGAATCAACAGAAAGAATCAGACGAGAAGCTGACTGCGTTCGAGAAGAACGTGCGAGCTTTGCAGACTGCGATAAACGAGCTTCGGCGTGCGATTAACATTAATTCAGAAACGGCTATCAACCTGTAATGAGCTGTAGTGAACGGCTTAAGAGCGGTTATTGTACAATTATTAAACATCTACAAAGGCTTACCGAACATCTACGAACAGTTATTGAACGGCTATAAACGGTTATCGAACGGCTATCAAACTACAATGAGTGGCAGTGATCGAAGAGGAAACGGCTGCGAACGAGGCTACGAACAATTCAAGAACAGCTGCGAACGAGGCTACGATCACCTCAAGGACGTCTGCGAACAAGGCTATGAACACGTCAGGAACGGCTACATACGAGGCGGCATACAACTCCGGAACGGCTACGAACGGATCAGAAACGATTGCCAACGAGGCTACGAACGGGTCAGAAACGACTGTGAACGAGGCTACGGACTACTTAGAAGCGACTACCAACAGGGTCAAGGACGGTAACAAGCGGGTCAAGAACGGCAGTGAACGACTATCAAACGTGTAACGCTGACGTGCAACGGCTCATGCGGAAACATGACATCAATCATTATTCTACATATTCAGTATTGAAGGCATCGATCGTTGAGCGATTCAATCGCACACTGAAAAACGACATGTGGAAGATGTTTACGCTGAACGGATCTTACAAGTGGATCAGCGCGTTGTCGCGACTCGTATCGGATTACAACGCGCGCAAGCATCGAACGATCGGTATGCGACCCGTCGACATTACCTCCGCGATCGCTGAAAGACTCTTGACTACGGTGTACAACCGTGTAAATATCGCGGGTCCGGCGAAATTCAAAGTAGGTGACTCGGTACACGTTAGCAAGTACAAGACAATTTTCGAGAAGGGTTACACGCCAAATTGGACAACCGAGGTGTTTAAAATTGTAAAAGTGCAGCATACTAATCCCGTAAGCTATCTACTCGAGGATTATCGCAAAAAATCTATCGCCGGAGCGTTCTACGAGCACGAGTTGCATCGCGCGAATTATCCGGACGTATATCTCGTGGAGAAAGTACTGCGCAGGAGGGGTGACGAGGTTTACGTGAAATGGCTGGGATTTGACAATTCGCACAACTCTTGGATACATAAGGACAATGTGATTTAATTAATCATACAGTATTTATTTTTAATTTTAAGAAAAAATATGTACAACATATAAAAATATATGAAATATAAATGTGTAAGATATGTATTACATAAAACTATATGAAATATAAAAATATACAAAATATATACATGGTTATGTACAAAATATATACAATTAATAATAAACAAAATATACATTTATTTACAAAGGTATCTTATAATGTCCCCATGGTAACGTGTCAGTCGAATCAGGTACGATATACCGCTTGTCATCGTACGGACTCAGAGCAATTTTCGTCTCGCGGACGGTATACACTTTGTGCAATTTCGATCTTATACATGACTGCTATCGCGTCATTTCGATCTCATCGTGCAAACACCGCGTGTAATCGTCGAAGGTTATATTACGCGCTACGACATTACTTTTGACGCCTTTAACCTTCTTCGTATCCTTTTTCCCGTCCACTCTCACCGCGTACATCTTTGCTCTAAGCCCGACGAATTCGGTCATTATCGCACCGTTATTTTCATCCTTCATTAAACCCGGTACTTTTTTATTCACGATCGGTATACCGTACGCATTGCCCGCGGCATAATCGCTCGTATCAAATCGGTTGATATCGCGCTTCATGTTCTCGTACACATCGACGTGATATATTAGACTATCTGTGTCGGTATACATGATCTTACATTTATCGCGATACAGGGGAGACATGTACTCGTGGTGAAATTCGTACAGACACACTTTCGATATGTCGAGTATGCACATACCGACGTAAATTGGTTTATAAAATTTTACTTCTAGTTTGCGCAATTCTACGGCGATTAAATTTTCCGAAAAAACGCTTCGACTATGGAAATTTGGTTTGGCGATCATCGTTTCTGCGCCGTATCGTCCGTCCCACTTTGTTAATAATTTCACATCGACACGATTACGCACATTTTCCATCGTCTTGCCAAATACCGCGTTATTCATCAGTTTATATAAATTTTTTTCAAAATCATTTTTCGCGAGTGTTCTAAACTGTGTATTTAATTCGATATAACTGCGAAGCCACGGAGATTGTGTAAATTGTAATACGCGATGTATTTTTGTAACACAAAGGCCGTGTCGCGTATATTGCTGTACATTACGGTAGTGTATCACGTAACGCTTCTTATCGTATAGCGTTGCGAGGAGTTTGTCTTGCCGGTTGCCGGGCGGCTTGTCGCGTGTCGGACAAAACGGTAGGTCAGTGTGTGTATCGTGAAGATGTTGCGGGTAATCGAGATCCCTAAAAAAATTACCCTTTTAAAAAAAAGGTAAAAAAAGGTGCTAAGTCCGCGTAAAAAACAGTATATGTATTTGCAAAATAGTGTATTATTAACTGTAAAAAACTACTGTAAAAAACCTATCTTCAAAATAGGATTATTTTAATCTACAAAATAGTTATTTTAATCTGCACAAAATAGTGTTATTTTAAACCGTAAAAAATTGTTCTACAAATTATTTTAATTTTGTGTAAAATTGTATATCCTACAAAAATAATGATATCAAAAAAATTGCGCTAAGTGAAAATAAAAACTTATAAAAATATTTTAACCAAAAAAAGTTATACAAAATAGTTGTTTTAATTTTCTACATTATATCCTAGAAAAATGATGATATCCAAAAATTACGCTAATTGAAAATAAAAACTTAAAATATTTTAACTAAAAAAAATTGTACAAAATAATTGTTTTATAATTTCCTACAAATAATATTAAAAAGTTGCGCCAACTGAATAAAAATTTTCACTATAAAATATACATTTCTTTTTTATTTCCAATATTAAAAGAAAAATGATATTTAAGAGGATGCCGGAGTCGCCTGTAATATCGACGAAAACACCGTAATTTTCGGAAGTATGCCATTTTTTATTGCCTGTATAGAATTAAAAATCCTTCTCCAGAATTGAAGTATACATGCAAACGGACACGGGAAAACTCTATATAGTACGAGATTTTATATTGAAAAAGAAAATAAGTATAAAATAACATTTTTATTTATCGACATGTTAAAGCAACATGGCGTCAGAGCTGTCAACTTGTACAAATATTAGCTTCTTATAAAAGTTTTATAGCTTTTATGCATAAAATAGTAGTTTCCCCAATTGTGTACTGCACCGTAGAACATTGTAGAATTATAAAAACTGAATTTAGTTGCCTAATTAATAAATGCCATTCTTCCGAAAATTTCAGTCCGTATGTACCTGAAATATCGGTAAAGTAGAGTGGAAAAAGCAGTGCATCTTTTTTATAAATAACGTGATAGAGAGAGATACGGGATGAGAATTAGTTCGCCGTTCAATACAGGATCCCCTTAAGGGGATCCTGTATAACTCTTACACGATTACAGCGCCCTCATCTAATTCGATCACGAAAGTGATCACGAAAGTGACATCGATCACGAAAGTGACATCGATCACGAAAGTGATCGACATAACTCGAGATTAATTTAATCGGCGCCGCGAAAGGAGGGAGATGGGATGTAAAGAATGAAATGTAGATCCTTCGCGCACACGTGCACATGTGCGATCGCAGAGCACGTCGTATTAGAGAAATCCCCGTGGCTGAATTTGCATGACAATGCCGAATCAAGTCGGGCAGATCACAGCGAGCAGGGGGGGGGGGGAGCGACCGGGAAGATGTCCGTTGGGATGTTCCGAGAAAGAGGCTGGGCTCCTCGCGCGCGCGAGCTATGCATATATATATATATATATATATATATATATATATATGTGTGTGTGTGTGTGTGTGTGTGTGTGTGTGTGTGTGTGTGTGTGTGTGTGTGTGTGTGTGTGTGTGTGTGTGTGTGTGTGTGTGTCTTGTGTTTTGTATGTGCATATATATATGATTGAATACGTTCGATAACGGTTTATGTGGATGGTACTCGAGGGGGTTGCTTTCTCTCGTAGCAGTCTTTTTCTCGATGCTTCGCTTCGCGACGCGACCCTGATGAATCTTACACGCACGAACGACGCGCATTTCCACCTTCCTCTTCCCCGTTCCTTCCTTTGCTTAGCTCGTCTCTTTTTTGTCCTCGTCTCGACTGCTTTTTCGCGGGAACATGATTTATGCCCCTCCTCGGGAGATCCAAAGGAGAGACCTTCGACCTTCATTCAGCTCCCCATCAGGGTGAAGCTCGTGTTATATGAAGAAATATAAAAGTTTTGGGAAGAGAAAGGAACGAAAGAGGAGGGAAGAGGACAAACGTACATGAAAGTTTTCGAGGAGCTCCCTCATCGACCATTTTCACGATATGTTAATTTTATTCGTTTTTTTTTCTTTTTAAAAATTACAGAGAATGTACAGATTGCCACGGAAACGATTTTTCATGGATATTATGGAGATTATTTTTATTTTTGCAATAAAATCGTGCGTTTTGATTTTCATGTTTATTTTCATCGCAATTTGATCAATAGAGATAATTTTATACATTCATTATTTATAATATTTGCTTAGAGAAACTGATCACACACAGTTTTTTTCGCATATAATTTATTTGCAACGTTGAAAATAATATAATATTAAAAAATATAAAAGACTATATTTGATTTAATTAAATATGATTTGCAGTTAAATTTCATAATTTTCCAATTGTCGATTCTCTTTGCCAAAAGTATGAAAGTATTTATCGCTGATTTCGCGTTATTTTAAACGATGCGCTTTTGTAAAGTGGAGACTGAAAGAAATAGTCGACTTGATATGACATGACATGACATGACATGAAACCAAATTCGCCGAGACTCGCTGCGTGACCTATTAAACATTTCTTAATCGACAGTCTCGGAAACACCTTGTCCTTGGATGGGAGTTTTACGGTGCTGCGCAATTCTGACTTTGCGGTTCTCCTCTCTTTTCCCTCAAACGTCGACGTGTACACCTGTACGAGACTTACGAGTCTATATTTGCTTTTCTCACAGCAATCAACAAATTGTATCTCCAATACAAAGAGAGTAATGTAAAGAATTTTGTTTACAGAGTTACAATAGTTTTATCAACAGCTGATTTTTATCATAAACTGATAAAATGGAAATAGATGTAAACGTAAATAAAAATATAAAAATTAGATACATAAAAGTTAGTTTTTTTTTCGTATCCTAAAAGATATGAGATTCACTTCATCTTGCTTATATTATGCTATAGTTTTTCTCCACAAGCAAGAGAACCGCACCAGCTGTCATCTGCATAGACAAGGCGTGACGTGACAGGGTGGGTCGAAGGACATTAAGGGGATCTGTACTGAACGGCGAACTCTTACACGATTACAGCGCCCTCATCTAATTCTCAACTCGTATCTCTCTCTATCACGTTATTTATAAAGAAGATGCACTGCTTTTTCCACTCTACTTTACCGATATTTCAGGTACATACGGACTGAAATTTTCGGAAGAATGCCATTTATTAATTAGGCAACTAAATTCAGTTTTTATAATTCTACAATGTTCTACGGTGCAGTACACAGTTGGGGAAACTACTGTTTTATGCATAAAAGCTATAAAACTTTTATAAGAAGCTAATATTTGTACAAGTTGACAGCTCTGACGCCATGTTGCTTTAACATGTCGATAAATAAAAATGTTATTTTATACTTATTTTCTTTCTCAATATAAAATCTCGTACTATATAGAGTTTTCCCGTGTCCGTTTGCGTGTATACTTCAATTCTGGAGAAGGATTTTTAATTCTATACAGGCAATAAAAAATGGCATACTTCCGAAAATTACGGTGTTTTCGTCGATATTACAGGCGACTCCGGCATCCTCTTAAAATAGAATTACTATTTGGCAGCACATCATTACTGCAGCGAAAAGCAACTAGCTACTGACCTACCTGTTTACTGTTTACGCATGCCAACAGGTTGTAAATAAAATATATAACACGCTAATAATACGAAGTAAACAAGGTTTCTCTGATATATCATATATAATAAATTACGCGCGTATTTTTAATTTTATTATTATTTAATTATATTATTAATTAAATGCCTATGTCAATTAAATTCTTTTGCGTTAAATAAATGGAAAAATCATTATATTTAACTAAAATAAAAGCGTTTCGCACGTTCGTGAATCATTTAAGCCCGATATAAAAGCGGAATATTGATCTATTTTTTCACTCGCCTAATTAAAAGCGCTCGCCATTATAATTTACTCTGTCCATTAGAATTTACCAGGAAATACATTCCGTACGCAAAACAATAAAAAGATCAATAATTACAAAATTGTTAGCGAAAATAATAATAAGGTTGTTCTTTAAACTCTTTAATTTACAAATGCGTTCTACGATCCTGCAACCTAAGAAATCTGTGAAATACATCATCCATGGCTTTTATTTAAGAGTAAAGTCAGAAGTTTTTTTATTAATATCGACGATTGCTTCACGCAAGCGTATCCGACACGTAACGACTATTTGTATGGTCGCGTGTTGCTAAGACTACGGTCGAGTTGTCGTCGTCGTCGACGGGATATCGTGAGCGGCATCGTCAAGAACAGCGTGCATACAACGTATATACACGGTCTATGCCGCGCTAGAGCGATATATGCGGCATATCGTACTGTGTACAGATCGTCGAAAGTGCCGTGTTCCAGGACGACTCGCGTCCTCCCTTTTTTTTTATTGCCCACCGTGCACAGAAATGGGAAGGTAATGGAAAAGAGGGATCCATCGACCGATTCCCCCGGTTCGGCGAGTCCGTTTCGTTCTTTAGTCCTTTCAGGAATCCCCGAACGGTACCCTCGTACCGATCAATTGTGTAATTAACTCCCTTTGCACCGTTTTACCTGATAACGAAATGCCGAAATTCGCGGGAAAGGTCACGGACGAGCATTTGGAAGTGACGTAACTCGAAGCTATTACTATAGCGTTGCTCTAATTACTCATCTTAATTATTAATCTTCAAAATTCAGCTTCTTTTTTAAATTTATATTTATATTTTCTATTTTCCACCACACATATATCTACAAAGATTTTAAAAATATTTTATACCTGATTTTATTCTACCTAATAAAATTACAATCTTTTTAATAATAATTCTTCATATTTTTTATATCGTGATATATATTCTTATTATTCTTCTCATTAATTATATATCTCACATATAGATTTTTTTAATGAAATGTTTAACTAATTATTAAATTTTAATAAATTTTAAAAATATTGTACATTAAATGTGACTGATACTTGAAGTGTATTACACGTTAGATCTGCAAGATTGTTGCATTATTCAATATGAGACGCGAATAGATTGCTATATCTTGTTAGTTACATCGTGTAATGCGGCTTTACGTATATTTTTCAATCATGCGCGCGTTATACGATGTATAACATGAACGTGACGTATACACACAAAATATATACACGTATACATATGCGCACGTGCATACATCATACACCTACACATCGCAAACAAATCGACATATGTATATATCATACTGTAATCATGCTGTAAAGGTATGTAAGGCTACTTAGATTGGCTTATAAGCGGAGTTATTGCCTGCCTTTCGCGAGGACCATCACGTGTCAAAGTATTCTTATTCTGATAGTACTGTCGACTACAATAACAGTGTTTGCACTAGAGTCGGATTGTAGCGAGGACCCATGCATGTATGGGATCTGTTTGGACAACGAGAACAGGTACATACACACATGCGCTTGCTAAGCACGCATCTTGATAATTTCGTAAGAGTTGAATGTCATAAAATGTAGATATACAGATATTACAGTCACGTGAATGTAAGCGAAAATAAATAATAATAATAATTATTATATATATATATATATATATATATATATATATATATATATATACCCAGACAGCACAATGACATCTTAAAAACGTATTAAAAATAAACAAATTGGACGTTTCATACGTATTTAAAATATCCAGATTAGAGCCTAAAATATCTTTAGGATGTTTTATGGATATCCAGTGTTACTATTTTGGACATCCCAAAAATGTCCATTTTAAAGACCAAACGGACTAAAATTGGACTTGTTTTGAACATTAAAAAAATATTTTAAAAATAGGTATAAATAATTTTTACAAAATAGTTTAATGAAAAAATTTAAATTTATTATATTAAATTTTTCATTATTTTATATTAAATTTGTTTCATTATTTTATATTAAATTATTCGCCGGACATTTACTTGTCCAACTTATAAAATCAATTTAATATCTGAAACTCGTGATTTAGATCAGAAATTAAATTGAACAGTATATTTTTAATCTTATTTGTTACCTTTTGCAAACTTTATATAATTCTCATAACTAAAACTTAAATACGAGAAAGATAGCGCATCGCACGTCGCGTAGCGGTAAACGAACGAACTAACACATCCTTGCGTGCTTGCGCGAAACTTTGATGTCCAAGATCGGACATCTTATGGACGTCCAAATATTGGCCATTAACGGATGTCTCAAATCGAATGTACGATGGATGTTCATTTCATGTCCATGGACGTGTGGACGTAAAATGGATATAAAATGAATATCCATAGGATGTCCTGTGCTGTCTGGGTATATATATATATATAAAATTATTATTATTATTACATCATTTTTTCTTTGAAAAAAATTTTGGAAATATATTACACAGAAAATATAATAAACATAATATAATAATAATATAATAAACACTCAAACTACAATATTTAGATCAAAATTTGGTAATTAATAATGTTCATTCAGAAATTTATTATGTAATAAATTTATTCAGAATTTATTATTAATTTTCAATTTTCAGTTTAAATATTTTTTTAAAAAGATTTTAAAGAGAAATACATATCTATAAGTAAAAGTGTATGTCATAGAAATTCAACTTTTTTAAAATTTTATCTAGTTAATTTAAAAATGTAAATGCTTTAAAATAGCTAAAATTATAGAAAGTATCTATTTACTTCTGTTTTGTAAATTTTCCATGGACCACTCAGCACCTATTCTTGTTATTGTATCGACGGTTATACGGGAATTCATTGCGAGATTAATTGGGACGAGTGCTGGTCGGATCCTTGTCTCAATGGTGGCACGTGCAACGACGGCGTTGCTACATATAATTGCACTTGCGTCGATGGTTTTGTAGGTAATACGTCTTCCTTCACCCATCAAATACGAGAAAATCAATGAGAATACAAATGATATGTTTTAAATAACATTTAGGTGTAAATTGCGAGCAAAAATATAGCGAATGTTCGAATCATCCGTGCCTCAACAATGGCACCTGCGTCGATTACGATGGCATTATTTGTCAGTGTCCGGAAGGATATTCAGGTGCGATGGCAAATTTATCTCATAAATCTTCATGTTGTTATTTTTCGTTGTCTTATTTTTAGGAGATTACTGCGAGATAGACGCTTCTGTTTGCAACGAAACAATATGCAAAAATTCCGGCGAATGCGTCGAAGGACCCGGAATCTCATTTTATTGTCGTTGTCGCGAAGGTAACTTGTGTAAAAATTACCATACATATGTAAAGAATATTTTGCTTTTATTTCATCTTGATTGTATTTTTTCCTCTTTTTTTATGACTATGATCTGAAAAGGATGGACCGGCACTTTTTGCGATGTGGACGTTGACGAATGTTTGAAGTCACCGTGCAAAAACGGTGGTCTCTGCATCAACGTTCCAGCTTCCTATACTTGTGCTTGTTTATTCGGTAAGCGGTTCACAAATCACAGATTTTATCTAAAAAAGCAAAGAATTAGTGAAGTCAAAGTTTCATTTATAAAATAAAAGTCTTATAGTCTCTACTCCTATAACACTTTCACTATCCACTCGAATAAATAATTAATAATGAAATATTTTCTGCATTACATTGATTATTCTTATACATTACATACCTATTTTCATAAAAGGTTTTACTGGCAAGGATTGCGATAGAACAGTCGTACCATGTGATGAAAATCCTTGCCAAAACGGAGCAGTTTGTCTATTGGAGGATGAACATCCGGTTTGTTACTGCGTACCGGATTATCACGGCGCATTGTGCGAGTTAAAATACGACGATTGCGAGTCAAAATTTGCACAGTGCGACAATGGTGGTACTTGCATCGACGGTATCAACAGCTTCACTTGCGCCTGTCTACCGAATTACAGTGGTTCCATGTGCGAATATAGTTTTCCTTTGACGACAATCGCTATAGAAGTAGAGGATACATCCGAACAGGGAACAAGTTCAATTAAAACTACAACCGCCATTGTTTCACCTAGAGTATCGACTTTAACAGCGGATACTTCTGTATCCTTATCATCGACATCCAACCTGGTAACATATTCGACGTCCCCGAGAACAACTAGTTCGTTTTACACGAAGAGCTATACGATGGAGAAGACAACCACATCAGGATACGAGGACGGAAGTTCTCCTGGCAGCGAAAGTGGTGTCTTTCTTACTGAAGTCCCGTCGACGGATTTCACGACTAGTAAAGACACAACTCGAGGAGATATCGCGACACCGGAGGTTGCAACAATGTCGTCTACTGCTGCCGAAGGTTTCTCTCATGTAACTGAAATAGAAAGTACGGAAATTTATTCTCCAACCGGAAGATCGATTCATGATGGCAAAGTTACCAAGGATGAGGACCACACAACATATTCGCCGATCTCTGAAAGAGTAGATGAAAATCTAACACATGTAACGGAGTACACGACAAGTTTTAGGTAAATGGAGAAATATCGATACTTGTTTGGAGTATCATGATTTATTGTAATAAATTAACATGCATCTTATATTTTAATCTCCCTTATAATAATATTTTAAATATTTTTTTAAAATATAACAATTATATAACAATTATATGACAATTATTAAATATTTTCTTTTAAATATAAAAATTATTTTTTCTAATCACTTGATATATGTATACAAATTTTGCATATAATTTTATAATAACGTTAGACTCCATCTCCATTTAGTCATCGATCAACAGTGATAGGCACAGATGAAGAACAGATCGACGAAAAAACTACTGCGACCATTGCTGTCATGGATCACGGTATCAACGTAACACTCCCCATCAATACGACATTCCAATACACGACGGAATCGTTACAGAACAGAACCTTCGATCTCGGAACTACAGTCGTAGAGTCACCTGAAACTGTTCTACCTTTAACTACCTCGTCGACACTGCCATCAGTATTATCTTCTACTGTCAAATTCGAGACTCCCACGGTATCTTCTCCATTAACATCCACCAGCGTATCTTCATTAAGTCAAACTACTAGTATTGAGATGAGCACTACAGAAATTAGCGCTTGCCGCGGGAATCAATGTTCCACAAGTACCACCACGTTAACTTCGCGTAATGTTACCGAGGTAAGCAGTTTATAACAATCATTAACAAATTCACAATGATTGTTAAAAATTTAAATATAGACTTTAAATGGAAATAAATTTGTTTCAAAATAAAAAGAAGCGAGTCCCGAGAGTCGTGATTTTTTTAACATATCTACATTATAATTATTATTCAGTATGCTGACGGCTGCAAGACAGATTCGACCATTACGCAAGCGGCTTTCAACGGCAAATCTTTTGTCAGACAACGCGTCGAAGTAATAATCTCCGACAATAAGAGCGCAACGCTCCGAATTTACGTTAAGCTCAGAACGACATTTAAGAATGGAATAATATTGCACGTTTACTTCGACAACGAGAGATATTCTTTAGTGTACTTGGAACTTGGATCATTGAAGTTTCAGTTTTCTTGCGGTCTGGAAACTATGTTGCTCGGTGAAATCGATGCCATTATCGATAACGGATTCGAAGTGGGCATTGATATGAGGTACGCTCGCAAATTATAGAGTTGGTCCCATTAATTTTAAATATTAATTTTTATATCTGAAATTTTTATATACAAATTATATATAAAAATATATTCTCTTTTTAGCTTTCAATATGTTGCCAATGATAAAAATGAGAAATGTTTTGCCAAATTGCTGGTTAATGGCACTATGGCCGTAACCGGTGAACAAATACTGCCACAACGGGGAATGGTCCCTAAATATGCCAATTTATACATAGGAGGCATTCCATTAACGTTTTCGCATTATTTTCCTCACGTAGCTATGGGATTTATTGGTTGCATGGATTCCCTGAAAGTAAAATATTGTTCAGAGTTAAATTCAATATTCGTGTTTTGTATCAAGTTGTCAGAAACTTTACCTTTATATAGGATGATTGTGCAGAGTTTAATAAGAATTGCATTGCAGGTGAATGATATTTCGCGACATTTTATTCACGACTCGACAGAAACATTTCAGATCGAAGAATGCACATCGTTCTTGTGCTTGTCGAATCCATGTCAGAATTTCGGCGCGTGTGAAGAAAGCGAGGGTCGAATTCGCTGCAAATGTATAGCTGGGTAAATATTCATTATCTAAATATAATATATGAATAATTTTTTGCCTCTTTAACACATTATAATGCTCATTATCTTTATGTATATCTAAAAAGAAATAATAATATACAGGGTGGACCATTTTAACCTTTAATGGAGAATAACTCGAAAACCAAGCCCGGGAGAGAAAAATGTTTCAGACAAAAGTTGTTTGGTTTCGAGGGGGCCATAAGATGGTATGATTGGTTTGACCTTGAAGAGTTATTTGAAGGTCACATGAAGGTCACCTTCAATTTCTTAAATGGAACCTACTATTTGTCATTGCATATTCTTGTAGCTTATCTTGAGAGCTTTCCAAAACACTATAATTAAGTACCTTTTTGTTAAGTACTTTTTGAGTTATGAGGCTTGAAATAATTTCTTAATTTTACATAAACCGTAAAATATCTTGTAAAATATTCATTTTTCGATTATCTTACCTTAATACTTTTATGTACAAAATAATGATAGGAATCAATTGGTGTAAAGAAAACACATAGTTGTTTTTAAGAAAAAATATGGAATTGTTAATTGCAAATTACATATTTTTTCTTCAAAACAACTATGTGTTTTCTTTACACCAGTTGATTCCTCTCATTATTTTGTACGTAAAAGTATTAAGGTAAGATAATCGAAAAATGAATATTTTACAAGATATTTTACGGTTTATGTAAAATTAAGAAATTATTTCAAGCCTCATAACTCATAAAGTACTTAACGAAAAGGTACTTAATTATAGTGTTTTGGAAAGCTCTCGACATAAGCTACAAGAATATGCAATGACAAATAGTAGGTTCCATTTAAGAAATTGAAGGTGACCTTCATGTGACCTTCAAATAACTCTTCAAGGTCAAACCAATCATACCATCTTATGGCCCCCTCGAAACCAAACAACTTTTGTCTGAAACATTTTTCTCTCCTGGGCTTGGTTTTCGAGTTATTCTGCATTAAAGGTTAAAATGGTCCACCCTGTATAAGGAAAATAAGATTACAAATCAGAAAAAATTTTGATATCAATTTTTAACTTTTGAGTTTTATATAACTTTGATCTTCAAATGTAATAGGATTTTAAAAGCGCACTGATAAACAAACTCATTTCTAGATACACTGGCCCTTTATGCGAACATTCGGCGTGCAATGACAATCCTTGTTCGATGGGTGCGACGTGCGTAAGCTCGCCAGGAACCGGTTTCATTTGCGTTTGTCCGCTCGGCAGCCACGGGCTTTTCTGCGAAGAAGGTAAATCATACATATATAATAAGCTAACGGAATCTTCAATAAACATTCCGCAAAACGTTAGCGATGCAATAAGATTGCAATACAATATCAAGTTACGTGGGATAAATTTGCTCTCTCCCAGATGCTATCCTAGTGCGGCCAGCCTTCTCGGTTCTCGTCCCTGGTTTCGCGTCGTACATTGCCTACGGCGTGTCGACTTCGATAAAAGACACAATGGAGCTGAAGCTGCGACTCATCCCGCGTACATTCGATCAAATCTCCCTGATAGCTTACATCGGACAGAGAGGTTTGCGTCGCGATGTTTCGGACCATCTCTCGATAACATTCGTGCGCGGCTATATCATGCTCACGTGGGATTTAGGCTCCGGTGAGTAATAAATTCCTAAAATCCAATCTCTTCTGCATATTCGAAGCTATCTATATTTTATATACATATAACGATCTTATAATTGTCGATTAGTTATAATTTGATATTTAGAAAATGTATATAATGACACTATATACAGGGTGGGCCATTTTAATCCGTCCATGGGAATATCTCCTCAGGTAGGGGCGATAGCGGAAAATGCATCGGACAAAAGTTGTATGGCTTGAAGGGGGTCATAAGATGATGTCATTGGTTTGACTTTGAAAAGTCGTTTGAAGGTCACGTGAAGGTCACCTTCAATTTTTTAAATGGAATCCCCTATTTTTTATTACACATTCTTGTAGCTTATCTCGAGAACTTTCCAAAACACTATAATTAAGTTAGTTTTCATTAAGTACTTTCCGAATTATGAGGCTTGAAATCATTTCCTAATTTTACATAAACCGTAAAATATCTTGTAAAATATTCATTTTTCGATTACTTTACCTTAATACTTTTATGTACAAAATAATGAAAGAAATCAATTGGTGTAAAGAAAACACATAGTTGTTTCGAAAAAAAAAAAATGTAATTGTTAATTGCAAATTCCATCTTTTCTCAAGAAATGATTTCAAGCCTCATAACTCGGAAAGTACTTAATGAAAACTAACTTATTTATAGTATTTTGGAAAGCTCTCGAGATAAGCTACAAGAATATGTAATAAAAAAATAGGGGGTTCCGTTTAAAAAATTGAAGGTGACCTTCAAACGACTTTTCAAGGTCAAACCAATGACACCATCTTATGGCCCTCTTCAAGCCATACTTTTGCCAACTTTTGTCTGAGGCATTTTCCGCTATCGCCCCTATCTGAGGAGATATTCCCATGGACGGATTAAAATGGCCCGCCCTGTATATGAACAATTTTTCAATTTTGATATATAGAATAAAACCTTCTTCTCTCGCAGAAGAAAATTGTAATTGGTTACAATTAATAAAATATTCTAGAGATTCTATAATAATATAATTACCGCTTGAACTATACTCTTGCATTCTAATCTTTCTCAATAGGAGTGCGAAGAATCTTCACCAGCGATTCGTTGAGTTCACTAACCGTGGCAGGATCGGCTGGTAAAAGTAAAACATATACTCTCAGGATTGGAAGGAGAGGCAAAGAAGCATGGCTTGCGGTAGAGGGTCTCAGCAACGTGACCGGCCAGGCGGTAGGATCGATGACTCAACTCGATGTATCACCCGTTCTCTATATTGGTACGTTGTTGCAGAGAAAAACAGCTTGACATTTAGCATCGTGCCAATAGAGCCAGGCTCGTCTTTCATCGCATATTTTATACGCTACACAAAGCAGTTAAATTCTCATCACTTGTAACTGATATTGAAACGTTAAAAATGACATCGAAGACAAATATAAAGTCGAAATGAGACGACATTTAGCGTTTTACATGTGATTAAATAGATAAAGATAATTAGAACAAATATTTTTTCATAGGTGGGTACAAGTCGAAAAACTTTGAGACGTTGCCGCACGATCTACCTCTTCACACCGGCTTTTCCGGATGCATATTCGATGTCGAATTACGCACAGATACTTCAATTCTTCCATTGACCGGTTCCAGTCCTGCCACCGGCCGCGGCGTTGGCGAATGCAATCGTAATGAATGCATTCGCCACTCGTGCAAAAACGGTGCGGTGTGTTTGCATCATGGAGCATCGTATAGGTAATGTACAAGAAATCAAATTCTATTCTTACGTGAAAAAGAAAGCAAGATTTGGAACATTCTATATAAAAGTTATGCATATAACATTATGTAATTGTTCATCAACTTTTCAGCTGTATTTGTACAAAAGAATGGGTTGGACCTGATTGTTCCATTCCTGTCTGATTCATCGAAAAATAATCCTCTGGATGCATATAAAAGATTTCTCCCAGCTCTAATTAATTAGCATTAAGGGAGTAATTTGATCGGTATCGATGTTATAGACAATGTTATATTACAGTAAACAGGTTGTTCTTATAAATTTTATATCTATTGACGTAATGATTCTTTAATAATCAAAGTAGGACTAGCTTACATTAGGGACGTCGTGTTTGGGCCGTGAAGTAGCGGAATGAGAGTTCAAGTATACAAATAACATTGCCGCCGATAGACGCGCCTGTAAATCGTGTCTGCTATACTCGTGATGCCATTCCACATTACCCCAGTGAGAAATCTGTGCAAATATATAAGGAATATATAAGATGACATATAAAATGTAATAATTAATAACAGGAGCAATTTCTATTGGCATTTTTATCATAAATAAAATTAAAGTGTTCTATATCTATACCTGATATTCTTCTTCTAGTCGTGAAAGACTTACAGCTTCCAAGACGTTAATTACTCTTGCAGCTGTTGCAAGGGTCAAAATAACCGATTTCAATCCATCCACTGCATATACAAGACCTATGTGCACAGATAACAGTTAATATATGAATAAAGGATACTCTCATTTCTCTTTATAAAATTGCACATACCATAAATACTGTTAAAATTATAGGACAATAAGTGCCTCGTTAAAGCAGCTTTGGTTTCTGCAGATATAGTAGGCATTTCTATACTTTGAGTTCTTGCAATATCTACATCGTAATATTTACAAAACCATTGAACTATAGGCTCCCACTTTTCCATTTGTAACTGATATAATTCATCCACTTCCTAAAATTACAAAAAAATTATAATTGAAATGTCGTTGTTATATGGAAAGAAGAGGCATGAAGATTTGTACAAACACTTTCTTACACTTGAATGAAATAAAATTGTATCCATTTCTAAAGAGTTCACTATATGATTGACCAAATCTATCTTAGTATAATTATGTGGGTTGTCCAATACAGTATTGCACAAAGATGTCTGCAAATACATGTATAACATATATTTGAAAAATAAATAAAATATATATAGACAGAATTGGCAATCAAAAATATATCTATTACTTAAGAATATAAGGTTTTACATAATATTAATTGTAGTCACATAAATAAATTAATATTCAATGTCTTCTATATGTGAATATCATACTAAATTCAAAATTATCTTTGACAAATATATTCTTTAGATCAAATATATCCATCATTTTTTGAGTTTTCTTTTCCATAAAATATGTTCACAAAATCTTTTATTGCACTCACATTAGATATTAAATATGAAATTACAAGTTAAAGTAGTTGATAAATGGTAAATTAATTTCTTATGCATAATTGTACTGATTTCGTACCAAATGCATACTTCCTCTGTCGATGGTCTCCTTCTGCGCATCCCATTCAGCAGCCACCGCTAAAGCTAGAGGTTTGCTGTTTACTTCAAATACCCTACCCTGCGGTGTCTTCAACTTCCTCTGATCCAATGTAATCTCAAATTTGTTGCCACTCGAAAGTATATTCGTTCTTCTATAAAATCGTTTCACAGTAGCTACGAATATCAGATTATTTTATACATTCGTATAAGTACCATATATTAATAATTAATCAATTTTTTAAATTATATTTATTAAATTACATTTATATGACAACAAAAATCTAACCTAAAAATAATAAGATCTCTCAAATAAAAAGTATATAACATGATGATTACCTATATTTCTTATTACCGAGAAAGTTGGTACAAATTTATTGCATCTAAAGTAATACATTGTATTGACTAGTTTGCTTAACATTTGCGGCATATTGTTCATTGTTACTGTTTTTAGAAGCATTCAAACAGGAGTGGAGATGGAAACATCACAAATACCATCAGCTGATACAAGCATAGTAATACCACAGTATATACAGTAGCGCAACTCTCCCCATTTTGTGTAGCATAAAATGGAATGCGCATGCGCGAAGTCAGCGAGTATACTAGTACTGCCATCTGTACTTTCCTCTCATTCTCTCCTTTGGTTTTCGTTCTCTTTCTAACACATTATAATATGTAATATAAATTAAATTCAATAAAACTTGAATATATGTACATAAAGAAATTGTGAAAAATATAATACAAAATATATAATGCAAATATATATAAAAAATAGTACATATGACATGATGTGAATATTAATTAACCATTTTATATGTCATATACATATATTTATTTATAAACAGTTGTATTTCGTTAAAAATATTTATTTCACAAACAGAAATAATCTTGAAATTAAACTTTTTCTCTCTCAAATCAATCATCTGACGTGAAACGTTTGATGTTTATATGATGTAAACATCAAACGTTTATATGACATATATGTTATAACGTATTTCACACATTTGTATTTTAATTGAATGTAAAACACTTTCTTGTTTCTCTTCTTCTACTCTCTCATTCTCTCTTTCTGATTCATGCTGAGGTGGACCGAGTAGCTGAGGTATGGTCAGATGATTTGAGAGAGAAAAGGTTTAGTTTCAAGATTATGTCTGTTTGTGAAATAAATATTTTTAACGAAATACAACTGTTTATAAATAAATATATATTATTAACAAATATATATTTCTTGTTTTTTTATTCATTTTGCTCATAAATATATATATTTTATATAATAAAATTTAAGTGATTGTAGTCTCAATCTAAATGTTTTTTTTTTAATTTTAAGTTTTTGAATATATATATAAAATATACGTATGTACAATTAATATATAAATATATTAAAAATTATATATATAAGTATTAATATGTAAATATATTATAAATTATATATGAGTATTATGAGTATATATCTTTTCTGCTATCAGTTATATATGACATATAAAATGGTTAATTAATATTCACATCATGTCATATATACTATTTTTTATATATATTTGCATTATATATTTTGTATTATATTTTTTACAATTTCTTTATGTACATATATTCAAGTTTTATTGAATTTAATTTATATTACATATTATAATGTGTTAGAAAGAGAACGAAAACCAAAGGAGAGAATGAGAGGAAAGTACAGATGGCAGTACTAGTATACTCGCTGACTTCGCGCATGCGCATTTCATTTTATGCTACACAAACTTCAAAGGTGCCGACAGGGAGTTGCGCTACTGTATACAGGGTGATTCAAAATAACCCCTGTGTCCCTGAAATGACATATTCTTGAATCAATTCTAAGACGATTTTTCCTTCGGCAAAATTTCGTCCGAAGCTTAGTTTTTGAATTATTAAAGGAAGTAGTTAACGTATGACGGGTCGAATACAAGAGGCAGGCAAGGGTGGCGCGATTCACCGTCAGACGCGGGAGCTTACGCGGGGCGCCTGCTGCGATCAGCTGATCGCTATACACATACAGACACACATGCGAACACATACATTCTCTCTCTGTCTGTCTGTCTGTCTCTCTCTCTCTCTCTCATTCGCTCACTCACCTGTAATTTTTTTTTTTTTTTTACGAGAGAGGGGAAAATGCATTTTATGCATACCCACCGGTCGATCCAGTGAGTTATGTGGGACTCGAGTACCAAGTCGAATTACCAACTCGGTACTCCCTACCCACTAAAAACCCCTCTCTTTTCAGGAATTTCCTTTAACACACTGTCCCTCTGACTCCCCGAGATCTGTTTTCACATAACGTCAAAAAATAGTTATTATTACCTTGTTCGATGACTTTTGATGTATTGCTGTAATTGCTTGAAGGAGAAATGAATTTTCCGATAGATCGTACGTTCTCAAATTTAACGTAGATATCACGTTGCAAAAGACAAGAAATCCACACTAAATTATTAGCTGAAAGTTTTTCTTCTTTCATGAACTGTATTCTTTTATTAAACTTTAACATAATCACATTTATTTACTCACTCGATGAGACGAGAAATTTACTAATGACTCTATCACTGATCACTATTAATCACTGTCGAATAATAATTGTTGGCGATTAAAAATCACTCGATGAAAGAAACACGCGCGGACACGTTACTACACGACGCGACGACGCGACAATGCGACGATAATTACGACTCGGCGACTGCAAGCAGTTTTTTGTCATGGTAGGTTGCGGTAGGTTAAGGTATTACTGGCGCTATCGAACGCGATCATGTGTTCGATTGAAGAATGCGGTAAACATAATAAACATTTAACATAATAATAATATTAATATGTTATTATTAATATGTTATTATTAATAATAATATTAATATGTTAAATGTTTATTATGTTTACCGCATTCTTCAATCGAACACATGATCGCGTTCGATAGCGCCAGTAATACCTTAACCTACCGCAACCTACCATGACAAAAAACTGCTTGCAGTCGCCGAGTCGTAATTATCGTCGCATTGTCGCGTCGTCGCGTCGTGTAGTAACGTGTCCGCGCGTGTTTCTTTCATCGAGTGATTTTTAATCGCCAACAATTATTATTCGACAGTGATTAATAGTGATTAGTGATAGAGTCATTAGTAAATTTCTCGTCTCATCGAGTGAGTAAATAAATGTGATTATGTTAAAGTTTAATAAAAGAATACAGTTCATGAAAGAAGAAAAACTTTCAGCTAATAATTTAGTGTGGATTTCTTGTCTTTTGCAACGTGATATCTACGTTAAATTTGAGAACGTACGATCTATCGGAAAATTCATTTCTCCTTCAAGCAATTACAGCAATACATCAAAAGTCATCGAACAAGGTAATAATAACTATTTTTTGACGTTATGTGAAAACAGATCTCGGGGAGTCAGAGGGACAGTGTGTTAAAGGAAATTCCTGAAAAGAGAGGGATTTTTAGTGGGTAGGGAGTACCGAGTTGGTAATTCGACTTGGTACTCGAGTCCCACATAACTCACTGGATCGATCGGTGGGTATGCATAAAATGCATTTTCCCCTCTCTCGTAAAAAAAAAAAAAAAAAAAAATTACAGGTGAGTGAGCGAATGAGAGAGAGAGAGAGAGAGAGAGAGAGAGAGAGAGAGAGAGAGAGAGAGAGAGAGAGACAGACAGACAGACAGACAGACAGACAGACAGACAGAGAGAGAATGTATGTGTTCGCATGTGTGTCTGTATGTGTATAGCGATCAGCTGATCGCAGCAGGCGCCCCGCGTAAGCTCCCGCGTCTGACGGTGAATCGCGCCATCCTTGCCTGCCTCTTGTATTCGACCCGTCATACGTTAACTACTTCCTTTAATAATTCAAAAACTAAGCTTCGGACGAAATTTTGCCGAAGGAAAAATCGTCTTAGAATTGATTCAAGAATATGTCATTTCAGGGACACAGGGGTTATTTTGAATCACCCTGTATACTGTGGTAATACCGTTGTTTCGTTACGTCATACATGAATGAAAATATATGAATGATTATTTAATATAATCATGGTGGAAGAAAACACCATGAATATAATGAATGAAAGAATACATATATGAATGATTTTTCAATCTACGTTCAATAAATAATGAGCAATTATCGATAAGATAAGAATTCTTTATGTTATTAAATTAAATATAAAAAAATATAAATATTAAATATTAAATATAAAAAAACTTATATTTTTATTTATGAATATATATTTTGTACATGTGTCTCTAAAAATTGTGAATTAATCTTTTCAATAGTGGATAATTCACTGCAATTTAATCAAATTTTGCATTGAAAACTTCTTATCTTAGAATCATAAATATATTATAAAATTTATCTTATGAAAAATATATATTAATACATTACTAATTTCTTTTAGTAAGTATTTAGTATCAATTCTCAGATATTTAATAATGTTTTTTTGATAAAATTAATTAAATATAATCTCCCCGGAAAAATTAAAATTAAATTTCTGAATAATGAAAAGAAATGGGTTGTGTATTGAAAAAGTTTGTGAATATATAAAATACGAAATATACAGAGCGATCCTGAAAAACGATCCGTCTATAAAATGACGTATTCCTGACACGATTCTAAGACAATTTTTCCTTTACCAAAATTTGATTTGAAGCGTAGTTTTTGAATTATGAGCAAAAATAGTTAGTAAATCACGCGTCGGGTACAGAAGGCAGGCAGGAGCGGCGCGGCGTCCCGCGAGCGCGGGCGCAGCTGACCGCCCGACGGGTGATTATCACCGCATGAGTCGCTAACTATTTTATCTTATAACAAAATTATGCTTTAAATAAAATTTTGGTAAAGAAGAAAATGTCTTAGAATTACGTCAGAAATACGTGTTCCTTAAAATAACGTTATTTTAATAATGAAAAGTTGTTCCGGATCGCTGGCCGTCCGACGTTGCAATCAGCTGATTGCTACACGCGATGTGTGTATGGCGGAGTGTGTGCGTAAGAGAGAGAGAGAGAGAGAGAGAGAAAGAGAGAGAGGGAGGGTAGGAGGGACAGACATTCATACACACGCACGCACTTTTTTTCTCGCTCTCTTTCTCTCTTTTACGCAACACTCATACACTCTCTCATTCAGTCTCTCACTCACACTCTCTCGGTCACTCACTCACTCACTCACCTGCTTACTCACTTGCTCACTCACCTTGTAGCAGCGTAGCGAATCTTCATGCTATGTATTGTTGTATCTGCTGCACGGTTATGATTGCTAGAGATGCGCGACACATCGAAACTTTTTCGATTATTAGTCTCACACTCGATTGACACAATACAGATTACACGATAACGAGTTTACTGCTTATTCACTCACTATTGATTTATCGATACCAAAAATTACTTTCAAAGAAACGCGAATGCAAACAACACATGACTCGACGCGAAGCGACGGACCGCGGAGACTGCGCGACCACAAGAGTTATGTTGCCAGAAACGCGACACGCGACATCTAACAAACGACTTGCGCGTGGCGCGTGATTGACGCGAGATAAGACGAACGATCGGCTAAAAGCTTCGCATTGCGAATGCGGTAGAAAACATGAAACGTATAATGACATACTTAAAAAATTAATTATTTATTATAAATAATAACTATTAATAATTTCTAATTATAATAAATAAATATTATTTTAAAAAGCATGTGTTATACGTTATTACGTTTTCGAAATTATTGCATTCACGATGCGAAGATTTAAGTCAATCGCAAGAATAATGTAATTAAAATTACATTTGGAAAAATTTATTTTTATTCTGCTCACAATGAAATGTTCCAACGTGAAAATGTATTGGTCGCTCTGAAAAGAGCGGATTGACTAAAAAAAATTTTAAAGCAGATGCTCAAAATGCCCGCCATCCATCCTAATGCAAGCTCTCATGCGTTTTAATAAGTTTCTTTCGACGTTTTCCATTATTTCTTCGTCAATATTCCAAATAGCGAATCGTAATCTTGTCTCCAGATCTTCAATATCTTCGGGAAGCGTTTTATAAATTACTTCCTTGCAGTATCCCCATAAGAAAAAATCTAGAGGATTGAGATCCGGAGATCTTGCGGGCCAGATATTTTAACTGGAAGAACCTACGTCGATTTATTAACAGAAAATCTACCACATTTCTTAGAAGATGTGCCATTATTTGAAAGAAACGATATTATCTTCCAACAAGACGGTGCTGGGCCACACAACGCCAGGATCGTTACGAATTACTTAAACGAGAATTTTCCTGGACGCTGGATGGGTCGGTACGGCCCGATACGTTGGCCCGCAAGATCTCCGGATCTCAATCCTCTAGATTTTTTCTTATGGGGATACTGCAAGGAAGTAATTTATAAAACGCTTCCCGAAGATATTGAAGATCTGGAGACAAGATTACGATTCGCTATTTGGAATATTGACGAAGAAATAATGGAAAACGTCGAAAGAAACTTATTAAAACGCATGAGAGCTTGCATTAGGATGGATGGCGGGCATTTTGAGCATCTGCTTTAAAATTTTTTTTAGTCAATCCGCTCTTTTCAGAGCGACCAATACATTTTCACGTTGGAACATTTCATTGTGAGCAGAATAAAAATAAATTTTTCCAAATGTAATTTTAATTACATTATTCTTGCGATTGACTTAAATCTTCGCATCGTGAATGCAATAATTTCGAAAACGTAATAACGTATAACACATCCCAAATAGCACAGTACATCTTATGGACATTCATTTTACGTCCATTTTACGATCATATATCCATGGACATAAAACAGTTGTCCATTGTACGTCCATATAAGTACGTACATTGTCTAATAATAAATGTACATCCAGTGGACATCCATTTGAAATCCACTTTATATAATTAATTTATGGATGTATACTATACGTCCAATGGATGTTCGTACATGGACTTGTTTTGGATTATTCATTTTTGTTCCAAAAAGGATGAAAATTTACAAATTCTTTATCGTAATTCATCTGTAATATTATAATAAATAATAAGTATTACATGATAATAAGTATTACATAAAATTCATTGTTTGCATTTGTGATCAAAAAATTAACACTAACAATTATTGTGTGTAATGCACGATTCATATTTAGTTCACGAGTTGCATAGCCAATGGTAAAAAAGAAAATAATATTACAAATGGCAGAGCCAATAATATCGATCGTCATCACAGCGCGCGACACGCGCGACACGTTGATCGATGCTCGATTACCGCTATTTCCTGAAAGTGAACGTTTGGATTCCAATCGTGAGATTCAGTGAAGTATTATAATCAATCAGCCGTTTTAACGGCTACAAAATAGAGAGGATACGACTGTACGGATACAAGAATTAAAACTGTAAGTATATGTATAATTGTGTAGTACATGTGTTTTACACGTATTTGTAAAAATTATTTGGGCAATTTTATAACCTAAAAATTTGATATTTTATTGATACATGTATTTCTTGTTATCAAACAAGAATAGAATACAATTAAGTGTACAGTACTATTTATTCATTTGCTTATCGTGATTATAATTTATTTTAAAACAAAGATGTAATTCTGCTTCGATAATATTGATTCTGTTTGAAATAAGTCATCATTGATGGAGAAATATTCACAATGTGCTGTTAGGGTAGATAATTTTATTGACATTTTTTGTTATAGTAATTATGACAAGCTAACAAAATGAATTATATATCTTATATATGTATGCATATTTTAGATTTCTGTGCTGAATCAAAATCATATACATATTCTCATCAGTAAAATATCATACTCTAACAACATATATAATATATTAATGTTATAATTTCCTACTCAACAAATGTAACTGTTATAAACAAGACACATTACATTGCAGTTACATATTATTGAATACGAAATTATAACATTATAATGTTATATGTTACTGTTATATTGTATTTTTATTGAGAATATGTAATTTTGATACAATATATGTAAAAATCTGAAAAATGCTTGATATATATCTAGTATATTATTGATTTTGTTAGCTTATAATTATTACTATTAACAAAAATGTCAATAAAAATGTTTAAAAATATAAATTAATTTCAAAAATGTGGCAGTGTTTAGCTTATGTGAATACATCTCAGCCAACGATGATTTTTGAATAGATTCAATATCAAAGCAGAACTATTTCATAATATATTTATAATATTTTTAAAAGAGATTATAATTACGATAAGCAAATAAATAAATACTGTACACTTAGGAATCTATTCTATATTTTAATGATATGTTGTTGTGTATCATTGCGCAGCTATTATATGATACACAAAATCTGTGCAGTAATGCATAACAACATTGTTAAAAGTTACAGAATAGGCTCCTTAAACTCTATTCTTGCTTGATAAAAAATATGTATTGTCATATAAATAAAATATTAATTTAATTTATTGTTAGCACATAGACTTAAAATATGAAAGTTTAAAATACAAATGCATCATGAACACATTCTTATTTTCTATATTCTTTAGAATAAGTACTTTTAAATATAAATTAAGACATTTTTTATTTTATAGAGTTTTAATTCTGGAGCGCAAGACCACCAGGTTTTGGGAGATTGCACTAGAGACTGTTATACAGAAAATAAAAAGTAAGTATGCCTAAAATTTCTACTAAATATTACAGGCGCGCAAAAGCCTGTACAGATATTTCAATAAATTTAATTAAATCTGATGATTTTGCTCAATTTTTAAATAAAAATAATGATATTAATAAAGAATTTATTACAACACCATGCATTGATGGTCACATTGAATTGGATAATGATTTCACTATTGAGATTGATAACATAGATAATAATATAGATAACAATATAGGTAATATAGATAACAATATAGCAGATAATATAGATAACAATATAGATAACAATATAGATGATATAGAAAATTTTGACTCAGATAATGATGAATCTGATAACAACAATGATTCGAATAATAAAAATACTTTGAATAACGATGAATTAATTAGTAATAAAAATTTCAATAATACAGCTAATGAATCTTCGTTAGCATCTCAATTAGCTACTTGGGCTCTGAAAAATAAAATTACTCATATTGCTCTGAATGAATTATTAGGTATTTTAAAGTCAAAACATAATGATTTGCCTTCGGATGCTCGCGTATTAATGAAAACTCCTAGAAAAATAGCTTTAAAAATTGTTGAACCAGGACATTATTTTCATTTCGGTTTAAATAATTGCGTTCAGAAACTTTTCATTTATAACTTTAAAAAATTTACAACAAGTAGAAGTTTATATAAATATTGATGACTTACCTCTTTTTAAAAGTTCAAATCAACAGTTGTGGCCAATATTATGCAGTTTAGTTGAAAATCGTTGTAAAGTAGGTATTGTAGGCATATATCACGGAGAAACAAAACCAAATGATGCAAATGTATTTCTAAAAGATTTTATCAATGAAGCTATCGATTTATCAACGCATGGTATAACAATAAATGAATCTAACTATCCTTTTAAAATTAAAGGTTTCATATGTGATACGCCTGCTAAGGCGTTTATTAAATTTACTAAAGGTCATACTGGTTATTATTCGTGTACAAAATGTCATATTGAGGGGGATTATATTAATGGTAGAGTTTGTTTTTCGAGTTTAAGAAAATTTCGTGATAGAACCGATTTTGAATTTAGATCAAAAACTCAAGAAGAACATCATGTAAATTTAAAAATTTCAGATCTTGAATTAATTAAAGATTTAAATATGATTAATGATTTTCCTGTAGAGCCAATGCATTTAATTGATCTGGGCGTTACAAGAACTTTAGTACATTTGTGGTGTTTTGGTAAACCACCAACAAAATTTTCTCATACACAAATTTCACAAATTTCTGATTTATTAATAAATCAAGTTAAAAATATTCCATTGGAATTCAATCGTAAACCGAGATCGTTACAAGAAAGTAGAAGGTGGAAGGCAACAGAATTCAGGCAATTTTTACTATACACAGGGCCTGTAGTTTTAAAATCTGTTCTCAGTCATGACATTTATCTCAATTTCATGTGTTTGAATGTTGCTGTAACTATTTTATCATCTCCTCATATTAAACATTTAGATTATGCTAATTCTCTTTTTAATTATTTTGTAAAATCTTTTATCATTTTGTATGGTAAAGACAATTGTACAATTAATATACATAATTTGTTACATGTATATGAGGATGTAAAAAAATTTAGTGTTTTACAAAATTACAGTGCCTACCCCTTCGAAAATCATATGCAAAAAATAAAAGGATATATTCGTAAAAAAGATAAACCGTTACAACAAATAATAAATCGTATACATGAAGAAAACTTCGTGGAATTAAACAAAGAAAATAAATTGAATATCGAACCCGAATTATTAAATAAACATAATAATGGCCCTTTAGATCGAAATTTATATAGAAGTCAGTGGGAAAATATAGTGTTTCCTAAATTTACTTTGAAAATAAAAGAACCAGATAATTGTTGTAGATTAAGCAATGGTGACATCATTTTAATTAAAAATATTGCTAGTATAGACAGTGAAAATGCAGTAATAATAGGAAATAAATATGAATCAATAACAGATTTTTATAATGAACTATGTAAATCTTCTGATTTAGGTATACATTTAGTGGAAAATATTAGTAAGAATCTCCAAAGGTGGAATATTAATGAAATATTGCATAAATGTGTCAGATTACAATTTAAAGATAAATTTGTTGTTTTTCCTTTACTTCACTCTTTATGATCGGATTATGATTTTATTTTTACATATTAAAAAATTTTAATTTAATATTATTTAAGTAATGTCGATTGAATTTTATATTTTATATTTAAGTAATGTTAATTCTATTTATAATATTTTGTAATTAAAATTGACAAATTATTAATAAAATATTAATATTAAATTATGAATATAAAATAATAAAAATATATTAATTATTCTTTTGTGAAATAAATTTTATTGATGGTATGATTCTACATTTATAATATTCGGAATTATTGTGATCTGGAATTATTGGGTCCATCCAGAAGTACGACCGCTCACTTCAAGGTCGTACTTCTGGATGCATCCAGTTATGTACAAATTGTTGAGAATGTGTAGAAAAATATGGCAAAAACGTGGACAATCGTCATTTTCACGGACGAAGATACCGTAGAAGCGGTTCCATCTAGTTGGTTAATTAACAATAAGTGTTATTGGCCATCGCTTCCATTTGATAAAATAACTGCAGCAATTAGAAATCACGAAGAACCAAAAACTTGTTGGCCCTCATATCCTGTTCGGATTCTAAGACATGGAACTTTCGGTAAATATATACTACTTATTATATTTTAATAAAAAAATTATTTATTGTATCTTGTTACGTTATATGTCACTTGTTATTTTGTTTCAGACAATTATTCAATAGCAAAAGAGAAATGTCGTAAAGCAGAATATTCTTCTGATATAAATTCTGATGTCAGCGGTAGATTAGCAGTGTCTAAAAGGAAAATCACAATAAAAACGTATGGCTCCTCATTTGAAGAGAGTAATTTATCGTCGTCAGACGATAATAACAATGACAACCAATTCGCCACTAAATTACCGACTCCTCCACGTATGAAACCAACAAACGGTTTGTATACATTTATCTATCTGATATATTAAAGAAATTTTATAAAAATTTTATAAATAAAATAAAACAGTAGCAATCAATTTATGAATTCAAAAATTTACATTTAAAGTTTGATCCTCAATTGTTTTTTTCTTCAGAAGACAATACTTTTATAAAAACCAAGCCGAAAAAAAAGAGCAATGATGAAGCTACTAATATTAGCACATTGTCAAATACTGAGAAATTTCGAAAGGGCACTTCAAAATCAAATGGTTTTCAAATTATTTTTATAATATATTTTCATAATAATTAACTGTGTCTAAAATATAAAATTATAATGTGTAGATTTTGATAATAACGAAGATTTGAATAGCAATGACCGGCCATTTATGAATGAATGCAAATGTTGTCCATTACATTTACAATACAATTGCGGTATGTATAGAGGATATCACTTAATTTGTACCCACTATTTACACAGTGATATTCCTCATGGAAAATCTTGTCAAAAAGTTCTGAACCATTTTTTTCTATAACATAATAAAGGAATAATTATTGAGTAAAATATAACCAAACAGCGCTGAGGTTTAGTTTAATGCGCGTCAATGAATCGCGGGTCTAATAGTGTGCGGCTCACTAACACACGCCAGGCTAAAGCTCGGCGCTATTTAACTATACTTTACTCAATAATTATTTCTTTATTGTTTTATAGAAAAAAAGGTTCAGAACTTTTTGACAAGGTTTTCCATGAGGAATATTACTATGTAAATAGTGGGCGCGAATTAAGTGACACCCGCCTGTATATTTAATCTACAGTTTATATATATTTTTTGTTAAACTTATTATCGAATTTACGTACTACGCGCGCGCATATGTTCAATAATTTATTAATAAATTCCATTTTTCTAGAGAAATATTTCAAAGAGATTATTCGTCAACAAAATATACTAAAAGCAAATATGTGGCAATACACAGATGCACTCCAGGAATTAACTACATCTATTAATAATCTCGCTGCAAATAATAATGTGAATCAAGTATAAGAAGAAATCTCCTTTTTGCAAATGTTTGATTTTCCTGCACGAACTGAAGAAGATTTAGCTCGTGTTGAGGAATATCTAAATTTAGAAAAAAATTTTAACGTTGCGGTAATTTTTTATAATATCTATTATTTTCAAATACATGCTATATTTTTTTACATTATATTACAATATTATTAGTTAAAAGTTTTAATTAATATATTATTCTTATTTTGAATTTTGCAGATGAATGAACTTTCAAAGATTGGTGGATATTCCATATATAATTTTATACAAAGAGCTTTACAGTTGGTAATAACAAATGATCTTGCAGCTACTTACAGCTGGTTAGGAAGGCGGGCAAAGAAAACATTTAATAAACTAAAAATAGCCGATTTAATAATTGGTAAATAGTTTATTAGATTATCTTTAACTTAACTTATTTAAAATCACTGTTTTAGATTGAAGATTATTGTTGAATCAATTGTAACTGACTTTTTTGTTAGTTATTTTCATTGTTGGTATTATAACTAAATATATTGTGTATTATTTGATATATACACTATAGCAGCGGTTCTTAACCTGGGGTTCGCGAACCTCTGGCGGTCCGCGATGTCCTCACAGGGGATCCGCAAAAGCTCGAAGAAATAGCGGAAAAAACACAAAGTTTACGAACTTATGTGTAATCCTCGTTGGAAAAGTAATGCAAAAACAATTACATGAAGTATATGAACCGTTTATCTCAGGCGTATATGTGCGTTTGGTCGAGCGGCACTTGGTTGCGCGCACACGGACGCATGACATAAGCCGTCCTTGATTGTGTGAGTCTGTGAGTCGCGTGTCATTTTTTTCTTGCATTACTCTTTCTGTATATGAGTAAATTTTAGCAGTAAAGACTAAAAGAAATACATGTAATAAAAATATTTTAATTCGGACAATTACAAAATAGAAAATAGATAACATTTTTAAATGTCCTAATAATTTTAATTATTGCGTTTAGACAAATAATTGGTTTATGCTGTTTTTCAACTTTAAATTAAGGTAAATGCGGATTCTTCCAGATTTTTTTTTCTAAAATGAAAATTTCTGAAAATTTATTTTCAAGAAACTTAATTTTACATTACTTAATACTTGGGAGGCTGCATGAAAATAATGTGATAAGAAGGGGTCCGCATCGTAAAAAAGGTTAAGAACCGCTGTACTATAATATATATATATATATATATATATATATATATATATCAAATTATACTTTGTATATTTAATTATATTTAGTTATAATATTTATAATTATATATGTAGTTATAACACTATTAAATTCCATTAGAGAGTTAATAATATATACAGAGTATATCATTTTTTTAATATACACAGCAAAATATCTCTTAAACAATATATTTTAGAGAAAAATATTTCAGACAAAAGTTGTAGGATTTCGAAGGAGAAAGAAGTTGTTAAGAAGGCGTTAATAATCTATTTACATAAAAAAACAAGATAATTTTATTAAAAAAAAGACTTTCAAATAACTTAGAAACTCACCCTTTAGGAAAAAATTAATAGCACTAACTTTCTTCTTCGAAATTTTACAACTTTTGTCTGAAATATTTTTATACATTGTTCAAGAGATATTTGCTGTGTAAGTTAAAATGGAACATCTTGCATATCAAATTATACTTTGTATATTTAGATATATTTTGAACTTAGTGCAGAATTTTCTGCGCTTTTATAATTATTAAATATTTTTAATTTAAATTATTATATAAGTCCGTAGTGAACCGCGTGATTTCGATGATTCATTACTGAACAATTTCATCGACTCACTTCCTTTTTTTGACTTGCTGCTCATCAATGTCAAATAACCAAAACGAAATTTCATCAGTTGGTAAGAAATTAAAGAGTTTCTATGTATCATTAAAAGAAAAAGATTTTGTTTAATCTTTAAACACTGTTAGAAATATCACGTTTCTTACTAATAACTTATTTAAAAATTAAATTTGCATTAATTATAATAATATCAAGGAATAAAAATCATACTATGAGAGACTAGACTGATCAAAACGTCAAGATAATTATCAAATAAAATAAAAAAATAAATATTAAAAAATATATAATAAATAAATATAAATAAAAATATATAACAAATAAAACAAATAATTTAGATAAATATATTATCTATGTACAATTTTCTAATTGTTAATTTGTTTTTAACATATTACAGGTTCTACTAAAAAGAGTATTCCAAACTCCACCAATAAAGATTGCGAAGAAGCGATTCAAAAATGGTTAAGAAGAGCAAAGGAACGCAGCAATAATAAAAATAAAAACCAAGGAGAAAATAACAACAATTAATTTTTTAATTTAATTATTATTGTAATATTATTATTCTTTTCAATTTTTATATATTGCTGTTCTTTCCAATTTAATATTTTTTTCTTTTAGTTTATATACTTTATAGTTTACACACACATACACGTATATATATTAGTTTATGCATTTAGTTTATAAATTTGTTTAGTTTATGAGTTTTAGTTTATAGATATTTTGATAATAAAATATTGTGATATGCAATATGTAAAACAATGTGATATATGATACTTGTAAAGTTGAAAGTATATATAAGTACCATTGTGATAAAATGTTGATATGCAAAATATATATGAATTAATACATGTGATAGTGTAAAACATATAAAGTGTAATAATGTTTATTGGCGGATATTGATTCGTTTTTTGAGGTAAAAGGAGAATAAATTATTGCATATAATAAAATGTAATAATAATTTTCACCTTTTTATCTCAGGAAACAGAGATCAGTGTTTGCCAGTGTACATACAGAATAACAATATAAATCAAAAATAAATATTCTTCCAGTTTTCTATACAATTATTATTAATTATTACCAATTATTTAATTATTTATGAATTATACATGCGTAATAATTGTCCGAAGTATGTCCAGTTAAGATTCGAATTTCGTCCATAAAAGATCCAAAATTCATCCATTTGGTCCATAATTCGTTCATTTAAGATCCAAAATTTGTTCATTAGATCCATAGTTCGTCCATTTCAGGTCCATAGTTTGTCCATAGTTTGTCCAGTAAAGACGTCTTATGGATGTCCATTGGAGTTGCAAACGGACATACAATGGACGTCCTATAGACATCTACTGTATTCGATATGGACATACAATGGATGTACACTATGTCCAGCATGTACGTTCGTCGTACGTACATAGGACGTACTTGTGCTTATTGGGATGCTTTTTAAAATAATATTTATTTATTATAATTAGAAATTATTAATAGTTATTATTTATAATAAATAATTAATTTTTTAAGTATGTCATTATACGTTTCATGTTTTCTACCGCATTCGCAATGCGAAGGTTTTAGCCGATCGTTCGTCTTATCTCGCGTCAATCACGCGCCACGCGCAAGTCGTTTGTTAGATGTCGCGTGTCGCGTTTCTGGCAACATAACTCTTGTGGTCGCGCAGTCTCCGCGGTCCGTCGCTTCGCGTCGAGTCATGTGTTGTTTGCATTCGCGTTTCTTTGAAAGTAATTTTTGGTATCGATAAATCAATAGTGAGTGAATAAGCAGTAAACTCGTTATCGTGTAATCTGTATTGTGTCAATCGAGTGTGAGACTAATAATCGAAAAAGTTTCGATGTGTCGCGCATCTCTAGCAATCATAACCGTGCAGCAGATACAACAATACATAGCATGAAGATTCGCTACGCTGCTACAAGGTGAGTGAGCAAGTGAGTAAGCAGGTGAGTGAGTGAGTGAGTGACCGAGAGAGTGTGAGTGAGAGACTGAATGAGAGAGTGTATGAGTGTTGCGTAAAAGAGAGAAAGAGAGCGAGAAAAAAAGTGCGTGCGTGTGTATGAATGTCTGTCCCTCCTACCCTCCCTCTCTCTCTTTCTCTCTCTCTCTCTCTCTTACGCACACACTCCGCCATACACACATCGCGTGTAGCAATCAGCTGATTGCAACGTCGGACGGCCAGCGATCCGGAACAACTTTTCATTATTAAAATAACGTTATTTTAAGGAACACGTATTTCTGACGTAATTCTAAGACATTTTCTTCTTTACCAAAATTTTATTTAAAGCATAATTTTGTTATAAGATAAAATAGTTAGCGACTCATGCGGTGATAATCACCCGTCGGGCGGTCAGCTGCGCCCGCGCTCGCGGGACGCCGCGCCGCTCCTGCCTGCCTTCTGTACCCGACGCGTGATTTACTAACTATTTTTGCTCATAATTCAAAAACTACGCTTCAAATCAAATTTTGGTAAAGGAAAAATTGTCTTAGAATGGTGTCAGGAATATGTCATTTTATAGACGGATCGTTTTTCAGGATCGCCCTGTATATATATATATTTGCTTTTTTTATAGTATAACATATATATATAATTTAGACAGGTATACATACCTCATGGGTGTTACATATTGTATCATAAGTTTAATTATATAAAAGAAATGACAGTTTTACAATTTAATATATACAAAAAACGAAAAGGCTAATCATAAAATAACACTCCAATGTTTCTTGTATCTGCTAAGAACATAATCGCACTATACACGCACAATGGCTTATATTTGCAAATCATATTACGATTGTCAGAAACGAAATATATTGTTGTTATTATTATTATTTATTATTAATGCTTATAGAGAAGAATCGTTTTTGCTCGAGGTAAACGCAATAACAGATTTTGTGAACACATATGTGGAAGAAAATATCTTGAAAAATGATAATTCCATTAAAATAACATTTTGTTAAAACACAGCTAAAAACATAATGCTTAGGCCAGTTTAAAAAAAGAAAAAGAGATAGAGCGCCGAAAAATATACGACTCTCATAAATTTAAAAAGTTAGTTTTCAAATTAATACCAGTTACATGAGTAAAAGATTTGACAAATCTCTTTATAAATTTATTTTCTCGAGTTTTTATATGGAATTTTATCATTGTAACTGTTTCCGCAACTGCTCCTTTAACTTTTTACGAACTTAAAATATATAAACATGTCACATATCGATAATATCGATAAGAAAGTGCATTTGATTTAGAGAATACATCTGTTAAAATCAATTTTTACAAGAATAAAAGATTCTCTGCTGGTTAAGACATTATAAAACATATTACAAAAAAATGTTACATATTTATCGATTGTTGTATCTATTAATATACTATTAATAAGACAACATCAGATTGTGTTTCCACAAAACTTTCTTGATACATTTGTAGGAAATCTTTTTAATGATACTTTTTACAAGGATTATATTTATGTAAGAAGAAAGAATTACTCATATTATCATCTTGGCGCTAATATTGTCCGTTATTTAATCTACGTTAGTTAGCTACTTAAATACGCAAATATTAATACAGTATGTACTAACATTTTCGTGAAAGCACCCTGAATCACTGAATAACAGGTCCGGATCCTCGCTTTAATTGTATGCATGTGTGTATATGAGTGTGAATATGATCATTTAAATTGAAATATTTTTTGTTTTTATACAAAAATTGATTTTTTTTAGCAAAGATGAATATCGAATAAAAGTAGTGCTGAAAGTGTGACGAGAATACGGACCAAGATCTATTATCGGCGGCACAAAGACAGCGAATTCCACTTTACCGTCTCACATGTAAAATTTATTTCGTTCATTATCGTTCTCGTTATTTCTAAGTTTGATCAAAGAAGGACGAAGTACTCGTCACTCTTATAAAAAAACCGTGAAGATGCGCTTTCAAACACCACGGCTTCTTCATTGTTCTTGATACTACGCATGTATGTGTTTCGGTTTTGGACTAGGTTCAGTCGTCGTAGAACAGATCTACGACTTAGACATTATATATGTTAAATGATAATAGACAGGGGTCTTCAATGAGGCCTACGAGGTAGCACAGATCCGCCGTTTTCTGTACTCAAACATAGCTCTCATCATCAACGACGGATCTAGCGTATCCCAGATGCCTCGTGGTGATGGGAGCGCGAGGTTGTGGCGGTGGTCGATAGGGAGGTGGTGGCGGCAGAGACCTGGATCTACCGGCCACTTTGTGCCTATCTTCGAGATTCATATGCACCGGCGGTAAATGTCTGAGCCTCGGTGGCAAAGGTGGCGGTGTGTCCGGCCATGACGTCCTTTCTTCCTGCTCGTCTTCGCTGAGATTGTCGATTATCACATTTTTATATGAATCGTTTGTATCCGCGGTTACATAAACTTCGCTCGATCGACTTCTGTCTTCGCAATAATTAATCTTGCCGTCCGACTCGCCGTTCGTTTCTTTACTTTTGCAGTATTTCAGCGCTTCCATGTATATCGCTTTCGTTCTTACATAGTCTTCGTATAGTTCGCAATCACGGACTTGGCGACGACGTTCTTTCTCCGCCATCGGTGATTCCAGACTTACGTACTGGACTTCGGAGGATTTGACTTTCTTAAACTCGTTGAAGCACTCTTTCTTCTTAAATTCATAACGATCGTTGTCTGACCGGAGCGTATCGCTGCCCCTTGTCAGATCCTGTTCTGAATCGTGAATCGACACTCGTTCGGCGCTTCGAATATCTTGCTGCGAGCTCTTGCTGTCGTAATCTTCCGGTAATATATCATACGTTACATTCAACTGCCTACTACGATAAGTCTTGCAATTCTCCACGTTCTCCTTCATCGCGTCTTGTCTGAGATACTCCCTATCGTATATATCTTTATCGCTGAATCTTTCTTTTCGGTGCTCATGCTCATCCAATTTGTTTGTTCTTGGTGTTCTCTTGAGCTGTGCTCGTAGCCAATCCTGTCGCTGAAAATTGGATTGGGGTGGATTGGAGTAACACGCATTAGCCTTTTCCTCTCGAAAGTTATGCTCCGTGCTATTCGTATGATTATGATTACCGGACGCGTAACCATTGAGCCTTTCTTCCCATCCGCATCTATACACCGGAACATAGGATTTGTTATTGGACTTTTCTTCCTTCGCGAGAGGTTTATCGTAATTACTAGACGATGAAGCGTTCGGAGCGGAATCTTCCGAACCTACGGGCGATTCCGGAATAAATAACTGGCAGTCTGACAAGGTTAAACCTGAGTCTCTTGACAGAGACATGGGATCTCTACGTGGTGCTTCCGTCAGATCTAGACTATCCAAGGATATCCCACCTGCTACATAAAAAAATTAGTTAATAATGCGAAAAGATATCATGTATTTATTGGAATCAATTTTAATTGAATATGTGAAAGTAATTCAATGTAAAATATTTATAATGTTTAACATTTTAATATTCTCTTTTATAATTATTATACATACATCCCTATATCTGACATTAATAGTGAAGTTATAATACAGACTTACAGTGAAGACTATCGGTGCTTTCCTCGGCTCCGCTATCACTACGTGTGTCTTCTCCGAGGAGTTGCGTAACGCCGGCACCGAACAAATCCTCGCAATGACGGATCAACATTTCGGTGATTGTTGGAATCGCTCTACTCTGATTCACTGACGGATTCGATGACCAAAGTAAACTCGGGCCACAACAGACGCCAAGATTGCTGGCGCACATGAGATTACGTTTCGATCGTCTTGCCACATGATGTAGCACGCAGATTAAATGCGAAAGTAACGTATAATTCGCCTTCGGAAGCCTATCCAGAATGCTGAAAATTTTTTAAATTTTATTCTTCTATTTCTCAAAAAATCGATATATTTAAATAAATTTTTTATTAATGGCTTTTTTGTAATACCTTTTCATAGTTTGAACGGGATTTGGCGTGTCCAAGCTGTCCATCCAGAGAGGAAACAAGTGAGAAGTCAAGAGAGGATCTGGTAGAGATCTTAAAAACTCCTTCAGCAAAGCAGCTACAGCTATAATTGGCGCGTCTTCTAGACAGCTGAGATCTCCTGTAGATTCGATTTGATCTCGCAACTCTCGAACAATTCGAACGTTCGCGGACTTGCGGAATATTCCCTGCGTGAACGGGCCCTTTGCGAACAGCTGCTGCAGCATCACCAGAACAGGCTTGGGCAAACCGTTTTCATCCAGCCGTGACAAATTCACGCCAAAAAGACTGGGATTCAACGACAGCGAACGCCGTAACAGACCGGTTATTTTCGATCGGTTGTTCTTCTTCGCGGGCGTTTTCATCACGGGTCTAAGGATAAAATGACACAGATCAAGGCCGCTGTTGTTGATATGTTCTAGATCGAAACCCTCATCCGCCGATAGCATGTGTCGTAGACGCGACATTTTCACGGCGAATGGTCGCTCGTGTCCTATCAATGGATACGGCGTCTCGTCCGGGAACGTTCGGGCCCACAACTGGAAGGGTCCTTGAAGATCCCACAACGGCACCGCCATATTCACACAGGTCTGCGCCGTCATCTCGGAGCCAACCATGATCGTCTTACACTGTAAAGTGTAAAATAGTACATACGTATGTATTCTTTTCTTGCTGACACAGAGAGAGATTACAAAGAGATGAATAATACGGCATGCTATGGTTGAAACTTGTTTACCGGGCGATAGACATGGTTTATCTAACGGAAATTCAATTGCGATCCTAGCGGCTTATATCTATACAATATCAATGAATTATGAATGGTGACTGAAGCAACGCCAGTACAATGCGCGGCCCGATAGTGGATAGTTGGCGACTCAAACTCGACTCTGACATCCGCGATAATAAAAGACAACTCTCTCGGAGAAAAATAGAGGTCAAATGATTCATTCCCGCGGATTCGAAGATGCGCGAAGAATGGACCGTGCGAAGGCGAGTCTGAAAAGGCAAGCGCACTTACGTAGTCGCTGTTCGTGTCATTGTCGTGGTACACGATTTGAATATTTGTATGTGGCGGCTCCTTCATACTCTCCTCTCGTACGAGATCGTTTAGACGTCCCCACCAAAGATCCCGCGCCGCAGCGGTCCTGGAAGAAGAAATTAAACCGTGATGAAAAGCGATTCTAAGTTTCTATCACTTGATGTCTTCGTCCATCATTTGGATTATCGTAGTTTTCAAAAATAAAATGAAAGTGCTTGTGCTCACATGAAAGTGGCCACGACATTTGTGGTGGGCCAGCCGAGAACGAAGCTAGTTTCCGCGGATTTGCTGGTTTCCGCCACGTCCTCTATGTGACCCGACGTGAGCCAGAGCTCGCTCATCCTCACGGTCTGCTTCAACTTGAAGTTTCCACCGCTGCGTGCTTTCGCGATCAGTAGGAGATCGGTGAAGAGGAAGAGATGCCTCTCCTGAGATTGCATGCCCTAAATTTATAATGAATTTTGAGATTTATATCTCTTGACTTTGAACAAGATCTTGATCTTTATCAATATAAAAAGAAAATTTATTCATTTTTGTTAAAAATTTTGATAAAAGATTATTTTTGTTTTTTTTAATAGTTTTAATAGTTCTTAATAGTTTTAATAGTTAATAGTTTTAATAGTTTTTAATAGTTTAATAGTTTTTAATAGTTCTCTGAAATTCACGAAAACCTATATCTTTCAATTTATAAGTAATGAAAAGAAAATCTTTTCCACGTACCGTGGTAAATTGGACTGGTGTCTCCAAGAGAAAAGTTCGAGTTGGCGATTTTGGAGATGGGGAATTATCCGGAATATCCAGAGTCTTCTGAGAGAGTCCTCTCGTTAATCTAGCTGGAGTACCGCTATTCCTTTTACGTAATATATTCTTCATTTTCTAAAAATAATAATATCAAAATTATATTAAAATTCCCACGACTAATAACGAGATTAATTATTTTCGGAAAAGAGTCAAAACTTTAACATAATATATTGACATTAAAGTACATTTTTAATGTATTTTTATCACAAAGAAAGATACATAATAACATATAAAAAAATTCGCGAAAATAAAAGAGAGAAAAAAGCAACTTTCAAAAGTGAAACGTACTATTTGAATAACGAAATCTCGACTCGAGAAGATCATCTCTAAGATCTTAAGACTCTTCCTGTAACGACTCGACTAGAGTATTTCGCAGGACTTAGACTAATTTTGCTGTCACATTTAATCACGTCATGTATATATGCCACACGTTACACGTGCAGAGGATTAACAGTTACGCCCGAAAAATGTCACTACCAAATTTGGTGGGCAAGCGATTTTTTCTTTCTCTCTTCAAGATGTGTTAAAGACGAAAGCACGAGTATTCTCACGGCAGATAGAGCAAGCTGATTAACATATGCCTTATTAAATTTTCTACGTCTGTCTCAACATCCTCTATTCTTCGTTTCATTCTTTTCGATTATGAAATCATTTCTAGTGTGATCTCGCTGGCGATCACTCACCTTCACACGTCTCATTGTATTGCGTTATTATAACACGTTAAACCTAAACTAGACACGGCATGTCTTAACATATCCAACGCGTCAGATAGATTATTCGCTATTATTGTCATTACGTTAGAAAGCATCGTCCGAGAGTTTTAAGACTTTCGAACGATATTTTTTTAAATAGGTATAAATGTAGGATAATTTTTTAAATAGGAGTAAAAATGTAAATAAATGCGTGAATATAAAAATGCATACATCGTAAATAATTTTAGACATTATATATATAATGTGAATATAATATTACTTAATAATTTAATAAATATAATATTAATAAATAAATAAATTAATTAATAATAAATAAATAATAAATAATAAATAATAAAAATAATAAATAAATAAATAAATAAATAAATATATATATATTGAAATATCTCTAATTCTCTATTTCATATTATATACAATTGAAGAAATATTCAGATATGGAAAAAAATTCTCTCTCTCCCTCTCTCTCTTTCTCTCATATAAATTATTGATCAAATATAAAAATAAAGTTTCTTAAACTTTTTCTCTAATAAAAATCTTATCTATAAGAAATGTTTTTATTTTTATTTTTTACAGTATAAACTTTCGTTGCATCCCATTATGATATGAAAAGAGCACGGCGCGCTTTCTACATAATAATATAAATATCATCCTATTGTTGATCCAACCGGCGCTTCCAGCCTCTCTCGCGATGACAGTTTCTATTTTTTCGCGGGTGCAGAAAGCGAGTATTCTATTGAACGATCCGCGTCAATTTCACCGGTCGAGTGAGAATAGCGGGGAGAAAATATCGGCATGCTTGTGCATCCGGATGATGATATACGCTGCTAACAAACGTGGGAAGGAAGTGCGTATATACGCATTCTAACTGCCACGTTAGCGACACGCGAGACGATGCACTTTCCACGGACGCAGAAAAACTAGATGCATCTAAACGACCGTGAGAAAGGTTGAATCGCGACGTATTGTGCGTAATACCGTTTGTTAGCAGTCGCTGCCTTGTTCATACTTTTCTACCGAGAAGATTAGAATGCCTTGTAGAAAGATGATAATTTTTATTATCGGCACGAAACTACGAATCGTCTTTCTTCGATAAAAATTAACAGGATTGGAATATCATGTCAAATTTATATATATTATTTTTAAGTGTGTGAATTCTATATAGATAGGAATAATAAAATCTCTCTAGGTGTATTTCATTTAAAGGATTACTTTCGTTACACATGAGCTTGTAATTAAATAATATGAAAAATAAATTTAAATTTGAAAATTATTACAACTGAACCTTGTGGCTATTTCTTTCAATTGTTAAAAATATATATATTTTATTACTTATACTTATTTGGGAATTTTCTATAGAAATATGCATAGTAATTATTGTGCGATTAATATGATTAAAATTGGAGTAGAAAACTTAATGTGATTAAAATTGGAATAGATAACGGAAAATAAAAATAAAAATCAAATTTTCGTATTATAATAAGAAGATCATACCATGGTGACGACATCTCGCTCGTGTAATCGCAAGTTATCGCCGGGAAACAATTCCTGGATACGATGAAGATCACCCTCTAATTGACCACGGTGCAAAACCGTCCCGCTGTCAATGCATTCGTTATCTATCAAAGTCCTCGCTTCCTGTCCCAAGTACCTCTCGTAGTCGGCAAGCCTCTGCACCTGCGCAAATAAAATATGCGTTGTAAAAATTACGATATCGTAGAAAAACCATGACAAGTCGATGCGTTACATATCCACCTCTCTTAGGAAATCTTTTTACGACGTAATAAAGTACAGGGAATAGAATCGTTCGACTTTTCGCTATTGCATAGGCAGCTTTTGCATAACTCTCCGATAATTTTCGCTAAATCGCCTACTCGAGAAGCGGCATTTCCAAAGGCATTACGAAAGCAGGAAAAGGAAGCGTCGCGATGAAGTCACGCGACTTTTCTTAATATCGATTTTACGCTAGACAGCGCATGCAATCATCTCTCTGATGATCGCCGCCGAACACGGAAATAAAAAAGAAACGTCGAGACCGGATCGAGCACGGTTTCGGAAATGCACTCTGCGATTTGTCTCTTCTCGCTACAACGAGCGCGATAATTGTCTCTCTTTCTGGCATTTATGTGTGTTATGTAAATTGTCAATGTGTCATTTGATGTACATGGTTGTATTCCTGTGTTTAGCCAATGATTATTCATAGAATACGAATCGCGTTGCAACGTATCTATTGAAATGTTTCAGCAGATTTATATCACAATCGGTAGTAACGTAAAGTATAAATATATCTGCGTTATCAATAATATACTGTTTGATGAGAATAAAAATTAAAAATTATTCAATATTTTAGTAATCGATATTTAACCGTATTTAACTGATTGCTAATTATATCATATATTTTTATTTACTTTGTATAAAATTCATTATCAGAAAAATACAAATATATCAATTTTAATATCTCGTCGACGTTAAATATTTTCAATAATAAATCAATAATATTTATCATTTATAATATATTTGTCGCGCAATTTCTCACAGTATTTCCTACAATAACTTGAATAATTCGCTACATCGTTGGTCTCAAAACAGTCATATAATATCGAAATACAAAAAAAAATAGAATTTATATAATATATACATATATATAATTTATTCATACGACCCATAAAAAAGTTGTTGTTACGAATTATTCATTTCACAAGATCACATTTCACAAGATTATTATTGTGAATACTTTTTGTACGCGGACAAATTTTGTGGCTTTAATAACAAATCAACCATCGTGTATTCTATGACATTAGGTCTGTCAAAATTTATCGGTGATACTTGATTATCCTGACTGATGATCGCTCGCTATGAATGGCCGATTCGTTTCCTAATTATCATAACGTGGCAGGTACATAGTTACTGCGCTCAAGAAAATGTGCACAAGTAGGCGGCCGTTGATGGCTCTTAAACATGTTCTGAATTAATTCGCAGTTACCGCAAAACATCGCCGCTGGCGAAATTCGCCCCCACTGCCATCTCGTAAAATCACAAGATGACATTTCTCGAGGATGTGCAGTTATTTCGCGATATATTTCGCCTCGGTATTAAACGCTATTTCAGTATTAATTAAAAAGCAACTTGTGGCGAAATAATGTTAAGCACTAGAAATGAAATTTGGAGAAAGTTTGAGAGAAATGTATAAATAGAATATAGCAAGGTTTGTGAAATAAATTTCATTTTTTGACGTAATAATTCACATATAATATAATTTTCGATATTAGTAAGAAAATTGCATTTTATTTTACAGACAATAAAAATTAAAAGATGATTGTCTCAATCTTCTCGAGAGACAAATAGCAAATATGTAATATCCTTTAAGGATATTTACTTCAAATACTTATACATGCATTATGGATACTCCTAATTTTATAATAAATGCCGTTGTACATTGTTCATTATCGTTGCAGCATTTTCTCTTTCGCATGTAATTTTCATAGTTTGATGTTCAGGTGAGATACTAGTTGTTATCGACATTCTCTCGAACGTGCAACTAGGTGTAATAGGGAATTTAGCGTAGTCTTTCTCGCCTCTCTCGTTTTCTTTCGTTCCTTTTCCCATCGGTATTGTTTAGAATCTCGCCACGTATGCGTATTTTTACACCGACACCGTTTCCCCTTTTCGCACACTTTCACCACATGTCACGTCGAGATTATATTGCTAGAACAGGCTTGGCATAATTCTAGATAATAGATAATCGATCATCGATATCGATCGAGAGCTTTATAAGAAACTTGAGAAAAATTATTTACTTATTTCTGAGAGAATTTATATCATTACTTTAATCATTCAAAATTAAAATATCAAAATTAAATAAAATAAATCATTATATGCGATCACTGTTCAAACCTGCGGGAATTGTAAATGTTTTATGCGAAGAGGAATTTTATGAGAATTCGGAGAATTATAGGGGAAGAAGTAGCCACCCTACACGAAGAGATCTTCATTAATGCCAAAGGCGGCGAATTGAGGTTCCGTTGCGCATATTAAAGGCTACACAAAAACACTATCGCAAAATCTCTCGAGACAAGGATATAGAAATGTAAGGAAACCGAAACAGATGGGGAAGATAATTCATTCGTTCCAGAAGCCGTGCGATTTCAGCGAATGTGATCCTGCCGGAAGCAGGGGTGAATTTTTGCGAATATCATGTACTAAATATGTATACTCCTCCTTCTTCATTCAATATTGATAAATATCAATATAAATTTAGATAATTAAACTAGGTAGCTTAGTTTAATGCGTTTTTTCGACTCATTTTTATTACTTTTATTATTATTATTATTATTATATATTATTTTATTATTATTATTATTATATTATTATTGTATTATATTATTATATGTATTATTATTATATATATTATTTTATTATTATTATTATTATTGTTAGATTAATAGTTAGATATTCCGAGTTCTTTTTGTTTTTCTTGAGAAAATTTATTTTATTTCAGAATAAACATTAATAGATTTGGATGACATTAAAATTATCTATTCAAAAAACAGTGTAAAATACAACAATGCAATGCATTTTTCACATATAATCATCATATTTATCACTAGTGTTCAAAGTACTTTCTCTATTTGTCAAACTAATAAATGCTTCCAGAAATATTCAGCTTTTACATGAATATTGAATTTTGAAACATTCTATTTAAAAAAATGCGTACATTTCAAGATGTTCAGCCTTTAAAGAAAGGTATATAAAAAAGAATATTTCGAGAATCTTTTTGCATGAGAAGAAAGAAAATATTTGCCATTGACGAATTAAAAGAACGTTATACACAGCACGTATCTCTATACAATTCTTTCAGTCGTTGTCATCAATTATATCATACTTCTTTCTAAATCTCTTCCGCTTTCTTTAGAGGCTCTCGAAGCCTTGTCTCATTCGCATGTATCATAGATTGTCGATTTCTCTCCTCTAGACAGCAAACACGAAATATTAATTCGTCACGACTTATTATGCCCACTCGCGGTCGATGAATCTGTCCGACCGAGTATATAATCGTTTCTCCGGCAACGATCAATCATTTAATCAGTCATTGAGGGAAAGAGAGAGAAAGCATATACCGAATGCGTTGAATGATGACGAAGAGGATCTGAGGATGCGTGACCGGCTGTCTGTCCTTTTTGCTCGCTTTATACGCGAACGTCAATGAAGGTGCACGCTCCATCGGACGATTTGAATATCGTCGCGGCGCGTATATCCGATTCTATAAATGTGGCTGGTCATACCTGTATCCGCTTTTTTTCGGACGCATACAGGCATACCTAAAAAAATATACATACCGTTAGCATTGACAGAGAGCGACCTCGCGACGAGACGAGTACCTCGGGCGCGTTATTTACCTCAGCAGCGGGTATGGTTACATCTCACGTGTCTGCAATATCGCGCGAAATCTTTCAGAGCTTCCTCACAGGATTCTTCCCTGACGCGTTATGCACGTGCAACGGTAAATCGTGAAACAAAATTCCACTGTGACAGAAGCGCGCTATTCTTCCGAACCCGAGAGCTACCATACGTGGAATGCACGTGGAGGAAGTGAGAGAACGGTAAGTCTTTATACATATATGGCGAGTGGCAGAAACTCTTCGAAAAGAATTTTCAAGGAGATGCATTATATGAAAACTGCATTTTAAGTGCGATTTTAAAACTTTGAGCAATTTTTGCAACGAAAATTATTGAATTAAATTATTGAATTATTGAATTAAATTAATATCAAGATTCGAATTTTTAGTATGAGAAAATTATTCAGATCTTTATCATACTATCATATGATATTTTTTGTTACCGATATATAGCATCATCAATACTAAAGAATATTTAATATATGTAGAAAACGAAATCCTTAAGCATCCTTATTATATACAGGATGTTTCTTAATAAATGCGAAAAATTTTAGGAGATGATTATCGAAAATTAAGGGGGGTTTTTCATATAAATATATACTTCTACATTTTTTTTATTTTTTTCTAAAATTTAAAACAAGTTAAAGAAATGAAATTAGATGGATATTTTCTATTAATAAAAAGGTTATTTATTAATATTTTTTCAGCCTCTCGTATTGTTATAAGGAGATGAAACTAGCAACCTCTATTCAATTTTTCAGAACTTTTTAATATTTATATGAAAAACCTCCCTTGATTTTCGACAAATAATCATCTCCTAAAATTTTTCGCACTTATTAAGAAACACCCTGTATAAAAGAAATTCTTATATTCAATAATCTGCTAATCGTGCTAAATCATTTTTTATTATATCGCATCAATAGCATTATAAAATGCAGAATGGCATAATGCAAAACTTATACAAACTTATAAATTTTCAATAAATTAAAATTAAAATATTAAAAAATGATAATATATGTAGTTTGTAGTATCAATCTTTTTAAATAAGAATTTTTTATAATAATAATTTAATTCATAATTAAAACAATAGAAAAAATGTAGCATTTGAAAAAAGTGATTATCATCTGATATTAAAATTAACAAAATCGATATGTCGATGTATCTTGATTTAAAAACAATTTTAAAAGTCGGATAATAAATCATTTTTTCAAAATGCTGTATATTTTATAGTTTCGATTACGAACTAAATTATTATCACTACAAGCTGCAAAATGCTAATTTTTCGCATTGAAAACGAAGTTGATTAAAAGTAGCATAGGTTGACGCAAGACTCGCAGAGCATTCGGAATGCAACTTTTCCATTGGTATCTCGATATTACGAGAGCGCGTGCATTGGCATGTCAATATAGGGTGTCCCACAAAAGTTTTCTAACAATAACTTATTCTATCGATTCGCGTTCTCGGGTATTCTTTCATAATGAAAATCATATTCAAAATTTAATCAACAGAGAAATATTTGCAATCGAGAGATTTATTAAAGAACTACCGTAAATCGGGAGAATAAATCTGGTTTTTTTTTCTTAACGGGAGAACCGCGTATTAGAGATGGTGATAAATAGGTGTGTAAGATTAAACGCTGTCCCGGCAATGATAGCCTCTCGTGTGCTGGTCACGAGACACCCTGTATATGTATATACGCGGGACAAATTACTGCGGCATGACGCAACGTCGAGAACACCTGTCTCGATGTTACAAAACCCGCTTCCTGGGGCAGCGTTTCACGCAAGTACACGAGCAGCGTGCCTAGACGTGGAGCCACGAGCAAAGGTTCGCCGCTTCATGGCTCGGAATATTGATACTCTCGTCCTAGGAGAAATTGATATATCGGTGCATGCAAATGAACCGAGGATGAAGCGAAGCGCGAGGTAGAAAAACCGATGAGCCATGTCGAGAGGAAGCTGCCGCGTCGATGTGCTCGGAAATTTCAGATATCTCGTTATTTTTTTTTCTTTTCAACAAGAATCTCGACGGGATTTGTGATGTGAATACAAATAATCTGTCAGAATATTAGATAACATCGCATAGCGAATAAGTTATACAGATCGAGAAATAATATGCATATAACATACAGAATTAATAGCTCATTTTTTTAGAGTTTTTAGGTTCCCACAGATATAATTTGCAATATTTTATAATACTTCAGATTTTCAATAATATTGTAATTCACTTAAATCTCGGATAATTAACTTGAAATACCAAGTTTCTAAATACATATTTCTTTAGTTTTCTTCACTGAAAAAAATTCTGGGTAAATCTATGAGACGCATTTTTTGAAATATTTAATTTTTATCATCAAGTATAATAATAATAAAATATTAAATAATAGTTATAAACATTTTCAAAAAATAGTTATAAATATTTTACGTTTAGTTGAATTCACTAAATATTAAAAATAATTAAATAATTTCGTCTTAATCACCTATACATTTAATTTTATTTCACTACAGCAGTGGGTAACATTTATCAAGTTTGTATTATTATAATCAATTATAAGCAATCCTTTTTTTCAGTAATTTAGTTATGTGAATTATTTAAAAAATTTAATTATTTAAAAGATAAAATATAATTTCTATTGGCTCTCTTGTTGAATCTCGAGGTGTATGTTTTGTACGTCTGTAGTTGGACAGCACTGCGAACGAAGTGAGAAGAACGCGGTATGTGCAGTCTAGCGAAGCGGATTACGAAATGGCATTCACAGAGTATTCCGCGATCGATGATAATAATTCCATTCTGTCTTGTCGTCTGCCCACATTTTACCTTTCGCCGTCTTGGTATTATTATAAGAATTCCCCCCAGCGAATCCTACAAAACGGAGTTTCCTTATATCGCTGAATGCCTATCGCTTTATTCCGCTTATTGCCCAGAATTATCTCTCTAAATTGCCATAATTTCGACGTGATTGTAAGCGTCATAGAAGCGAGACGTCTCTCTTTCTATTTAGATTAGCGAACTTTCCTTTTTCGCACCGTTGGTGCCAATACATGACAACAGCTGCGATGATATTATCGCTAAGGCAAACATGACAGTGATAAATCGGCTTCTTTGTGCGATCATTGAGAGCTGAAATGACTTCTCGCGCTCGTTGCCGAAAGGTGGAAGGCTTCATTATACTAGAAGAAAGTAACGTAAAGATAATAGCCATGCCTTTGCAATTTTCGTGTCATGTGTGACAGTCGTTATACTAGGTAATATAATGCATCGTGATCATTATCGATTCGAAATGCAAATAATCCATCTTGCTCTTGAAAGACAACTACTTGCTATGAGACTTTCCTCTAGATAAAATCTTTGTGGGAGATTTTTTCTTGGAAAGATAGAAGTAAATTTTTTCCTGGTGGAATATTAATAACTGCAATAATTAGAGAAATTAAATAAAAATTAAGTAGAAATCACATTTTTTTATTATTGAAAATTAAATGAGTTTTGATTGAGGAGTAAGACTTGTATAATAAAAAGATAATGAAGCGGTTTTCTGTTAATTTCGTAAAGTACTTGTAGTACTTGTTAGAAAATTTTTTAAAATAACCATTTGCGCTCTCTCTCGTGTTATATTTTGCCGATGTGCGATATTTGAAAAATCTTCGAAGGATGTGTGCATCATGATACGATGGAAATATTCAAAGTGGTGGCTTTAGTGCCGAGCCTTGGCTTAGATTCCAAGCTTGTCGCGTGCACAAACTTGTGTTCAGTGAAGCAGAACGAAAATGAGACTTTATTCTCCATGATCTCCTTAGTTCATAATATATACCGATGACGAGACTCGCATACCTGTTAGCTTGTATGACGGACATAAATAGTTTCGCATTCACGTGCTTAATGAGTTACATCGAAAAACCCTTTCAACAAATTAGATAAAATTTCATATAAATGAAGATTTCTTATAAGTGTAAAAATATCACAAGATTGTCGAACAGTCTCACTTCAGACTTAGTTTTTTTTCAACATCCAGTTAGATCTAAACAATTTACATTTTATACAATTATAATTTATTATTTATTTTTTATTTATTTTTTGTTTTAATTTATTATTTATTTATTATTTATTTTTTGTTTTAATTTATTATTTATTTTTTATTTATTTCCTCATTTATTGCCGAATTAATGGCATTCAATGATGAAAGGTAAAAAGATATTCTATTAACATTATTATTATTATTACATGTCCATTCAACATTCTATATTGCTTTATGTTTGCAAACATCAGATAAAAAAATTCCAGCATGTCTATTTAAGCCTCACGCGACTATTATTCAGGGTAAAAGATGGAGAAGATTATTATTAAACTGGAGATTAGCGATCGATTGCGCGTTTAAGTACCGTGTACAAATTATAATTTCAATTTATTCAAGTTATTCAGGCACGCATTGTGAAATCTTCTCTAAATCGCGCGGAGCAACATTGCAGATAGGCATCTGAAAAAAGATTCGTCTCTGCAATCGGCATTCCGTCATCTAGGTGAGCGGAATCGCGATTTCTTGATCGTATCTCTGTTGAGAATTACTGAGAAATGCCGCTAAATATCGAAGATGTGCGTAAGACCGGTCGACCGCAAAAGGCGATTAGGCCATTTGTTTCTTTCAACAGATTCGGAATGCATTGAGGTTTCGACAACCTGCAGCCTGAGCGGTCATTACAGCTGCTCGATTATGTATACGATGCGTACAAAGAGGTGGAATCTGAATAAAAGAATATTCAACAATTAATTTACCGTTAGCAATTTACGAGATTGTAAAAGGAGGATTTAACTTTAATAATTTGCAAGAGTTATTCTCGTCACATTAAAGAACATATCGAAAAAAATAAATAGACTGTGATAACGTTTAATACATTTTCAAAAGGAAATAAATGATAAATAAAATAAATAAATATATATAATATATAAATCTCTTCCTATTGAAATTCAATATTTTCTTAACGAGCAAGAAATTAAATTGTTAATATATATGTAATTTTAAAATTGTTAATATATATATAATTTTATAATTTTTTATATAATTTATATAATTTTATACAATTTTTTAAGTAATATTTTAAATTATATATAATTTCTAAAATTTTTTTTATCGAAGTAACGTTGCTAAAGATCATCTTTGTCGCAACTGAGAGAGTTAACGAGACGAGAGAAGGAAAGGAAAGTGCGGAGAGACCGACGGCCAAGAGGAATCAGCGCCGATGAAAGGAAGGAATTTGGTGAATGGGAGTGCCTTGCGACTCGTTTTTCCACTACAATGGCGCACATATGCGGCAATCACGCATACGAGAGAACGAGAATTCCTGAGATCGTGGCCGACAGACCAATCACATTTCCGAGGTAATCGAAAAAGATGCATGCCGAGAAGATTCGCCATTAGTAACTTTTCGCGTAATTTCCAAATCAATTTCGAAGAATTTAGACAGCTTTATTGAAAAAATAGAAATACCTAAGAAGTTATATTTGTCCGTATATATAAAATTAAATTTTCTTATGATATATTTTAAATTTTATATTCTATACTTATTTATTTTATATATATTTATTATCTATATTTATTTAAAATTTTATCTATATGTGTATTCTTATATTAATACATTCATATAATAATTTAAATCTCTTTCTCTCTCTTTCTCTCTCTACATTTTTTAAATTTAAAATATTTTAAAAATCTCATGTGATATTTAATATAAATATAATTTAAATTACGAACATATTGAAATTTTTCGAACATATGTATATTCTTTCTTCTACAAAAAAAATATCAAAATTATTTATAATTATATTTTATAATTATTTATATTTATATTTATTAATTATTTATATTTATAATTATTAATTATTAATTAGTTATATTTATATTTATAATTATTTATATTTTGGTATATCTTTAAATATTTTTCGCATACCGAGATAAATCATTCCCACCGATCGTTGCCCAAAATTGACTTAGAATGGAATTAAGTATGCATCGGAGTATCTCGTCATCGTATGCGTTATTGGGCGGATACACGCGAAGCGGAGGCGACAAACTTCTCCGACGACAAAACGATATCGTCGAATGCATAATGAGGCCTGACGTCATTGTTCGGAAAGGTACAAGCCTCCCCGATGGGAAGCCAAATATGCCACCCACGGATTTTGATCGCGCACAACAGTTCCCCTTGATGCGTCTTGCTACTTTTGAATTATCATTTTTGTCGAATATTATTCGTACGACACGCATAACAAATCGTGTATGCTATGCGGTTTAAGAATGCTTAATGTCGGATATTCGCGTCATTTATCATCAAATTTTTTTCCATATAAATATATGGAATTCGCAATAAAATAGATATTTTCGAAAAAATTCTAAGTGTTCATAAATTTATATCCTATATTCATGGAGCGATAGTGAAATAACTCTACAAAATGTAAGAAACCTTTTTAAAATTCCATTTATGCAGAACTGTTTCTTCATTTGGTCACAATTTGACGATTGACTCGTAATGATCGTCATTTTCGAAAGATACGCTTGCGAAAGACGAAACCGGGATACCCCACATAAACAGTATCTTTAATCGCCCACACATTCAAGTGCGTAGCTTCGCCTTTTTATGACGTCGCCAAAGTCCGACTCTTTCTTCCGAGGACCAAAGAATCTCACAATTAGCACAATCCAGCGAGGAGAAAAATTCGAGATGGAGAAAAAAAAGCGCACGCCGGTTCGAAGCGAAATTCGAAGTTATCCGGCGCGGATTCGCGATAGGGAACAAACGCAGGGAGAGAAGAGGAAAGTGGGTGTCCTTGAAACGTGGTAGTTAACCGCCACACCATCAGCGAGAACGAAACATCACCTATCTCATCGAAAGTGAGGATGCACCAAGAGATGCACACACGCGCCTTCTTCTCTCTAAATTTCTTAGAGTGAAAATGCACTCGAAAAATTGAGTGACTGGTCAAGTCACTCTAGTTAGAGTGATTTTTCACTCATAGGAGTGAATTCTTCTCACTTTTTGTTGTAGAGTAAAAAATTCACTCTGCAAAATAGAGTAAATATGTATACTCTATTTTGTAGAGTGAATATTTTCACTCTATGTAGCATTTTCACTCTATATAGAGTGAAAATTTTCACTCATGAAGAGTGAATAAAGCGCATGTGAAACGCGCATGAGTCCGCCATTAGCAACACTGTCGTATCGTTGTCTCGCGACGTTACCAACTCGTCGCACGTGTACTTGGTATACAAGACATATTAAAGTAACTTCTTAGGGATATATCTTTTTATTTTAACATATTTCGAAATGTAAACATATTTTTGTGTGTGTAACGTTAAATATATTTATATAGCTGTGACAAGAAAAAAGGAGGTTAATCGGCTTTTACACCGACAATGAGATAACATGCTGTGTGCGATGTTCAGCTTCGATTAATTCAAGTAAAAAGCAATGATTGCTTCTCATTTCAACTAATCGAAGCTTCACGTCATATACGTAACGTGTTATCTTATTATTAGTAAAAGACGGCTTAGAATCTCACTTCCTAAGAGTGAATCTGTTCACTTGTAATTGAGTGAAAAATAACTTGACGAAAGTGATGACTCCACTCTGATTGAGTGAATTATTCACTTCAAACCGAGTGACACATTCACTTTACGTTCAGAGTTAAACAGTTCACTTTTGTGAAAAGTGAATGTTCACTAATTACGAGTGGCAGTATTTTCACTATCACTTGGAGTGAATATTCACTCGTTTGGAGTTAGATTTCACTCTAAGAAATTTAGAGAGCACGATAACGTATTTTTTTTTCTTGAAAACTACTGATTTTATGAAAAAAATAAAAGAAATAAAAAAGTTTTTAAATAAATCAAACTTAATGAATATTAATGAATATTTAATGAATATTTTTAGATGATCATATTCCGGCCCATTAAAAAGATTGCTAGTTTCATCCCCTTATAACAATACGAAAGGCTGAAAAAATATTAATAAATAACCTTTTTACTAGTAGAAAATATCCACCTAATTTCATTTCTTTAATTTGTTCCAAATTTGAGAAAAAAATAAAAATATAGGAGTATATATTTATATGAAAAACCCCCCTTAATTTTCGACGAAGAATCATCTCTTAAATTTTTTGCGCTTATTAAGAAATATCCTGTATATGTATAGTATATTAAACCCTTCTGTATTCAAAAAACAAAATTGTAATCTTTAAATTTCTAAAAAATCCTCAATTTAAAGATACATTTAGGCTCTTTAAATTCGTTAAAGTTTCAAGAAAATTTCCGAGACGTTCAACGTTATATTTTTGACACTAACGAATCGAAGGAATTTTCCATTTTATTTTTCTGCAAGTTAACATCGAGTCGATTTTAAATATGATTGAAAGGTATAAAGAAAAGAAAATGGAAAGGTAATTCGAAGGTCCATGGGTACACCCATGGGCGAGGACGCGCAATTACGGCTCAACATACGATTTAATTCGTTGTTTTGCTCGGGATTGTTCGCGCGTGCAGGATAAAGTGGCCGAAAACTGGTTGCGCATCGATCGGAGATGCTTTCGGAGGCCGAGTCGAGGAGAGAGATCGGGATGTTGGAACTGGACCGTGAACATTTAAAGGACCGTATTCACGCTCACTCGCTCGCTCGGTGTTGGTTCGCTGCACACATCGCTGCCCGAAAGCACTTTATGCAAATCCTTTATGCTCGTTATTGCACTATATCGCGGTGATCATATTTCGGCCAAAATATCGCCGGCTGCGCCACTTCGATTCTATGTTTATACTACTTGCATCTAATTAAATATCCCGCCTGTGCGAGTCATCCTCTTTGTATTTAGCTCATAACTGCGCGATCGACATTAAAATACAAATTCCGCGAGCAAATCTCCATCTTTTTTTCAGTTATTGTTGACGAAGCTTTAAAACAGGCATGAGGATTATTTCAATGAAATTTTTACGAATACAATGTAATTTTTTGCCATACATAATTTCGCAATAAGTTTCCACGAAATGATGCGCCAGCCTCGCGCCTCGTTACTTATTCAAGTTCCCTCTTGGTATCGGTTTGCACTTCGCAAAATTAGCCACTTTACAAGTCGCACTCTGTATAACATGCAACCAAGGATAGTCCAGGAAATTTACTCTCCCTCTTTCGTCGTCTTTTCCGCATCTTTCCTGTTCCTCGAGCAACAGAGCTCTCTCCCGATTCCTCAGCGAAGAACTTCGAAGATCGCCAAGAGCCTTACCAGGAAACGCGTACGAAGATGCCGAAGACAGCTTTTACCCTTCTCTCCCTTCCCGCTCTCGTCCCGGTCCCCTTCACGAGCGCTTTTCTCTCTACTCTTATTTCTTCTTCTCTTCTTCCGTCTCGCGATCTTCTTCCCCTCCCTTCTTTGTTCCTATCCGCGCTTCTCCGGGAATGACTCCTCATTCGTCACGAACAGGTGCGGTTCTTGATATAAACGAAACGTGACTTCTTCGATTGCGGCTTTACGCGGAAATTAACGTAGGCAAATAGAATCGCTGCCGTCGTCAGAGGAGTCGCGTGATACGCGATGCGCTTAATCGCGTGCGTATCGAATCTCGGCGGCGAGATTACGATGGATAGCGATAGCGTGTCGCCTCTCCGAGGGATGCACCCCCTAAGCGCAAAATCATTCATCATTCTCGCTACCGCACGCGGAAACAATTTTCAGAATATGCAGGAAAGCACACAGGGAAAAATGTATACTGTATTTAAATAAATATTATTTATTTTAAGTATATCATAAGTTTGTATATCCGCAAATATATCACAAGCATTAAATTTAATTGAATATATTCTGAATTTTAGTAAGTGCAGTATTTTAATCAAGAATATTAAATTAAACAAAAATTTGTTTTGCTTATATAATATTAAATTAAAACCAAAATTTATAAAATTTATAGAATATTAAACTAAAATTAAATATATCATAAGCATTAAATTTAATTGAATATATTCTGAATTTTAGTAAGTGCAGTATTTTAATCAAGAATATTAAATTAAACAAAAATTTGGTTTGCTTATATAATATTAAATTAAAACAAAAATTTATAAAATTTATAGAATATTAAACTAAAATTAAATATATCATAAGCATTAAATTTAATTGAATATATTCTGAATTTTAGTAAGTGCAGTATTTTAATCAAGAATATTAAATTAAACAAAATTTGATTTGCTTATATAATATTAAATTAAAACCAAAATTTATAAAATTTATAGAATATTAAAAAAAACTAAAAAATTTGGTTTGCTTATATAATATTAAATTAAAACAAAAATTTATAAAATTTATAGAATATTAAATTAAAACAAAAATTTGGTTTGCTTACTACATAGAGTTGGCGTAAAGTAAGTTTTATTTTTCTTTGATATATAACTTTACAATATTCTTGAAGAGAAAATAAATTCTTCTTTTGAGTACATGATAATGAGATTTTCTAACACTTGTGATGAGTATATTTTAAGATTATTATCAAGAATATATTCTTTGTTAAAGAAAACTATTACTTAGAAAAAGAAAAATAAACTGAGTAATTGCTTTTCTTGGCAGTAGAATGATATTTTTCTCTATGCACCGCCGTATCCTTATACTTATTTCCTTCGCTCGCGCGAAAATATTCTCCCCGTCCCGATTATGTGCATGATAGCTTCCTCGAAAGAAACAGAATTATTCCATAAAATTCTCCTTTACACTCATAAATATTTCAAGTATCACGTATATGGATATCTTGCAGTTGTTAGAATATAATTAATATTTTCTCGTTGAGAAATTAATCTCTAAATCATAAAATTCCTTAAATATACTCTGTTTCATTCTCCCTTATTATTTTGTTATTTAGTGATGCATATTCTTTTCTTTACTTTATTCAATGGTATTTTTATCGAAAGTTTATTGATTTTCGTCATGCCTCGTTACGTGTCTACGAGCTTCGTTTTCATTTAAGGATCTGAATTGCCAATTATTATATTATATATTTCCCCAACAATCGCTCGCAAACGCGCCGGTGTACTTAACGCGGTATTTTTTTCTAGCATGCTCATATTGACGAATAATGTTGGAGCGAATCTCTATCTTGGATTATCGCGTTAAAGCGCGTTTTATGCGCACGACGACGCTGCCGGGTTTATATGTTCGCGCTCATAAACGCGCGATACAATCGCTGCTGAAAGCGACTGGCGCCTTTAACGAGCGTGCTTTTCACGTCCTTAAGAAGGGTCCTCCGTAAAGCTTATGTAGGGTCGTGACAACGACCTTGCCGACGTCTGGCTAGACGGGACGGTCCTTAGTCATCGTTTAGGAATGCCGGTTGACGTATATTACATTTTATCTTTCTATCATGTAAAAGCAAGTGAACAAAATAATATGTGATACAAAGTACAAGTGATACAAAATAACTGCACTTGTCATCGTTATCTTAGAGAACTTTCTCTATTTATCATTGTTTGCTTTGTAATCAATTGTTAAATTTTTCACTATATGAACTTTTCCATGATCTAAAAATCAGTGGATTCTGACTATCGTAATGTCAAGTAAGTCAAGAAAATATCAAAAACTGATTTGAGAAATATTTTTAATAACATACCCTGTATCATATTTAATCTATTTTTACACAGTCTTTAATTATAAAGACTGTATAATAATATATAATAATTATAATCTTTAATTGAAAGAATTAATTATAATTAATTATAATTAAAATATAAAAATATAGAATTAACATATAATTAATATAAAATTAAAATATAAAAATATAAAATATAAAATAAAAAATAAAAATTAATTATAATTAATAATAATTAATTATAAAAAATTAAATAAAAATTTTTAATCGAGATCTTCAACTCTACAAATGTCATGTATACATGATCGCGCAATAAAAGACGAGTCATTGAATGTCCCGGAAGAGATCACCGAGAATTTTTTTATTCTGGTCCAAAATGATTCATAGATTTCTACGGAAGATACTACGAGACTGCCGGTGAACGATATGTGGGGGAGAATTGCATTACAGGTTAATGCACTAGACAGTTTTCGAAGTAGCTTTACATGTTATGACATACGCAGTTTTTGCCCTCCTTCTCTCTCGTAGTCTGCGCGGGATCTCTCCATCTCGTCCCTTCGTAAAATCAAGAATATTGTCGGACATTCACAGACTGGTCTTTTGACCAGGCGCCAAATCGCCTACTTTATATTTACGCACCGACATACGAGAATGTACATAGGGCGATTCTATAAACGTAACGTGTGCTCCTTAAATGCGTCCGATATAAATAAACGTCTCAAGATAAGATGCACTTAGATCCGGGAATTCGGATGGAATTATAGAAAGACTAAAAATACTATTAAAGGATACTTTTTAGTTTTCTGCTCCAGTTATACGATTGTTTAATTACAGTAATTAAATTCCAATAGCGTACAATTTCGAGCAAATATAAAGTTTACTTTAATAAATCATGCTGTAGAAAAATAATAAAAATAAATACGAATCCTTTATATTTTTCCATATCGTTTCCTTAAAAAATGACAAGTGCTTTAAAACACACATATGTATATATCTGTTGTAATAAAAAAATGCATATGTAATTGAAGAGATACAACTGATGCAAGCAATACAATCAATGTAACGTGATCATTCTTCGTTAATTAGCATTGAATTATTCCCGCATCATCTATACCTCGTTTACTGATATCTTACCAAACGCGAATTCTAGAAATACCGCGAAGAGCGGTTACGTGTTGCAGACGTAACCGATACGAGTCATTTGTCGGGATAGCATACAAATGCATTTCGCTTTTCACTCGTGCCGCCGCCGTTCCTTGAAATGCTTGACCAACTTCCGCGTCGTAAACGTCATACGAAGACTACCGACTAAATTTACTGCACATTCCGAAGAAAATTTCCACGTTAGGCGAGTTCGCGCACGAGCTACACTTGACTGAAGTATATCTAATGAACTCTTCTAGCAAAGGATTCCCCGCAATCCTTTCTCGGTAATATAAATACCGTACAAAACACAAAATTTCAAAAAGCAATATGAGAGATGCTTTAATCCGGAAAAAAACGATCGAGAGATTTCACAAAACAAATTTTAATTGCACGAATTAATTTTTACATTTTTTTTATTTTTATGATTTTTTTATAATACATTATTATTAATATTCTAATTTTTTATGTATTTTACATTATTATATATATATGTACTGCTTATAAAATCTTATATCTAATAACAATTGCAAGTTTTTACAACAAATTAAAAAGATTAAATTTTAAATAAAGATTATATATATTAAAATTAATTATTTACTTATTTATACAATTTATTTAATTATTATTTTAATTTGATGTAATAACAATATAATAGCAAATTAATGGTAAATGATAATAGTAAATAACGATAAATTAACAAAAATTTAAATTGATTACCTTATGGCTGCTCCGCTATCGTCTAATGTCTCTTTGGAACCTCCTCCTCTTTTTTTGTTTTTTGCTGTTCTTCTTCATAGCACTCACGCTACATTTCATTCGCAAAAACACGTTAGTTACGATCGCACGCGTACTAATCGTTAGAATACAACGATATAGCGGCACTTTATATAGCATTCTCGATGTTAATCGCGCACTTTATTTTATATTCCAGTAAGGAACGCGAGGGAGAATAAGAAAACCACGATTATACAGAGCTACGATTCACTCGGTATTGAAAAATCTCGCGGTTGAATTCACACAATGCTATCTCTGTTAACGAGGATTAATATACGCAGATATGTTTTATAATAATGTTACTCTACTTCTCATTAAAACACAAATAAATAAATAAATATAAATTAAATTTAAAGACGGATATCTCCCGCAAAAGATTCACAAATATATCGACTCACACGATAGATTTCGCTTTCGATTGAATAAAATATGCTTTTCAAGATTACATATTTCGACGATAAAAGGGTCGCGATCAATAAAAAAACTGCGATATTACGTGAATTAATGGCTTTAGTTAAGACGTGAAAATTAATTATTCATATGGATTAATAATTTCCTAATTATTCGTTAGATATCTCTTAGTATTTGTCGTTATTCGAAAAATATGACGATACACGAAATGTTTCGCTCTGTTTCCTCTTCGAATCTCACCGAATGACAAGACGACCGCGTATGTTTATAATAGCACGATATACGTAGGTCGACGGAAAACGAAGGTTAAACACCGTGTGAGTGTTGATTTGTTCACATCACAAATCATTTGGCATATTACAATCATTTGGCATATTACAAAATAAATACATACGGAATATATTATGTTTCTTGAAATTTAAATGTATTATGTTTTGTATTTAAATGTATTATATTAATAAATATATATATTAGTTTCTTGAAGTATTATTACACGCTTTAATTCGAAAATGGATAAAGTACATTTAAATCGAAGAAAAGTACAAAACGGGACGTGAAATAAAATTTGTATATTATTTCGTTAAAAAAATAAAATTTAAATTCCATGATAAAATAAGTTATTTAACAATTTTTATTTTCTTCTCAAATTTTTTTCTCAAAAAGTCGCTCGAAATATTTACTTTGCTTTTAAGTCGTTGATAACGAGAGTTAATTAATCGGATAGCGAATGAAAGTAAAATTACTGTAAAATGTATGCGTTTATTATTTGTTAGCAATAGAGATAGTATTATATGAATCGACCATCCGATTTTCCAGTTGTCGAGCGGATAGTAACTTCGTATATAATCGTGCTTTTCGCCTTCTCCCATTGCTACATAAAATAAAGTGCGCGATTAACGTCAGGAATGCTAAATAAAGTGTCGCGCGATCGTCGTATTCTAGTGATTAGTACGCGCGCAATCGTAATTAACTGTGGTTTGCAAGTGAGTGTCATAAAGAACAGCAACATACAAATAAGAGAGGAGAAGGAGACTCTCTAAGGGAACTACAAATGTTGACAGAGCATTTATTGGGCGAGCAATTTATAATTTTACTAATTTATTATATATTATTTATAAAAAAATTGCTCATTTATCTTCGTGACACTAACTTATTTTAATCATTGCATAATATCATGCATATAAATTATTTTCTAGGTCTTGATTAATATCGATATATAAAGTTTAATCAATTGCAAAATTAATCGTGTGCGTATAAAATTATATTCATATAAAATTGTATTCAGAAAATTCAATTTACAGCGTTTTTGATTAGAATTTTCCACTTTATTCACAATTCTCTCGGTTACTCCGAACAGTTCGGATAAAGGTTTTTTTTTTTTTTTAGTTTGACAGAGGCTATCTGAGAGATGCACCACGACGAAGACATCGAGCACGAAGCTACGCCAAAATAGAAACGGGGCGACGCCGCCGACGAAGAAACAGAAGGAAACGAATGCAGAGTCGCATTAGTATAACCGGTGCGAAAAATAAGAAGAGCAAACGAGAAATTATGGGCTGAAAGAAGTCTAAGATTGAGAGAAACATTATCGTTATATCCGTCCGAGACGAACGAAAATGAATCCACGGTGAACGAAAGCTAACTAAGCAGGTAACTAGGTTTGTCGATCTACCTACGTTAGGGACGAGATAATTTTGATTAAGGATGGAAAAGAATTTATCTTAAAGATTGAGTTCTCGTTGATGGAGATTATTAATGGTAAGATATCATATCTCATTTCTGTAAAAAATTCTGTAGAAAATATGAAGTGCCCGAAATATTTCCGTGATAAGTGATTCTGTGAGAAGAAATCACTAGTTTGCATAGAATCTTATTATTTAAATTATTATCACAATTATGTGAACTAGATTATGAAAATATATATTACTATTTATACTAAAAAATCTATAACAAATATAAAAAAACTTTGTTAAATATTTTAACTTAATATTATATATATAGCATTGTTAATCAACATAAAACATATAATTCCATAGCGTTTGAATTGAATTATTTATTTATTAACAGAGCAATGTATGGACAATATAAAAAAACAAATTATAAAGATCTCTCAATTTAATATATAATAACTAACGAAATTTATTACATTAATAAAGAATATATCAAGTAAGTATAAATTATTTTATTTTTTTAAATGTCCATATATATTCCTGTGATAAATTGTTAACATGTAAATTCATGTGGCTTCATTTGGTCTGCATTAAATACTGATCATAGAAAAGGTGACGTTATGCATGTTTATCCAGTAAGATTTCGAAAATAGCGGCTCTTCTTAATTTCTTGAGAATCGAGCAGCCGTATAAAAGTCCGAAAAATAAAGGTTCGCGGAACGGTTGCGACGATGAGAGCTCGCGCAGCCAGGAATTTTAATAAGTTCGATAAACAAGACGCGACAACATGATAACGAAGAAATCCAGAGTGAAAAAATCCAATCATATTACATATTATAGCAATGAAACAAATTACTTTGCACTGAACACGACCTTATATTGCAATGTGCAATGTCAAAAACTTGATTTTTTTCTATAAAATGCGGAATATTATTCGCAGAAAAATTTCTAGTCTGATAGAAAAATGATAAAATAAAGGCAATGATACATTTAGACGTGAACAAAAACGGATTATCTTTAAGCGCAGGAGAAAATTCCCGTTTACTGGCCTTGCAGTCGACAATGCAATCATGAATCACATCTGTGACAGACTCAAAATCGTCTAGACATTACCTAGTTTAGTAAAAAGCTTCAGACTAAACGTATTTTGAAAATATCTCAAAATCGTAGAAAAATTCTTAATTTTCCTTTCTATATATATATACAGGGTGTTTCTTAATAAGTGCAAAAAATTTTAGGAGATTCTTTGTCGAAAATTAAGGGAGGTTTTTCATGTAAACATTAAAAAGTTCTAATAAAAAACTGAATAGGGGTTGCTAGTTTCATCCCCTTATAACAATACGGGAGGCTGAAAAAAATATTAATAAATAACCTTTTTACTAGTAGAAAATATCCACCCAATTTCATTTCTTTAACTTGTTCCAAAGTTGTTTTGAGAAAAAAATAAAAACCTAATTTTTACCCCCATTTTTGGAGGAGTGTAACTCCACAGGGAGGGATGTAAGAGTATATGTTTATATGAAAAACCCTCCTTAATTTTCGACAAAGAATCATCTCCTAAAATTTTTCGCATTTATTAAGAAACACCCTATATATCAATTTTCAAATTTTATATATTTAATATATTATTATAAAAACTCATTATCTTATATATAAAAAAATTAAATGATTCTCTGTAGATGATAAAATTAGCTTACAAAATGAACAAATAGTGATGGAATGACTACGATTATTCGACATCGGTAAAGCATCGCTTTCCTCCAAGTCGATGCATGGTGGCATGGAACACTCACCAGTTCCAGCTCCAGCTTGCGCACGTCGTAATATCCCTTGTAATACTTGAACCACATCTCTCACTGATCACTGTGCGCCCGGATGAGCATACGCATTACGTTCAACAGGATGATAACCCTCGAGGTCACTCCTCTTCTCTCTCTTTTTTTTCCCTCTCAAAGTCTCGAATAAATCGCTACTGCAGCATCGAGAGTATCTTCGAACGCGGTGGTACTTGGCGTCCGTTCCCTGGCGCTCTATGAAGAGCGAACTGCCAACTTTTCTCGCGATACGATGAGCGTCGTCGCGCGTTACATCGCGGTCGATCCGATGAAAGAGTTCACTGTTCTGCTCGGCGATCCGCGTCCGTATCGAAGACGAAGATAAATATACGGCGCGAGATGAACGAAGAGGAAGAAAGTGAAAGAGGGGAGATGAAAGAGGGAGAGTGCTAGAGAGACAGGGAAGAAGACCGGCGTGTGGTACGATGCACTCGAGGACCTTTGAGAGACTGTACGCCTCGGCGCGGCCAAGAGGCCAAGTATAGACGAGTATGCATCGTGTAGGTGCGTATTAATGTGTGCGCGTGAGTTTTCATGTCGTATATGTGCGTGCGTGCGTGCGTGCATGCGTGAGTACGTGCGAGCTCACAGGCCACTAGACTTAATTAGCCGTCTCATCACTGGGACTCCCTTCTTTTTTTCCTAACCACGTGCGATTTCACGGCGCGAGAACTGCTGCGAGATCGGAGTTCTTTGTATCGTGCTTGCCGAGAGTGCCTTAAAAAAGCGCGATGAAACGCACCAAAGAAACGACTTTCCAGACTTGTCACTTGGGAAGTGGATCTTTATGAGCGCCACGCATATGCCTCTGTTTTATAGAGGATGCATATGTGCTATGCGCGATATTTCTTAGGAAATGTCCTGGAATTTCGTGAAAGTATCATCTATTTCAAGGATATTAAAATGTTAGAAATTAATTAGCAAATATGTATTAATGATCTATGAAAAATACACTAATAAATATGAAAGCGAAATTTATTCGCAGATATAATTATCAAATAATTATTTGCATTTAAATGTTACAACTTACACATTAAATAGTAGCTGAAGATAGAAAGCGCTGTATGAAAATGTAATAAATAATGTAACGAATAAGAATCTCGAATAAAAAAATGTATAAAGATAAAATGTGAATGTACAAAGGAATATGAAATGATGAAAATACACTAATGCTTCACGAGTAAAAGCCTAGAAAAATTAGTATGCATTGAATTCATGGACACGGGAATAAAAATAGCACACAGTTCCATTAATACTATTAGCTTATCTCTAAGCTAGATAGATAATCGAACCGTGTGTACACAGTGACGATACTTCGTTAATCAACTTCTAACGAGTGACACGAATGAACTTCGGCTACAAGGCTACGGAATCGTGTCGAGGTGAACGACATTCCGAGGCGATTTTATGAAACTGAGCCGAAAAATTTTTATGCACCGCGCTTGTCGTAAAAACTGACGATTATTTCAGTCGTGTTGCGTCGAAATATATGACAGAGATAATCCTGACATGCAGATAAGCTGTTTGGGAAGTTATATAATACGCATCGTTAATTTGCTATATAAAGATATAAATCTGATAATCCAACTTTTGAGAATATATATATATAAGTACATTATTAGATTGTTTAGATTTACATTATTGTTATTATATTATTATTATTAAACAAATTTCGAATTATTCGCGTAATTATTTTTATTAAACTTATAAAATTCTGAGATTAATTTTCGCATATATTTTAATTCTGTATAATTTAATTTTGAAAATAAAGTCTCACGTGTTAAAGAATATATTTCATCGACACAAGTTGCTTGACAGAAAAATAACTCAGAATCTTCTCATTTCCACGTTATCTATAAACGAGCGCCTTTAATTTCCATAAGTAGAATTTTTTCCATGAAAAGTAGTAAAGAGTTATATAAATAGCACGTTACACATAAGAGAATAAAAGTGCAACGAAAGATAACCTTTGTCATTTCTTCGAGTGATATCACTGCATAATTATTGAAGCATATATATAAACGAAGAAATTCACTGATTTACTTCTGTTTAAAATTAACTAGAAATTCTGATAATGACGATCATAAAAAGATTCGTACGAGATTTCTACAATTTAAAAAAAAAATAATATAATATGTAAATGTGAGAGGTTTAAATAATTAAAATCAAATGTTTATGGAACGAATTCTTTGGGCGGAATTTTAAATGAGATATAAGAGATACGCAAGTGAAATAAAGCAAGAAGAATCTTGCTTCGCGGCCGTCATAAATGTGAAGTCAAGTTCATTGTCACGTACGAGTGTGTAAGAGCCACCTTCTCTCTCTCTCTCTCTCGCCCTCGTCGCTTCTCGCTCAATCGGAATCAAATCGTCCGCATCCACCGACGATTCATTCATTTACCCCTCGTCTTGAAATTTATGAACGAATAGTCGCTACGCCATTAATCATCGCGCTCGCATTCGCGTTCGTTTATTCGAAAAAAGCCGCGCGCCGACTGTATTTCTACAGTCGTGCATATTGATTTATGGGTCGGTCTCGTATCACTTGTGCAACTTGCTCGTCCTTTTCTACGCACCGCGGTAGAGAGATTCCGCGATTGCATCCGCGCAATTATAAGGACGACTCGTGCTTTTCAGCGGCGCATCCTCGCGTTCCTCGACGCCCGAATCAATTTCAATGCGAACCGAGTGGTCCTCTTAAGGGGGGAAATACATTTACAACTTTCAAAAAATGAATTTTTTTTTGCATAATATGTTGGCTTAGCATTTCAAGAATGTAATCCCAAAATTTTAAATCGAAATTCGAAATAGTTTGGAAGTTACAGCTGTTGAACGGGACGCGCCTCTTGAGGCCTGGCAGCGCGCCGTAGATATACGGGCGCGCTCGGCACAGAGCTCCCTTTCTTTTATTATCTCCGCCAATTAGCAACACTCGTACGCTATCGGGCTCGTGTGTTATCGCATCCCGTCCGGAATGTTCAATTGTTTATGTTTAGCAAGAGAGCGTTGGAACTCGTTTTACATTCAAGCGTCGTCAGTTTCGCTCCAAAATTCAGTCTGTTCAGACGTATTTTTTGAGAATTTTGCCAGATATTTTTGAGTAAATTAAAATGTCGTATCCGAAAGGTAATAAGGAAACATCGGATCGCCCATCAAAGAGACGCAAAAGAATATTTTTCGGTAACCAGTTTACTAAAAAAAGTGATAAAAGTGAAGAGGGAAGTTCAAGCGTGAGTGCTAAAAAAATTTTAACCGCTAAGAAGGAGCAACTCATTGAAGAAAATCAGTTTTACGAAGAAGCAGAAGGAATGTTATATGGCCCTGGAATTGCTGATTAGCCGGTGAGTTGGAAAAATCATGTAGTTTTCTCGAGTCAAAACTTTAAACACGTTTTTCTCGAAACGTGATTTTTCAAACTGGCGTGACGTGTAGCTCAAAAACTATTTAACCAATCATTCTGAAATTTTTACCATATCTTTATAATACTATTACCTTATCGATGAACCTAAATGTTTTTAAAAAGAATAAAAAAAATAGTTTTTTATCGCAAAAAAAACAAAAAAAAGCCTAAAAAATGAATTTTTATTTCAAACGCATATAAATATTGCAATTTTCAATTTTTTTAATCATATTTAGGTTCATCGACAAACTATGGGTATAAATAATAAGTTTCTTTTTGTTTTTTATGTTTCAGAAGTTTACAACAGGCGGTATGCGTCACGCCGTTTTTCTCCTCCGGCGCAGACCTATGGTATTCACACTCCAGCCAAGCCGCCATTTTTAAAAATAATATAATATAAAAATTCATGTTTGTTCTTTTATATATGTCTAAATAAATCCCAAAGTTTCAAAAATGTACCCCTCTTTTTTTCTATCCAAAAAAATTCACGAAAATCATGTAAATTTCTAGCTTCTAAATGTATTTCCCCCCTTAATCGACCGTGTGGTCTCCGCACTCGCGAGCTACGCCCTCGTTAATCACGCCGCTTTTAATTTAACAACGAGATCTATGCGCGCTCGAAACGTGTAAATTGATTTCTTCCATAAGAGACGCAAGTGTCACACTTGAAGCGAAGAAACGATAGCGTGGACGAATCACGTTCTCCGATTTATTCGACAATCGTCTCACGTTTAATATATTAATTATTAAAATAATAATTAATAATAAAATAATAATTAAATTACATTAATTAAACAATTATAATTATAAAAAATTATAATAAAAAATGATAATATATTTTCATAATATTTTGTTATGCTACTATATTTAGAGTACATATTACTTTATAATAATAATGTTAGAGAAAACTGGTCCCTGTAATAAAAATATTTTTACCTGAGTAAATGCTATTTTTTTACGATCGGTTATCGCACGAACATTCTGTGCTCCCGTCTAACACTTATAATTAATCTATCCACAAATCGATTTAAAGTCAATTGCCTATTCGCGATGTCGAACTGCACGCGAGCGTCGCGCTCTCATTAATCAATACTGATTCCAGGCGAAAAATCGATGGATTTATTTTATGTAAGAAAGCGTACAACTTATAATTAGACAAATACAATTTCGTGTCTTACAACGCTCGCTCCCGAGAGAGCGAGACCAACGCGACCAACATTCTCGTCGCATAACACATTTTCAGATATTTACGAGCAGGACGATCGCGTGCAGAGATTAAGAAGTTTTAAGATTGTATCTATTTTTTTTAATGCGCGCTTCGCAAAGCGCGATTGCTTCGTGCAAATACATATACAGGTGAAATAGCCGCGATGATTGCGCGAACGCCACGAATCATTCCGAATCAATGGCGAATACCTAAGCGTTTTATAACTCGTCGCGAAATTTATGAAACCTGTTCTCATTAATCGATATTACGCTCCGATTCAAGAAATGCACGCGTACAGATGCTCGCGATTACTGCACACCCGGTTGTAATTAACCGTGGCAAATTGCGAATTTACGACGTACATTCAAACACTTTGAAAAGTCATCGCGAATTACTTTAATTACCCGAAGCATCGAGCGCCGGGACATGTTTAAGCAACTCCTCAAGTGCTCGCGTTTACTTCATTTTTTGTCAATTTCATGTATGAAATTAAATTTATAGAATTTCACGAAAGCAGATGTACTCGTAATTATCGTAATGTTCCTTCCTCTTCGTACGCACAGTAGCAAATTAACGATACTATATTTACCGATGCGTTATCAATCGCCCCGACGCCCATCAACGATCATCCTTCTCAGCCTCGTTCTAAGCGCAATACGACTATCGCGGTATCGGCCATTGAAATCGCACTGACAACAAATCATCTCGAATCAATCCCCTCCCGAGAGCGATTTCATTATCCCCGGGTATTGATATCGTCTCGCGCGCGAAACGCGTACGAGACGCATGCTCTCATTAATCAACGGCGGCTTATAGCTAGCCCGGACTCATTCTTCGTTCAAAAGAACGTTACGCTCGCATAATTGCCTAGCTCGAGCAGGCCGATGCGGCATAATTTCGATTTCCATACGGGTGTGGTACGGGGACGATGAAAGAAGCGCGCGCGAGCGTCCTTGCGGATGCTCCTCACGAGATACGAGAGAGGAGAGGATTATCCCGCACGTCCGGCGATTCCTGATTTATGAGCCGAGCGCCAAGTTTTCAAAACTTATCTATCTCCCCCTTCTATCGTCCCTCCTTCTCTCGAAATGGCTCTTCTTCTCTTCTATGTACGCAATTATTACCGAGGTGCCCTGTCTCTCTTTCTCTTTCCTTCTCTCTCTACGTGTTCAATTGCATCTTTCAACAGGCCGCGCGCGTTCGCAGCCAAATGGCTCTCCATCTAACTACGCTTTTCCACCGTCCTTTTACTCGCGGTTTACTAGCTAAGAATGAACGGGACTCGAGCTAGTTTCTCTTTATCGTTCTTCTAACATCGCTCGATAGCTGTAACAACGATGCTTAGAGCAGTGACTTGCAACTGACTAGTAAGATTTCAGATCTTTATGTATACAGGGTGTTTCTTAATAAGTGCGAAAAATTTTAGGAAATGATTCTTTGTCGAAAATTAAAAATTAGGTTTTTATTTTTTAGGTTTATAGGTTTTTATTATAATTTTGTTTTTGTTCCAATTTTTCTAACATTTACTCTAATTTTATTTTTATTTTAAAATTTAACTTCTCGTAATTGGAAACTTATGCTATTTAGCATCGTGCTGTGCACGATAACGTATTTTATTTTTCTTGAAAACTACTGATTTTATGAGAAAAATAAAAGAAATAAAAAAATTTCTAAATAAATCAAACTTTTTAATGCATATTTTTAAATGATCATATTCCGGCCTATTAAAAAGTTCTAATAAAAAATTGAATAGGGGTTGCTAGTTTTATCCTCTTATAACAATACGGGATGCTGAAAAAAATATTAATAAATAACCTTTTTCCTAGTAGAAAATATCCATCTAATTTTATTTCTTTAACTTGTTCCACATTTGAGAAAAAAATAAAAACCTAATTTTTAACCGCATTTTTGGAGGAGTGTAACTCCACAGGGAGGAATGTAAGAGTATATGTTTATATGAAAAACCCTTCATAATTTTCGACAAAGAATCATCTCCTAAAATTTTTCACACTTATTAAGAAACACCCTGTATAAAAATATATTAAAATTTTCCCAATAAATCAAAACTATACGTAGATTATTCTTGCAATTTTGTAAAGTTATTAAAGATATATTCAATTTATCTAAATTATAAAATTGCCTATAATATCCATTTATTGAAATATTACGAAATATCACGAAATATCATGAAATATCTTTAATTAATTTTACATAAATTTCAATTTTTAAAATATTACCATTTTAATATATCACAATCTTAACTTGTAATATAATCTTGAAACTTGAAATTGTTCAATGCATTTACAAGTGTGTGCATATGTACTCTTTTTCTCTTTCTTGTATTATTATTTGTCTTGTATCGCATAAATGAACGGAAAATCGATGCGTAATAAGAAAAGTGCAGAAATGTTGATGTTCCTCGATGTTACCAGAGAGCATTAAATCGTTCAATTCCAAATAATGTCACAGATGCAACGAAGTGTGTGTGCGGTACGTACGATTAGCAATGTTAATCAGACGCGGATTTGTCGGGGCGTTTAATTAATATGAATGGTATAAAATGCGCACGCTGCTGGAAGCACGGAATGACGTGACGTTGCTACAACAGCCGCGCATCCAGAAGAACCTGCTCCGAGGCAAGCGAGATCGAGGAGCAAACACGTTTGCAAAATTAATGGGACTCTACAAGATGCAACCAAGTCAATAGCATCGTTTAGAAAATACCCTGGTAGGTACACACGATCGATCGTCAAGTATCAACTCCTGTGTGATTTCAAAGAAATCGGCTAATAGCCCATACCTGCCAGCGTCATTCCCTTCAGTCGATGCCTATTGCGTGAATGCGCCTCTTGTTGCGTAATACGTATATAAGGCTGCCTAGTCTTAAAATATACGCGCTGCGAGCCCGATGCGAACGAGATCTCGCAGAGATGTAGAACGCGGTAATGCGTGCCCTAAAATATTCGAATTGGCATTAAAAACCTCTTGCGAAGTCGTTTAACGAATCAGATGAGTTTCTTCATTAGTTTGATTAATGCTGCAATTTGCAAGTCTAAAAACTAGTTTCAAGATCAGTAATTTTAATGACAATTTTAACCGACTTCTTCTAAGTTTGATAATGTTTTAAGATAAAATAAATAGGATTAAATTAATATCCATTTGTTGGCAAAATAAATCTTCATAATCAAATAAGTGTAGTTTTTTAATTACATATCATTATTATCAATATCATTAATATATATAATCCTGAGGATAATAATCAGGAAATATAATATACTTTCAAAATGTTTAAAGATTAAAGATCATTTTTTTTTTAAATTGTATTGCAATTATACTAATAATAATAATCTTTTGAATTTTATGATTTTATAAAATATAAAATTTTTTTACATAAAAATATTGATAATATTCTTCTTTTAAATATAAACAATAATACAAGATACTAATTATTCCAATTTAACTTGCTTTTAGTTGCTTTAACGTTTAGCTTGCACAAAATAATATTAAACTTTATTACGCACTCACATGATAATCGAGGAGAATGAAAGGATTACGATCAGCACGATGATCGAATGGAACAGTGCAATTTGATCTTAGGACGAATCGTTTCAATGACGATCGATTTGCGATCACTCTCGATCAATTTCTATTCTTGACGTACCATCTAATGCTCCATTAAAGCATGTGAGGTAATCGAGGATAAGTGCGAGCGTCCATTGATACGATGGCACGCTTTGCAAATCGCTTTCGCGATCGAGACGAAGACCGCAAAGTGGCCTTTCTTTCTCGTTTCCGATCGATCGCGCTCGAAGAAGAATAAATTGCAAAATTTCTCGATGACTAGCTGAAATAATTAGAATATCAGGCTGCTGTGTTTGTCATTTCCTCTTTCTCCGGCACTTCGATTTCGATTAAGCAAAGCCACGTGAATGCATGATGATGTGCATCTTCATACCTCGAGACGAATCACGGGTCAATGAACTGTGAAAGCATTCGCCACAATAGTGATCGATCGATTCTCGCGAATAGTTGACTTGACGAATAAATGCGAGATTGTTTTTTGCTTACCTACGTCAATTAACAGACCTTCCCGGACATAACGAATTTGCTTTTCTATAATAAAGCGATGATGCAACAGACAATTTTATTCCTACCATGTTTTCTAAATGTAAGAGTTCTATAGCGGAAAGATAACTTTTGAAAACAAAATTGATTATTTCTTGCATAACTGCGTACAATTGCGAGCACGCTAAGCTTAGTTCAATTTTCCAGTCACTGGCAATGTACAAATATACCAATTTCTGAATCTTTAATGAACACGTTTCTTTAAAATCGTATGATCTCTAAGTAAAAAATTAAAACTCAGCAGAATCAGTATACTATGTCAAATAAAAATTAAACATGTTAACGCACATTGATAAATTGTACATTTCAAAATCTATTTTTAGAATTTACAATTCAAAAATGTTTAGAAAACTGGAAATACATAATTATAATTTTAAATGTAATATCATTATTTCGCAAAAAGCTTTTTAAATCACATCAATAATAATATAAAAAACTTATAAATATATTATAAACATATTTATGAGCACATTTATGACTACAGCAAAGGATAATATATTTTTTCAAATAAATAAATATTTATATAAACGCGCTTCTTTCTTGAGATTTTTTTCGTTTCTCTCGCTCTTACTAGTAATTCTTACTAATAATTCTTTATATCAAATTTTTATTTTTTTACTCACCACTATATCAATGCAATTAAAAGATCAAGAAATATACAACAGCTTACCTGCAACAGAAAAAACAAGATTCACATTATTTTTTATTCGATTGTTAAAATAGATGGTTAATTTATAGCCATTTGCGCATAAAATTATTATTAAAATTTGAAATAAATATATGTAAAATTTAACGAGTTTTACTTCTAGTATTATTTAACATTTCAAAAGGACCAGCAAAATGCCAACGTGTTCTTCATCTATCTAAAACAAACAAGTATAAAAAGAAAAGAAACTTGTACAATGGACGTTTAAAAGAACATTACTATCTTCGATAACTGTAGGTCTGCACGATTTCACAAGTTTTCCTCGAATGATAAGATAGAAAAATCAAATACACGTTACATATTTTATAAATTCTTCGTATACCTCGTATACATCTTCGTACATATCAAATAATAAAACTACAATTATATTTTCAATATCAATATCTTTTTTAATTTATCCTTATTTTTTATTTTATTATTTTATTTGTCGGTATATTTATAAGAAATTCTTTTTTGGAATATTATATATATTGTTATTTTTAAGCTGTTTGTGTTTATTTTTAAAAAATTTTTATATTATATCTGACAGAATAAAAATTCATACGTTTGACTTTTCTTACAAACTTTACCACTTTAACATTAGTAATCATTTGTATTGTAATTAAATTTTTTCGTGTAAAATAAATCTAGAATTAATACACCAGGCTTTTAAGCCCTTTGAATATTAATAAAGGGAAACCAACAAATTTTTCCTAAACGAAACTTCAAGATTCTTAAAAGACTTAAGAAGTAAGAGTAGTTTAAGCTGTCAAGATTGTATAAATTCTTGAAATATTTTCAAGACTTTTCCGCTTTCGACAGATTCGAGACTTTCGTCATATGTACGAAATGATCCGAAGCGCTCGTTAGCCAGTCAGTACTTCGTGGTCGACTCGATATAGACGATTATGCGCATCCTTTCGTTAAGCGCGAAAATCACTTCGCGGCGTGTGTAACACACATCGGGGATTTCAATAAATAAGACCCGTAGGCATTCCCCGGTCCGACGTCGGCTGTAAAGAGCCGATAAGATCGGTAGCTAAATAATCACCTTGACTGTTACGATCGTGATGCACATTTTCGTGACGCGCGTGTGAGTACGCACGTACGCAGAAGGGGGGGGGGACAGCAGAAGGAAGAGGGGGAGGGAGGGAGAGGAAGAGTTAATGAAAAATCACGTTTATATACGCACTATAGCACCGGTCGAGATTTATCTGCCACTTATCGCGACGTATGCCAGAATCACACTGACTTTTTAGATGCCTGACTGTGCTTGCGACATCTGGTAAAGAGGCGAGCTCGAGGAGGGATGAGCTCTTAACCACTCGATTGGAGACCTTTCGAGACTTTTCTTCGCTCGGGCCAGCCCTTTGTGGGTTCTCATCTTTAACCTTGACACATCATGCTTCTATGTTACTCATTCGACTGGAATTTTGGAATTTATTTTGAAATGTTATCTCTCTATTCTTAATAATCGAGTTTTTAAGTCTATTTGTTTGCCTGTATTAATGTAATCTTACGAATCAATAAGTTTATATTATATTATTATATTTTATATATTAATTTATATTTTTATTTTTATTTTAATTATATTATTATATTATATTATTATATTTTATATTAATTTATATTTTATATTATTTATATTTTACATATTTATATTATTTATATTATTTATATTATTTATATTATTTATATTATTTATATTATTTATATTTTATAATTTATATTATTATATTATATTATTATATTTTATATTAATTTATATTTTAATTTTTCTATTAATTGTCTAATACTTAAAATAAAAAGCAAAACTCTATGTACATAAAATATATATAACACACATATAAATAAATATTACAAATAATAAGAAGCTAATAAAAGGGGAGAAGAAGAAATAGAAGAGGTAAAAGAAATGAACTACCTAGGTTACATTATGCAAAAGAACGGCGGAGCGGAGAAACATATAGTAGAAAGAATGAGAAGAGCGATGGTGGCGATGAAGCAGACCTGGAGCATAGGAGAAAGGATATTCGCGGACGACTACGAAAGAAGAATAAAGATGTTTAATGCGTTAGTAGGAAGCGTGGCTCTATACGGGGCAGAGATATGGGGATGGGGAAACGAAGAAAGGATGGAGAAAATAAAGAGGAAATATATAAAATGGATACTGAAACTAGACAGGAGGACACCAAACTACATACTGGAAGAAGAAACAAAAATGAAGGAACTGAGAACGGAGGCCATAAAAAGAGCAATAAAATATGAAGAAAAGGCAAGGCAATCGGAGAAGAAGATAATAATAGAATGTATGAAAGAAATAGAGAAAAGGAGAGAAAGTGGAGAAGAAAGTAAATGGGAAAAGAAAAGGAGAAGGATACTAGAGGAGGCAGACATGGGTAAAGAAGAACTGAAAAAGAAGAGAGAAGAAGGGGAGACAGAGATATCCGAAAAGATAATGGAAAGAATTGAAGAACGACAAAAAGAAGAGAGGAAGAGGAAAACAGAGGATTCAAGATATAACGATATATATAAAAAGATAAAGACAGAAGGAGTACCGAATTATCTGAAAGGAAAAAAGAGTAAGAAAGATAGGAGCAGAATTGCAAGATATAGATGTGGTAGCGAAGTGAGAGGAGGATACTACTGGAAGGAGGAGTCAGAAAGAGAATGCAGGATATGTGGAAAAGGAGAAGAAAGCCTAAAGCATGTACTAAAGGAATGCGAAGCAACAAAAGACGAAATATCAATGGAAGAATTCTTGAGCGAAGAGGGAAACGGATTGAATATAATGAGAAAAATAGACAAGATACGAGAAGAGAAGAGGACGGAGAAGGCGGATAAAACCATCGCAAGTCAAGGAAACCCGAGGTGCAACGAAAGATAGAGACAAGAAGTAATAATGACTAAGAACAACAACAAAATAGGAAGCCAAAGAAGCCAAAGAAACCAAAGATACCAAAGATACCAAAGATAATAAAGATAGAACACAAAGAATTACTAAACTACAAAGGGAGATCTAAGAGTTTTTACACACTCCATATAACATATAATACATAACATTTAACATTTTACTCATTTAGACTAGATTAGATTAGATAGGAGCTAAGACAGATAATGTTTTAATTTTATATATTATATCACATTTTATATTTTATATTTTATACGTTAATGAATACAAAACTTGTAAAGCTCTGTAAGACTGGAAGTCCATCCAAAGCCGTAAGGCATGGATTAAGAACAATAAATAAATAATAATAAAGAAGCTAATAAAAAAATACTAAGAACATATAGTTTTTTACTTATTTTTTTATACGATATTTTATATTTAAAATATTTTTAAAATATTTTAATATTGTTCTTACATATATATTTCTATATCTACTTCTATATTTCTCTCTCTCTCTCTCTCTCTCTCTTGAGTATAATATATATTATACATATTACATTATTATATATTATATTACACATAGCAATGTAATATAACATAAAGTAAACAATGTGAGAAAGCTATGTATATGCAAATGCGAACCATAAATTTCGTAACCCGAAACAAATATAAATTAGACGTTCATCAGCTGTATCGATTTAAAAGTTTCGTATTTAATACATCGTCATGATGGAGTAAATATTTGCTGGACCCATGCAGACAAATAGGCCCAAATCACTGTGGTCGGTTTGTTCTTGAGCGCCCTTTTGTGGTTCTCAACCACAACGTGCTCGTCAATTCGCTCGCGGGCGATGCAGCCGCTCGCGAAATCCGCCGTTTTTGTTGCATTCCGAGGATGCATAACGGAACGTAACACCGCCAATCGACAGATCACCGTTAAAGCTTAAAGTACATATGCGCGGCATAATTAGCGACGTTTTTAATCGGGTCAGCTACACACGTCATCGCGAACGCAATGGAATATTGTGCAACGTAGCGTTTGGCCAAAGTGAAAATTTACTGACGCAGAAATTATTTCACTTATCGCGGATCGGAATAAAAATAAATGACGGAATAATTCTGACATAATTTCAACAAAAACACGGCGATTGTTAGAAGTGTAATGTTTCTGCCCCCAAGAAAATCGCAGAGCTTCTGGTCTCATTCTAAAATTCTTACTTTATTCATTTTCCTAGAAAAATATTAGCTTTAAAAGCTCTCAAAAATAAATTCTGTAATTCTTGAGTATCATTTTTAATAACGATAATAAATCTTTTAATTTTGCAGATTTGAAATGCTTTATAAATCGAAGAGAGAACCTCTGGAAAGCTGCTGCTTCATATGTGGCTACCTGGTAAAAAGTAACATACAAGAAGGAAAAAGCAACGATTTTCCCATCCATTCTGTCTATATGTGTAGTGTTTAAACAGTTGTACTGACAACCATTTACTTCACGAAGCTATTATCGATTTCTAAATGTAAATTAATTATCCCTCTCTGTATTCTCATTATTTTATGCACCGTACAGCTAGTTGTTTCATTCATATGCATGGCATTTTTCTTGTTTCTTAAATATTAGCATTGTTAAAGTTACGTTTCTTATCATAGACCTAATTGTTCAGCTATACAATAGCACGTACGTCGTAACTAACGAAGATTTTTAAGCATAAAATGATAATGGTAATAATATGTACATAAATTCATTGATAAATTTTTTTTGCATCATATAACACAGTGTGGCCCAATTATTTCTAGGCAAATTTCATTAAAAATTTCTGATCTTTCTCCATTTCTATTATTTATTTTTAAATTGGTCATGATTATCATAATTTCCTCATACTTTATTATTCATAGATTTATAATTCATATAATTTCAAGTTGCATACAATAATTATTATTTCGCGTTAACCAAATAATCCGTTTCGTCTCATAAACCGATGTATCGTATGAATTAGTTTATTAAGAAAATTTCAAAGACATAAATGATATTTATGCTCGTGGATATTCCATTTTCAACAAAGATAAAACCTTTTCCACGAAGATCCCGGGTTCTCTATGGTTTAAAATCAACTCACACGTGAGGGAGGAACATAAAGTATACAACGGATTTTACGGCAATTTTTATAGGTTCTTCTGATGACATTAAAAGCATATGTTTTGTTCTACCTCTTCGACTCCCGCATGTCCATGAGTTTTGTAACGTTCTTTCGGATAACGATAGAGAAAAAAAAAAGAAAGGAAGAAAGACGTCCCAGTTCGACAGAATGGAGTTTAAAAGCTTCTCTCCATCCTACCTTTTCTCCCCTGTCTCGAGCTCGTAAAACGTAATACAACCAGCACCATCGATTTATATCTGCCATATTACCACCGAATTCTCGGAGCTACATCGATTCGATAGCGGAGAAGTCTTTGTAAAGTGAGAAAAAAAAGTATTAGGATGAAAACGAATATTTTGGTAGCTGCGTTATAAATTTTTACACATGTTAAAAACACTCTGCATCTGGCTTCCGTTTTAGAAATATGTAGAAATTACCTTGACATTATATTGAAGAAAAAAAATTTGTAAAAAACATGCTAATTACAATATTATGCATTAAACATAATTTTATTCATTATTTCCATTATATTAGTTCTATAAGAAATCGCATCGTACACAAATTATTTATTTTTAATTGATGTTATTTAATCGTAATATAATAATAGGATAACGTAATGTGGAAATTTGTTTATCTTACTTCTCACTACTTTTTTTACGCGCATAGCTTTGAATATTAAGTCAAAAAAAAAAATTGTTGAATGTTATATACAAAGTGCCTACGTGACCCCAGTCACGTTATCCGAAGCTTTAATACTCTCGAAAAAGAAATCCCTTTCGAGGCTCGATATTCAGCTTGGAAACACGAGACATCGCAGTGAACCAGTCCATCGAACCCAATTCATCGTCGTACCAGTTTAGATTTCGATGGCAACAAGTGCTGATACTTTTAATCCCTCCTGGCTCGAATCGGGTCCTTGTCTTCGTGCATTCCAAAATGACTTCTCACGCGGTCATGTGATCATTTATAAAAGATTGCTTTCGCCGAAAACTCAATTTTCTCGCCATGAACGCTGCATTTGACAAATCTGATCGATAGATATAGAAATGCAAAAAAAAAAAACTAAAAAAAATCCGGAGATATCCGCTAATTCGATGACAAATCTGACATTGACTCTTATTAATAAATTTAAAAATCATTTAATTAAATATAAGAATAAAAAGCAACATGCATATATATATATATATATATATATATATATATATATATATATATATATATAGAGAGAGAGAGAGAGAGAGAGAGAGGGAGAGAGAGAGAGAGGGAGAAAGAGATAACTTATAATTTCTCTTTATTAAGAAAAAATGTAAAAATTAGTGCTGACAAACACTATATGTTACATTATAATAATGCAATATACAATTACTTTCTAAAAATCTCGTATATATAATTACAAATATAATTATATATAGCATATAATTTCTTTGTGCTCCTATAATATTATCTACATGTAAATTAGTATTCGCGAAATAATCTGTTTAGATGCCAAATAAAAATATACTCATAATGCTAATATAGGGCCACTGTTGCATTCTCGCCGTCCATTTAAAGAACGCGCGAGCAAAAAGACGCACGTCTTTCGCACACAATCGTACACACAAGCATACACAAGGAGTTTGCAATAGTTTAAATTCATTACTGCACGCCCGTCCCAAGTGAAAATCAAACGGGGTGGCAAGAGGGGGACACGGAGAGGTATCCTATTATCACGGCACGTTATCGTTAGGCAAATTTATGATCCGAGCTTGTAATCGTCCGACTTCATCCGTACGTCGATTTATCACCTTTAAGTCCGTAATTACAGCTCGATTGTTTCTCTCCCGGATATCCCTTTACCCTTCAATCGGATGTCTGACCACATCTATGCAACGAAACTGCGTCGTGTCTTGCTGCAACGCAATTATGCATCGAGTATGCATCAGTTGCAGTCCATAAAGAGAGGATCATATGTACAAGAAATTTCATTCCTTTCTCAAGTACTTTTTTAAGAGATTTCGATGATACTTTTCACAATGTTGTAAAAGTACATAAAAGTTTTACGATATAATAAAATACAAGTAGTTATTTATTTTATAAAAAATATATTTTAAATGAGCAAAGCGTGGCACAGAGTCTACAAAGCCGAAGGTCCCGGGTTCGATTCCCGGCAGAACCGAAAAATTGTATACGCTCTCCAAAAATCACCGAGAAAATCTTGCCATTTTTCTAATATAACCGTTCGGAATTGGCATTAAACACTGTAGATCCCACATATGTGTGATAATCTAAGAGCGCAACACAAGTATATAAAAAGAAAGATCACGTTCGAATAAAGAACTAAGGAGGAGGGTATTTGAAATACCTCTGTTATTCGAAAATGAGTGAAAAGAGAGTTTAAATGAATTTAAGCGGTGGCACGCATACTAATGTTACACCAACGATGCCTTAAGCGGAGTAACGGATGGAGAGAGAGAAAAATGAGGCACAGCGCACGCAACGTTGCATAATGCGGGTGCAACGGCTGTGATAGATAAGCTATGCGGCATGGGTTAATTCGTGGATTCATCACGGAGGATCTGGCGGACGGGATCCGCCACACCACGCCCGACCATGGTAGAGAGGATCATCGACGAATGCACTCGAGGCGAGCCTCTCTCGTGCCATGCCTCTAATCTTAATTATTGCGTGAGCCTTGAGCCGTCACGAATACCTCTACGAAGTCGTGTCTACTATATCTCTTGAACTAATTTTCGTCGATATATTACCCTAGAGAGAACGATAATAACAGATTCTGAAGGATCTTCATGAATTTTTACATTATATTTAAAATGTTCCGTATAAAAAAGGGAAATGTCTCTATAAATATACAGGGTGTACCAAAAGTCTGGAAATGGTCAAATATTTCATAAACTATGCATTTTAGAAAGAAATGTTTCAGACAAAAGTTGTATGGCTTGAAGGGGGCCATAAGATGGTGTCATTGGTTTGACCTTGAAAAGTCGTTTGAAGATCATGCGAAGGTCACATTGAATTTTTTAAATGGAACTCCCTATTTTTTATTACATATTCTTGTAACTTATTTCGAGAGCTTTTCCAAAACACTATAATTAAGTTAGTTTTCATTAAGTACTTTCGAGTTATGAGGCTTGAAATCATTTCTTAATTTTACATAAACCGTAAAATATCTTGTAAAATATTCATTTTTCGATTATCTTACCTTAATACTTTTATGTACAAAATAATGAGAGGAATCAATTGAGGTAAAGAAAACACATAGTTGTTTCGAAGAAAAAAATATGTAATTTGCAATTAACAATTACATATTTTTTCTTAAAAATAACTGTGATACGGTTTATGTAAAATTAAGAAATGATTTCAAGCCTCATAACTCGGAAAGTACTTAATAAAAACTAACTTAATTATAGTGTTTTGGAAAACTCTCGAGATAAGTTACAAGAATATGTAATAAAAAATAGGGAGTTCCATTTAAAAAATTCAATGTGACCTTCACATGATCTTCAAACGACTTTTCAAGGTCAAACCAATAACACCATCTTATGGCCCCCTTCAAGCCATACAACTTTTGTCTGAAACATTTCTTTCTAAAATGCATAGTTTATGAAATATTCGACCGTTTCCAGACTTTTGGTACACCCTGTATATTGGTATTCAAAAATTACATATGTATTTTTATATTCTACATAAAAATATTATTCTACATAATTTCCTAGAATGTCAATGACGTGTCTCAAGGACCATATAAAGGGGAAAGTAAATAAAAGTAAAATTATAAATGAATAAGAATAGGCGTATAAGGAGCAATTTATATCACTCGCTACGTTAAATTATGTTGCTGCGATACTCTCGAATTAAAGTTCGTTGAATCCATACGTTAAATTGATAAAGTCGCGAAGAAGTAAGATACAGACTGCATGATATGGGCATTTCGCAACGTATCCGAGGAGGAACACCATTCCCTCCTCCCGAGCCAAAGCTGTAAGAAAATGGCTTTATTCTTAATTATTGTCTGAGCCTTGAGCCGTCACGAAGATACATATGTATGCATCTGATTACCGCACTAACATCCACTCGTGGCACATTACGATAATATAATTTAAGAAGGTAAACGACATGAAACATTTCATACGGGTGAAAGAATCGTTTACTCATTCATACGGAGAAACAGCGAAAATTATATAATCTATTATCTCAGAACAAATAGTAAAACATATTAAACAAAATTGCGTACGTGAAGATTTTTTGATATTTTATTAATTCACATCGTTTACTAGTATTATATAGTTTTTTACACGATTTTATATGTAAATTAAGGTACTTTATATTATTTTAATTTGCGATCGAAATCTATTAAAGCCCGTATAAATTTCACATATCTTATTCCAGCTACGGAAAAATTACCATATTACTACGTAAAAAGTTGTACCTGGATTAGAAGAGACCGGATAAGATGCGCGCCGAAAGCGTTTATCGTAATTTTCTTAATGCTTATTCGGAGATTTCCGAGCTCGTCACGTAACATCTAAACGAGCTGCGACTCATTCCTGTAGCGAGCGAACGAGCGTGATCTTTAAAAGGAGGATCATCGAAGGAGACACCCGAGGCGCAAAGCTATCTCGGTGCTGCCGTCTCCATATTCTTAATTATTATCCTCGAGCCCTCACGAAAGCACACGCGTGTACCCGACATTTAAATTTAAATTTGCAACATAGTCTCGCAGCACCACGACCGTAATATCGTCGCGATGGTGCTCTTATTTGCACAAGTACTCTATAAATGAGGAGAGTAATTTTGCGATGTCAACACTGTAAGACCGAGCTCTTGCTAAGTCGAGACAACTTTGCGGCACACTTTCATATCGCGAAATTATTGCTACCGCTTAGAAGTAATCACTGCAATATTTGGCTTTAAATATGAGACTCTTTAAAAGGCACGAAGAGACAGTATGAAGAAGATAAAGCTTGAGATAAAGCAATAATTATATCGCGAATCTGATTTCAATTGAGTGTGCCTCCATAAATATAAAATTATGAAGAGAAGAATTATAGATTGCTGTTGAATTAATTTATGATTTGATTTGTTTAATAAAACCTGCTTGAAAATATCGTTTCATGTAAATTCTCGATGATATGCAGTAGTACAATTTTAGTTTGACGTCTCGACAGCTGGAACAGTTACGTATTATATCGGGTAACTGACACTGGCTACGAGCATAAAGACTCGTTTTGTACGACTTCCTTCGTGTGAGTGCGTGCGTGTCCTAAAAAAAAAGAGCGTACTGTATTTCGATTCTCTTTCGGAATACAGAAATTATTCTGACCTACACACACTTACAATGAAGAGAGAATTCGTAACTTTATAACTATAAATACACATGACTCTTTTTTAAAGATCGTATCAAGATCCTTCACATTCAAGTATTATATAAAAAACACGTGAGATGTGTGAGATTAGATTAATACTTATACAAGCACGCAATTTTAAAGTTAATTTATTTTATGTTATCCCGATTTTTTACATATATTTTTATTCGTTTTACGAGTTATAATGGAAGGAAAATAAGTAAAATCCACCAATTGATTAAAATGGAATCAAAATTTTTCTCCAACACAGAAAAAAAGAAAATTCTAAAAATATCTTTAGTTTTAACATGAAAATCTTGAAATGAGATTATATTGCGTTAACTGAAGAAAGCTTGCTTAAATAAATTATTTTATATATTTTTCTTGATTAAACTATATAAAATAATTTATTCAAGCAGTTTTCTTTAGTTAACGCAATATAATCTTATGCTTTTAATATAATCTCAGTTCAAGATGTTGAAACTAAAGATACTTTCGAAACAAGAATTTTCTTTTTTTCTACATACTTATTATCAAAATAAGAGTTGTCATTTTAACGGAAGGAAGATACAAGAAGTTGCAAATCAAATGAGTTTGTATATACTTGTATATTCAAATCATTTTTCTAGTAGTAAAAATGACACGATGGGAGAAATAGGAAACTGCCTTCATTCTTTTATTCTGTCTGATCAATCACGGGCTTGATAGCTCCTCTAATCCGATCGGTAACTTTTTGATTTTAAAGCGTGCTTCCGTCTCCACGGTTGTTTCGCACGAGCGATTGAGCGTGTCCGTTTTGCTCCCTCGTTTCGCTCGCAAAACACGAGGCGAGCGCCTCTTTCGCCCTTTTCTCTCGCGGCCGCGCCGCGTTTTCTCGTTACGTCGAACAAAAAACGGTAACGTCTTTTCAAAACCTGTCTGTGACAGGTATCCATTGACGTACTAATATCACGGCCACTAATACAATGCCGGTAAGACTGAGCCGCGTCATGACGATGCAATTGTATGCATCCTATAGTTTTGCGAATGTATTAAATTAATAGAGACCGCGGCCAGTTGCCGTTAGTCGGCATACTTTTGTTATGCTAAATTGTTAATCGTACGCATGTACGCTTCGCGGTTTGTTAAACAACGCAATTAAGCAAACGTATTCCGCTAGACGAAATATTGCCACGCTCGGACGTTTTATTGTGATATCGTTGATGTAGTAAAAATTACCGAGAAGAGATAGAGAGAAACTTAATTAAGACAACCACCATGAGAATAAGAATAATTAATATTAATTGTTGTATAAAATGTTTGGAAATACATTAGGACTGAAATAATAAATTTATCAAAATTAATTCTGTTTGTGAAATAAGCAAATAAACGCTGTAACCAGAAATTAAATTTATCGATGTAATTAAAAAAAAATTATCGACAAATAAATTAAATAAATAAATTAATTAATTAATTAAATTTATCGATATAATTAAAAAAATCTTATATCTCTATTGACATGTAATATTATAAAAAATAAAAAATTTAATATTTTATATCTTTTATGAATAATGCTAATTGATGAATCTATTATGTATTAATTATGTATTAATAATATTATGTATTAATCTATGTCCAGTGTCAAATATTACGTAAGTATGAGACATATTTTCAAATCTGAATCAACTGATTATATAATAACGAGGGCAATGTTGATGTACGTTGAAAGAGGATTAGACACGGCAGGTCACGAATGGCAACAATTGGTTAAACTAGTTCTGTCGCGGTGACAAACACGTTATGTAACTTATTGAGTTAATTCGTAACGTTACATGGCGAGTGCGGCCTCTCGCAACGATGGCCTAGTATAAATTGCGTAATTTTCTTATTGGCAACGAAGATGATTAACCTGTTTCACGAGTGCAGAAACTGGTTGTCGTGATCTCCTCAATATGTTATAGATAGAAATATCTTGAAGTGATTTTGAGATGTATGTATTCCTACCGTGTAAACTCCCTCTTTCAACTGACTTTTGAGATCAAGAGGAGAGCAAAATCGATAACAAATTGAATAGATAATATTATGCAGATGACAAACAATTATTCTAGATAAATTTTTTAAAATATAATTCATGCTATCAAATATAAATCAAATATAAATCCGACTTGGATGACCTATTTGATTTTATATCAATTTTTTTCACTACTCTCGCATCAAGTGATCGAAAGGAAAATAATGATATTAAATAATGGTGCAAAATTATTCTTTCCTTCCGCCGCTGCAACTGAAATAAATGCGGCACGCAAGAACGAGCTAGAAATTGCGAGTTAAAACGTTGAAATATGGAGGCCATATCTTCATGTTTCACAGTTCTGCTAAGCTGCAGCCTGGACAGGTAGCAGCGAGAAAAGAAGAAAAATGGTAAAAGTACTCGGCGCTGTCAAATAATTCTTCCTCGTTCCTCGCGCATTTTACCGCGTGCACTTGTATATAACGCGCTTTTGCTATACTCCACCGCTTGTGCAATTTTGCCGTTACACCGTCCATAGTACCGTTTCGCGAGAGCATCGCCCAGAATCACGTAATTCGCAAGAAATTTACAAGAATATTACATCCTTGCGAAAAATAAAATTTTAAGAATCGCAACACCATCGTAGAACACGGACGTAAATTTATGTGTTGCATCAAAATTCTCGCTTAGATTAGGTAGGTACCCACTTTGTGGAATCTCTAGATGCACACACAGAAAAAGAGGACATTCTTGTTTTGAAAATATATTTAGTTTTAACATGAAAATCTTGAAATGAGATTATATTGTGTTAATTAAAGAAAAATATAATCGCTTGAATAATTGCTTACTTGAATGAAGCCATTTTATATACTTCAATTAAGAAAAATATATTCTTATGATTTAAGATTTAATTTTCTTGAATGGAAAAGAAACAATGTTAGATAGAAAGTAACATTTTTAAATCAAAGATTATAATTTTCTTAAAGTGGAATTAAATAATTATATATTTTTGAGCTGACAATTACAATATTAAAATAAGACTATAATATTGTTGAAATTTAAAATTATTAAATTCTTCTAAGAAGATTATAAATTGTTGCGTATATACGAAACAATGAACGCGTTAGTTTAAGTATATAAGTTTTGATTTGACATTTATTTTTTTTCTGTGCATATGCGGAAATATAAAACTATTTAGCGGAAATATTTAACTATTTATAAAAAAAAATATATGCGCAAATAATATCATTACAAATTCCGCTTAATCTATTGCCTGTTTGGTAATATCGATATTCTTGATGGTGAAATGCAATTCGATTTAATCCAATGCATAATAAATAATGATGCAAATGAAAAAGTTAACTAGGAAGCAATAATGGATGAAGTTCATTTTACGGTAAGACATTACTCAAGAGGTAGTTTAGCAATAACAATTAATTAATCGGTATGGTATATGCGAGCCCCTGTCGGTGTTGTTTCTATTAAGCTCAAAATCGTGTATAGGATGGAATAAACGCCAGAAAGACCGGGGTTTATAATCGATAGAAAACGAGCTCTATGCCACATAACATGTAATCGCCCTTGCATCACGTTCAACGGTAATCGTAGTAATAGCAAATAAATAGCCACGATCGGTGATTACGTTGTCAATTATCTGAATCTGATTCAAGATATATGTGCACGAAATTTTATATATAAATTATAGCAAATTTTCAATTTAATATTGGAGAAATTTTGTATATTAATAATTTTAACACATGCGTAAATAGAAAAAAAATATTACGCAGCGTTCGCGATGCACGTAAAACGTGTTTCAACTCATTGAAATTCACTCTGGCGTCGTTAGTACATGAATTATGCATATGTACTTTTCTTCTCACAACTCTCTCTACTTCAGTAAATCGATTCATAGCTAAGAAACGCGACTCATTTCGCCTTTATTCTCATTTCCATTTTCGAGAGAGACTTTTCGCTCGTTGGCGAAGATTGGTTGGTCTCTTCTGTGTTCTCTCCACCTCCGTTTCTTCCTTCGGCCTGTCTAAACGGCTTTCAATTCTGCTGCATCGAAAGCACGGTTTCTTTCTTTTACCGTCTCTTCGAATTCCTCCCATCCCCCACCCCTTCATGGTCCCACCCTTCGGCAAATCTCCTCTTCCGCCTTCTTCTCCGGGTTGTCTCGCTCAACTTTGTTACTTCTTACACTCGCGATGTATGGCACACGATCGCAAAATGGCTTCTTCCTGGTCTCTCGTATATATCATCTTCGTTGGTTTTTTTTAAAATTCTTGCGGCTTGGTATTAAGAGCTGCACGAGGGAGAGAAGAGACGCGTGATTTGCGAATCGACGCAATGACTCGCGGAATTATAGGGGGCGATATTTGGGTTGCGTTTCTTACTGCATTTGAAAGAACGACCCGAATATAGTTCCCTGTAATTCAGCGAGTCATGATTCTCATAACAATGTTCGGTATAAACATAACAGAATATTTACTACACTGAGAAAAATCGTTTGATTGTACCAACAAGACGTATCTGATAGAAAGCATTTTGATTAAACCCAGCAGAATTTCTAGTTATCACGATAAGATTCGATTTTTTACAACTAGAACGTTTGATAGAATTTACTACAAGGATTTGGTTAGTATTTTCTAGTTGGATCTATAAAACTTCTTGTTATATTAACTAAACATGGACACAGTGATGCCCTTTTTTTTGTAAATTTAGTATTATTATTTAGAAAATTTGGTAAATTAACAAGAAGAAATTAATCATACTCATCTGGTAATTCCTAAAGGAATTCTGATTTGTCCAACAGACATACTGGTTGAATCAGATTTCTAATTGATACAACCAGATTTTTTCTCAGTGTATCATTTGAAAAATTCATATATATTATATTAATATTATTCTCCTTATATTTATATTATTCTTCTCATTTCTATTTATATTTAGTCACTTATATTCATATTAATCTCCCTTTTCATTTTCCTTTATTTATTAACGAGCATTGTTTACTAGCCGATATTATATTTGCAAAAAATAAATAACAAGAATAATTTTTTGAGCACAAATTTCATAAAATTCTATGGCATTTTTTTAAGCATCTTAACCCTTTCGTACTTCCGGGACATATATGTTCCACCTACGAAAAAAATCATAACTTTTAAACAAATAATCCTATCAACTTTTACCTTGGCTTATTTTAAAGAAGAAGGTTCAGGCTACATGTAAAAAATCGCGCACTTTGAAATATAATGTTTACAATAAAATATAATTATCTAAACTTTGCAAAAAATCAAACTTTTAGAGAATGAAGAATAACCGTATATTATGTTGAAAAATCATAGAATTTATGCGCTAATAATAAACTTAAGTTTTATTTAAATGTGATTACACCTTTATTATGATAAATATAATAGTTTATATATGTAATCAAAGTGTATGCGAAGTAAGATGACGGGCGACGGGCATCCGAGTCGCGCGGCTTGGAAAAAAAGTGTATAACAACGCCATGAATCGAAAGTGTGTGTGTGTACATTCAGAAAAACCATAATATATATTTAAAATAAAAATCCAAGCTCATATTTTAAATATATTGATATTAAGCTTTTCATAATCGCCATCTTAAATCTGCCATTTTGAATTTAAATTTTGATGGTAAATTTGGAATCAGCATCCCCAAAAACCTATAAAACTGTCTTTATATGAAACGCATCTCTTTTGGGAAAGCCGGAGGTACGAAAGGGTTAAAGCGCGACGAAGTGATTCGGTTTCGGTTTAGGCTTCCTCGATTCGTATTATATTATGATTGTCATAATTCTTACGTGTATATTATTTGCTTCGGATCTCGGTACCTTCTGCAAGCGTGCCAGGAGAAACTCGAAACGCAACGATATCAGTCTTATCTAAGAGAACTTTGATTCTAAGCGGGTGCTTAAGGTAGGTGGTCAAAGATAACGAAAGAAAAGCCGGTGTAAAGTTGCCGAAATGGAAAATCTGAGAAGGCTTCGTTTCACGGACCACCCCGTACATCCCCGTCGTTAAACCGAGAAGCAAACTATCGCTACGTGTCACCAGACACTCATCCGATCGCATTTGATAGCTTCGAAGAAGACATCTATTGTCTCCGGTCACGAATGTTTGATGAATCTCCGGAAGGTAAAAGCAAATTTAGCCGCGGGAAGCTTAACATTTCGAGCTTCGGTCACGTTCGAAAACTATAGGAAACCATAGAAAAAGCTGATGTGAGCAAGTTCAATTGGAATTCCTTAAGAGAATTTTCAAAAGCGAGTCGTTGATATATTAGAAAATATTTTTCATCGAATATTTCTATAAATATGAAATAAAAAGAACGATTTTTTAAACAAATTTTCTCCTTGCAAGTTCGATTGCGTCACTAAATTTTATCTTACGATTATTCGTTTTCTTCTCGACTTCTAATCATTTCGGGACACAATCGGTAGAGGAAACCGACGACGAAACACAAATTGCTTCGGCAAAATGCGCACGCGACGAGATGATTTCCAGCTGCGCGCGATAGAAAATTTACAATCCAATTATTCACTTATGCTTTCCGAAGAGCGTGCGCACGCATAAATCGAACGTAGAACATTACCTTCTGTACGTGACCGACCGACTGGTCCGGTGTTTCCCGATGGGATAACGACAGTGCGTAACCAATGTTGGAGGAATCCCGACGCACATGGCGAGAGAAGGATGCGTTTGCCGAGAAAATCAGTGCGGTTCCGGTTGCAACGATGCAAGTACACGCTACGCATTTTCTGCGTACAAACCCGTGAAGGAAGAGGAGAAAAGAAGTCTTCTTCCTCCAGTCTCTCCCTTTCTCTCGTTTCCTTGCAGTCGTAAACCTCTCCCGGTATTTCCTGAGTGCTCTATCCGCGTGAACCCGCGAGAAATTCTGCAAAATAGTGCGCTCTTTGCTTCCAGCGGCCCGAGATGCGAATACGACTTGCTCGTGACGAGAGTAATCCTTCGAAAATCGATCCAATTCGAGTCTATTCAGTGATTCTACGAGATTGAAGATTGCAAATCCAGCAGCTGAGCTTCAGAAAATTAATATTGATTTCGTTCTTGATCGAAATGGGGATCAGTAGCTGTATTAATTAATAAACTACATAATTATATAACTATTATATAACATAATTCGATCGCCCTGAAATTATTGCTATTTAAAAAAAATTGCGTCTGCATAAATTACTTATAAGTCAATTGATTTAATGAATTGAAAGTACAGGTTAGATATAAGAATAGATAATTTTTTTTTATTAAGTATTTGTGATTTAATTCATTGTTTCAATGATCGACTGATTAAGAATAATATTCATCGAAATTATTTGAATTATCCCTATTGATTAAAAGCTTTGTAAAATTTTAAGACTACTACAATATTTTACAACAACATACTTTCCGTTGTACTTTTTAATTCCGTATCAAGAGACATGACGATGAAATTACCTCAATTACGAGTTCAACCTAGTTAGCCGATTCTCGTCTACCCAACTTTATCTCGGAAAAAAAGGAAACGAGAGAAACCACATCTCGACTTGCCGTTGCTAATGATGGTGAACAAATGTCGGCGAAATGCCGTTGTTACCGTTTGCTTTCGTGCCCCAGGAAAAGAGAAGTTTCGTATGTAAGTACAGGTACAGGTACACAAACAGGGAAGAAGAATGCGGCTACGCATCTCTCGCGTGTCTATCCTCGGGAATTATATAGCGAGATACGTAGCGAGAGGCGCATTAAATGCAAATAAAATAAATTCGCGAACGAGTTTGCCGCTACGAGCGAGACGGAAAACGGCGGCGAGTGTAGCCTCTTTTTCTCTCGCGTGGATGTGATCTCGAATTCCCTCGTAAAACGCATCCGTGCGGCACGCCCGACAGAGAATCGCAGCTCTGTAACAGTGTTACAATGCAAGTGCAACCTTGTGCCACACCTATCTCTGAACTTAGCATTCTACTCTTATAATAAACTAAGTTTATTATATATACTGAGAAAAAATCTGGTTGCATTAATTAGAAATCTGGTAGATTCTACCAGTATGTTTGTTGGAAAATGGACGAATCAGAATTCCTTTAGGAATTACTAGAGTATGATTAATTTCTTCCTGTTAAATTTATTAAATTTTCTTGATAATAATACTAAATTTTAAAAAAAATGGTACTGTGTGCATGTTTAATTAATATAATAAGAAGTTTTATAGATCCAACTAGAAAATACTAACCAAATCCTTATAGTAAAGTCTATTAAACGTTCTAGTTGTAAAAAATCGAGCCTTATCGTGATAACTAAAAATTCTGCTTGGTTTAATCAAAATGCCTTCTATCTATGTTTTGTTGGTACAATCAAATGATTTTTTTCCTATGTAGAAGATGAATATTTCATTTGCAGTTGTTTACAATAATAATACCTTGGTTCGTAGTTGAATAAAAAATAGCATTTTGAAAAAATAACTGTGTCATCTTTTACGATAAATAAAATTATTTATAATTGTTAATAATAATTTTTAAAATTGTAATAATAATTTTTCTACGTCTTATAAGTTAGCGGAACAAAATGGGCGGAATCAATTATAATTGATATTTTTATTTGTTGCTCATTTGTTGCTAAAAAGTTGCCAAAGAAAAAAATTTGTTGCTCTGTCATTTTTTAAAAAAAATCATGTTCCGCTAAAGGAAGATTAAGTTAGCGGAACAATATATATAACAACAAAATTATACGTAATAATAATATAAAAATTTGTTGCTAATTTGTTGCTCTTAAAATATTCAATTTGTTGCTTGCAAAATAAATTTAAACAATAGCGGAAAACTTTTCACAGCGAGCAAAGTTACAAGAGTAAACTATCAGAAAAAAATTTGTTGCTCGCTTAAATTTGGTATTGGAATATAGGTTGAATTTGTTGCTTTCGAAATATCCAAGTTCCGAATTTGTTACTTGCAAAATAAGTTTAAATAATGATGAGAAACCTTTCACAGCGCGCAAAGCTACAAGAGTAAACTACTAGAAAAAAATTTGTTGCTCGCTTAAATTTGGTATTGAGATATTATTTAAATTTGTTGCTCTCGAAATATCCAAGTTTCCAATTTGTTACTCGCGCCATAAGTTTAAATAATGATGAGAAACCTTTCACAGCGTGCAGAGCTACAAGAGTGAACTACTAGAAAAAAATTTGTTGCTCGCTTAAATTTGGTATTGAGACATAGTTTGAATTTGTTGCTTTCAAAATATCCAAGTTCCGAATTTGTTGCTTGCAAAATAAATTTAAATAATGATGAAAAACCTTTCACAGCGTGCAGAGCTACAAGAGTAAACTATCAAAAATAAATTTGTTGCTCCCTCAAATTTGGTATTAGAATATAGGTTGAATTTGTTGCTCTCGAAATATCCAAGTTTCGAATTTGTTGCAATAAGTTTAAATAATAAACAAATTAAATTACAAGAATATGTATATGACGATACAATAACAATTAATAAGATTTATATGGCCTTGAATACTTGTGCCAAATATATTAAGTAAAAATTCAGTCAATATGTTTTCGATGTAGTTTAGACTTTGCACGCTGTGAAAGGTTTTTCGTTATTGTTTAAATTTATTTTGCAACCAACAAATTCGGAACTTGGATATTTCGAAAGCAACAAATTCAACCTATATTCCAATATCAAATTTAAGTGAGCAATAAATTTTTTTCTGATAGTTTACTCTTGTAGCTTTGCACGCTGTGAAAGGTTTTTTATCATTATTTAAATTTATTTTGCAAGTAACAAATTCGGAACTTGGATATTTCGAAAGCAACAAATTCAACCTATATTCCAATACCAAATTTAAGCGAGCAACAAATTTTTTTCTGATAGTTTACTCTTGTAACTTTGCACGCTGTGAAAGGTTTTCAGCTATTGTTTAAGTTTATTTTGCAAGCAACAAATTCGAAACTTGGATATTTCGAAAGCAACAAATTCAACCTATATTCCAATATCAAATTTAAGTGAGCAACAAATTTTTTTTTGAGAGTTTACTCTTGTAGCTCTGCACGCTGTGAAAGGTTTTTCATCATTATTTAAATTTATTTTGCAAGCAACAAATTCGGAACTTGGATATTTCGAAAGCAACAAATTCAAACTATATCTCAATACCAAATTTAAGCGAGCAACACATTTTTTTTTGATAGTTTACTCTTGTAACTTTGCTCGCTGTGAAAAGTTTTCCGCTATTGTTTAAATTTATTTTGCAAGCAACAAATTGAATATTTTAAGAGCAACAAATTAGCAACAAATTTTTATATTATTATTACGTATAATTTTGTTGTTATATATATTGTTCCGCTAACTTAATCTTCCTTTAGCGGAACATTATTTTTTTAAAAAAATGACAGAGCAACAAATTTTTTTTTTTGGCAACTTTTTAGCAACAAATGAGCAACAAATAAAAATATCAATTATAATTGATTCCGCCCATTTTGTTCCGCTAACTTATAAGACGTAATTTTTCTTTCGTTTGTAGTTAATCGTTATCAAAATTTATAATTTAATTATGAACACAATGCCACTCGTCAGTTCTAAATATACTTTAAATCTGCTTACATTACGTTTTTCAGAATGAAAATAAAAAAGTACACAGAAAGAAATAAGAAATTGAAAAAAAGTAATTCGATTTATTATAACAAAGCAAATCCGAGCAAGGATGACAAGGCCAATACGAGCCTTTAGGCACTGGTGCACATGCTATAAACTACTTACAATATACTTCGTATGGTATACCTCTTGCTTTCTGTAAAATTCCAATCCTCGCAGTAAATACTAGTTTCTTCTTTAAATCCTTTTCAACCGGAGGTAATCAGCTAATTAGTTGAGGATCAAGAGCTCTAAGTAAAAATTGAAATTATTACTATTTGCGATGATGTATACCTTCAAGAAGATATTGCGGAAAGTATACTAATTTTTTCATGATACTTTATAGACACGTGTACCAATATCCATAGACTCATATTGGCTTTCTCATTATTGTTTAGATTTTTTAAAATTGTTTGCAATTGCTTGTTGAGATTTTCCCATTGTTTTAAGTTGCGTCGTTTCTCGTCAATTGCAAATATAAGTTTATTAAATATTGCAATCATAAACGAGAGAAAAATCATTATAAACAATTTTGGATGAATCAACGGTGTATTAACAATTTTTTTTTATCTCAAAGTCGAATTAATCATTTTTTAAATATTGTATTTTTTAATTACAACGAAACCAAATTGTTGTTAATACAAATGAAAAATCCTAGCATATATTTCCTACATTGAAAATTTAATTTAGCACAAAAGGAGTGCGTAAGTTCATATAGCGTTTATTCGTGCTGCTCTTCTTAATTCAAATTCCGATGCTCCGCTATACAGATCTCACAACCCGTCGTCGTACGCAAAGAAATAAAGCTTTATTGATATGTGCATATTCTCTTTTGGTACGTTACTTGTTGCTCTCGATGTATGCAACACGTGTTATTACGACAGAAAGAGAGAAAGACAGAGAGAGAAAGAGAAAGAGATCCATTGCCGGAGGGTCTCGACCTCGCGAAGAAGATACAGGCGAAACGGTACAAAAGAATTGCGAGGCTCGCGCGGCGCTAACGATCGCTATGCACAAGATGTTCGTATTCATCTATGCAGCAAAAAAAACTATATTCGTTCTGAGACTTTAAGTATTTGTTGAAAAAATTCCTCTCCAAAAAAACATATTTTTTTTTACAAAAATCTGTATAAATATTTTAATTTGTGGAATATTCAATTAACATAAATTAGTTCTAATTGATTAAATTCAGTATTTATTGAATATAAATGAATATTTATTTGTTTTTGATGTTGAATCTCTCGATTGCTAATTATATAATCGCGTATTTATATTTATGTTGATATAAAAATTATTATCATACACATAGCCGTGCTAATTATTCCAGTAATGCTATTATAAAATAACAAGAATAGTCTAGGTGTCTCGTTACTGAGAATATTCTCGGTTATTTTCTTGACGCCGATATGTCGACCGCGGGACTTATGCGAGAGTGTACGCTTAATTAATCCTTGCTATATTTATTAAATTTGTTCGCGTACAATCGATAGAAACGTCGGAGCTATAAAGTGGGCAGTCTCGATGAGTTATGATTAAACCTCGCGTAATGGACCAATCATTACGCCTCATTATCATTAACTACGATAATTATGTGCTCTACCACATGTATAGATTTGTGTGTGTGTGTGTGTTTTGTAAAAGAGTAAATTGTCGATAAAAGGATCGCACGTGAAAATTAAATGTCCGGTTATCATCACGCGCTGTCACGAATACCCGCGATCTACATCAGACACATCTCCAAGACACGCCGATACATCGTCCTCGAGGATGATCCTTCGTGCAGGATCATCCGGGAGCGTGCAACGATCAAGATGCGTTCGCATAAGCTCGTAATAGCGTGTGTACCGTGGCGTATACAGGATGTCTCGAATCTTTCAAATCTTTATCCACAAATTTATCGATTAATCTACATATAATAGTTGATCAAAATAGTTGATCTTTTCAAAATCTAATCAAAATCTAATTAAATACATTCTTCATAATTTTTTAAAATAAAATTCTGAATATTGTGATAATCAAATTAAGATTTATTATACATTAAATGTACAGGAAATAAGATACTTTAATTTTCTAAATTTTAATTTTCATAAGAATCTACAAATGTCTTGATTATATCATTTTATTTAAATATCTTTGAAATCAAATATCATCAGGCTTAAGATCTTGATAAAGTCAAATTTACTTGCAATTAAATAATAAATTTCTATGTCTCGCTAATACTTGAAAGCTGTTGATTCATCAACATTCTTGCTAAGAAGAAATCAAGTCGGAATTGTTCAAAGAATTTACAGATAATGGGAATTAAACACCCTGTACGTGAGAGTGCGTGAAGTTTCGCGTGTGTGTTTGTGTGAATACACACCCATGCGTGTACGTGCCGGGCGTGTATGGAGTAAGGTGGGGTACTGACCGCACATTCCACGAGAAAGGTGACCGCCTCGCCCCTCCCGTCCCTCTGCAAGAACCTATATACTACATAGATGTCGGTTTAGCCAACGTCTACCGAGGCGCGGTACGTGTGCATAGAATTTCCCGCAAAAAATGATATCAGCGTGCTCTTATATGCGGATTATTAGGACGTTATGCCCTTTTTTGTCTATGGCTGCCCTTATTCGGGCTCGACCCTGCGGTTTCGAGAAAATCACTGTTGTTCGGAGGTATCAATGACGAAAAACACGAATAAAGGCTACCGCGGTAGAAGGAATTATAATTTAAATAATTAATAATTAATAATTGCGTATATGTAATTAAATAATATATATCATATGAGTTATATGAACACAAAGAGATAGTATACACAGTAATAAATTGATTTTTGTTGACGAAAAAAAATATATCTATATAGAAAAAAAATTCGTCTTAATCGAGAATTATTTATGTGCATTAAGGTTGACTTAAACCTATTTAGTAGCACTTTGAAACAAGTTTCACGCTCGTTGATATTAACAAGCCGGGTAATTTCGCATGCAATCCGTGCCCCGACCGTGACTCGCGAAATCAGATAGATGTGTATGCGAATTGCATTGGGAGAAGGATACATGAAGAGCTTAGCTTAGAGGCTAGAGAAGGAGTTCGCTCAATAAAGAAAGAGAGAAGGAGTTTAAGAAAATTTTGATGCGAAAAATCGCAGTGGCCTAGACGGATGGATATCGTTGCGCGAAAAGAAAGAAGGTGAGTCATTTCGAGTATGGTTGCACCTTTATCGCGACCGACGTCGTGTTCGCTCCGATGAGGGGCCATTAAACGATTACAAAGCGCGAGCGAACGTGGGGATGACCGCGGCGCGGCTTCGAGCGAACTCCAGGCTCATCACACACGTGTACATATGTGTGCGTGTATATTATAATGCGATATAATATGTATCCCGCGCAATGAGAATCAACGCGTGTAGTACCACACACGCCTTTCCCATTGATTACAACGTCCGCGACGCTGTAACGGCGGCTACAGCCGAGCTGCAAAGTGTTCCGAGTTACCGAGGGAAACTCCATCACGCGATCGCGCATAGATGTATTATTACGGCGAGGCTATATTCGCGCGGAGAAAATCTTCCCTCCCGCCCCCCTCACCCCCTTGTCCCTTCTCCTCTCTTCCTTCCCGCCTCGACGAGATACTTAGTCGTATAATCGAGTTTTTGCACGCTTTTTCGCGACTCGCGATGCTTCTTTTAATGGGATTAATATCAGAGAGGATGATCCGCCGCGGTTCGCGTCGGTCGATCAATCGCGCAGAAAACGCGCGTGGAACGCGTGCATCTCGCGCGTCTCGGTAATGATACCCGGCAATGGACGAGATAGGAAGCGCTACCTCTTCCGCTATAATCCTCGATAGGATCGATAGATTAAGTCTCGCGATCTAAAATTTAAATGCTGCCATGTCGATACGCTCGCCGGAGGAATCGTCAGGGTTGGCGTATACAGCAATCAAGAGTAAATATGACATTCATCTGGGAACGTTTAGTACATTCCGGAAGACTCTAACATTTTCATATCGTTATAATTCTCAATGTACGAGAATTTTTATGTATTCCACTTTTAATCCTCTCTAAAGTGTATTTTTCATATCAACTGTCATGCTTCTCGCTTAAGAAACGCTTGATAATTATCGTGTAAAATAAAATATAAAATATATATATAGGGTGTTTCTTAATAAGTGCGAAAAATTTTAGGAGATGATTCTTTGTCAAAAATTAAGAGGGGTTGTTCATAAACATATACTCCTACATCCCTCCCTGTGGAGTTACACTCCTCCAAAAATGGAGGTAGAAATTAGGTTTTTATTTTTTTTCTCAAATTTGGAACAAGTTAAAGAAATGAAATTAGGTGGATATTTTTCAGCCTCCCGTATTGTTATAAAGGGATGAAACTAGCAATCTCTATTCAATTTTTTATTAGAACTTTTTAATGGGTCGGAATATGATAATCTAAAAATATACATTAAAAAGTTTGATTTATTTAGAAATTTTTTTATTTCTTTTATTTTTTTTCATAAAATCAGTAGTTTTCAAGAAAAAAAATAAAATACGTTATCGTGCATAGCACGATGCTAGATAGCATAGGTTTCGAATCACGAGAAGTTAAATTTTAAAATAGAAATAAAATTAGAATAAATGTTGGAAAAATTGGAACAAAAACAAAATTATAATAAAAACCTAAAAACCTAACAAATAAAAACCTAATTTTTACCCCCATTTTTGGAGGAATGCAACTCCACAGGGAGGGATGTAGGAGTATATGTATGTTTATATGAAAAACCCCCCTTAATTTTTGACAAACAATCTCCTAAAATTTGTCGCACTTATTAAGAAATACCTTGTATATGAGAAAAAGAAATCTTGCCGATAAATAATCGAATTAAGACGATATCGATGTAATGGAATAGGCTCTGCAGATGCGATAGTGATTGGGCATTAGATGCAATTAGGTTTGTATCGTGGAGCTTATTAAATTAAGAAGGGGGGAATATTCGATCAATCTAGGAACCGAAGGCGCATAAAGGAAAATTAAAGCCGGCGCTCTCTAATCGATAATTCGATCGCGCACCATTATATACATTATATACATGCGCGCGGTCGATGTCGGCGTTGAAAAAAAAAAGAAACACCGGTGTACCAGACCGTATAACGCTGGTAGGACCGGTGTCCGGACACGTGGTAGAGACATATACACGTATACGCGCCGCGGTAAAGTAAAGCGAGCGAACCAGAGTCCACCCACATTCTAACCTACATACGTACCTCATGTACCGTTCAGGTAAGGTACGCCCGCCCTGTACTTATCTCGCTACATACGACGTGTACTTGACTTTTCCCTTTCGCTTGTTTGTTATCCTTGAGATGTACATATATAATGGAAATAGCGCTTATCTTCCGACTGTTAAGGGAGAAAAAAATAGAAAAGCAGAAGAAGATAAGGATTCATGCGTATGTCCCATTAGCTTCACTTATAAAATAATTATAATATAAAGAATTTAAATGTAATCTCTCTAAATGTAAGAAACCATGAAAATGAATTGTTTCTATAAAATTGAGACGCGATAAAATTAAAAATATATATGGATAATATGGAAACTAGAAGATTCAAAATCTATGGAATTGAGGATTTATTGAACCACAAATCTTTGAATTTGTTTTAGAAATAAGGGGGATCTTTGAAATTAAAAATATTTGAAAAAGAGAGTTTATAAACTCAATAATCTACGAAGGCGAAGAGAGATAATAAATAGAGATAAAAATAAGACAAAAATAAGCCACGATATAAAGAAAAGAGAATTTATGTAGTGTATGTAAAACAGATTTGTAAAAATATTTATAGAACGAAATGTTTGAATAATCAAAGATCGCTTTTAAAATAGACGCGTAAGATAACAGAGGAAAAAAGTGCATTTATTTTTGGCGCAAGAATCGGATTAAGATAGAGAAAAGTAGGAAAGAGAGAAAGAAGCCTGGGGCTCGCCCACGCAATGCACTCGCCTAGCGGAACATTGATGTAGATTCGAGAAAAGAAAACGAGACGACGAGATAAGAGAGCTGCCTCTGGTCAAACGCGTGATTACACTGCGACCTCGATTCACATACAGTATTTCTGTACTATAATATTATGCACAAGTACCTGAAGAAGTTGGAGCAACCAAGTGGTTATTTTTTACAGACTAAGTTTCAGGAGTAATAAAAATAAAATATAAAATAAATTAATTGAAAAGAACAAGAACATAGAATATAAAAAAGAGGAACAAGATATATATTGATAATATCAATCTTTTGATAATCAAAGTTGAATTTGTCGAGATCAAAGTTTTAAAGCTAAAATAGCCAAGGGCAAAAAATACTTTTCAATATGAAGGAAAATATGTCAATATAACAAGAATGACATCGAATAACTGCTATAAAAAATATAAAGCTCTAAGATTTTTAATCGAGCTACTCATCTTTTATATAACTCCATCAGAAAAATCACAAAATGGGAATAAATTAATAATTAAGAAAATAATCTTAATAAAAGTAAAAATAATTTTAATAAAAATAAAATAAAATTATAATTAATTAATAAAAATAAAATTATAATTAATTAAAATAAAAATAAAATAAAATTATAATTAATTAATAAAAAAATTTCTTCATCTCCAATGTGCAAAATTTATTAAAAAATCGGTGAGATTTTATTTTCAGTAACATAAACTTTAAAATATGACGTTATAAAGAAAAAGATAAAAATTTAAGAAACAAAAAATATGTTCATCGATTAAAAATTCGGATTTCATACGATGATTGCATGTATACGTGTGCGCGTGTATATATTAAGATTCTTTCTAGTATTTTAAAACAAAACATATGTGTGTGTGTGTGTGTGTGTGTGTGTGTGTGTGTGTGTGTGTGTGTGTGTGTGTGTGTGTGTGTGTGTGTGTGTGTGTGTGTCTTCTCGATATATCTGAACTCGCTTTGCCGCTTGCGTGATTTTACGCTACTTCGCTTGACTTTTATACGCGTTCGTCTTCGAAATAAGCAATAATTTTCGACGGTCAGTCGGGTGTATAATCGTACCAACTTTGAAAAGAGGAACGTGTAGAATTATTTCTCGTGGATCGGCGATAATAATTGGTAACGGTATGCGAGGTGGGCAGGTGAAGAAAAATGAGGGTTCGATAGACAGATTGAGAGAGAAAGAGAGAAAGACACGGTTTTCTTCGAAATGATGGAAATCCGAAAGTCCTTCCTTTCAAGGATACTAAACAGTTTGAGATATAATGCGTATTAATCCATCATATATAAAATATAACTAATAATATTAATTGATAAAAATAAAATATTTCTTAAAAATGAAAGAAAACACATAATTGCTTCAAATATTTCAATAAAATTCTATTCTTCTACTAAATTTCTTTATCCCTCGTTCCAAAAATCCTTCATTAAATTGTGATAGCATTTAAAAAATGAGTTGTCAGAAATTTTCTCTTCGTTTCTTTTTCATAGTTCAAGTCAAGAAACATAAATATGGTTAAACGTGGAGCTTTCTCGAATCTCGACAATTAGTTTAGCACCTCGAGATATACATACTGAAATACACAAAAAAGCGTATGCAGAAAAGCAATGAGATTAACGACGAAAGAAACCACGAGATATAACCAACACGCATTATCATGTCTCATTAGCATCGTTCAACAGTTCATTATCCAGAGAAGCAACGTTAATGCCGAAAAGACAAGACGGGGGACCAACAGTTCGGAGAAGAAAGTTCCTCGAGCGAAAATAATTCGCGCTTACTCCGGTTACACCTGCGATGCGCCTACTTTCGACAACGTCCGAATGCTCGTTCCGCAGATTTATCCCACCTGTGACTTCGCCTTTCACGCGACGAACTTGCGAGAGGAAGCGAGATGAGGAGAGAGCTGGTAGAGAGAAATAGAGGAGGAGAAGACGACGCAAGGAGAGTCAAACAGTTGATTCTCCGAAGCGTAATAAACTTTCTCTCCCCGAGGAGACTCTCGTCTCTCGCGTCTCTTATTGTCAGCCAATTGAAATAAACGACGATGAGGACGAATATACGATGTTGGTGTAACGAGGCACCATGCGCTTCCTGGTGCCTTGTGACTTAACGAACACGATAAACGGCAGGAATGAGGACGAGACTCCAGTGCGGTGCGGAAACCGTAAGATCGTCGTTTCTCGCGGATTATCCGTTAAAACCGGGTGTTAAATCGCGTTAAGCTCGGCAATATGTGGTACAATAACTCGCCGGTTGCTTCACTTGTCAACTCTTTGTAGACTTGGGTCGGTTTAAACTCGACACGATTTAATGACCAAATCTCTAGACATATTTTCTTGAACTATTGGAAGTGTAACTGTTACATGTGAAACATGTAGTAGAAAATTCGACATTAACATGCGTTAACCGATATTTAAACGACACATTTAGTACTTGCTAATTTTTTCATCATTTATTGTAAAATTTTAAATCGCAAATAAAAATTTCATGGTCGTTAAAATTATACAGGGTGAGTCAAAAGTATGTTTTAAAAATTTGTGAGCATGTTCCTGGATAAAAAGGAAGAACAAAGGTTCATATGAACATATGGTCGCAAATGCTTTGTTGTCGAGATAATGGACATAAATCAGCAGTATCAAATAATGCTTTATTTGAACGTTTACAATTTTGTTACTTTTTTTTTTTTGGTTGGTAGTGTGGTTTGGTTTGGTTTTGGTCATGCGGACGTCGTGCTCAAGCATGTGTTGAAAATGATGGAGGACATGTAGAACATCTCTTATAAACAACAATAACAAAATTGTAAACGTTCAAATAAAGCATTATTTGATACTGCTGATTTATGTCCATTATCTCGACAACAAAGCATTTGCGACCATATGTTCATATGAACATTTGTTCTTCCTTTTTATCCAGGAACACGCTCACAAATTTTTAAAACATACTTTTGACTCACCCTGTATAATATAATATTTTTAATATATGTGTAAATTTCTTAATTATTGGTTCTATGTAAGATATAATAACTTTAAAAGTATCAATTAGAAACTAATATAAATATGTTGCTTAAATAAATTCCATTAGATTATTTTCAGTTCCACGCTGACGACTTCTTGAAAACTATCTAATTTATTCATGAATGACATCATCATGAAAGCTTGTAATATCACTTTCCTCGACTAATGACCTCTAATTATGATATGAATCAACTATATACACAGCTTAATCGATAGTTTATACGTATGTATAAGTATCAAATTTCAAATTTTATGATTCATTTTTCTTTATTTTATCAAAACTATCTTTTATATTTTATATTTTATTTTTATTCTTTACTTTTATATTTTATTTTTATTCTTTATGATCTTCTAGATAGCTACACATATATAATCTATTTGAATCATTTCCAAGATTTGTTTTACCAAGATTCCAATGCTTAACGGTAAATTGAGATTGTCGACTAAACGATTCCTGTCAACTGTTATCAGGCTGACACACATAATGATGGAGAAGCGCGTAGCTATACAAAAACCGAGCAACTATACTAGACTGCCCACCTTACTTTCCGCCGATGCAGTTAGACTAACTGGGCTACACCATAGCTACGGGAACCTTGGGAAGGTCGCTCCTGTCCTGGTTCGTCGTCCACATTGCTGGAATCGCCGGCTAATAGGCCGATTGTAACGTGCGCGATGCCCGTGGTGGTTTCTCTCGAAATTCCTGACCACAAAAGCGCCTCCGGGGATGACGGGAACCGAAGGGAGAGAAAATGACCTTCCCCCTCTTCTCGTTGTCTCTCGGTAATTACCGAGACCGAGGCTTAACGACGGACGAGCTTGTCCGAACGGCGGGCATTCTGGTATTCGAGTGCCGCGCCCACGAAAGTAGCGATGAAAAAGTTCCGCGAGATTACGAGCCGCGACGACTGATGACAGATCTCGCGACGGCAACAGTCGCGAACAGCTGTCTTCCTCCCGCGGATAGCGACCGATCCTTTGCGGTGAAACTGGCTAATCGAATTTTCAAGAAGTCTCCTGACAGCGTGACTTGTCGAATAGAGCGACCGTTTCCCCCTCTTACCCAAAGTGTGTGTCTGTGTATGTATGTGTGTCTCCGCTTCTGCTCCGTAATTATTCTATAAGAATGGATATTGATTTATGAAACGTGCTTAATTACATCGCCCATGATTTAAGTCAAGCTTAAAATATAAGATAATTCGATGAATGATTGCGATAATTGGATTACTGATGTGTGAAGCAACGTAAATGAAATTTTGAAAGTCTGTTAAAATAATTCGATCAATCTGCGTGTCACTTTTTAAATTACGAAAAAGAAATGTGTGTAGGAATAGTTATTGAAATCTTAGAAATATTTATGGACAAAAAGAAAAAAATAATAAAAGATTAAAATTTTGAACATATGTGATATTTGAAGACAATTTTAAAAAATAAGAAAAATTTTTTGTAGAGGTGATTAATTCTTCTAGATCAATTTTTCTAGGTTTTTCTACAAGAACATTTTGTGCAACAAACACAAAATACAAAAAATACATAAATATAATACAAAAAAAGATTTAGTGTACATGTGTGACTTAAATTCTGGAGGTATTGTGTCTAATAATGCCACTGCATCAAATACCTATAATATATAATAATAAGAGATAATGGTGAAGTCGAAAAGAAGCTCTTACCTTCATCATGCTACATCAGTTTCGCTCGATTAGTCGCGGATTTAGCAGAACAATGGCTCGAGGAAGAGGAAGTTCGCGTTACGGGTTTCACGGTAGCCGCTTTCGACTGGCTGGCCACGAAGTCGATATTAGCGCCGGCAAAGAAACGTTCGTTAAGAGGGATCGACGATCCGCCGGATGTTATTCCAGGCAGGAAAGCAAGAATCGCTTCGATTAGACGATCGCAGAAAAACCGATGGCACGCAAAACCACCCTTCTTTCTTTTAAGATACTTCGATTCTATGTCCCAGTCTCTATATAATTTCATTTTGTATATACAGGGTGTTTCTTAATAAGTGCGAAAAATTTTAGGAGATGATTCTTTGTCGAAAATTAAGGGGTTTTTCACAAATAAACATATACTCTTATATCCCTCTCTGTGGAGTTACGCTCCTCCGAAAATGAGGGTAAAAATTAGGTTTTTATTTTTTAGGTTTTTAGGTTTTTATTATAATTTTGTTTTTGTTCCAATTTTCCCAACATTTACTTTAATTTTATTTTTATTTTAAAATTTAACTTCTCCGCAATTCGAAACCTATGCTATTTAGCATCGTGCTGTGCACGATAACGTATTTTATTTTTTTTTTCTTGAAAACTAATGATGTTATAAAAAAATAAAAGAAATAAAAAAGTTTCTAAATAAGTCAAACTTTTTAATGCATATTTTTAGATGATCATATTTCGGCCCATTAAAAAATTGAATAGGGATTGCTAGTTTCATCCCCTTATAACAATACGGGAAGCTGAAAAAAAATATTAATAAATAACCTTTTTACTAGTAGAAAATATCCACCTAATTTCATTTCTTTAACTTGTTCGAAATATGAGAAAAAAATAAAAACCTAATTTTTGCCCCCATTTTTGGAGGAGTGTAACTCCACAGGGAGGGATGTAGGAGTAATCCCCCTTAATTTTCGACAAAAAATCATCTAAAATTTTTTGCACTTATTAAGAAACATCCTGTATATTTTATGCTCAAATATAAATCAAAAATTTCGAATATAAAAGGCTGATCGCGTTATTGCATTGAAAGATTTAATATCGATATTTTTAGAAGAAATCTCCAACATCTTAACAGAATCGATTTTTACGATACACCATGTCATCGCAATATCAGACATTGATACTCTGAATTTAAACATTCCTAAGCATATTTCATGCATATTCGTTGAATCTCGATCGAATGACCTCATTCGAAGGATGCACGACTGATAGATGCCATCGTAGGGAATCCATTAAAGGGGTTAATAAAGCGGTCATTCTCGAGTGAACCACAAGCATAGCTCGTTTTTTCTGTTGTGCATAATTACACGTATACAGCGGACTCTCCTCTCGATCACGCTCGATTGATTCGACGGATTGGCTTTTTTCGGGTCTTGCTCTAACCGATGTGGCGCGACGAATCGCTATACATGACAGTTTTCGGTGACCACGACACATCCGTTCGACAAAAGTTCCATTAATTCATGTAGGTCAATCAATATTAACTCGCGTAGAATGTTTCGAATAGCTGACCAATGTTCCGAATAGCTGACAGCTTTTTTCGCGAGCGATTCTGACAAGATTAGTTAAGGATTTCTCGCGTGAATTAGCACAAACTAAATAGAAATGTTTAATACAAGTGACATGATAAGCGATTTCCTATTAATTTTTTTTCACTATTATTCATTTCAATTATCCTATTTATAAATATGACATCAACTTTTAATCAATAATGAAAATATCATGTAATATAATGCATTATATAATTAAAAAAAATAAATAAATTCAACAATTCCAATTATAATTTCAATAAATAAAATAATCAAATTTTAATTTTTATGTTCAAACATTTTCTCTGACATTTTATCAGATAAAATCGAAAGCAGAAGGATTAAAATAATCTTCTTTACCGAAAATCTTTCAAAGGTCACTTCCAGATTCTAGCTGACGCGTCAGCTGACGTGACAGTATAAAAAATGCGACAAAAGGAAAATTCTTGAAATCGTTGAAAGACTCAGAGAAGCCATCACTCAAGAATTTATATTCCACAGACTCCGACTAAAAAAAGTGTCAGTAGAAATTAAAGAACTTTGATATTCGTCAGATCGTACGTTTGCTCACTGATGATACTGTTGCAATAGCAAAAGCTATAGCATTCTGGCGTAAATGCTCTCTCTCTTTCTCTCACTCTCTCTCTCTCTCTCTCTCTCTCATATATTGTACATACATATGGAATCTGACACGGTCGACGGGCGGGCGACTGCCACGTATGCAGCGTGCTATGCAAGAACATAATCTCGACGACGGTAATATGTGCACCTTAGTTTATCGTGCGAGTAACGGTAGGGCGCAATCTCTGCATCATGCATTCTGAGAATACATGAGGTACGTTTATGTTGCGCCTTACGTTGGTGGTATACTATGATAATATCAATATCATCATATATTTTGACGCAAACATATAATTTGACCTATACCCGTAAATTCTCAGCGGATTCCTCTTCAGAAATTTCTTCAAAAATAAATCATTTTTTCCGGCTAGGGAAGTTGACCAAGTATATAAAGCGTTCAAAGAAAATATATTTCTTTTTCTCTTCTATTGTACAACTTCAAATAATAGAGATTTTTCCGAAAAGATAAAATTTTATTAAAGAATTATAATCTACAATTATAAAATAATTATTTTGAGGTGTCTAAAAATTCAAGTTTGATTAGAGTTCTTATATGGAATGTTATCAGATAAATGTCATTTTTATCTATTCACCGTTAAGATGACAGATACTGAATAAAAAACGAGAATCGTGGAAGAATAACTGGCATCTACACGTGTTTTCTGTCGCGAGCACGGTCTTACATACAGGTCTGGAAACTCAGGCCTTTTTTAGTGGTGGGGGAGGTCTCACTTAGTGTGTCCGTTTTTCGACTAGAAGTCGCAATACGAGCGAGAGAGACAGAGATAGACGGCAGTAGTCGTTCTCTCTCTAACATACGTCTAAATGCAACTTCTAGATCGCAGCGAACCTAGCAGGCAAGCTGTGAACTCCCGAAAAACGGACACACTAAGTGAGACCTCCCCCACCACCGGAGTTTCCAGACCTGTATGTAAGACCGTGGTCGCGAGCCAAATTATGACGTGTAAGTTAACTGTCACTTGTCAGAAACTCATCAAGCTCCTAACTGTACTTATCAGATCGCGTGCAGATTATGGGACCAACGTCATTCTGTTATTCGCAATGTGAGAAAATAAAATATCGTAAATGTGTCGCTAATTAGTTAATTAATGCGTGTCAAACGGCTCCGGTTTCTAATTCATGGAATATCGTCACGCAGTGATTTAAAAGAGCAAACGGTTGGAAGATAAATATTTAAATATCTTAAAATTCAAGAGCCTCTCTATCGATTTAAAAGTAATTCAAAAAGATTGGTAAATTAGTGTCTCTGCAAACATTTTTTAGGCATTATAAAATTCAAACATATTCAATAGAGACTCTTTTTCACTTTTTAATTTGCATACATTTCAGAATTTTTAACGCATGAAAGTTTAATGAAAAATTAATATTATATATAATATTATATTAATATTATATTAATATATAATATTAATATTATATATTATAATAATATAATATTAATATAATATTAATATTATATTATTATTATATTAATATTATATATAATAATGCATACAGGTTTTAATACAAAATTACACAATTTCTTGTTGAATTCCCAACAATAAGTAACAAGAGCAATTCTAGTACAAAAGTATGCTCTAGAAAATCCGCAAATTGCTTCTTCTTTACACGATTAATAGAACAATGGTCGTTAAATGTACTTAAGGCATATCCGCACGGATGACATTACGATGAGAATTATACGCACATTAACCGGTGATTCGCAAGGTGTATTTATCCTAAGCTCGGGTTTAAATCCCTGTAATCGTGTTTCTGGGTCAACCAGCTCTAAAACTGTCGATTATATGTAGTCTCGATGTTTATAGCGCGCGCGTAACAAGGTGCAATTTTGCTCTTTTCAGGCTCCGAAAGAAATCTACGCGATTTCGCAGGACGTTCTCGGGTCATTTCCGACAATCGCGGTCTCCACGTGCGAAGAAGCTGCGAAGAAGCGTGTATCGATGCACGTGAGTGCATCGTATGTAGGAAGAAATACGTAGAGGACGACGAGCAGGTAGGTAGGTAGATAGTGACCTTGACCCAGCCAATCAGGCATTCCCGGCTGACCTAACTGCTGACACACATTCCTCGGATCTGTACCGCGTCGCTCCGCTCCTTCTTCACGATCTACCACGACTGACCTTCAATAGTGACTCGACCTCTGACCCGATAGTCACGACGACGATAGGACGACCGTGATCGAGTGAAACCGCGACAATTTCTAAGCATTTACCATGATTTTGTGTAAACACTCATATTTAGAAAGTATTATTATATTAATAAATATTTATAATGTATAATATGCACATAATCCACAAAACTAAAAAAAGAAGTATTAATTTAAAAGATGAGTGAATTTTAAAATTGAACAACAATAAACGTACAAAACTTCAAGATTCGGATGCATAAATTTTGAGGTCGAGATTTCGACTGCCCATGTCCTATATAATTTCTCTATTAACCACAATGAATCTCCGATCGTGCAACGTTAATACTTCATCTGTAAACGTGATTTCGCCTATTCATCGTGCGAGGCTTCGTCACGCGCGGCAAATGTTCGAAGCCCAATCGAGAGGAGGGGAAGAGGAAGAGGATGATCTCGCTAGGTCGGGTAGAACGAATCTACGGTAATTCGATCTGTCCTACCAGAACCCTTTTCTCATCACCCTACGGTATATTAAACTCGCTTCGATGACGTTTTCGATACATAGCACAGATGCAGTGCCATCTGAAATTCATCAAAGCCGTATTATTAAGAAGGAAGCTTGTGCCGTGAATAAGTCCATAATGTCCTCATAGGAGCGTAAAGAAAGTGCCATAATCGCGGACTGAAGAGAGACGATCAACCGCGGTCGTCATTAAGAACAGATTACATACCGCGAACATCGAAGTAATCCTTCATCGCGGATTTCTCTCCTCGAAGAAACGAAGGAACGAGAATCTATGCTGTTCATTAAGATGTAATATTACGCGTTATATTTAAATAATAAGATAAAAAAAGAAAAATGAAATTCCCATGAATAAAGACAAAAAAATATCACATTTTCCACAATCATTTAACATGGCTTCAAAAATATTTATTCCAAAATATTTTTTCTTTATAATAGATATTAATAGATATTAATATTTTCCTTATTTATTTCTATATGAATTTTCTCAAGATATAACTTGCATATGATTATTAAAACTATAATTTACGTGTATATGTTGATTACATGTACATGCATTACGCATTTTATGTAATTCATTGATAAATTAAACTGTACTTACAGAGAGGATGCAAATCAGTTCGTATTAACAGAATGCTTACCTGAAACACAAAAAGAATAACGGTAAATTAATCAAATCGTCGTTGTGATAAATATGGATACTAAAATTCCTCGATACGACGTATATTCTCGCATTTAGAAAATAATATTTCTATAAATTTATAGTATTTCTAAAATGACAAAAATTCAAATCCATATTTTTCTAACAATTAAATTTTTAATTATGTTTTAACATTGAATTTTTAATTATAATTTAACATTAATTTTTTAATTATATTTTAACAATTAATTTCAATCAAATAATTCTGGTGCGATTTCCTCAAACATAAATTTTACACTTATAATCTTTGAAAAGATAACATTCGTGCAATTTTTTGGCATATTTGAAAAAACTCGGAGACGGAAAATATTTTCAGTTCACGGTCGATGAAGTTAAATGTTCGAGGTGCTGTTTGATTTAGCTGGGACCGAAGAGAAAACACGTAAAGATGTTTTTCCAGGCTTCGCGATGGACTGACGGAAAACAAATCCTCGTGTTTGCGCACGTGAGAAAACGCGACTGGCGTTAATCGCCCATAATATTCCCCATTAGCATACGGTGTTGTTGAACCCGAAGGCGCCTCTCGTATCTCCCATAACTACACAAAACTACCCACGATCATCTTATCTGCCTGTCTAGACGAGTGGTCGTAAAATTGCAAAGATTTTAAAATTCCACATATACTTAACAAAGTCTACAGTCATCTTAGGACGTTCTTTTCGACAGTTTAGAAAACTTAACGCGATAGATCTAAAAGTTTATTATCTAAATTTTCTTCAGTTTTGCGATAAGTGTTGCATCTTATGAATTAATTATTTAACAAACTAGAAGGACTACACAAATATAATATATATTATTATAGAATTTATATTTCATTTTATTTTAAAAGGGTTTAATTCACATTTATATTATATATATATTATAATTTTAAACTCATTAAAAATATATATAAATATATATAAAATATAAATAAATAAATAAATAAATATAAAATATATAAATAAATAAATATATAAATAAATAAATAGAAAAAAGTAAAAATAATAAATATGTTCTATAACAACTTTCTATAACAACTGTGATACTGCAAAAAATCTGCCACATTAACAAAATTAAAGGTAGAAACAAATCTGAGAAATAAAAAATCCAAAATAAATCTATATGCATTTATCGATGCACTTGAGAATACGCGTTACATTAAAGAGATGAGATATTCTGTCGCTTCCTGACTGAAAGAATCGCGTGTCACGGAACTTGGTCAGCATTGAGAAATGCAGACGAGATCCGCATAGCGAGAGTGATAAAAGGAAAAGCTAAATACCGACGATGCCGGAGGGGAATGGTTCAAGAAAAATCCTCGGGAGGAACGCGAGCCACAAATGCGAAATTAAAAGAAAGACAAAGGCAGGAAAAGTAATTAGCGAGGCTACCTTCTCGTTAGAGCGAATGCACGATGAAACGAAAAGAACAATAAAGTGCTACACAAATCTCGCAATCTAACGACAAACTTGACGATCCATCCTCAAGAAGATGTGAATAAAATAAAAAAATAGATAAATATTAATGCATGATAAAAAAGGCAATTTATAAAATGGTTATAAATATTTTGTACAAATTTATGATTCAAATGTTACTTTTTCGCCACCAATACAACAAACATTTCTTTAATCTTGTTAGATTGATTTAATAAAAAAAAATTTTAATTAATAAAAATTGTACTATTTTATAGATAACAAAAAATTATATGTAAAAAATGAAATAAATTGATATGTGTTATTTTATATAATTGATTTATATATTATTATCGTAATTATTTTTTCAAAATATAGAATTTTATTATTAGTTGTTGACATGCGATCGCTAATTAAATGACAGACGTTTTCCGTAGAAAACGTTATTTTCGTTGGAATTCTTTTGTTGCACCGAGGATGCACCAAAAAGGACACATCTGTTAGTGCACCTGCCCACTTCGAAACTGTTGCCTCAGGTTATTCGAAATTCTATTTATATAAGAAAACATCGAAATGTATATTTTTATGACATTATAATTAATAAATTATAAAACCTGCAAAATATAATAAAAGACTTGTGGTGCACGCATAATCTACAGATTGATAAAAAAATATTATTGAATCAAAATCAAAAGTAAAAAAATCTATACCTAATTAAAATCAAATTAACTTATAAATCAAACCAATCATTTTCTTTTTTTATATTAATATTTTCGCAAAGATATTAATATAATCTTTATATTTTGACTATATATATTTTTAATCTGTGCATGATCAAAAGACAATCATCTACTTAAAAGACATTAAAAATATTAATTATTGCAAAGGAATACATTCGAAATCAATTATATGCTTCTCTTATCAATTTTCGCGATAATCCTGTTGCTATATTTAATTGCTGTTCTTGCAGAAAAGACTGTATTACAACACGAGCATGGAATATATTAACAATAAAAAACGATCTTCTATTAATTTGCTGCCAGCGATCAGCTGGCAGTAGCATAAATTTTTATGCGCGTGGCAATATAAAACAAGCTAATCGTCGATCGTTAATCGTGCCATTCAGATTATTACGGATTATGCAAAATTTCTTTTGCCACGCGCCGCGAAATACATATACATATACGTATATCCACGTATGCTTACAAAGGAACAAGTCTTGAACGAAACATTCTTTCGCTTATCGAGCGTAAAAATTTATTACGTTGCCTCTCTTATCGCGCAATTACAAGAGAGAAGCGAAGTCAATGATAACACACGTGGAAAATCGAGCTTACAGCAGAGCTTTTGAAGAAGATATTTATGTTGCGCAATTATAGTGCATTTTAATAAAACTTCCGTATCAAACCCATTTACGAGGACGATTCCAGGGTCTAGCAGGAACGCAGAAAGAAAAAGAGCAAGAAAAGGAAGAAGATAGAAAAGAAGTGACCACGGTCGTTTCATGCGAAATGGCGATTCCACTCGACCGGAATCACCCTTAATTTGCGCATCGGGCGAACCGAAGGAGAGCAGAAGAGATGAGAGAACGATAGAAAGAGAGAAATGCATTCGCGTTAGTACCATAGACAAATGCACCTGCATTCCGTCCTACTGCATCTCGTCCAATTATTCGTCGCGCTTTTATAACGACCGAGATAAAATCCGTGGAGAAGATACACTTTGTAAGTGTATCTCGAAACATTATGATAAAATTATTTTATTTAATTATATAATATTTATAAAATATTTATAAAATATTTATATAATGTTTATATAATATTTATATATCCAAACAAAAAGAGTGAGGATTAAAAGAGAGAGAGAGACAGGGAAAGAGAGAAGAGTAAAAGATATAGAGAAAAGTAAAGATGAAAATTCAGAAAAAAGGTGGAATGTGAACTGCGTGAGGGAGTGTAATCTTGCTGATTGTAAAAAAATCACCGCATCAAACGCGTATTCAATTGAAATCAGTTGGCAAATGACGGGCGCGATGAATGATTGCGAGGACGAGAGATCGGAGAAAAATCGTGAGAATAAATGATTGCGAGATTGCGGTGCTTCTTGCGCGAATCCATAGAGCGCATTAATTCCTCGTTTTCCCGACCGTTCTCGTTAGATCAAACATAGGTAGGAGAAGAGAAAGGAAGGGGCAGGGAGTGAAGGGAAGAGATCCTGGAATGTCATGCGATTCCTGCGGAAAGAACCACGCGATTCGACGATTTTTCATGATGCAGCCAGTCGATTTGTCACCGGCAAGATTTATTCACGTGCTCGGCGATAAAAGATAATAAAAGCGCGAGAGCTCCGTCCGATGCATCGGTCGATCGATCAATTAACGTCCATACACGCGAGAATATAATTATATAAGGTTCTTATTTATGCGAAAGTTTTGAAAGTGAAAAGATTATGCCAGAGATTAGATGAACAAAAAACAACCAAGGAAGTTATATTAAAAATAGCCGTCGCGTAATTTCAGGTACGAGTATTTTTTTTTTCCTGATATTGCATAATCACCGGCATTATTCTCTTTCCCGTCTCATCGTCTTGCATTAAGAAAAAATTATACAACAATGACTTTTGCTTTTAACCTTTCCGCTTCCAGGTAAAAATCATGTGATTGAGCTCTAGGAAACATTAGTGCAGTGAATTTGTATTATCTTTTAACGTAATGACAGCTTATATGTATCCACGATTTTATTTAGCGTCACGTTCGAAATATTAAATTAATAATATAATCAAAAATAATATAGATTGCGATAGAGAAATAAAAATAAAAATATGTGAAATAAAATTTTTCAAAAATTATTTTTTAAACATTATTCTCCAAAAAATAAATATACAAATTGTAGATATTCAATTTAGTCTCTTTGATACGAAAATTTATTCTTAATTTCCGGCATATGTCGACGTATCATGAAATTTACGAGTTTAGAACCGGTACTGGAAGAGGATTCTCTCGAATAAATAACGAGGGTGTACATGAAGCCAGAATATCATTTCACATGCAAATTCTTAAATTATTAAGAATTCTAGCTTATTCAATAATTCTACAGTTTTTGATTTTACAAGCATAAATGTTCTTCATCTCGATATATTTGCTATTTTATTTAATCAGTATAATTTCCTCCTGGAATTATTTCAGTTTGACCTCCTGAGGCAATTTCTTTGATTTAATAATCAAAAATATTTGTAGAAAAACTATGAAAAATTGTAGTATATTTATTAAAGATAAAGATATAATTCTTATGAGTTCCTACAGAATGAGAGATACGTCGGTTTCACACATTTGTCACGAGAGATACTTAAATTCGCGCTTAGCAGGATTTGTCGAGCGGAGTCGTCGACGCGCGCAATCTCGACGTATCCCCGAGAGCATCTCGTTACGAGCGCATCGCGAAGAAGCTCCTCTCGTTCCTGTTCCGAACCAGTCCGACGGCAGTTCGTGGCAATGTGCGTACCGATCGTTCTCGGGGAACGAACTCTCGCGCGCAATGACGAGCGCGAGCGAGTCTCCTCTCCTCTCCGAGTTTGCGAGACCAGTTCGTTGAGGTCGAAGAGAGATACGGGGAGGGGTAGAAGCGGGAGAAGGAAAGAGAGAGAGAGAGGAAGAAAGACGAAGGGAGGCGAGGTATAGCAACTGAAAAATCCCCTACATAATTATTCGCAGCGAAGGCCGTCCTGTGCGTTACGCGACGTGCGTGTGCGTGCGTGCGTGAGCTAAATACGTGCCTGCTGAACACACGCGTCTCCTTCAGCCTGGTGAGAGCGGGAGAGAAAGAAAAAAAGAGAGAGAGAACAAGCGTGAGGAAGGGAAATGAGAGAGAGAGAGAGAGAGAGAGAGAGAGACAAAGAGAGAAAAGGAGAAGAAAGGATGCAAGGAACTGGTGAGGATCTCTTGTGTGTGTATGTGTGTGTGTGTTCCCGATATACTGGTCTTTGCGAAATGCCGCGAGATTCCAGTGTCCCGCGATCTCGATTTTCGCTAGTCCGCCGAGAGCAACATCAGGCGTATCGTTACGTATCTCGAGTTAAATCGCGCTCAAGTCGATGCGATTTAGCGTATAACCAGTTAAATTGGCTGTCGTGCGAACCAACTCGAGCATGACGTAAAATGATAACGTTTAAATATTACAGTATCCGCGATAACTTATAGCGATCGATAGCGTTAAGAGAAACCCTAAGAAGAGTTTGATTATCTTCGGAATTAATATCGGTAAATTTAATGTGCATAAATTTAATTTCGAATAACATAAATACATAAAAATGTACTACGCGCATTGTTATATTATTTCTATTATATATCGAATGTAAATTTCAGAAAAAATTATAGAGAATTTAATTTTTAAGTTAGTCATCTACGAAAAAAATTGATTCCAAATTTACCAATATATCTATTCCAAGATTGAATTTTTAAAATATGTTTTAGGAATTAAAAGAATCCTAATTCTCATTTAGTGTCGATTTTCAAAATCAAAAAGTTTCTCTGAATAAAAATAAAATGAGTTAATTTCTTAGTTAGAATTTATGTATAATATTTCTACAATGTAAGATTGATTTCATAATAAATATTCAAATTTACAAATTGCTCTTAAAGTACTTAAGGCTAATTCTTCTTCTTCTCAGTCATTTTGTTCGACTGCGAACGTGGTGATCTCCCTTTCATATACTTCTGTTGCGCACCAGATTATCACATGTATATGAGACCTACAGTTTAATGCCGATTCCGAACGGCTAGATTAGAGAGATTTTCATGGTGGATTTTCAAGATTTCTCGGTGGATTGCCGCTGCCTTCCGAGAGAGGAAGCGTATACAATTTTTCGGTTCTACCGGGAATCGAACCCGGGACTTTTTGGCTTTGTAGGCTAGTGCGCTGCCTACTGTGCCACGCTTCGCTCTATACTTGGCTAATAGTAATTATTAATTTCATATTTAGTTTTGATATTTTATTTTTTAGTGTTTTTTAGGAAAATTTTTTTTGAGGTTTTATTTCTTTTAGGAGAAATTACTGTAAATTATTATTAATATATATTTAAAGACTTTTTTATTAAACATTTTGTTGCATACAAGGTAGAATATTTTTATGTACTTGGCGTATTTTTTTGTTACCTTTTAAAATATTTTATATACGTAATAAAGGAACTCTGTGACAAGAAAACTGCAAAAGCGAAAAAAGGCATGATAATTCGAGGACTAATCACATCTCATGGTCTGACTGTGCAAATGTGACTGGACGTATCGCATGATTCATCGATTTCTTGTGCCACGCGAGTAGGAACGATTCGAAAAGTTCAATGAGTAAGTGTGTGTGTCGATGCGTTACATCTAATTGCGATGTGATGCGCGCAATCGCACTGATGCAGAACAAACAACACATGTAATAGACTTTATATAATCAACATATAATCGTTATGGCATTAGATATTATTTTTAAGATACTTATAAAGTTAAGTACTTATAATCATTTACGAGTAGTATATTTATTTTTTACGAAATGAAATATTAAAAATAATGATAAATAACAAATACATTAACAAATATTGCTAAATCTATTTTTTATCATTTATTATTTATCTTTAAATTTTTCTACAACTTTTTCTAAAATTTTTTATGATAATAATATTGACGGTCGTTTTGATTTGACGAGAAAATAAGGGATATCTTCGTCACTCCTTCATCGTACAAGTCGTTACAGTTCAGTCACGAAAAGGGAAGATCGGCAATGGGTGTAGAGGTTCTTGATGACAGTGGGAGTCCGAGGGAAGCCAAGGTTACCGGGCTGAGATTTCTCCACATATACGCAAACTTGCATACACGGATGCAGCGTCTCACTTTTGCCGACGAGAATCTGCTCGCTTATGCATTGTTCGCATCGTCACACGGATATATACACACACAGATACACAGGTACAGGAGAATCCAGTGTACTCGAACCGAAGGAGAGGCACGGTCATTCAGAGAACCGGCGGGCAGGACGGGCGAACAAAAAGTCTTATCCTGAATGGTGCTAGGACGGATATAACGCGAGAACTGGAAATAGACGGAGGAAGGAAGAGGCGCGGAGGAAGTGAGAGAGCGAGATATATTGAAGAGCGGGGTGGTAGAAGAAATTTATCGTGATTCAATGTCGAGGATAGAACGCAGTACCGGCTTGTCCTGTTCGACAATTCTGGCAGAGAGAGAAAGACAGAGAGCGAAGTCGGAGAATAGACTTGGAGACCAGGGTCTCCTCGAGTTCCCAGGTCCATACAAGAGGCAGGGACGTACGTTCCGCGTGCTCGATCGCAAAGGGGGATAATTTGTAGCGTTGTAATTGATTCATCGATCTTTTAACGATTTCCGCGGTGGACGGCGAGAACTGGGAAGCGTTCGTAAGCGCGTGTTTCGTAGAGAGCGACAATCGTAAGATATTTGTACGTCAAATATAGTTACGTTGAGAACTTGCTCGCTCTTTCCCCCCCTCTCCACTTCCTTTAACCTACGTGTTGTACCTATAAATCCTCTACTATAGGGCGCGTAGGTAGATCATGTGTGCAACGATGTTGTCTCTATGAGGCAACCGACCATGTCGTGTACTCTCACGAAGCGCTCTCGGCACGAGAGATCGATGACGGATCGATTTACATACAGGCACGTCTAGGACGAGTATTCAGCATCTGATAAGGTCGGATGTAAGTGGACTTGTGAAATATCGCTCGTGCGGTAAAAATCGCGGGTTTTCCATTCGGCGATTGCTACCGGGGAGGGACGTGATTAAACGCCCGAGCGAATCCATTAAGCCTTTAAGGCGCGTTGACGATAAAAAATATATCGGTCTTTTTAAGAGCTCGCTCTGATCATTTAATCATTCGATTAATTGCGTGAGATGACACCTGTCATATTATGGAAATTAAATTAATTAGAGAAATTGAAAATTTTTTGCACTGTTAAAGGTGTATTTTGTGTTATTGTGGATATAACATTAACTATTACATGTCTGATAATAAATATACACGACAATCTTCGTAGATAGAATTTCCGAAAAGTAAATTTTCTTAAAAAAAATATCAATTATTTTTAAGATTCAAAATATAAAAAAAATTATTAAAAATATTATTAAAAATATTTCCCTATTTGCTGAAACTTTAACCGAGACTTTAATAAATATCCTATTAAGTTATGTTAACATTTTTTCTATAAAATGATCGTGGCTGTCAAACCTTTCGTTGAATATTAATTCCATCAGCATTTATTAGGGGTGAGTTTTTTAAATTCTTGACTTAATGTCAAGCGATCGATACAGCAATCATGCGCGCACGCGCATTGTGTCGCACACCTGCACAACTGTCGGACAGCTGGGCGCGATGGGATCACATAGCATATAACGGTGTTGCAGACTAGAAGAAACGAGAAAGGGAGAGAGAGAAATAGAAAGAGACTCATAGGAGAGTGCACGAGGATCAATGCAACACAACAGGTAGAGAGGTAGAGGCGGTGTTTCATGCTAGTGCTATGATCTTTACGACCGATGTTCGTGTCTTTTATTTAACATTAAACGTAATATCTAATTCTCAACCTTATTAACTTGGCAATCATTCTAGTATTACTAAACGATTGAGAATCAATTATTTCGAAGCTCCAGAGGAAGCTTTAATTAATATTACAAATAAAAAGAGATATTTATATATTTATTTTTATTTATTTGCATTCCATTATGTACTTTTGAAGACTTGATTTAAAAATCATAGACTAAAGCTAAAAATTTTACGTTTTAATCATTTATTTGTAAAATGCTGATTTTAAATAATTATCGAGATGGCAAATGGCGTTCTGCACGTATTTCGAGCATGAGAAACAATTACGTATCGTTAACGCAGCAAACAAACTGCAAATCGAGCAAAAAGCAGAAAAGAGCTCTGCGCGTAATCTGGATATAAATTATTGCATCGCGTGTCCTTACCGCGCGTAATCCTTGCTCTCTCCTCCCGTGTCTCGTTTCATTCGCGTCCGTCTGTCATTCATTCTTTGTTACTTGTTTTGCACCGTGGGGCATTTAACGCACCGGAAGTGGAAGGTCTTTATTCATGAGTCAAGATATTCTTCGTGACGAAGCGAGGCATTAGTCACGCTTCCACAAGAGACAGAAAACACGAAATAATTTGTGTTTAATATTAAACGACGTTAAGCGATCCGATAGCATCGACAACTTGTTTGCGTTGATTCATTAATTCCAATTTCCATTGAAAATTGTCGATCTCACTTTATGCTTGAAAAAGGAAAAATAAAAATTGATGTGTTTTAATTTTACATTTAACTGGTTATTTTAAATGGAATTTGTTTACTACGATCTAATATAAATTTTATTCAAATTTTAAGGAAACAATAAAGTCACAAACTATAACAATTGTTAAGCGCTTTTAATTAATTGTATCACATTTCTTACATGTGGGATTTCATTCTTCTATAACTCGAAGTGACTGTAGGTTGTTCCCGTTGATCTCGAAATACGATTTAACGAGTTTACAACTACGTTTCTCATATAAGAGAGCTATATCTATTCATCAGAGGAATTTATTGCAAAAGCAATTATGATTATTTATGATATCATAATAAATACAAGGCAAAAAAATATTAATAACATATGTGCACGCAATGTGCGTTTCAGAATGCATCATGTATCGCGAGTGCACGCAGATGATACGAAAGAGAAAAAAGAACGAAGGATAGAGAGAGAACGCGCTCTACTGTCAAGAACACAACAGGTGTATATCTGCTGCCGCCGTGTGCGGGGGTGTGTGCCGGTTGTGTGGGAAGGGGTGGTTCTACAAGTGCGGGAGCGTGAACAACACAAAGTGCGTGTGAGCGGAGAGGTCGCGCATCCGGAAAATCATGGATAAGACATAATTATATTTCTCGCAAGAGATGCGAGGAGAGCGGAAATACAGCGAGGCTTTCTAAAGCCTATATAGTTTTCTAAAACTGTGTAGAGCGATCCGTTAAAATAGTAGAGAAGATAAGAAAAATACATGTAAGTCGAAGAAAAAAAATTGGCTAAGATTAATTAATTTTTTGCATCATAGTAAGTTTGTGAAATAACATTTATGATTTATTTTTATAAATAAACAATAAATTGTTATAAATAAACAAATTTATTTTTATAAATAATCTGAACAAATAATAATGAGAAAATTATTTCTTAATCTTTTATAAAGCGCTACGAAAAAATTAAATATTATAAATTAATTATTATATTAAGGAATGATATTGCAATAAATACGGATATTACTTATCTCTGAAAAGTACGCTGGACTACAAAGAATTAAGCTTCATTACCCAATTCATTCGCATACCCAATATTATATATTTTAATCAAGTCTATAAATAATAATAGAACAAAATATAAGTTAGTAATGCTTGATAGAGATTTAACTATATTCAACGATCGCATAATTAGCCTTTCGTTTGAATATTAATACGAATCGTTGTGTGGGTATTTGGATCTTATGGAAAAAGGAATGCAAGGCTGTAAAAGTTCCACGACGATATTGCAATCGGCATTGATGTCCATTTAAGAAACCATATTTTGATAATAAAAATACAAATATTATATAAATACATATTATATTAAATATTATCACACATCTATGATTATCAAAAAAAATTTTCTTAATGAACAATATTAAATTTTTTTAATGAACAATATTATTAAATTAATATTATTTAATCATATAATATTAAAGATCTCAATTTAAGCAAATTTATACAATGTGTCCATTAAAAATATAAAAACTTTTAATCAACGGAATATTTGACTCTCGAGATATCTTACGAGAAACTAAAAAATTACTATTTATTTTATATGATTTATACATAAATTGTATATAATTTATTCTATGAAACTTTTCGATATTTAAATCATATATATAATAATATCAAAATCAGCGATATTATTTAATTTTTTTTTATTCGCGTGGAGAAAATGACGTGTGAGCAATGTATGTATACATGTATGTATAATACAAATCTACGGCATGTAACTGTACGTTATGTAAATAGCACGTAGCGTTTTACACGTGGACGTGGGTGTATCAAGATTTCCGTGGGGTCTCGCGTTACTGACCGCGACACGATCAAGTGAGAGAGAAAGAGAAAGAGGGAGAAAGAAAGAAAGAAAGACGTCAGTAATTCCAATCTTTTTTGCGGATTATTACGTCCGTAATGCGAGAGCCCTTGAGACCCGCGATGCTCGCTGTCGCTTTGAAAATTAACGCGGCTCTCTCGAAAATATTTCAAGCCGGGCTTCCTCTCACGATTTCGAGTATTGCCGCGAGCACGTGATTCGCGTTCCGCGAAACGTATGTAATGATGAGATAAACGATTAAATAAATCGCAAGGTAACATGCCAGGTACTTGTATACGAGATAGTTGGACACGCAAATAGAGATAAATTCTTAGCAGAGATTAAAATAACCCGCCAAAGAATAATCGTGCTAGTTCAACAAGAAAAATTCTCATTCTTGTTAGTAAAGTAAATTATTATAAAATAAAGTAAAGTAAATAATTATTATAAAATAAATTATTATAAAATGATATGGATATATTTATTTTCGTACTTAATTAATATAAAATTAGTAATCTTAATAATGTGTCCATTAAAAATATACAATTTTTGAATCAATGGAATATTTGTCTTTCAAGATTTTACGAGAAAAATTACAAAATTATTATTTATTTTATATAATTTATATAAATTGTATTTAATTTACTCTATGAAATTTCTCAATGTTTAAAAATCATATAATATCAAATTTTATTTATATTTTTATTTCATTAATGTCGCTTAATCATTAATGTCGAATCAGCTGTAAATAAATTGTAAAAATATTCAAAGTTTCAATACATTTAAGAAATTGTGGCCATACCTATTCTTTCTAGAGATTGTTTTTTCTCATATTGGCAATATAAAAATAAGGCTGTCATTGGCACGAAGCTCATACGCGAGGGGTAAACCGCTGAGGGCATTGCGGTGTACATATTTGAGGCATTACTGGGCATTGCTTGGGCATTACTTGGGCATTATTAGGATTATCACAGATTTTATTGAAGTATTAATGCGTATTATGGACGTTATTGAAGTATTATTAAGTCTTTTCTTCCAAATAATAATTTTAAATTTATTAAAATTTAAATTATTAAATTTTAAAAATTTAGCAATAATGCTCAGGAATTGGGCATTAGTAGGCATTAGTGGTGTCTGTGAAGCTGGCACGACAATCTACGAATTATAAAAAAATACTAAGAGTTCTGATAGCACTTTTCATAGTTCTATAGTTCCTGATAAAAATTAAAAAGAGTTCCGCATTCCTTATATTAAAAAATCGAAATCGAAAAAATGTCGTGCTAACTTCGCGAATCTAGCACGACACTCTTTCCTCTAAAGTACCAAAACGCGTTGAATATTATTATTTTTAGCAAGAGTTCCCGATAGTTCTGTTCAAGTTCAGCCTATATATGCAATTTCAGATCGATATTTCAAAAATTAATAATTTTTAAACAATTTTTAAGATTCTCGCCCAGCATGACATTCTCCCTCTAAAGTACTAAACCGCGTTGAAAATTATTATTTCTAATAACAGTTCTCGATAGTTCTGCTATAGTTCAGCCTATATAGGCAAATTTCAGATCGATATTTCAATAATTAATAATTTTTTACGAATTTTTAATGTCCTCGACCAGCGCGACATTTAGTAAAAATGTGTCGTGCTGATGATTTTCCGTAGTTCTAACGGCAGTTCTGGACAGTTCTATATAAATTCTATCTTTTAGAAACATTTTTACGCAGAGTTCCGACCGATTACTATTTTTTAAATAATTTTTTACAATAACCTAGCACGACACTCTCCCTCTAAAGTACTGAAACGCGTTGAAAATAATTATTTTTGACAACAGTTCTCGATAGTTCTGCTATAGATCAGCCTATATATGCAATTTTAGGTCGATATTCCAAAAATTAATAATGTTTCAACAATTTTTAAGATTCTCGCCCAGCACGACATTCTCCCTCTAAAGTATTAAACCGCGTTGAAAATTATTATTTCTAATAACAGTTCTCGATAGTTCTGCTATAGTTCAACCTATATATGCAGTTTTAGGTCGATATTCCAAAACTTAATAATTTTTTATGAATTTTTAATGTTCTTAACCAGCACGACACTTAGTGAAAATGTGTCGTGCTGATTTTCCGTAGTTTTAACGGCAGTTATCGACAGTTCTATATAAGTTCTATCTTTTAGAAACATTTTTACGCAGAGTTCCGACCGATTACTATTTTTTAAATAATTTTTTACAATAACCTAGCACGACACTCTCCCTCTAAAGTACTGAAACGCGTTGAAAATAATTATTTTTGACAACAGTTCCCGATAGTTCTGCTATAGATCAGCCTATATATGCAATTTTAGGTCGATATTCCAAAAATTAATAATGTTTCAACAATTTTTAAGATTCTCGCCCAGCACGACATTCTCCCTCTAAAGTATTAAACCGCGTTGAAAATTATTATTTCTAATAACAGTTCTCGATAGTTCTGCTATAGTTCAACCTATATATGCAGTTTTAGGTCGATATTCCAAAAATTAATAATTTTTTATGAATTTTTAATGTTCTTGACTAGCACGAGACTTAGTAAAAATGTGTCGTGCTGATGATTTTCTGTAATTTTAACGGCAGTTCTCGACAGTTCTATAAAAGTTCTATCCTTTAGAAACATTTATACGTAGAGATCCGACCGTTTATTATTTCATAAATAATTTTTTACAATTATATTATTAATTGTTGGAATATCGACCTAAAATTGCATATATAGGCTGAGTTATAGCAGAATTATCGAGAACTCTTGCTAAAAATAATCATGTTCAACGCATTTTAATACTTTAGAGGCAGAGTGTCGTGCTGGGTTATTGTAAAAAATTATTTAAAAAATAGTAATCGGTCGGACTCCGTGTAAAAATGTTTCTAAAAGGTAGAACTTATATAGAACTATCCAGAACTGCCGTTAAAACTACGGAAAATCATCAGCACGACACATTTTTACTAAGTGTCGTGCTGGTCAAGAACATTAAAAATTCATAAAAAATTATTAATTTTTGGAATATCGACCTAAAACTGCATATATAGGTTGAACTATAGTAGAACTATCGAGAACTGTTATTAGGAATAATAATTTTCAACGCGGTTTAGTACTTTAGAGGGAGAATGCCGTGCTGGGCGAGAATCTTAAAAATTGCTTAAAAATTATTACTTATTGGAATATCGACCTAAAATTGCATATATAGGCTGAACTATAGCAGAATAATCGAGAACTGTTGTCAAAAATAATTATTTTCAACGCGTTTCAGTACTTTAGAGGGAGAGTGTCGTGCTGGGTTATTGTAAAAAATTATTTAAAAAATAGTAATCGGCCGGAACTCTGCGTAAAAATGTTTCTAAAAGATAGAACTTATATAAAACTGTCGATAACTGCCGTTAAAACTACGGAAAATCATCAGCACGACACATTTTTACTAAGTGTCGTGCTGGTCAAGAACATTAAAAATTCATAAAAATTATTAATTTTTGAAATATCGACCTAAAACTGCATATATAGGCTGAACTATAGCAGAACTATCGGGAACTCTTGGTGTCTGTGAAGCTGGCACGACAATCTACGAATTATAAAAAAATACTAAGAGTTCTGATAGCACTTTTCATAGTTCTATAGTTCCTGATAAAAATTAAAAAGAGTTCCGCATTCCTTATATTAAAAAATCGAAATCGAAAAAATGTCGTGCTAACTTCGCGAATCTAGCACGACACTCTTTCCTCTAAAGTACCAAAACGCGTTGAATATTATTATTTTTAGCAAGAGTTCCCGATAGTTCTGTTCAAGTTCAGCCTATATATGCAATTTCAGATCGATATTTCAAAAATTAATAATTTTTAAACAATTTTTAAGATTCTCGCCCAGCATGACATTCTCCCTCTAAAGTACTAAACCGCGTTGAAAATTATTATTTCTAATAACAGTTCTCGATAGTTCTGCTATAGTTCAGCCTATATAGGCAAATTTCAGACCGATATTTCAATAATTAATAATTTTTAACGAATTTTTAATGTCCTCGACCAGCACGACACTTAGTAAAAATGTGTCGTGCTGATGATTTTCCGTAGTTTTAACGGCAGTTCTGGACAGTTCTATATAAGTTCTATCTTTTAGAAACATTTTTACGCAGAGTTCCGACCGATTACTATTTTTTAAATAATTTTTTACAATAACCTAGCACGACACTCTCCCTCTAAAGTACTGAAACGCGTTGAATATTATTATTTTTAGCAAGAGTTCCCGATAGTTCTGCTATAGTTCAGCCTATATATGCAGTTTTAGGTCGATATTTCAAAAATTAATAATTTTTATGAATTTTTAATGTTCTTGACCAGCACGACACTTAGTAAAAATGTGTCGTGCTGATGACTTTCCGTAGTTTTAACGGCAGTTCTGGACAGTTCTACATAAATTCTCTTTTAGAAACATTTTTACGCAGAGTTCCGACAGATTACTATTTTTTAAAATAATTTTTTACAATAACCCAGCACGACACTCTCCCTCTAAAGTACTGAAACGCGTTGAAAATAATTATTTTTGACAACAGTTCTCGATAGTTCTGCTATAGTTCAGCCTATATATGCAATTTTAGGTCGATATTCCAAAAAGTAATAATTTTTAAACAATTTTTAAACAATTTTTAAGATTCTCGCCCAGCACGGCATTCTCCCTCTAAAGTACTAAACCGCGTTGAAAATTATTATTCCTAATAACAGTTCTCGATAGTTCTACTATAGTTCAACCTATATATGCAGTTTTAGGTCGATATTCCAAAAATTAATAATTTTTTATGAATTTTTAATGTTCTTGACCAGCACGACACTTAGTAAAAATGTGTCGTGCTGATGATTTTCCGTAGTTTTAACGGCAGTTCTGGATAGTTCTATATAAGTTCTACCTTTTAGAAACATTTTTACGCGGAGTCCGACCGATTACTATTTTTTAAATAATTTTTTACAATAACCCAGCACGACACTCTGCCTCTAAAGTATTAAAATGCGTTGAACATGATTATTTTTAGCAAGAGTTCTCGATAATTCTGCTATAATTCAGCCTATATATGCAATTTTAGGTCGATATTCCAACAATTAATAACATAATTGTAAAAAATTATTTATGAAATAATAAACGGTCGGATCTCTACGTATAAATGTTTCTAAAGGATAGAACTTTTATAGAACTGTCGAGAACTGCCGTTAAAATTACAGAAAATCATCAGCACGACACATTTTTACTAAGTCTCGTGCTGGTCAAGAACATTAAAAATTCATAAAAAATTATTAATTTTTGGAATATCGACCTAAAATTGCATATAAAGGCTGATCTATAGCAGAACTATCGAGAACTGTTGTCAAAAATAATTATTTTCAACGCGTTTCAGTACTTTAGAGGGAGAGTGTCGTGCTAGGTTACTGTAAAAAATTATTTAAAATATAGTAATCGGTCGGAACTCTGCGTAAAAATGTTTCTAAAAGATAGAACTTATATAGAACTGTCGGTAACTGCCGTTAAAACTACGGAAAATCATCAGCACGACACATTTTTACTTAGTGTCGTGCTGGGCGAGAATCTTAAAAATTGTTTAAACATTATTAATTTTTGGAATATCGACCTAAAATTGCATATAAAGGCTGATCTATAGCAGAACTATCGAGAACTGTTGTCAAAAATAATTATTTTCAACGCGTTTCAGTACTTTAGAGGGAGAGTGTCGTGCTAGGTTACTGTAAAAAATTATTTAAAATATAGTAATCGGTCGGAACTCTGCGTAAAAATGTTTCTAAAAGATAGAACTTATATAGAACTGTCCAGAACTGCCGTTAGAACTACGGAAAATCATCAGCACGACACATTTTTACTAAATGTCGTGCTGGTCGAGGACATTAAAAATTCGTAAAAAATTATTAATTTTTGGAATATCGACCTAAAACTGCATATATAGGCTGAACTATAGCAGAACTATCGGGAACTCTTGCTAAAAATAATAATATTCAACGTGTCTCAGTACTTTAGAGGGAGAGTGTCGTGCTGGGTTATTGTAAAAAATTATTTAAGAAATAGTAATCGGTCGGAACTCTGCGTAAAAATGTTTCTAAAAGATAGAACTTATATAGAACTGTCGAGAACTATCGTTAAAACTACGAAAAATCATCAGCACGACACATTTTTACTAAGTGTCGTGCTGGTCGAGGACATTAAAAATTCGTTAAAAATTATTAATTATTGAAATATCGGTCTGAAATTTGCCTATATAGGCTGAACTATAGCAGAACTATCGAGAACTGTTATTAGAAATAATAATTTTCAACGCGGTTTAGTACTTTAGAGGGAGAATGTCGTGCTGGGCGAGAATCTTAAAAATTGTTTAAAAATTATTAATTTTTGAAATATCGATCTGAAATTGCATTTATAGGCTGAACTTGAACAGAACTATCGGGAACTCTTGCTAAAAATAATAATATTCAACGCGTTTTGGTACTTTAGAGGAAAGAGTGTCGTGCTAGATTCGCGAAGTTAGCACGACATTTTTTCGATTTCGATTTTTTAATATAAGGAATGCGGAACTCTTTTTAATTTTTATCAGGAACTATAGAACTATGAAAAGTGCTATCAGAACTCTTAGTATTTTTTTATAATTCGTAGATTGTCGTGCCAGCTTCACAGACACGATCCTGTACTGAACGGCGAACTCTTACACGATTACAGCGCCCTCATCTAATTCTCAACCCGTATCTCTCTCTATCACGTTATTTATAAAGAAGATGCACTGCTTTTTCCACTCTACTTTACCGATATTTCAGGTACATACGGACTGAAATTTTCGGAAGAATGCCATTTATTAATTAGGCAACTAAATTCAGTTTTTATAATTCTACAATGTTCTACGGTGCAGTACACAATTGGGGAAACTACTGTTTTATGCATAAAAGCTATAAAACTTTTATAAGAAGCTAATATTTGTACAAGTTGACAGCTCTGACGCCATGTTGCTTTAACATGTCGATAAATAAAAATGTTATTTTATACTTATTTTCTTTCTCAATATAAAATCTCGTACTATATAGAGTTTTCCCGTGTCCGTTTGCGTGTATACTTCAATTCTGGAGAAGGATTTTTAATTCTATACAGGCAATAAAAAATCGCATACTTCCGAAAATTACGGTGTTTTCGTCGATATTACAGGCGACTCCGGCATCCTCTTAAAAATGGGGGTCCATTGTGCGAGGAGTACGTTGACGAGGCGTAATCCCAAGCTGCGTACCTTGTGGCGTCGTCAATTTCACGGGATCCTTTCCCTCTCTTTCTTTCTTTCTTTCTCTCTTGAAATTCCGTCGGGAAAAGGACAAACAAGGCGCCAGTCTCTCAAACGAGTCTCTCGTTTTTCCATTAAGACGTTACACTCGTTGTTCATGCATTGTTATGCATCATATTTTTCATTGAAAATGTCAACCGATCCTTATCTAAAAGCAAGAAACTTGGACGAGTTGTAAGGATCCTTTCCCTCTCTTTCTTTCTTTTTTTCTCTCTTGAAATTCCGTCGGGAAAAGGACAAACAAGGCGCCAGTCTCTCAAACGAGTCTCTCGTTTTTCCATTAAGACGTTACACTCGTTGTTCATGCATTGTTATGCATCATATTTTCATTGAAAATGTCAACCGATCCTTATCTAAAAGCAAGAAACTTGGACGAGTTGTAAGGATCCTTTCCCTCTCTTTCTTTCTTTTTTTCTCTCTTGAAATTCCGTCGGGAAAAGGACAAACAAGGCGCCAGTCTCTCAAACGAGTCTCTCGTTTTTCCATTAAGACGTTACACTCGTTGTTCATGCATTGTTATGCATCATATTTTTCATTGAAAATGTCAACCGATCCTTATCTAAAAGCAAGAAACTTGGACTAGTTGTAACATTCATGCTGATGTAAGTCCATTATTAAACGGAATGTCGCATATCATTGTAACAACGCTATCTCATAGACTGTGTCGAATAAATACGTTTTTACATCGACATATTATATTTGAGTTTCAAACAATGTGGTTTCCAAAAATTACAGCACGTTTAAAAACATGAATTACACAAGTTGAGGGCTACATTGTGAATAATCAGAATTTTTATATTAATCAGAATATTGTCCTAACAATATTTAAAAAAAGATAGAAATATTTTAATATGGAAACTCTAATTTGTCATTTTTACAATTACATTCATCATTATTTAAAAAAGCGAGTTTATATTAAATTCTTCTATAAAGTTTTGCAAAATTAGCAAAGCTAAAAATCGAATTTTATCCACGTTAAGTTGGCGAAAACCCCGCTCCATTTGATCTTTTGGATCACTTTCGATTTCGCACGTGCAAGACGGTACACGTGTTTTCCTCGGCAGAGCATGATTCCTCAAAATTACGAACCAGAACGGGCAAGAAGATTATTACGTTGCTGGTAGTGGAGGTCTCAACAAAAGGGAAGCAAAGGTGAGGGACCAGGAAAGAGTGAGAGGAAGTGAGGGAAGGGAGACCGGAAGGAGGCATCCAACAGGATGTGCGTACGTCCTTTCGACATTGTGTTGTGTACACCGGAACTGTGGGAAAACTTCCACACTTGGCGTCGCCGAGCGATTCTAACTCGCGCCGTTTTATGAATATTCTATTCGCGATCATCGCGCGAGAGTTTGAGAAAATTGCGCGCTTTTCAGCCCTCTAAGTCGCGGACGCTGATTAATTAGTCCACTAGAGCGACGAGGAAATTCCACTCGCACCATCTTTTCCAACGTAGATAATTATACAGTTACGTTTTTGCTGCTAACTATTGTTACACATGCGGTGTTTAAATGAAAATGTATGATAATCTGCAGTTATCAGCATTGTTTTTCTCTCTCCCACAAATATGATCGTTGTAAGTAATGTCTTATCTTAATGACAAAGATAATGAGACAAAATCTTTTGTGATTCTTCCAGTATTTGCGAGAGATATTTACGAAGCTTAAAGTAAGTACTTGTTGCACCTGTAAAGGATGTTTGAATACCTGCGACGAAAAGCTCATATTTTAATTCGAACTAATTAAATGCGTTGACAGCGAAATAACACGAGTGACTGATGAAATCCATTGGCACAAGCCACTTTCACTCGCCGCGATGCATCTCGACATTCGCACCGACACGGTCGAAAAGATGCCCATTGTGCGAGTATTACAATGGAGAGTTATCAGTAACCCTCATGCGAAACGATTTCGCATAGTACATAATTCGGTTGATTTTTAACCTTCGCATATCCTTGGTTAATATTCTAACTCATGTATATATATATGTGTGGAATATTATATATTATTTATATATTCACAAAGCACAATCATTTTTTTTATGGAAGGAAATCCCTTTTTGACGCCTATATAAAAAATAAAATAATTTTTAGATACAAGATTAACGACATAAAAAAGAGGGAAATGTTTATTTCGAAGATATTATTATAAATCTATCAATTTCAGTTTTTATAATTTTAAAATTTTTTAAATTTATATACTCACATATATACTCTCACATATGATTAGTATATTTCTATGTATAAAATTTCTTAATTAAAAAACTAAAATCTCTATTTCGTAAGAAATTAATTTTGTGTGTTGGTTTTGAATTAATAAATTTTCAAAATTTGCGCTCATAGATTTATTTAGCCAGGAATCGAATTTGCAGTAATGAATTGCTTAAAACCCACAGTCTGACTATTAAATCATCAAGTCGCTTGACCTTTGAATTGTGGTAACTCTTTTGCCGACTCGGTGATATTCGAGGTGTCTCGTCTCTTTAATCCGTTATGAGAAAAAAAAGAAAGAGATAGAGAGGAGATGGAGCGACTACTGATCTCGAGAGCTGATATCGAGCTGGAAATCGCAGCGATTTCTTAACTCCAAAAGAGTCGAGTACTCCGATTAGATACGTGACTGACGTACGCATGTGACGTTTATCGATTTCTACGCGAGATCGCGTGGAAAGGACGTACATACGTCCGTCGATCGAAACTTCATTGTCTCTCACATGTGCGTCTGGTAAGGCGTGCACGAACTCACCGTAAAAAAAAAAGGAAAAGGTTTGCGGCCGCGACGTGACGTGGTGAGTTCGAGACGCTCTTCCCGCTCGCGTTTCTATTTGCTCGATGTACACAAGTACGTGCATTTGCTTCGTATGTCCCGTGTTTAATTCTTTCGCTTCCGATGTCCTCGATCATTCCGGGACACACTTTTTCCTCATTTGCAAACGTAGTTTTAGAAACGCTCGATACCGTTGTTTCGATTTTTATGAACGTGTTTTGAGTTATGATATGAGTCATTACGAGTTTTACTAATTTTCAGGGAGAATAATAAATTCGAGGGAAATGAATTACAGCATTTTATTAATAGGAGGTATTAAGAGTGTTTTCTTGTTTTTATTAACAAATTAGTGCCATATAAAAGTAGACAGATATATAGATACTTTGCATGTAAACATTTCTAAATAATTCCTGAAATGTAGATAAATATTTAAAAATATATAATTAATAAATTAAATATAATACATAATTAATATATAATCATAATATATGTATAATTAATAAATTAAATAAATAATAAATTAAAGGATTTATATATTTTTTCTTAAATAAATAAATACAATCTGGGTTACTGAGAAAAAGAATTTGTAAGAACAACAAGGATAATAATTAATTAAATAAAATATAAAAATTATAAAAATAAAAATTTTAAAAACTAAGAAAAACTGAAAAAAAAATTATTTTACATACACATCATATACTTTGAATAATAATAATCTCCCGCATGATTCGCGAGATTCAGTCGTGCTTTATAAAGAACCTACTTGAGATGGTTGCAATCGCGTTAAATTCGGAGGTCGAGGAGGGATCGAGGGAACTCGCATACCGGTAACGAGCCGCCAGGAGGACTCTCGGCCGAAGAAATATTTGGAGGCTCGCGTCAGAGAGTACCGTTAGCTTAGGGCGCCCGCCGATCGGCGATTTTTCGCGAATTTCGTTTCTTCGCCGAGTCGCAAATTTCGCGCCCAGGTCACGATGCCTGCCGAACGGCAAACGGCTGTGTATTCGTACTGGTTTGCGCATTTTCTTGCACGCTCGCACGCCCGAAAGGAGTCCGCGCACGTATTCGCTTCTCTCTCGTTAATTAGTCACCGCTTGTTCGCCCTCGCGAACCCTATTATCAACGTGAGCGGACGGTCAATTATTTCGTCATCGTCGATCGCTTGAATTTTGCGTACGTCGCAGAAACGAATAGTGGTCATTCGCATCCATCTCCTGATGTTTTGCGATACCCAGAAAAGTGTCGTTAAAGTATTAATCGAGCAGAGAGAAAATCAGCATTCAGGAAAACGAGCTCAAAAAATACATTTACACATAAATTATTTTGTTTTTTACGTAATCAATCGATGTAATATAAAATATATATCAGATATCAAAACCGTTAAAAACGGTTATACATGATTTTTCATATTTTCGCAAAAATATTCCGCTTTATTGTAAGAAATAATAATCGCGGAAATGAATTTGTTTATTTTAGCTCCTGAGGAAATTAATAAGAAGGGAATCAGCCCGTAAATGAAGCACACACATGACAGATGATATTCATACGAGTCACTTTGAGTAGAGATATAGAATTTCTTTCTTTTATATAAAAGTATATGTCGAAAAGAGACGAAATTATACGCGCGCGCGATTCTCAGCGGACGTTTTTCTGCGGTTTCCGTTCCAGATACAACCAGGCCATATAACTCGCCTGCACCGATTATGGCAGGACGGGCTTTTACACATGTCTCTCGTTATGTGTGTTTCTCTCTCTCATGGTTGCCCGTCTTTATAATCGTAAACGTATGAGCGAGGGATAAACCGCTGATCAAAATTATGTACACTTACAGGATCCCCTTAATGTCCTTCGACCCACCCTGTCACGTCACGCCTTGTCTATGCAGATGACAGCTGGTGCGGTTCTCTTGCTTGTGGAGAAAAACTATAGCATAATATAAGCAAGATGAAGTGAATCTCATATCTTTTAGGATACGAAAAAAAAACTAACTTTTATGTATCTAATTTTTATATTTTTATTTACGTTTACATCTATTTCCATTTTATCAGTTTATGATAAAAATCAGCTGTTGATAAAACTATTGTAACTCTGTAAACAAAATTCTTTACATTACTCTCTTTGTATTGGAGATACAATTTGTTGATTGCTGTGAGAAAAGCAAATATAGACTCGTAAGTCTCGTACAGGTGTACACGTCGACGTTTGAGGGAAAAGAGAGGAGAACCGCAAAGTCAGAATTGCGCAGCACCGTAAAACTCCCATCCAAGGACAAGGTGTTTCCGAGACTGTCGATTAAGAAATGTTTAATAGGTCACGCAGCGAGTCTCGGCGAATTTGGTTTCATGTCATGTCATGTCATGTCATATCAAGTCGACTATTTCTTTCAGTCTCCACTTTACAAAAGCGCATCGTTTAAAATAACGCGAAATCAGCGATAAATACTTTCATACTTTTGGCAAAGAGAATCGACAATTGGAAAATTATGAAATTTAACTGCAAATCATATTTAATTAAATCAAATATAGTCTTTTATATTTTTTAATATTATATTATTTTCAACGTTGCAAATAAATTATATGCGAAAAAAACTGTGTGTGATCAGTTTCTCTAAGCAAATATTATAAATAATGAATGTATAAAATTATCTCTATTGATCAAATTGCGATGAAAATAAACATGAAAATCAAAACGCACGATTTTATTGCAAAAATAAAAATAATCTCCATAATATCCATGAAAAATCGTTTCCGTGGCAATCTGTACATTCTCTGTAATTTTTAAAAAGAAAAAAAAACGAATAAAATTAACATATCGTGAAAATGGTCGATGAGGGAGCTCCTCGAAAACTTTCATGTACGTTTGTCCTCTTCCCTCCTCTTTCGTTCCTTTCTCTTCCCAAAACTTTTATATTTCTTCATATAACACGAGCTTCACCCTGATGGGGAGCTGAATGAAGGTCGAAGGTCTCTCCTTTGGATCTCCCGAGGAGGGGCATAAATCATGTTCCCGCGAAAAAGCAGTCGAGACGAGGACAAAAAAGAGACGAGCTAAGCAAAGGAAGGAACGGGGAAGAGGAAGGTGGAAATGCGCGTCGTTCGTGCGTGTAAGATTCATCAGGGTCGCGTCGCGAAGCGAAGCATCGAGAAAAAGACTGCTACGAGAGAAAGCAACCCCCTCGAGTACCATCCACATAAACCGTTATCGAACGTATTCAATCATATATATATGCACATACAAAACACAAGACACACACACACACACACACACACACACACACACATATATATATATATGCATAGCTCGCGCGCGCGAGGAGCCCAGCCTCTTTCTCGGAACATCCCAACGGACATCTTCCCGGTCGCTCCCCCCCCCCCCTGCTCGCTGTGATCTGCCCGACTTGATTCGGCATTGTCATGCAAATTCAGCCACGGGGATTTCTCTAATACGACGTGCTCTGCGATCGCACATGTGCACGTGTGCGCGAAGGATCTACATTTCATTCTTTACATCCCATCTCCCTCCTTTCGCGGCGCCGATTAAATTAATCTCGAGTTATGTCGATCACTTTCGTGATCGATGTGCGCATGGTCTAAGCAGTATCATTGCATCGCCATGAATATTACACAATTTTGCATCTTTTTACATAAAAATAAGATAAATTAATATTATAAAATTATATTATATTATTAAATATTATATTATTATAAAAGTAAGATAAATTAATATTAGAAAATTTTACATAAAAATAAGATAAATTAATATTAGAAAAACAGCAATAAAGAATGTAATATATAATAGTTTTGATATTTTTAGAGCATCGATTTTAAATAGTGTAAATTTATATCAAGTTTTATAAACAAAGTATACAAACGAAATGTAAAAAATAGCGATAGACTTCCTCTGATGTTGTCACAAGATCGTCAAGAATTTCAGAGAATTTAAAAAAATAATAATTTTAGTAAATATCTAGAGACATAAATTGATACAAAATTCATGAAAATATAAACTAGTATGAAATTTCAATTAAAATAAATAAACTTTCAAGAATTTCCTTTATCCCCACATGCAATCAATGTTAAAATCATTATATAACATACAGATGGTAAAATCATTACAATGTAATATTACAAATTTTTTTTTAAAAAGTGTATCCTTTTATTTCTTTGACAAAACGAGCGATGACACGAGTACAGAATCATATCTTCGACGCAATTAATAATTCCTAGTGGTGCATTCACTCCATAATCTCGTATGCAACTCTATAATTCGAACGTCACATGTCGTGCGACGCGTACGCGCACGTGCACATCAGCCCAGCTTAATATTTGAATACGCATGTAGGTTTGTGACCCGGTCGAATCAACGACATATCGGCGCGGCCATAATCAGGCGACATTGTACGACCGTAGATTATGGGGTAGAGAGCGAGACTCGGTTTGTGCCAGCTACACGAATGTATAAGTAATGGACTTAAAAGACGACGACCTCGATGTAGAAAACATGTTCAACTTGGCTTTGCATCATTTCATGATTTCCGATCTGTTGGCCAAAAATCTAAATCGCACGGATCAAGAAAAATCGCCGGAAAATAAATGACAAATTCTTGGAACAGTTATTTATAAACGTTTGTGTATATAAATATTAATACGAGGCCAGTGCTTGAAAGGCTATTCAGTAGCAAAAGGATGGAATTAATCGGGTATTAAAATGAATTATGGTGGCACCGGTGCCTGTAAACACTCAGCGATATTACTTATATACGAGACTCAATCATATATAAAAATAATTGTGAATAAAAATAAAGTTTATGGAATGATACATATATTCTACAAAATTTTTAGCATTTACACAATAAAAGATTGTACGTCCATGTGTTAAAATTTTCTTGTGTTATCACGTTTTGATTAGTACTTTAATGTAAAATTAACATACAACCTATATGTTATTATTTTTATAACGTTTTCATGTGTTACATTTATGTCAACTTCATAACTTAATACTTTGTATATGTCTCTTAGAAATGGAATATTATTTTGAGTATTTTTAACATAATCATTTTAAACAATCAACATGTCTCAAAGTCAGTTTAACATTCTAAGAAAAGTTAAAGTGAATCTTCAAATAATCTTGAACTTTGACGTACAAAAATAATCAAATTTACTAACATCCAATGTTTCTATTACAAATAATTTAAGTTAAAATAATTACTATTATATGTTAATGTCTTCAACATTTCTTACGAGTTATTGTAACTATTTTTTCATGTAATTTTTAATTAATTTGTACGTTATTTTTACATTACATTTAAAGTCACAATAACAAAAATAAATGTAAAGTATTGTATCAATTATTTAACATTTTTAGTTTGTCTGTAAGTAACATACGACAAACGAGTTATCTTAACTTAAAATTTAGAGTGGACTTTCTGGGACATGTGAAGAATGTTATAATTAACATTTTATTTTTTACTGTGTAAAAGTATCTCCAAAAAATTAAAGAAAACAGCAAATTGTCGAGTGCAAATTTTTGCAAAATAAAGTTTCCACGCAATTAAAAATAAAAAACAAGATTTCGCAAGCCTAAACAAATGTGTGAAAAAATTTTTCAATTTAGTTTGTGACTCAAGATTTATTCGGGAAAATTTCCTCGAAATTGTCCGTAAAATCCGTGAAGAAGATGGGCAACTTTCTGAAATAGCCTGCGGAAATTTGACGCACGTGAGTTCTGTATTATGCACGAGCCTATGTAAGTACAAGCGGGAGGAACGTGATCGCGTATACTGGCCTCGCGAGAGACACGTCGGAGATATATATCTGGCGGCGATATTGCGCCGGGACTACCCGCGGTGCATCGTTCGCGCGATCGATGGATCATCGATCGACGGTGTACGGGAGGAATCAGCGGGTGGGTGCATCTCGCCGCGCTATGCAACAATGTTCGACGCGTGCAGCAAATGCACGCGCGCACGTCCCACGTACGTACAACACAACGAGGATTGTCGGACGCGCGAGAGATGGGCGCGTGTCCGATGTAATAAAGGCGATAATGGTCATTATTATCGGCGGGTTACGTCCTTAGAAACTACCAATCGTTTTGCAGGCTAGACGCAGGATAGACGCGCCGATATATGCGATTTTAAACGTGAGAAATCTTGGTCATTGTGTCGTTATTTTACGCGTCTTACGCAATTTTATATAAGCATGTGTGTCTAATAATTTGTTTATAAATATTTATATTTCATTATGGGTGTATTTAAGTTCAATTAGAAAAATTAAATCTAAAACTATTATAAATACTAAATATTAGAGAATTCTATTAGAGAAAAATATTTTTATTATAGATACTAGTTATTCCATTATAAAAATATTTCTATTATAAATATTTCTATTATAAATAAAATTTTAAAATTTATGAAATAAACTTTTTGAAATAAATTTATTATTTTATCCCCATAATAGAATATAAATATTTGAAATAAAATAATAAACAAATTTATATACTTTTTGAAAAAAAAAATAAATTTATGAAATAAAAAATACAGGTTCCATAATTCTTATGAATTTAAAAGGCGTTCACATAGATCCTATCTAAACATGTATTGGAAATATTCAATTATCGATGTAACACTACAATTCTGCGATATATGAAGGAGTAATCCAGCTTACTAAGCAAAGATCGACGATACTTAAGATATGCGCATTCTTCTCTACCGCGACGAAGAGGAACGCAAGGAGGAAGAATAGCTCTCGGTATCCCGTAGGTGTTTGCAAACAATGGCAAGGAATCATCCTCGGATGATTTCGACATATGCTTGGAACGACGCACGCTTGTAATATGACGCGCGTACAGGGTGTGCCGCAAATGAGCATACTTATCCGACAGGCGGCGAGAAAGAAGCGAAGGCATGTTAACCGCGATTCAACAGACAACCTATGCGAGAAAAGCGTGTAATTTTTCGAGCTAGAACACGCTATCTTATTTCACAATCCTCCCGACATTCGTTGGAACATTATTTTAAAGACAAAAAATACATTTATCGTTCGATTAGTGACATTTCAGAAGCAACAATGCGATATTATAGCGTAACCCGTGGTATATAATTAATGAGAAATATCAATAAAATTATTAGATCCGAACAGTAAAACGGTTAATTAGGCTCAATGTTAAAAGGAGCACCTGTATCTATTAATCTCGGAGAATGGATCCTGAGGTCGGACGTTTAATAGATATGACAGTCGGACGCTTTTTGTGCCTCGTCGATTAGCGTCTGCGAAATTAAGCGTGTCGTTCGGCGAGATCGAAGATCCCGATTCGGTATCGGAATTAGAGGCGAGAGAAGGAGCGAGAGTACAAGATCGACGCTAATACGATTCTTAAGCAACCTTAAGCGCGAGATCGAGATATCGATCGGTTTTATCGGCAGACTCGTTCGCTCGCTCGCGGCTCTCGCCTCTCATGCCAGGCAGAAACCAATGGCATTCATTGCGTAACGAGGCACTTACCGCAAATCAAACTAATAGCCAATAAAACACTCGCTCTAAAATCGCATCGAGAGGCGCGCCTGGATTCATCCCTGAATTCCTGCTCGGACATGGTGTTATTAACGTTTAAGTAGCGCTATGAATTAGGTATTCGCGATGTTATTTATTTCGCTGCAGTGCTATTAGCGATACAAACGTATACATCGAGAGAGATTTCTTCCCGACAAACGTTGAATTTAATACGAACGTTGCGAGGGAACTAACTGTACCGAAATACCATTATATGAGAATGCTATATTATATTAAAGTCATAATTTTGTCATACGTGAGATATTTTATTCTCTGATAAATCACATATTATTACATTTCTTACTAGAAATTATTTATACATTCGTAACATTATTTACTACGATCATACGTGTTTATATTCCCCGCTCGCGACACGTGCTTATTTAAAAGTAAAAGGCGAACGCGGATGGTGAAATGTACCTCGAGGTTAACGACCCCTGTTTCTCACTGCAATGTCAGCCGTATCATTCCAAAGATTTATTCGCTAACTGTGCACAAGTATCCGCTTATTACGCGAAGACGGGTAATTAAATATTTAAATGAATCGATGATCGCATTGAAAATTATTAAAGCAAATTGAAATCATATCGAAGAGAGGAAGAGAAGAAAAGGGAGGAAAACGCAACGTGAACCGTTATTTTTACGTTTCCTAGTAAAGAAACAATGCCTCGTGTGGCGATTAGTACAACAACGAGATATCGGTCTTCCATCATATTTGCGGCTTGTTACCGCGAACACGTTTCGCTCCTCGCGCGTTTCAATCTCGGGACTTTCTTTCATACGTAGCCTCTCTACACGAACTCGAGATTTTATCCCAGAAATTTTTCAAACCGAGAATTACAGGCAAGATTGATGAATAAACGAAAGGAAATACTTTTTACGCAATGTCATTAATCAAACGTCGCAATGTTAATTGAACTATCAACTGCCTGATGCCAGGATAAATTTTAAAATCACCATACAATTTACTCGATTGTAAAACGATTAAGAAATACTTATATTCATGTTCCACATTTAAATAGGAAAAGAAAAAAAGAAGGTGAAAATTTATTCCCACAGCGCAGAGTTATACAGAGTGTCCCATTTTAACTTTCACACTCGAATATCTCGAAACCATGGCGGTTTCGGTGAAAATATTTTAAACAAAAGTTGTATGGTTTTAAGACGGCCATAAGATGGTGTCATTGGTTTTACCTTGAAAAGTCGTTTGAAGGTCACGTAAAAGTCACCTTCAATTTTTTAAATGGAACCCCCTATTTTTTATTACTTATTCTTGTAACTTATCTCGAGAGCTTTCTAAAACACTATAATTAAGTTAGTTTTCATTAAGTACTTTCGAGTTATAAGGCTTGAAATCATTTCTTAATTTTACATAAACCATAAAATATCTAGTAAAATATTCATTTTTCGATTATCTTACCTCAATACTTTTATGTACAAAATAATGAGAGTAATCAATTGGTGTAAAGAAAACATATAGTTGTTTTTAAGAAAAAATATGGAATTGTTAATTGCAAATTGCAAATTATTATATAACGTAACCTTCAAACGACTTTTCAAGGCAAAACCAATGACACCATTTTATGGCCCCCTTAAAACCATACAACTTTTGTTTAAAACATTTTCACCGAAACCGCCATGGTTTCGAGATATTCGAGTGTGAAAGTTAAAATGGGACACCCTGTATAATTAATCAAGAAGTCCGTGTATGAAATTATTAAATAATAATTGTGGCTAGGTAAAAGCGCGCAACATCGAAATATATCGACGCCTGATTAATTACCGTCAAGATTGAGGAGAGAGAAACAACGAGTGAGTCATGGATTCGAGGCATTTATTCGGCGCGGTCGGTGAAACGTTATTAATTAAGACCGTGTTTTGCGAGATAATCGCGACCGACTCCGATTCGAAAGAATCCGACGATCGCGTATAATTGTTAATTATCTCGACGATTGTCCGCTGCTCGAGGCGAGCCGACAATTTTGCTCGACACGCAAGACGCATGTATGTCGATGTCGGACGGAGAATTTTTTGCGCCTTTTACTCTCGGTGCATCGATTCCGAAGGCAGAAAGAATGCTTGACACGCGATATCGAAGGAATATATAATTGAACTTGTCTACTATTATCTTCCATTAAAATAAAGTATTAGAAATTTGCATACAGCATCCACGTGTTACGCTATTTGCATTAAGAAAGCCTCGATTTCCCTGCGAGATAAATTATGAATGTTAAAATATTTTTCGAAAAGTTATCTAATTATATTTGATATAATTTTCTAAAGCAAGGGAGAAGATATATCGCGTGTCGTCGAGAGAAAGATTATAAAACCACGGATACGCTAAGAGATAACGGTGTCATCGAGATTTCTCTCGAGTCACTAGGCCACCTTATTTTCATCCACTTTTCCCTTGCGAGTCGTAATCTTCCATTTAGTCCGAGCCTTGCACTTCCTCGAAGATTTTGGCATCGCCACCAGGCACAAGGGTAGAAAAAAAGGAAGAGAAAAAAACATGCAATGACTCATAATGTCATTCCATCGTCAAGTCCTCGTTTTCGCTGTATTATACTGACGATGATAATAATAAACACGACAACTCGCTTTAAAAAAATAAAAAAATGAACGACATATTGTGGATAAAAAATAAAATGAAACGACATATTGACGATATATTGTGGATTATAATCATCATTGGAACCGACAAGTTAACTGCTAATTAACGGAAGATTAATTCAAAACATCAGCACATCAACACACGTGTTATTCTGTGTAATCATTAAATCGCGAATAATTAACAGCTATGATTAACGAATGAAAATGTAAAAGACATACTATATCGCAATTCCAGTTGGAGAGCCATTGACGACAATCTCTATGATATGGCATTAACATTCCCAGCTTTTCTTATCGTACAGCTGCGCGATAATTCTCCAACATAATGTTTACATTTAGATTTGATCACGATAGAGAGGAATAAAATATGGAGTTAATATAATCCCCCCCCCCCCGTAATCTTTAAAGAAACATAAACACAGTACATTATTATTATTAATCTAAAATTTTGCATTATTTTTGTTTTTTTCATCGTCGGCGATGTATCTTGTACCAGGTTTTGATGAACGTCCGTTTCGGTCAATTACAAGATACATATCTCACGTAATCCTTCACGGTGGAGGAGAAAAATAATTTTTTACCTGAACTTGGATGCGTACGCGTGCGCGTCTGACGTAAATCACAGTTACGAGTTAATCCAGTTTCAGCATATGCGAGAGCCAAGCTGTTGACATGCTCATTCAATCCACGCGTTTTCAGTGCACGCGATTTGCCTGCGTAAGTAACGCATCCCGCGTAACTCGATCCGCGATCGATCTCCTTATCCCTCCCCCCCTCCCCCCTTCTCACCCTCGTCGACCGCACGCCTATTACGCATTATAAAGTACATCGAAGAAAATGCGGCCCGATTACGACGCGCCGAGTTTCGCACGAAAGCTGTGGGAGTTTCACGGAATTGAATTACGAGAGAAGCCCGAAGAGAAAGAGATCGTATCTCTATCTTCTCCATATAACGAAAGAATGGAGCCCCCGATGATATTGCATCCTCTAACGTGCATCGCGCTAGCGAGAGATGAGGCGCATTATCGTCGAATTGTTTCGCGTCAATAGAGTTTCCGTGTACAGTTTTCTCGAGGATACTGTTATATACCGTGCGTCCATTATGAAAAGTTTGCCTCATCGCGGAAGAGAGTATGTATCTCTATCGCCCGTCAAATGCAATTTCGTTCATCGGTGGAAAAATTATTACGTCACAAGTGTCAAAGTTTATAATTATTTTTTTCAAAAAGAAATTTTTTCAAAGGAAATAGTTCCATGTTGTAACCGATTAATTATATTTCTCTCTACATTTGTTTAAAATAAATTTCGAATAATTTAATTTTGAATAAATTTAGAAACAAATTCTGTAAATATTTTATTACTACGATAAAATTAAATATAAAATAGAAATAGATTTCCTAGATTTTTATTTAACAAACTTTTCATTTAATATGTGACTACATCCAAGATCCCTCTAGTAAATAATAATATTCTTATTATATCGATGGAAAACAGTGGCGGACCCTGATAGGGCCATGGCACCTTTCGATATATTTATCAAAAGCACATGTGAAAACGAAGGATATATAACGTGACCGACAAATGAAAGTAAATATTTTAATGAGAATTTAATTTGGGTCTTGGACGAGACTTTAATCACACGAAAGTCACTTGACAAGGACTCGATAAACTGGATTAAACGAACAAAAGTAGTAGCTAAACAAGTGTGAACGAAGTAAAAGACTTCATGCCAAATGATACTTGAACCTTCCAAAAGGTCGAGTGACTAAAAGTCCAAGGAATCTCGTTTGGATAAAGAAAAACAGACATGTGAGGTGTACTAGCTTATTAAACGTACTATATAAGCATAATTGGGACATAACATTATCTGACGGATCTAAAACAGAAATGTATTTTTTATTTTAAACGAATAGCCTTAAAATAGACAAATAAAGAATTTATATGAACAATTAATATAAAAATCACATTTAATCTATGTCTTTTTCACACATCTTAATTCTTTTCTTAATATTTAATTTTTAATATTTCTGTCTAACATTTTACGACATTAGTCATTCGTTTCGAAGTATTATACGTTTATGAAATACAATGCAAAGGTTTCTCTAATTCACGGAATCAGTTTCTCTCTGATCACAACGGCCTCGAGAGAAATCGAAGTGTATACGTAAGGATAAGTAATGGAAAAATTACAAAATCACGAATATGATTTTCTTGAATAAAATATCATAGTTTGCCTCGAGAAATTTCTCTCACGCTTCTCAATAAAGTCTCAATAACAGGTGTGCGAAATGCAAGGTGCATCGATCGCGGCCGAAACGAGAAAGTTCTATTATTAATGAACATAGAAGAGATACCTTACGGCTAATATAGAAAGTTTGCACGATCTCTTGATCTTACAATTGCTATAATGATATATATTAAAATTAAAAACAAAAAATTTAAATGAGATTTGAATCAAAATATATGTAGTCAAAATCAACCCTCTCGCTTAAATTGCCTTGCATTATCAGCAAACGAAAAAAAAGCGCTGAAGAGAGAAAACATTGCAAATTTATTATTGTATAAATTAAAATCGCAATTATATTTCAAATATTCAGTATTTGAAAAAAAGCCACAATCCGTTGTGTAAAATTTTACTTGTTATTTTTTGCAGAAAGTTGATACAACCGAGTTTAACGATTAGATCATGCTCCCTTAAACACGCGGATCTCAAATATTAGCGTAGAATAGAAGTGAATAATAACTCGCCGCGAATTTAATTATCACAATTAACATGACCAAGATAGCGTAAGACAGAATTTTCTCGACAGAGTTAACAGCTAGTCTTGAAGTAGGAAGTCGGACAAAATAGCAACGTGGAAAGCACATATAAATATATATTTCTCCGGTGGAAAATATAATTCTTTAAATCCCACGATTTTGTACACGTTTGTCGCATTTCGGCTGAATAGATTAAGAGAAATCAATGCAATTAAATGTCATTAAACGCAAAATAATCGAACTGCAAATTATTCAATCAATTCGACATGCTCGAGCGAACAGGTGCGTCCAGATAAGTCTGCTGTATACATACTATGATAAGACGATGCGAATAAACGCCATTCTTGAATACGAATCGTACATGACTCATGCGATTGGCACACGGCATATTGGCATCGCGCATAGTAATGCAGCGTACAGAAATATTTATCATCTGCGTAAGCATTAATCGTCCTGCACGATGCGGATATAGAGATGATTGTTAAAACTGCTCGTTGGATCTCGTACACATTTCTTAGCGTAAAAATAGCCTCTAAAGTGCAATGATAAAAAAAGGTAAAGATTTTCTATTTTTATTTACAGCTAAAATTTTTCTTTTTTTTAGATTTTCTTTTTAGAAATCTATGTAAATTTTACATGAAATTGAATTTTCTTTAAACTTGAATTTTTGAATACTAAAAATTTTAAATATTCTACTACTATTTACAACTAAAAATTTTTCTCTTTTTTCAGATTCATTTTAGAGAAATCTATGTAAATTTTACATGATGGAAATTGAATTTTCTTTAAACTTGAATTTTTGAATAGTAAAAATTTTAAATATTAAATCCTAAATACAAAATTTTCTCACTTCTTTCAATTGCCTTTCTAAATTATAATTTAAATGATTTATATGACGTAGTGTATTCGTGTAATTTCATTGATAAAATTCGAATGTAACACGAATCACATTATGATAAAAATATTGTAGTCGACCGTGCGACGTGTTTGTCTCACAAGAATGCAAATTACAGAATTATCTTTAGATTATTCTGACTCGATTGTAAACAGCATATGTACACAAACAATTGTATTCAGAAGGCGAACGCAATTAGAAGTAAACAAGCGACTTGAAAACCAAATCGCGCAATAATGTCGAGCTGCAAATGCATTCGATGTGTGTCCAGGTGTGTGATTCACTTTGAAATTATCTCATGAAATATATCGCGAATTGATCTAGTACTAAAGCGCGACGCTAATTGCACTGTCGAGCAACTTGGAGTGCCGCAATAACTAGAAATAGCGATCGAATCGAGCCGAAACTTCCCGTTAACGCCAATTTATCGCCCCCTTTTTCCATGCAATTCTATTGTCTGTTTTCCTTCTCTCCGCTCGCACACGCGATTCGTGTTCTCTCGCTGTGTTCAAAGTTGTCTAGCATATATTTCTAGGAAGGACCAAGGACGTGCATGAGGAATTTATCGAACAAAAAGTCATAGCTGAAACGCTTTATGATGAATCGTTTTAAAATCTGCATAGAGGACGCGATAAATAAGACTTGATTCGCTCTTATTGTGTACGATTTTTTAAATCGAACGAAGAAAAAGCCTCTCGGAATTTCTTATTCTTATGAAAAAACGTTACAAAAAAATCATATATATTTCTCTGTATAAATATATTTTTAATTTTAATTAAGTTATGGTTTAGTTTTTTTATAGAATAAATTTTTATAGAATAAATTAAATTTCAAATTTAATTTTATAGAATAAATTAAATTTCAAATTTAAAGAAATTGAATAAGAATGAAAGAAAATATAAATATATACAAAATGTATATAAAAATATATACAAATATAAACAATAAGTATAAAAATATATACAAGGAAATAATTAGCATATCTTTCCTTTATCATAAATACAATTTTTAACAGCTACAAAAATATATTCGTTCCAATTCGCACAGCCTGTTTGTTGTTTCGTTGAATTAAAAAATTATCACGTTTTTTTTTTATTTTTTTTTGCAAGCAGCGCGAATCGTCTTCTCCGAAATTTCAACGCGTCGCGAATGTCAAGGATAGCGAGCATCATAACTCCCTCATTCCAAAGATTCAAAAGGGTTCGTGAAAAAAGACGACGAGAGTCTTTTGCGCAGGACACGTCTCGTAAAGAACGAGAGGCAGAGACATCCCTGCCATGATTTTCATATTCACAATTAGCATTTTTTCTGCCCTGTCTGTTCTTCTTTCAATCGCGATGAACAATAGCTGGGGAGGAGACTGGCAAATCTGTTCTACTGTGAAGATTCTCCGTTTTGACGTTAAATTATTACAATAAGGTATGCAGACCTGCCTACCTGACATTGTTGTGAATATGTGTATATGCGCCTTTATGAATATATCTTAAATCAAATCGCTCGCTACATCTGAATTCTTCCGTATTATGAAATATAAATTATCAGAAAATCTAAAATATCGCGTTCGATTAAATTACACTTTATTATATTTTATATTAAAATCGCAAAGAGAGAGAGAGGGAATATTTTTGAAATAAAATAAGCTTACAATTAGACTGACACAAATTCTGTATCTTTCTCAAATTGATAAAAATAAAAATACATATTTAAATGTGCGACAATGTAACAATTATATTTGCGAAAAATGCAAAATGTCATATCTTTCTTCTCGTATGTGCGAAAAAAAAACTGATATAACAAACGCGTGAGAAGAATGAAACTGGCAGTTCACGGTAGAGCGAGACTCTCACGACACAGAAAGGCGGAACGTTCTTCTTTAACGGATTCTTGGTAATCTTCGTAGTCGAATCTTTGAACAGGCGCGGGCAGTTTTTTTTTATTACCATATCGGAGATGATGTCTCATGATCGTGATCGGTGTCAGATCCACGTTCCTTAAGAACGTGGCTATAGAAACTGGACGAGCGCGACTTGATTCAGAGTCTCGGAATGTCCACAGACAGTCTGTAGGAAGCTCGCGAGAGCCAACGGGGTTCCCTTATAAGGCTGCTTTCGAACGGATATGGATTTTTTATTCCTCTATCGAACGTAGCTTGCGTCCACGAAACAAGATTAATCTCTCATGTACATAGTGTTTACGTAGAAATTTTATTTTTTCAGATGCATCAGTTTCCGCATAATTTAAATTAGTTTGTCAAAATTTGGAGCATGGTATACGGTATAGTAAACAGATTGCGTTAATAAAAACTTTAAGTCATGTATATATTTAATAATAATTTAAATAAATATTAAATTTATAAATATTAAATAAATATTAAATAAATAAATATTAAATTTATAAATATTAAATAAATATTAAATAAATAAATATTAAATTTATAAATATTAAATAAATATTAAATAAATAAATATTAAATTTATAAATATTAAATAAATATTAAATAAATATTAAATAAATAAATATTAAATTTATAAATATTAAATAAATATTAAATATTAAATAAATATTAAATTTAAATAAATATTAAATTTATTAGATAAATGACAAGAATGAATTACGACTTTTAAAAGACAGAAATTTTTCAATCTTGACTTATAATAATATTCCGATGCAAAAATTGGATTTCGAACATTCAAGAATCTCATCTTGACTAAAATAAATGATACATAACGTGAAATAAATAAGAAGAAAGAAAAGGATATTCACCGAGCAATGTTCAACGTTCAAGATTTGGCTACCGTGCTCCATCACGTGCGATCGTCGATTTTATCATCCGCCGAAACAAGACGATGCGCTGGATGCGACTTCCTCGTGTCCCTCGCGCTCCCTTGCTCGTTGCATTGCGATTTAACTAGCTGCATACCGACAGATCTCTATCTCGTATGCAATTGCAAGCCTTGGACATAACGTTCCCTCGCCCTCTCTCTCTCTTTCTATCTAGCTCTCTCGTCTTATTCAAGAAGAGCGGATCGCTAATGATAATTTTACACGAAGTAGCGAGATGAAAGTGGCAAGTTAGTCGTTACATCTTCATGTTTCCAAAAGTAATGCATTCTTTTCAGGCAAATATTGAGACAAATAAAATTTGCGCACTTACTATCTTGGATAAATATATTAAATACGTTCAACTGAAAGAATAAATCAAGATTTTTATGGACCTTAATCCATGCTTCAGTTGATCCTATAGGTAATGTATATATATGAAATGATTGAGCAAAAAAAAATTAATAACATATATATATTATTGTCTGCAAGTAATCAAATTATCTTTATATATAATAAAAATATTTAAAAACATCATTAAAAGTTCAATCTTTTCTGTTTTTTTTTTTTTATATTTTTAATTATATCTTTACCGCTAAAGTTTTATATAAACATTTTGATTATATACAATTCAATATAATTAAAATCTGTTAAAAAATTACATATATTACACTAATGCAATTACAGATACAATTAACTACAACGGTATATAAAAGAAAAACGGTTAATGGGAATATCGATAATGACCTGATTCAGCAACGAGTGCTTCATTACTTGCTCTTTATGAGAGTGAAATTGGGGTTAAATGAAACATTAACGTGACGGACAAAAACAAGCGTGTCCAAAAGAGTAGAAGACGTTTCTACTCACTCTTTTTCAATAAACTCACTAATTTATTTAATTATTTCGATACATTTTGATTTAATAAACAAGTATTATGCAATTGTTTTCCACAAGTACAGTTACAAGCGTTTCAAATAAATTCAGAGAAAATCATTCGGCAATTTTACACAAATAAATCGGCGGCAAATAAATGGCTTACAAGTAACGCACGTCCACTTTTGATTAGCCTCCCTATTAGCATCGCATAAATCCGCCATAAAGGCCGAGATTCGCCTCGATGACACCGCTAACGCACTCGCCCAGCACCCCGTTCCTTTTTTATGCTCGCGAAATTAATGGCGCCTCGCATGTACCTGGAGAGAAAAAAAGATTCGCGGGGGAGGAGGGGGTGTAACGAGGAAGAGGAGACCCGATGGAGTCAGTGATGGAGGTTCGTAAATACACGCCGGGCCCAGGACGGGCAGTATCGTCGTTAAGAGTCGCTCGAATTGCGAACATTTGGCAAAGTCCGCTTTTAGTGGCGGCCTTAATGCCCCCTTCGGCCGCGTGCGCATGTGTCCGGGGGGAGAGACACAAAGTACTTCTTGGTGGGTCGTCGTTCAAATACCGAGGTCATTAAAGAGCCACGCAATCTTGTCGAATTACGAATCGCAACGCTCGCCTCGCCGCGACTCGACGACGACACTTAATGACCCCTGAGAAGCCGCTACGCAAGTTTGTGCGTGGTCACGAGTGCACCGTGGCACCCGGGCATTGTACCGGGGCGCAAAAAGCACGACGGGCGATTTTTAAGCAAGCAGAAGCCGAGCGCAACGCGCTGCGAATTTTAAACTCGGCTCTTCAATAAGGAGCTTGTGTCAAGCTCATTGCTTGTGTGCGACTGATTTTTTAAGCTTGATTAAAATAATAATTTGCGTTAAAAAAGTAATTTTTATGTAATAAATAAATCGTGAAGAACAATTTTTATTTTCGACTTATTTTGAATATTTTCATATCATATTTTCAGATTAAACTTTACCTCGCAAAAAAAATATAAATATAAATATATATATAAATATATATAAATATAAAAATATATATATAATATGTATAAATATATAATAATATATAATATATATAATATATAATATATTTAATATATAATATATATAATATATAAAATATATAATATATATAATATATAATAATCTTAAAAATCTTTTCTTTATTTAAATAATTAAGGGAAAAAATTGCGACTGTTCGGTGATGTCTCATTTAATTATCGAGATTGGTTTCCGAGATAAATCATTATTCCCGAGAGGAAATTACTAGACGGATTATATTTTGCTACTATGAATATTTGAATAAAATTCCGGGATCTAATGGGTTAATGACAGCGATTCGCGTTTCACTTCCACGGCTTTGGTAACTGGTCGCCAGTCGGATATCCAGTTTCTACAGCCTGGCCGCATGTGTGCGTGCGTCTTGGGCGACGTAACGTGATTTCGCGTTAGCCGAGAAAGGCGCGGGTTGACCGTACGCGCGCAATTTACGCGAATTACGGACGCGTTTGGTGATTTGCGGTACGTCGTCGTATTTACGACTCGGTGAAAGCCGGTGATTTTATACGGTGCGGCGGGTATTCGACGTTCGAGGCTTTGATCGCGAGCAAGGTTAGGAGGTAAAGGGTAGCAGAGCCGGGAAGTAGTAACGTATCCGTGCTGCGTCGTGAAAGTCGACGAAGATGAAACGTAGGCGCGGTGGCGGGGAGGGAGAGGGGGAGACGGAACCGCACGATTTTATAGCGCGCCGCGTAAATCGATTATCGAGCAAATTGCGCTTCTCTCCGCGTCCCTCGAATAGAGAAAGCTTCGTCATCGGGTATCGGATGACGGATTTTCGGTCGGGTATTTACTCTTTCGTTTATCTAGCTATAAGAAATGCTAAGTGTGTATTCAGTCGTGAAATAATAGAATAAACAAAAGTAGATGTTAAAAAAATGTCCGTCTTAATAAGTTTGTTATTGTTGAGATTTTATAAATTAGATAAAAATATTTTTAATATTATAAACACACATGTGTGTTTAAAATACTTTTAATTATTATAAAGTACTATACTTTACTAAAAATATTTTTAATTATTATAAACACACATGTGTGTTTATAAAAGAATTTTTATACATATAATTGATTTTGAATATGTATAAGTTTTAATAAATCTTTCTATAAAAAGAGAGAAAAGTCTTGCAAAAAGATTTTTATAAAAAGATTTAAATTTAATACTTTTACTTATATTCAAAATAATTTATATATAACAATTCTTTTACGTATATTATATTGAATATTATTATTTATTAAATATTAAATATACGTATTTTAATGTCTTATTCTTGCTCTCTTTTATGTGCAATAAAACATCAAGTTTAACTTGCAAGCAGCAACAGAGTAACATAAGCAGATAACATAAATTAAAGATACACAATCGGACGTATGTATCCTACGTAATAAATGCGTGAAGATCGATGTGCTTCAGCGAGTGCTAGCAAGTATCAACATTTTGCTCGACGACCTCGTCCGGTAGTAAACAAACAATCGCAGGTGCCGACCGAGAACGCGGCCAATTCTTTTTTTTTACTCGTATCCGTTCCGTTTACGCATCGATGCAAACACGCAATAGATATGTCGTTTATTCCGGTAAATGTGACAAATTATATTTTATATCGTACAAACAAATATTAACGGATCTCTTGTTACATTAATTAATCTATATATTCTAAGATTATATAAATCTATAATATTTTATATCGTACAAACAAATATTAACGGATCTCTTGTTACGTTAATTTTATATTTCCATAAATTACTTTTAAAGAACGAAAAGATGATAGAGTTTCTTAATAAGTGCGAAAAATTGTGGAGTTACACTCCTCCAAAAATGGGGGTAAAAGTTAGGTTTTTATTTTTTTCTCAAATTTGGAACAAGTTAAAGAAATGAAATTAGGTGGATAGTTTCTACTAGTAAAAAGGTTATTTATTAATATTTTTCCAGCCTCCCGTATTGTTATAAAGGAATGAAACTAGCAACTCCTATTCAATTTTTTATTAGAACTTTTTAATGGGCCGGAATATGATCATCTAAAAATATGCATTAAAAAGTTTGATTTATTTAGAAATTTTTTTATTTCTTTTATTTTTTTCATAAAATCAGTAGTTTTCAAGAAAAAAAAATAAAATACGTTATCGTGCACAACACGATGCTAAATAGTATGGTTTCGAATTACGAGAAGTTTTTTAAAATAAAAATAAAATTAGAGTAAATGTTGGGAAAATTGGAACAAAAGTAAAATTATAATAAAAACCTAAAAACCTAATAAATAAAAACCTAATTTTTACTTTCATTTTTGGAGGAGAACAACTCCACAGAGAGGGATGTAGAAGTATATGTTTATATGAAAAACCCCCCATAATTTTCGACAAAAAATCATCTCCTAAAATTTTTCGCACTTATTAAAAAACACTCTGTATATTAGATCTCATCGATATGAATAATTTCTCTCTGCAGTTAATTTTTTTCTTCCTATCGTTCCAAATCACGGTATCTAAAATATGCTGCTGTTCTGCTTTTGTGACTTGATAATCTACTCACGCATTGCATACTGTTTCTTTTTCAGTAGTTTCCAAAAAGTGACCTGTACTACTTTCAAGGTAAAAGGTTCGTGGAACGTGCTATTTCCGAAGTAAACGGTTCGGAAGTAACGCACACGTAGGACACGCAAAAAGAAAAAAATATACCGCAATGCCGCGCTACATAACCACGTATGCGAATTACGTGAAACTCACCAGCTATGTACAATGTAAAAACCGACACGTTACGTTACGGAGCAATTATATAATCAGATTGCGATACGCTCATCGCAACTCGCTTAAACTCGTTTAATTAAAGATGGAGAAAATAGCTTAAGCGAATGATAAATGAAGACGTCTACTTGCAAAAGAATTCTGGCTTATAACGTGTGAATTCTGAGAAAACGAAACTATTTTTTTTCTCCAAAAAAAAATATTTTCACGATTAGTATTATTTTTTTTCTATTGTTCCCAATTTTCACAGGTAAATGAAAAGAATTTTGAACAAAAGTATCATAAAAACTATTAATTATTTATTAACTTTCATATAAAAATAAGTTTAAAAGAATTGAAATCTGTCAATTTTTAATAAACAACCTTAACAGTTGATAAAAATTTTATTTTTATTTTAAAACTTTCTTAAAATTTTATTTAATTTTTATTTTATTTATTTCACAAAAAAAATTCAAATAAAACGATATTAATCATTGATTACATTATTATTATCAATTGTAAATTCTAACATTTATTTTGTTTATTCTATTTCATATCGTAATCCAGAGATAACTTTGTACATTTTAGCGATGTCAATAAAAAGGCGAATATTTACAAAGTTTTCATCTATTCACGAAACTATCGTTTTTACCCTCAAACTATTTCGTGTAGGATATGGTCAGTTACGAATGCTTGGTATATCTATTCTACCGGAACAAAAAAAGATTTGCCCAATCCATATAAACTCGTATAGTAACCGACACGTAAGATATTTCCAGATATTTTACAATCATGCGTCACGATCCGATTCCGAGCACTTTCGATAGCTTGCGCAGCCAAAGATCATTCATATGAAACAGATCGTTGCGTCAAGTGAAATCGATCCATTCTACAGATATATAAAATCACATTATTAGACATCAAGCGAGATTATAATTATACGAAAGTGGTTCGCATCGATTACAAATTTGCATTTAATTCGCCAATAAATGCGCATGAAAAGTATCATCTCAATTAAATTTATTTTAAATGGAAATCAATTTTCATATTTCTCTTTCTCACACACAAAAAAATATTTCATGTCAGTTTTAAAATAAATTTTAATTGTCAATATATTTTACGATCAAATATTCATAAAATGCGAGTCGAGTCACAATTCGAATTTTCTCAGAGAGGACGAGCTGTATCATCTGATAAATTAGCGAGCTGTCAAATATACTTGAAATTAAAATATTAATTATTTCGATCGCATGGGAATTTACCTCCTGGAATTTTGCACTGCCCTAAAATTCGGAGCGAGTCGAAATTATTCGAGTATCCCATAGGTATGTACGTCAACGGGGGACACGACAAAAAATAAGGCTCACCTCTTTCAGGCCGTCGAGCCTGCCAAGGCTCTTGGTACCTCGCAACGGCGGAAAGACGACGTCGTGCCAACCACCGGAGCCGTTGCAGATCTGCAAGTGGTCCGACTGCGAGGAATGGAGCGCGCGCGCCCGGCTCTTACTCTTGCGCTGATCCAGGAGATGCTTGGCCCGAGACTTCCTCACGGGCGCGGCCGGATCGTCCTCCGGGTCGCTCTGCACCTCCCAGCGCGACGGCGACTTGAAGCGCCGTCGCAGACTCGTGGGCGAGGTCACCGGCGAGGTGAGCCTCTGCACGAGGGTGCCGAACATGGTCATCATTAATCGGCCTCGAGATCGCGAGTGTTGCAGCAGAGGACTATCGCGCTCACGCCTCGCCGCTCAATCGTCCCGCATCGCCGGCGTCGCTGCCGACGCCGCGAATGGCGCCTAACTTCACTCACTTAACCGTCTCACTGTGTCGCGTGAAGCGCGCTACAGGTGGTAGCCGGTACACTTGAACGTTGCGGCGCCAAATATCGACGCTGCGAGAGATGTATTCGGGAAGGCGGAGGATATACGTGCACGTCACACTCCGGGGAATCGAGAGACGTTTACGAAACTATCGCGACAAGTTTCTCGCACCAGGGGGAGAGAAGGACTCCGATCGCGCATCAGTGAATCATCATCACGGCCACTGCGAGGAGAGCGGTAGCGGGCGGCGAACGCGGCCTCCTCGAGTCGAGTCGAGTCGAGTCGGCTCGAAAGTCGGCGGCGGGCACAGGTATTTGCCTTCGGGCGTCGTGCAACCGCAGCACTCTCGCAAAACACCACACTCCGCGGTTATGCGCGTACAGTCCTCCACGAGTGCTGTTCCATTTGTTCGCGTCGCGCTTTCGGAACGACAGCTGACGCGACACTCGAATCGTCCCCGCGTCTCTTGCGCGCGAGGATCGCGAATGTCGACCCGATGTACGATATACGCGAGGTCGGGCACCGAACGCGAAAGCGGCGGCTGGACGCCGATCACCGATCGTCGCGAATACGTCCACAGCGGAAACTGGTCGCGCGGAGACTGCCAGCGCCGAGAGACCGGTTGGCCTCGCTCGTGCGCGAAGCCGCCCGAGCGCGCCCGAGCCCGCCCGAAGACTCCCGATTGGACTCCGACGACGGAGCGACCGAGAGGGGGCGCGACTCGCGCGGCGCGGTTACCATGGCGATCGGGCCCGATTCGCCCTCGGGCCTTACACGAACACACGCATATGCGTACCGTTCGTTGCTCGTCCGTCTCGCGAAAGGGACCCCGCGGTGTGACATGCGCGACGCGCGCGTGTGACGTATTCGCGATGCGTGTATGTTTCTTTCGAAAAACGCGCAAAATTTTAATATCGAATATGGAAGCCGAAGAATCGCGCTTTTCGAGCACTTTCAGGTGAATCAATAATGTTTATTTTGAAATATTTGATTTTTTGCGCGAGAGAGATGAGGTAGATTATTAAATATAATGTTGAGATGTAAATTGTATCTAGTTTCATCAATTTTATAGAATGTAATTTACTAGTAAATTATCGTAAATAATGATAGAATAAGTGTGCAAGTTATAATATACCTGTTATATAATATATATATTCTTAATATATTATAATTGATTAAAAACGTGGTCTCTCGTAACTTTTAAAATCGATCGATAAAACATGCCCTATCGTAACGGTCACGGTCATGATAAAACTTGACGCAGACTCCAGATTCCGGAATAAATTCCGGTTTCTAGGCGTCGACCAATTAATAGTACGGTTACTGGTTTGGTTGCTTCGCGGTTAATAATCTCATGTATGTCGAAGAAGGTAAATGAGGGTTGGTCGTGCGGAACCTGAGATAATTACTAATAATAATAGATTTTCTGACTTATCAAGTCATTTATGCTAATTCAAATAGCAGTTGTAGAAGCGAAAAACCGTTTTGAAGCGTTAACAAGAATAAGTATGTGTAAGTTTAATATATTACAAATGGATATCGTGTGGGCACACAGATTTTCACATTGTCACGTGGCAATGACTGATGCAAAAGATTATTCGCTCGATGCACATTTAATGAAATCAAGCGTACGAAGGATCTGACTTTCTAAAACTTTGAATATCTTAATCAATAACGAAGAGAAAACTTTTTACATTTTCCTTTATACAAAAAAAATATCTCAATTATTTGTCTGTGTATATTTTCCAATCTTCAAAATTTTTTGTGATTTTAAAAATCACAAAATTGCCAGAACTGCAAGACTCGGCGCACAAAGCTTTCTTTCAGAGTAAAATCGCGCTACAAACAACAATTTGCGAGTATAACAATTTACTCGACTGGCATCCTCGCCAAGGCTCCCCGAGGTAATTAACGATCATCGATCCACGCGCCAATTCGCCCCTTCATCCTCAAGGACATCGGAGGTGGAGCAGGGCGTGAATCTGTGTGCACGTTTCTTATTACTCGAACGATATCATTAGACTGGGAACTCGTCAAAACTTCAATTATTCCCGTGACTATATACGGCGAAACGAGGGCCTTGATTAATCGTATGCGAGAGAGCCCCGGTGTGTCGTAATTATTAAGCGAACACGTAATTAGCGCGAATCACCTGATACCCGCATAGTACCCCTTCTTTTCTTTCCTCGAAGACAGCGTTTAAGAGAAACTGTATTACGCATTGCGAGGAATAATCGTGATTAACTAGGACTCTCTGCTTGTTCGAGCATATTTTTCCTTCGCTTTCGTACAATCATGTTTTCCCTCATCCTTCATCCTCAGCCTACTTTTCTTTGATTGCGATTAAGATAGTCGGCACGTAAAGCCGGAAAACTTTATGTAACTATGGAACACACTCGCGGTGTGTACACAAGACAAGCGTGTATAACGAATTACATGTAGCCTTATTGACGTACGCGAGAGATAATATAACTATGCAATGTCCATTTTACGCTGGCGCACATGTAACGTAAAACTGCTTTGTCGCCTCTAGTGAATCATACGTACACAAGATGATTTTTAAGCGTACCGAAGATATACCGGGGATACGTGTGTGAATCTTTTATTGAATATATGCGAATGAATTGCACGCAATATAATTACGTGAGATGATCGTTAATATTCCGACGTGTTTGCGACTCGTATTAGCGAAGCATCGAGGAATGTATCCTCGAGAATTGTCCGTAATGGCATGTTACAACACTCGTAAGTCGAGAAGCTGAGGGAAGTATCGTTACTTGTTTCTAAGAAAATGAAGAAAGAATGTATGAGTTGAGCTTGTAGTTATTTCTTACACCTCACTTCGTGTATAGAAACTATTGTAACCGATAATATTTTGACATATCACAATATTGACAGAAATTAACAAAAAAGTTTGAATGCCTTTCGTCATTTATATAAAATAGAAGCATTTTATACAGGGTGTTTCTTAATAAATCGAAAAATTTTAGGGGATGATTCTTTGTCGAAAATTAAGGGGGGGTTTTTCATATAAACATATATTCCTACATCCCTCCCTGTGGAGTTAAACTCCTCCAAAAATGGGAGTAAAAATTAGGTTTTTATTTTTTTCTCAAATGTGGAACAAGTTAAAGAAATGAAGGTGGATATTTTCTACTAGTAAAAAGGCTATTTATTAAAATTTTTTTTAGCCTCCCGTATTGTTAGAAGGGGATGAAACTAGCAACCCCTATTCAATTTTTTATTAGAACATTTTAAACATTTTAATGGGCCGGAATATGATCATCTAAAAATATGCATTAAAAAGTTTGATTTATTTAGAAACTTTTTTATTTCTTTTGTTTTTTTCATAAAATCAGTAGTTTTCAAGAAAAAAATAAAATACGTTAACGTGCACAGCACGATGCTAAATAGCATAGGTTTCGACTTACGAGAAGTTAAATTTTAAAATAAAAATAAAATTAGAGTAAATGTTGGGAAAATTGGTACAAAAACAAAATTATAATAAAAACCTAAAAACCTAAAAAATAAAAACCTTAATTTTCAACAAAGAATCATCTCCTAAAATTTTTCGTACTTATTAAGAAACACTCTATATAATAATAAATTGGAAAAATTTTTGCTGAAAAAAATTATATGAAGAAATATATAATTCACAATATTTTACACCGGTGTCTTCTTGACAGATAGGACGCTTGCTTCGTGCAAGACTTAAATTTCAAACTCGCGACAGGTGCAAGAACGGAATAAATTTCAACTATCGCGGAATCGCGTCCGACCATATTTTTTCCCACGTTTTTGTCGCTTTAGGCAGAGTGCTCTGCGATTCGCATTCGCGATTACAACGAATTCTTCACGACCACTGCAGAATTTATCTCTCATAACGATGTAACGGGGAATAAATAAATAACTACGAAATGTGTTCCCTCTTCAACTTCCCCTTCTCTTTTTATTCCCGATCGCTCTCCAGGCCATTACGATTATTGTCGATTAAGAAGACAATTTTTTTTAAACACTTTACGGTGGTCCAGAGGTCACGGATGACCATCTTTGGAATTTTTTGCTCGAGTCGTGCGGGCCAAAATACGCTCCCCCGATAAATAACAGTTATCGCAGAATCACGACGCAAAGCGGCTTGCGCGATGCTTTTTTAATTTCCTTGCCGCGACACAATTTACACCTGTTCTCGGATATGTATTGCAAAGAAAAAGCGTCTGCGAGATATTCTCTGAAAAGCAATGAATCTTCGAGCGGCTGCTCGTAAAGTTACGCTATTTATCTGAGAAAGTAATCTTCTGCATATTTTTTACTTTCGATATAAAGTATTAAGAGATTATATTTTTTTCTTTTTATTACTTCGGAGTAATTACCGGAAGAGGTTTAATTAAATGTGTCTGGAAATTTTCAATGTAAAAAATGATAAATATAATAATATAATAAGAGAACCATGATTTGTAAGTTTCATATTTTAAATATATCTGATATTTTAATGAACCTGTAAAGGCATTAATCATTCATTATTTGTCTCATGACAAAACGTAAACACTTCTTAAATGAATGATAACCGTATAGTTTCCTCTAATATATACTCATCTTTGTTTCCCGCTTTTGTATTATACTTGAAAGATAAAGTACGCGAAATGCCAGCTCCTTTTCGCTTCCTGCACGAATCACTGGGTGCTTTCCAATTGTTTAACACATCTTAACACAAACATACACAGGAAGGCACAAAGTGTAGCGATGTGCACGACTCAATTGGAACAAAGTTAATGTGCGACTTTCGAGTGGAGGGTTTGGATTCTTCATAACCATGTCCATCTTGATATTTTTTAATCCATGGTGAGGGTGATGAAGTGAAAAACATGTTGCACACGTAAAATTTGTGTAATTAGTCTGTAAATAATTCGAAGCAAAGTTATTAACATACATAGATATATATATGCATAATATTATATAATATATAAATAATATATAAATAAAATATATAAATGCATAATATTATATTAATATATAAATATGAATGAAAATTTAATCAGTAATAATATATCTAATCTGCAAATATGCTAAAGAAACAACTTTATTTTATTTATTAAATATAATAAAAAAATTAATTGTACAAAAACTCATTAATTCGAATTACTTACTTCAATGATACTTTTAATATTTTTATTGTTCATTTTTGTATTTAATATACTTCAGTGGTTGTCTTTTAAATAAAAAGGATAAAAAGAAAAGAAAATTGCCAACATAACCGCCGTCAGTTTGCAACCGCATATTTCAATTGTCCCTAGAAAACAGAAGATTACACAAGTTGACTAGTAGCCCTCGAGCTGAGTACGGATGTGTAAAGTTGTGTCGGCAGTTACGGCAATTGGAACGCGACTTGTGTCGCCGTGTGCATAAAAGTGTCTAGGGATATCTCAATTGGAAAGCACCCACTGTTATTTGCTTTTGTCTACGTGAATAATGAGTCACCGTTGCGCGGAAATACGAGATTCGCATAGAAATATGTAAAAAAATATCAAAAGAAGTTGAATCCTGAAATTGTGATGACACTACACGCTCGTCAGTAGCATAATTGCGATAACAGAAAAAAATTATTTACATATTTACCCTGACGTCAATATATTGGGTGTTAAAAAAGTCCGGACACGATCGAATATCTCGATAAGGAAGAGTTTTACTAGAAAGTGTTTCAGACAAAAGTTGTATGGCTTCGAGGGGGACATAACATGGTACCATTGGTTTGACCTTGAAGAGTTATTTGAAGGTCACATGAAGGTCATCTTCAATTTCTTAAATGGAACCCTCCATTTTTTATTACATATTCTTGTAGCTTATCTCGAGGGCTTTCCAAAACACTATAATAAAATATTTTTCCCTCAAGTACTTTTTGAGTTATAAGGCTTGAAATCATTTCTTAATTTTACATAAACCGTAAAATATCTTGTAAAATATTCATTTTTCGATTATCTTACCTTCATACTTTTATGTACAAAATAATGAGAGGAATCAATTGGTGTAAAGAAAACATACAGTTGTTTTTAAGAAAAAATATGGAATTGTTAATTGCAAATTACATATTTTTTCTTCAAAACAACTATGTGTTTTCTTTACACCAATTGATTCCTCTCATTATTTTGTACATAAAAGTATTAAGGTAAGGTAATCGAAAAATGAATATTTTACTAGATATTTTACAGTTTATGTAAAATTAAGAAATTATTTCAAGCCTCATAACTCGGAAAGTAATAATGAAAACTAGCTTAATTATAGTGTTTTGGAAAGCTCTCGAGATGAGCTATAAGAATATGTAAAAGCATATAGGGTGTCTCATTTAAAAAGTTAGACGTGACCTTCACATGACCTTCAGGTGATTCTTCAAGGTCAAACTAATGGCACCATCTTATGTCCCCCTCGAAGCCATACAATTTTTGTCTGAAACACTTTCTAGTAAAACTCTTCCTTATCGAGATATTCGACCGTGTCCAGACTTTTTTAACACCCAGTATATTTATTAATTTATCAGAATCACATGTATTTTTCTGCCAATCTTTATGCTTTATGTAGAAAATTAATATTTCTTAATAATTTCATTAATAAAAAATAGCAATATATAAATAATGAGTAAGTAAGTGTGTTTATCTACAAAGAATAATGAAAAGGATGCACTCTCAAACATCGGATGGGCAGCACTGAGCAAGTTACTGTTCGCAGGTGTTTATATCCATGCTAAATATTCAGTTTTCGATTGCGGCGTCTATTTACCGAGGCGAGACTGCTAATGTAACGTCCGGAATCCTGTATCGCCGGCCTTAGCGAAGATTAGATCTGTACGGTAGCAGAGCCGAAACATTCGCATACGCGCGTTGGCAACGGAGACAGCGTGACAGGCTCGGAGGATAAGCGTTGAGACGTATCTCGACGATACGAGGAGCCCATTCACGAGAATCTCGAGCGGAAATGTCCCCGTCGATGGCTAATTAACTGTGAATGTTCGCGTCATGAAACACGCGTTGCTTTAAATTAAAGTGATACGTAACAAAAATCTATATACTTGCTAACGATATCTGTACGTACGTCGTTTTGCAAAATTTTTCTACGACCTCCGCGATGAGATAGATAACTGAAATACCTGTAGAAAGGAAATACCGTTTCAAGAGATAAAGGAAAAATTGCCTGACGTGTAAAGACAGACGGAGCGAGATACAGTGAATAGGATGACACACTCGGATCTTTACCAAGGAATATTTTAAAGAAAACAAATGTTTTTGCACGCGTCTGGTACATCATAAAATGGTATAAAAAAATCTTCGAAAACCCTCATATTTACTCTATCTGTGCATTCTCTTTACGATATGTAATATAAAGGCAAATATAAAATTATCAGGATTCCTTCACAATATCAATATTTTTAGCCAACAAACCTGACTTTCTGGTCTCAGCCTCCGAATCCTGAGTCTTCTATTTTTTCCCCATCTCATCCTATATACATATAGGGTGTTTCTTAATAAGTGCGAAAAGTTTTAGGAAATGATTCTTCGTCGAAAATTAAGGGGGGTTTTTCATATAAACATATACTCCTACATCCCTCCCTGTGGAGTTACACTCCTCCAAAAATGGGGGTAAAAATTAGGTTTTTAGGTTTTTATTATAATTTTGTTTTTGTTCCAATTTTCCCAACATTTACTCTAATTTTATTTTTACTTTAAAATTTAACTTCTCGTAATTGGAAACCTATGCTAGTTTAGCATCGTGCTGTGCACGATAATATTTTATTTTTTTCTTGAAAACTACTGATTTTATGAAAAAATAAAAGAAATAAAAAAGTTTCTAAATAAATCAAACTTTTTAATGCATATCTTTAGATGATCATATTCCGGCCCATTAAAAAGTTCAAATAAAAAATTGTATAGGGGTTACTAGTTTCATCCCCTTATAACAATACGGGAAACTAAAAAAATATTAATAAATAATTTACTAGTAGAAAATATCCACCTAATTTCATTTCTTTAACTTGTTCCAAATTTGAGAAAAAAAATAAAAACCTAATTTTTACCCCCATTTTTGGAGGAGTGTAACTCCACAGGGAGGGATGTAGGAGTATATATGAAAGTTTATGTGAAAAACTCCCCTTAATTTTCAACAAAGAATCATCTAAAATTTTTCGCACTTATTAAGAAACACCCTGTATGTCACATTGTGTCTTGACTTCGAGAAACGTTTGAGAGAAACTTATTTCTTTCCTTTTTCCACGCGAGGGAGACCCTTGGAGACCCGCCTCGGAAGCGATCTGCGCGGCTTCTCATCCGATCGGGACGCGTTCTCTTCCGTTTCGCTCCGCATCGCGTTCGAATCTAAGCGTTTTAACGCGATGGGAAAGTGGCCGGCGGCTGAAACTCGACGGCGCTGGAGCCAAAGAAGTGTGCCGCACACCTCGACGCGGTCACCGATTTCGCGTCTACACAGCCTGCTCTCGTGCACGTGCACAGAATACGCACAACCACACGTAAGAGGCGCGCGAATGTGGACGCGTGCATGTGCATAAAATGAGCGAGCGTGCTCGCTCGTGGATACACGCGCACACGTATCCCGGCGAAACGTTGCGTGCCGATTATACTGTCAGTCGGTGTGAGAAATATTATCCTTTGATCTCCGAGCTTCGAGCGCGCGCGCGCGCGCGTTTCGCAGTTTCACTCCGGCAGGAAATTAACGACCGCGGCGAGTTCGCCGCGGTTTCAATACGATCTGTCGAGATTATCAGTCATATAAAAGGCCGAGCTCTTGCCGAGAGACGGAAGTAAAGCGAGGGAAGTACCGCGATTTCTCCCGATCCGAGCCGCGTGGCGTTTAGATACACATTATCGCCGAGGACGCATAAATAAGCGCGATTACGCTGATCGATTGAGCTATCGAACAGAGGGTACAAATAAAAAGTTTCCTAAGCTAATGCATCTATCCGACATTGCAAACCTTCCTCTGATATGTATACACACAACGTAAATCGCAAAAAAAAATTATAGATCGATAGATTCATTTCATTATCGCGGAATTGTATAATTATGCGAGACTAGTATTGATATTTTGCGAGATTCCGTAAAATTTTTGTCGAACGACAAAAAGTAAACACTTTAGCAAACGTCATTTCTGACACTGAAAGCACGCGCATAGCGCGAAACGTTGCGTAATCAAGGTTGCAAGACGAGAATATCTGAGAATAACAGCTTCATTAGCGTATTAAGTTATGAAACAAAAGGAGTGGAGAGGGAAGTAGGCAAAATCGGCTGAAAAGTACAAATGGGTCGTAGGCCTGCATTAATGTAACACAAATTTATAATTATATCGGTTATTTTACGAACAAATAATTTGTTAAATGTCTATTCATCAAACTCATTGACAAAGAATTGAAGCTTATATATTTTTTATATCATTTATATCTATGATTTATTACAAATATATAACATTATATATTACAGGACATGATCTAGTATTGATTTTGTAAAAATAAAAAAATTTTAAACGTATTGTATGGACAAATATATTAAAACGATATTAGTTTTTTTTTATATTCAATTTATTGACATTCATTAATTGTAACGAAAGCAATGTAAAATTTATGCAATTTCATAAATAAAATGGCATATTTACATAAGCATATTATTGCATATATCTTTTAATTTATAATTATTACAACTTAAAGATTTATTATAATATTCGATTAAATTATTTTTATCGATTAGATGATTGATGCATTAATGAATTAATTAATCTTTACTAATGCAAAAATAATCTTCAGAAATTAGAAATTTGTTAAGGTGCTATTCTAACATATTCGTAATTATGTAATTATTATTATAATTATCATTCTTTAATGGATGAGATTATTGTCTGTGGATTAGCAACTAACCGTAAAAGTTAAAAAGACGTTGAGCAGATTTAAATTGTATTAATACTTATATTTATACACAAACTTAAACGTCTTTATACATTTTATCCTTTTTTCATATCAACTTTTACGATTTAACTTTTACTATTTTACTTTAACTTTTACTACTTATTTAACTATTCTTTATAATTTTGTGTTAGTGAATTTCTTTTTTCTTATCGACACATGATCTAATTGATGACTTATTGACACATGGTGCAAAGCAGATTCAATAGCAATATGATACAGATATCAAAATGAGCTACGAAAGACTGTACTGCATCAAGCAGCCCATATAATGATAGCAATTTAATTCTGATTTAAATAATTTTGCTTAACGGAAGAATTCTAATATTTTAATGTACAATTATACATCTTGCGTTTTTTAATGTAACATAAAACAATTTTAAAAAATAAGAATCGCGCGAAGAGCAAATCTGAATTTTTCAATTAGGCGTTAGATATTGCGTCAGCACATGAGGTTTTTTATATATGTATATGTATCCGTCATTTAATGCTACTTATATATCTGAAAAAATTAACACGGACACACCTGTCATAATAGATTTTGTAAGAGCAATTTTTCGCATGTGTGTGTGTGTATTTTATTGATTAAAAAAGAAATATATTTATTTATTACATTTTTATTTGTTGAAGAGAGTATATATTGATGTGTGCAATGTGTGATTGTATTAAACGTAATATAGGAAATCCATATAATATTTAAAATATAGGAAGTCCATACAATTTTATTAATTAAATTATATTATTATATAAATATGTTATATTTAATTTATAATATTGCACTCTCTTGTTTGTAAATCTAAAATTGCGAATCTTGTAATTATAATTAAGTATATATTAAATAAGGAGAAGTAATAAAACGAATGAAAATGTTAAGTTTAAAATTAAAATTGTATATCGTAATATTTACATTCGTATAATAGATCATGGGCTTTTCGTGACCTCTTTTTGCTAACGGTTTAATTCTGATTTAAATAAATCTTAACGGATTAACGAAAGAATTTTAATGATTTGATGTACAATCGTATAATCCCCAAAAACTTACCTTTTTAAAAAAATGTAAAAAAAGGGCGCCAAGTTCATGCACTAATTGTATCCTGTCATATTGTCTACAAAAGTAGTAGAGATAAAAAAATTGCGCCAATTAAAAATAAAAATTTGTACAAGATAAATAGAAGTACAAGGAAGAAAACTTGTACAAGTTAAATAGAAATATTTTAATTGAAAACATTGTTATATAAAATAGTTGTTTTAATTTTCAAAAATAATACTATTAAAAAATTAAAAATTTATTTAAAAGTTGAAAACTAAAAATTAATATAAAACAAAAAAATAAAAAAAAATTTTAATTAAAAAAACTTGGCGCTGCCAATTTTACTATATATTATAACATATTGTTCAGCTTAAAAGTCTAAATTTCCAAATGTAAATCAATATAAATCAATTAAAGAAATTAGGTCATTAAATTTAAATGTTAGACTAATAATTGGAATATGTTCCAATTTTTTAGATTTCCATATTATATAAAGTTGATAAAATAGAAAAAACATAAGCTTGAATGAATCTCATAGAAATTTCTAAAGTAAAAAGTATAATTTGTGAAAATAATATAAGAATTATAATAATTAAATTATTAATTGAAGATCCAGAAGATTTTAAGAGAGTTAATAATAAATGTCCAGCAAATATATTTGCTGTTAAATATATATTTAATTGGAATTATATGCCAATTTTATTGGCAGCGCCAAGTATTTTTAATTAAAATTTCTTTTACTTTTTTGTTTTATATATATTTTCAGTTTTCAACTTTTAAATAAATTTTTAATTTGTTAATATTATTATTTTTGAAAATTAAAACAACTATTTTGTATAACAATGTTTTCAATTAAAATATTTCTATTTAACTTGTACAAGTTTTCTTTCTTGTACTTCTATTTATCTGGTACAAATTTTTATTTTTAATTGGCGCAATTTTTTATATCATTATTTCTGTAGACAATATGACAGATGGATACAATTAGTGCATGAACTTGGCGCCCTTTTTTTACATTTTTTAAAAAAATATTACAATACATGCATAAATTAATAGGTTAAAGCTTTTCTACCTTCTTGTGTATATAAATCCACATATAAAATTTAACCGTTAACATTTACTTCACAAATATTATTCAAAGACAGACATGTCGCATTTGGCAAATATTATAAATATTGGAACCAAATTCGTTTAGCTAATACTTTCTACCTAGATACAATGATTCAAAAATTTGTCATTTAATTATAATTCGAATGTAACCCCCTCCCCAACAATTTATAAAATTGAAAAAATATAGAAATGTACATACAAGTAATCGAGCAAAAATTCTTTAATCCGAATAATAATTAAAGACTTGAATTGTTATGAATACTTTAATTAAAAATTCCTACAAAGTAATAATTTTTATCTATGACTGATACAGAAATGATTAAAGAAAAATTGTTAAATTGAAAATTTATTATTAAATTGAGAAGTGAATTAAATTTAATATTAATTACTGTATTTCTATTGTTTTAAATTTATTAAATATACGTGAAAGGCAAGTTATCGAAAAATTCAAGCTGAAAATTTAATAACAGGTTCAAAAATTCAATAACGGATATATAAATTTAAAAGCAATTTTTAAAAATGTTACAGTATCGACTTTTAGGGGCGTTTAAATTATAATTTTTATTTTTAACGACTTTAATTATCCACGGTATAAATAAAAATATTAATGTCTTTGAGTAGAATTTCTTCATCTATTATAACATAATATTATTAAATCAACACACACACACAGAAAGTAGGCATGTTAGGCAGTTTAGCAATATTTGTATTTATACAATCATATGTCTTTACGCGACCTTTCCTTCTTTCTTCTAGACACCAGTCTATATTCTTCGTATATACTTTTCCTTAAATTCTCATTTTGTATTTAGTGGTACACGATTTGTGATACGTAGCGAATATCATGTCGGAAAAAGAATTTTTCGGTACGGTCCAAAGTTGGATGTGGGATTATTTCTCGATAAAAGATAACGTTATATGTATGTCGGTATGCGATATTTGTCATAAAGACATAAGACATACAATAAATACTAACGATATGTTGTGTATGATGAAACATTTATCTGTTCATCATGAGCACATTGCAAAAGAAAAAATAATAGATTTGGAATCGTATTTTGAAAGAGTGCAATGCTCAACTGATGATGTAATTGATAGTATAATTAGTAATATAAAGTGCAAACATTGTAATCAATTCGATATGTCACTCCGAGTAAGAATTAATCAACCTATGCAAGAGCATTTAGAAAAAGAACATAATGTTACGATAAAGAATTGGATGTATCTTAAAGCCTGGCGAAACATGAAGACTGGAAAATATTATAATTTGACTAGGGGAACTACAGAATCAATCCAAAGAACAAGATCATGTAAGCGATGTGGCCATCATTTTCGACGTAGTAATCTGATCATCATGTTAAAGCATTTGATGCAAAGTCATAGCTTTATACCCTATATAAATTTGGATAAACTACCAAAAGGGTAAGAAAAACGGCAAAAATCGAATTTTATTATTTTACCCATTTTGAATCATTTATATACAGGGTGACCCATTTTAACTTAGGCAGCCAAATAACTCGAAAAATAAGCAAGATAGAGAAAAATGTTTTAGACAAAAGTTGTATGGTTTCGAGGGGGCCATAAGATGGTATCATTGGTTTGACCTTGAAGAGTCATTTGAAGGTCACGTGAAGGTCACTTCAATTTTTTTAAATGGAATACCCTATATATTTTTGTACATTCTTGTAGCTTATTTCGAGAGCTTTCCAAAACACTATAATTAAGTACCTTTCCGTTAAGTACTTTTTGAGTTATGATGCTTGAAATAATTTCTTAATTTTACATAAACCGTAAAATATCTTGTAAAATATTCACTTTTCGATTATCTTACCTTAATACTTTTATGTACAAAATAATGAGAGGAATCAATTGGTGTAAAGAAAACACATAGTTGTTTTTAAGAAAAAATATGGAATTGTTAATTGCAAATTACATATTTTTTCTTCGAAACAACTATGTGTTTTCTTTACACCAATTGATTCCTCTCATTATTTTGTACATAAAACTATTAAGGTAAGGTAATCGAAAAATGAATATTTTACAAGATATTTTACGGTTTATGTAAAATTAAGAAATTATTTCAAGCCTCATAACTCAAAAAGTACTTAACGAAAATGTACTTAATTATAGTGTTTTGGAAAGCTCTCGAGATGAGCTACAAGAATGTACAAAAATATATAGGATGTTCCATTTAAAAAAATTGAAGTGACCTTCACGTGACCTTCAAATGACTCTTCAAGGTCAAACCAATGATACCATCTTATGGCCCCCTCGAAACCATACAACTTTTGTCTAAAACATTTTTCTCTATCTTGCTTATTTTTCGAGTTATTTGGCTGCCTAAGTTAAAATGGGTCACCCTGTATACTATTGTATAATAATAAAAAGAAAGAATAATGTATATAAAACTATAAAATTCAGATATTTAGCACGTATAGCATGTATTTACGATAAATATTTGGTATATATATTTGAGTCAATTTAACTTATTGTTAGGTTACTACATATCATATTTAAAATATCATATATATATATATATATATATATATATATAAATTTAAAATTTATTAATTTAGTATCTTGATAATCGAGAGAGAAAGAGACAGAGAGAGAGAGAATTTGTAAAGTTTTAAATACAAATTGTGAATAAGTATGAAGAATTTTTTTAAATAATCGGGTAAAAATTTTGGTTTTTTGATGTAGAATTTTTAAGAATATTTAAGTTTATGATAATATTTTAATAAAAGTACTTTTTGACATAAAAAACAATAGTTGGAAAGTTTGATGATATATATTATACACATAATTGAAGCTATATTTTATAGTATTAATTAATACAACAATTTTTTTTATGTTCTGTACAGATTACTTCAGTCGAGATATCCTATACTTGATGCATCGAACAACAATCAATGCCCATCAACATCTGGCGAAACTGTTAGCAGCTTTGGAGGACCTGTCAGTAAACGTCAGTAAAATCAGTTATAATGCAAGCAGTGACGAAGATGATTAGTTAGCTACACCAAGCAACACCATAACATCGTTTCAACAGCCACACACATACAAGTTCGGTCTCTACATTTGATTTCTGATACTTTAGCACCATTATATTGTAATCAGGACACTCGATGTTCTCTTGTGAATATCATTGAAAGTATTGATAAAAACAATGAAAACAATGAAAGGAATTTTTAACATAATTCAAACAGACTTATAAATCTTGAAGGAGAAGTTAATAATATCGCTACACATCAATTAACCATCAGCAGTTAATTTAAGCAAAAGTCTGATTTTGATTTGATTATTATTTTTGATAGCTTTCATGAGATTTGATGGTTTGTTCAAATTACACATTACCCGAAAAAATAAGTGAGAGAATTAATGTGTTCTTGATGAATAATCTTTTTTTTTTGTACACGTTTTTTGTCGTAACATAACAAATTTATAATTATATCCATATTGTGTTTGACGAACATATAATTTATCGTATTTATCGTATATTAATCGTCTATTTTTATCAAGCAAAGGTTTCAAATTTTTATATTGTTTATATCATTTATATTTATAATTTATTAGATATAGATACAAACACGAACACACACACACACACACACACACACACACACACACACGTTCGCGTGCGCGCTATACACATCATCATATATATTATGATCAGAGTCTATATCTTGGCCGTTTTCCCCATTCCAAGTGCATGCTAGCGGCCGAGCGCCGCGAAAAGCAGTACCGTCTATGCCGGCCTAGTGATGGTAGCAAAGAGGGCAGCGTCGCGTAGAAAAAGAAAATATAATAATTTATTATATTATTTTTCATTTTATATAATATATATATTATTTTTTATTATATTATTTTATATATTATGTAATATATTTATATATTAATATTTATATATTATGTTATATAATATTAAATAAAAATACATTCTATGTTAATATATATATATATATATATATATATATATATATATATATATATTTGTTTTCTACGCGACGATGCTCTTTTTGCTACCATCACTAGACCGGCATAGACGATACTGCTTTTAGCATGCACTTGGAGTGGGGAAAACGGCACCAAGATCCGGACTCTGATTATGATCTACATATTATTAATTGTAGAATAATTTTTTAAACGTATTGCATGAACAAATATATTTATAAACTAGTAGATTTTTGTATTCAATTTGTTGAAAATTGCATTAAGTGTAGTGAAAATAATGTAAAATTGATACAAATATTTAAATTAAATGACATTTTTTGCATAATATTGTATCTTTTTAATTTATAATTATTCCAATACACACTTAAAAATTTATTATACATAATATTCGATTAATATATTTATCTCTTCTTATCAATATAACGTTTTATGCTTTGACACAGAACTAATTTCGCTAATTTCAAAACATTTTGCGGTTTTTAGTCGTGTCTATCGTAATACTTGCGATTGTGAAAATTTTTATATAATATCTTTTTAATTGATGATTATTATCGGCAAAATTAGTAACAAAATTAATAAGAAAATTAGTAACCTAATAAGCTCAGCAGGTAATGATAAAATATAAGATATATTAGACAGATTTAGATAGAAGATTTAATGCTAAACTATGCGTATCCATATTTACATTTATATAAAATTATTCATTTTTAATCTCTTCCTTTTTCTCTGTTATTGTCTTCCTTAAGAGGATGCCGGAGTCGCCTGTAATATCGACGAAAACACCGTAATTTTCGGAAGTATGCCATTTTTTATTGCCTGTATAGAATTAAAAATCCTTCTCCAGAATTGAAGTATACACGCAAACGGACACGGGAAAACTCTATATAGTACGAGATTTTATATTGAGAAAGAAAATAAGTGTAAAATAACATTTTTATTTATCGACATGTTAAAGCAACATGGCGTCAGAGCTGTCAACTTGTACAAATATTAGCTTCTTATAAAAGTTTTATAGCTTTTATGCATAAAACAGTAGTTTCCCCAATTGTGTACTGCACCGTAGAACATTGTAGAATTATAAAAACTGAATTTAGTTGCCTAATTAATAAATGGCATTCTTCCGAAAATTTCAGTCCGTATGTACCTGAAATATCGGTAAAGTAGAGTGGAAAAAGCAGTGCATCTTCTTTATAAATAACGTGATAGAGAGAGATACGGGATGAGAATTAGATGAGGGCGCTGTAATCGTGTAAGAGTTCGCCGTTCAGTACAGGATCCCCTTAATCTTCGTTATAAGTTTTAGTATTTATATATCACTTTATTCCTTTCAAAAGAAATACACTTTTAAAACATACATAAAAGCTCATCATATTTTATATATTTATGATAGTAATATCTCACAATAAATTAGGTATAACAATATGAGATAACATTAAATAATAATGGTCAGTTAATGCATAATGTACTTTTGGTGGTAAAACATTTACAGTGACAATATTTTATATATTTCATATATATATTTCAGAGAGACAGAGAGAGAGAGACCTACTATAAAATTTACGGATTCGTAATGCAGTTTATCATCAGTCCTAAGCTCCAGAGTGACAACTTAGAATGAAGAAGGGAAAGAGAGAGAGAGAAAAGTACAATTTGCAACATCTGTGCGCACCTAGCGTGACGTATTCTTGAATGGTCACGTCTAACCAGGTATGCGATCGAGAGTTAAGGCCGGTAACGAGATCGTTTCTTCGTGAAAGTCGGCGACTGGTGTGCCCAGCCCGGGAACTGGCGGGAAATGCCCGATTCCAGCGGACGATCGAACCTCGATATAAAAAGACCAGCGGTCTCTAATAATTCGCGCGATATCCGCCGTGTCTCGTTGATGCCCATGGCTTGCGTAAAACGGGTTAATGGAAGGGTCAATGATGGAGAGAGAAGATATTAATAAACATCTCGACAATGGATGTGGAATGCGCGTTCGCGAGGCTTCGTTTTGCAATCCGGGGATTGCGGCCGCCGACTCAATTTAACCTGCCGAAGTACCGATTCATTATCTCCGTCAATTTCTCCCCTTACGTACACTTTCGTCTGATTGATAATGGACAAACTGACCATGCGCCTCATTCTGTCCTCTCCAACTACGTTATTAATTGCCGTCTCGCGACGTGACGTAAACTCTTTCTTTTGCAACAATTCATTTTCCCCTGTCGCAAGTATATATTATTCTACTGTGAATTGAGTTACTTATAACAATCGGTATCATTTCTTATGAAAAACTTTACCTACAATTCCAATTCCCGTGTAAATCTAAAAATTAATGTGATAATAAAGCTGTTATTCTCATAGGATAATCTCTTGCAATCTTGGTCTTACGCAACATTTCCGGATAATAATTGTAACGCTACTTTGAATGTCAGAAATGACATTTGCTGAAGTCTTTATTTCTTGTCAATCGACAAAAACGGAATCTCGCAAAATATATCAATAATAATCCCACATAATTATATAATTATATAATTTCGCATTTTGATTTATTGACCTATAATTATTTTCTAGTTTGCGTTACGTATCACGGTAATTGTAAAACAGACTAATGCGTTTGCATATTAGATTACCACTTTATTATTCTATCCGCATGATTATTTACATAATTTGATACAAAAGGATGTGATAAAAACTTAATTTGTCTTTTATAATCTACCTATTATCTAAAGGTTTTGCTAGTATAAGACGAGTCTATAAAGTTCTCTCGTAAGTTTTGATCCCGCACAATATTTCTGTATGCTCGAAATATAGCGATTATCCTCTATCGTATCGTTGCAGATTTTTTACGAATCATCATTAAAGGAATATTCCTTGATTAATCACGTAGCAGATAAAATTGCCCAGATAATAATTATAATCAATATAACATTTTATCTTCATTTGAAGAAATTTTCTTTCATCAGTCTGATTGCTCTTAATATTTTTTTCTTATTAAATCTAAGACATCACCCATCTCTTCACACGTCGCTGGATAAAATAAAATTATAACATACGTGTATAATCTGTATAATGTAACGATTGCTTGCTTGTATAAAGACAGAGGTAAATGTTTCAATTATTACATTCGTCGTTCACAAAAAAACGCATATAGATCATACAGCTGATTAGATTCCAATCTCTCTGTTGCAGGATGTGTCGTTACTTCGTTCGATGAATTTTTTGCGGAAGGAAAATCCGGCGATCACGCCGCGATCCTTTTGATCCTCTTCATCCTCGCTGCCGGCCTCGAAGTCAATAGGGTTATTCGGTAAATTATTGCGTTGTACGATATCTCATTGTGAAAATCTAACAAAGAAGACGCGTCGAGGAAACGCAACATCTCTATCTCCGACGTTAATTTCTTTTGCGATATTTTTTCACGCGCCCGGCCGTGTTAATTACGAGGCCGCGTAGTATTCCAATCGATAGCAGCTCGTGCGCATTGAGAATATAAAGTGATAAGATCTTAATTTCCGCAACAACACACGAAGCCGCGCTTTGGCTAATTTTCCGCGCGAGGGTAAAGTTTAGCCTGCCCCTCCTCTCCTCCTCTCACTCTTTCTTTCTCTCTCTTGCGGTAAACCTTGACCTTACGCATCGCTTTTCTGCTTGTTCGAAGTAATATATTTCTCCTCTTCTGTAATGATACTGTCGAATGTTCACATCAATGTCATCAAAATAAGTCGTCAAAATATATTTTGACAATTCTTTTTGTAGAAAATATATATTTATATTAATTTCATACATTTTTTGCAAATTTTTTAGGCTTATTAATAAATTATAAATTTATCTCGAAATTTTTTTAATTGTAAATATTAGATATATACATCTTTAATTTAATATTTTAATTATTCTTTTTCTTTACAGATACAAATATTAGAAAAAAATAACTTAAACAATTATTAAATTTGTGATGTATCTATAATTTTTCATTGTGATATAAAAATATAATTTTAACATTTTTTTCTTCATTGTTATTTTTCGGCAATATAAAGATAATAATACACGGGAAGCGCAGATACATTTAATCCAGACGCATTTGCTGTAAAGTAACCGCAAGATAAGCAAACCTCACATTATTTTCGCTCGATGAGGAAGAAAAACATGCCCCGAACAAAGCTCCCAGCGGGGCCGATTCTTCTTTCTTTCCGCGCGAATCTCGAGGGGTCGTGGCTCTTAACGGTCCGCGGCATATTGCATCGGTCGGTTTGCCATGTATATTTACTGTTTGAAGATTCAAATGGGCATTAAAGTCCATGGTTTTGCGCGCACACGCGCATCCGGACAGACAGGAGTGCACAGCGACAATGAGGCATAACGCGCGGGGTAACGAGCGCGAGTTATGTCCCGTCATAATTTGCAATTTAGATTTCATTATTACCCGGTGGTGCATCGACGCGTACATCGCTACCGCGGATGCACGTCGGACGCAGGTCGACGTGTTTTCGTATCGATAATCTTACGCGTCTGATAGAAAGCGAGTGAACTTTCTTGTCGTCTCCCGAGTAGCCGCTGAACGACACACTTACAAAAGAATTTTTAATTTTTAATTTTTGATTATTCTGTCTTACCACGAAATTCGAAAAACAAAATCAAAATTTTTAAATTAATTATCAAGATAATATTGTCTTTATTATGTATCTTGTCAAAATTATTAAGACAATTAAAATATGTATATTTATAAATTATATAGAAAACTGAACGATACACTTACAAAAGAATTTTTAAGATTAGGTTTGCATGAGATATTAAAATTATCATGTCTTGATATTGTTCTGTCTTGCCTCGAAATTCGAAAAACAAAATCATGATTTTTTAATTAATTACCAAGATAATATTGTCATTATTATGTATGTTGTCAAAATTATCAAGACAATTAAAATATGTATATTTATAAATTATATAGAAAACTGAACGACACACTTACAAAAGAATTTTTAAGATTAGATTTGCATGAGATATTAAAATTATCATGTCTTGATATTGTTCTGTCTTGCCTCGAAATTCGAAAAACAAAATCAAGATTTTTTAATTAATTATCAAGATAATATTGTCATTATTATGTATCTTGTCAAAATTATTAAGACAATTAAAATATGTATATTTATAAATTATATAGAAAACTGAACGACACACAAAAGAATTTTTAAAATTAGGGGTTTGCATGAGATATTATAAAATTATCATGTCTTGATATTATTCTGTCTTGGCACGAAATTCGAAAAACAAAATCAAAATTTTTTAATTAATTATCAAGATAATATTGTCTTTATTATGTATCTTATCAAAATTATTAAAACAATTAAAATATGTATATTTATAAATTATATAGAAAACTGAACGATACACTTACAAAAGAATTTTTAAGATTAGGTTTGCATGAGATATTAAAATTATCATGTCTTGATATTATTCTGTCTTGCCTCGAAAAACAAAATCAAAATTTTTAAATTAATTATCAAGATAATATTGTCATTATTATGTATCTTGTCAAAATTATCAAGACAATTAAAATATGTACATTTATAAATTATATGAGAAAAATAGTTATGTATTATATTATATATGAATTGAAAAAATTGTATTGAATATGTAAAAATATTGTATTTAATAAAATTATATTTAATCTATAAAAATATTTATATTAACAAATTTAGAAATAATTACAATAAATAGGATAAATATAATAAATAAAATAAACAATATGAAATTTTACTCAGCTACGCAAAACTTTGCGTATATTTCACATTCTTTCGGAAGATTCACTCGAGACAAGATTAGAGAGCTCTCGAAAATTTTCAATACCAATACAATATTTTTACAAATAATGTCTCGTGCAACCTTAAAGAATTTAAGATGAATAAATAAGCCAACTGACTCCTAGTCATACAAGGCTAGTAATTAAACGAGATTTTCTACTGAAAAATTCTCCTTTGTTGCGCATCCCGCGGCGAATAGCAAGCCGGATTCATATAAATCAGTTGAGGATGAAAAGATTAACGCGTTCGAGACGATGGGAGGCGGCACGACAACATCTTCCGCAGATTTCAGATTACTCTCCGCGTCGGAATGGCGCCTCAAATGAAACCAAGCGATGGGCGCGCAAAAGTGTGCTAACGACGTGCAAATCTCCCTCGAGCGTGCATTTCCGCATTGCGTGCGAGTCTTTAAAGCGCGGAAAAAGGCGCCTCGGAACACGGCGAGACGTACGAAGCGCAGGCTCCGAGTAACGATCGCGGTTAACGGTACCGCAAATTGGTGTAGTAAAGGACCTGCGAGGTCCTATGGGAATGTCCGATGTTTGTACGCTTATTGGCATAACTAAAGCGACGTCTTCGTCTAAAATCGAACGAATAACGTATCTCTTGATTCATCGTATTGAATAAAAAAAAGCAAAACAAAATCTCGATATATTCTCTCTTTCTTTAGTACGGATTTTAATAAAATTTATTAAAATCCGTATTAAATTTTTCTACGATATTCTATTTTGATTGAATCACAAATTTAATAACAGAAAATCAAACAGAAAAGCTAATTACAAGATACAAGCGAAGGAACCACAGCTCGTTTAACCTGCGTCTTCTTACGTCGCTTTTCTAATCGCGCCATTATCTTCTTGCCAAGATCACACCGTGATCTAAACACGGCTCTTTAAATATGAAATTATGCAACAGGAAATATTTACCGATTGTTTCATAAGAATCTTGTCACCATTCTGACATCTAAATCTTGCGTAATACGTACTCAATGTAATTTTCTAATGAGAAAAAATGGTGTGCTAGTATTCTAAGATACTATTTATGTTTTACAAGAGAGAGATATATTCGCAATTCATAAGTTATTTTTAAAAAATTCCATATTTTATACAGCTCATCCTATTTAAAAAAAATTTGAATTATTTTAACACATTTCGTTTTTTACACAAATCTTTTTTCAAAGATGATTATATTTATATTCCTGCTTAGTGATTAAAATTCACGCTACTAAAGTATACACGAATCCCTGTCAGACATATTCCTTAATAAAGAACGCTAATTTGTAGGCTTGTTTGGCTAAACTTGATTTGAATATTTGGAGGGATGCGCTAAATCTTTACAACGACGTGCCTCCAAATTTGGATGGTGGATCGAAGAATGTCTTTCTCAGTGCAATGTCCTGCCGAGGATTTCTCCTGCTGGCTGGCACTATACGCGAGGTTCTTTCGGTCTGACTCATGTACCGGTCATTCGAGCCTCTCTTCTTTCCGCCGCATTCCCATTTCATTCCTGAAAGACTATCAAGACTCGTCGTCTTTCGGATGCAAGAACGTGGAAGATGAGGATGTAAGCGAAAGGACATCCCGGAGAGTCGGATCCTTCGCGACAGATGCTTTTCTCCCGCCCTTGCATTCAATCTTATCGACTTCAAGATCTTATTAGTTGCATTTTGTATTAAATACAATAAAAAAATATTCTCACATCCTTCTTTTATTATCTAATTTTAGAATACTTTCTATAAAATAAACATGCATTTCCATATTATTTTTATTATCTTTACGCTCCTAAGAAAGAAATAAGTAAATTTTCTTTTCTCTCATTTTCACTCAAATATTCCAATAGGATGCAGCGATATTTATAAATATCTTTCTCATAATTAATTCATAATTAATTCAGAAAAAATCTCTCAACAATTAATTTCAGAGACACCAGCTATCTTTAATCTTAGTTCTAATTTTAATATTAGAAAGTTAAATATAATCATCTGAATTGAAGTCTCTTAATCTGTAATTAAAATTATAAGTGCCATTCAGCGGAAATAATTATTAACGGCACACAGTTAAAACGAAAGTCTACATTTAAAAAGTATATGTAAAAAGTCAACAAATACACATATAATTTATCAACGTTCAACGAGAAGAATTAATGACGCAGAACTAAACAAAGAAAAAGAAAAGTTCGAACATAAATTATTTTATCCGAGGAAATCAAAGCGTACATAAAGAATCCTTGTCATACGCATTTAATCCTCGTGTTCCCACGTATGTCGCGGAAGTGTTTTCCTAAAATAGGTGCGGAATATACATCGCCCGGTTTGCCTTTTAACGCATTTATCTTGCGGCTAAGCGATATTTACGACACAGTCGGCGATCTTGCGCGTCGTTATCCTTATCGAGCACTCCTTAGATAGGAATTCAATCTTGGTTACGGCGAGGGAGCGAATAACGCGTATATAAATGTAAACGAGGCGCACCAACGCCATAATCCGCGAGTGCGTATGCGAAGCGTGAAACCGCGTAACGCGTCGGCACGTATTCGCTTAAAAGGACTCGAAGGTGCGACGCAAACCCGCTTACGCATTTTCCTGGAACGTCACAGCAGCGCAGATTTCGCGCGTATTTTATCACGCGTATTTTCCTCGCGAGTCAGGTGAACGTTCCCCAGCTGCGCAGGATGACACTTCACGAAGGTCGGTTAGACGGCCTTACTAAGGTCGCGCGTGACGAATTCGGTATGCGACTTGTTCCTTTCCTTTCGCGCGAATCCGAACAGATGTTGGCAACAAATTTCTCGTCATTCGAGTAAATAGTAAACGAATAATAAGATTAAAAATTGCAGCTAATAAGGACTATATGTTCTTTAATTAATTTGTAATTGATATTTCCAAGTTATTTATATTGGAATTTATATTGGAATTATAGAATTTATATTGGAATTTATATTTTTTATTTTTTTTTCTATAACAATGTTGAATGAAATATTATTGAATTTATATAAATAGCACGATACTTTTTTCTGATTAATTTATAAAAATTTAATTTCTCTCTAATAAGAATATAAAAATGTACAAATAATAATTGAGAAACTTTTTACATTCAAATAATTTTTTTCAAAGAGCCTTCTTTATTTGTGTAATAAATTTGTCATTAAACAGATGTAATTTGTTTTACGGACATTTTATAACAATACTAAATATGCGAGTAATAATAAAGTCGCGCATGTAAGGAGAGAAAAATTTCCTTGAAATTTGCATAGTAATTTCAAAGTTACACATTCACTTGTTTGCATTTTGTTCACGTACTATTACACGTATAATTATTCTCACCTACGTATCGCTACATGGCATCGAGAACTCGTGACGACAGCGCATGTGTAACATACCGTGCATATCGTATTTTTTATCCCGTCACCAAGTAAGTTTATAGATGTAGTAACATCACAGTGTGTTAATAACTTCCTAACAGTAATTACACGTTTCGCCGCTTCTGTTACTTATCCAGTATCAGTATCCCCGACGAGATATTAGTACTTTCACGTCGGGCGTTCCGCCGAGAGCGAGAAAAAGAGAGATCGTGACAATGTATAATAAACGACCCATCCGATTCAGCCGGCTCTGCCAGAGAGGCGGAAGGGATTTTCGTCGATTCGAGACAATTGCTCCGATCATTTTCTCTATTACCGTAGTCGGCGCGGTACGATCGCACTCTCGACGCCGCTCTCAGCCCACTTTCGACGAGGAGGCTACGACCTTAAAGGAAGTAAAAGCCCATTTAAAGACTGCGCGAATTTTTGTGACCCACTGTATACGTGGAACGGCCACCTTGGCCGTCGGCTAGCTTTCCATCGGTGAAAGCTCTCGCAGGCTTTGTGAAACGAAGACGACAACAAGATACGCGCGCACTTGTGTGTGTCGTTACGTTACGTACGTACGAGGATAGTGCAAGAGAGACCGAGGACCTTCCTCAATGTGCTCGATGATAGCCGTCTACGTACGTATACATCGATGAAAAATTAACGCCGCGCGATTTATCGACCGACAACATTGTATTAAAGTGCATTTCTCATCGATCCGCAGCCGGCCATTATGTGAAAAGTATACTGTTATACGTCGATATCGTCCGCCAGACCGGTTGCTCTTATTTACTTACGCGCATCGATAAATTTCTACAGGGTGCTCGTCAATGGATATATTCTCTCGACACATATCTGAAGATATTTCTTATTTATTTGCTAAAAGATCGAAACACAAATATCTCCCCTAATCGACTAGAAAAGAGGCTCTTGGTTTCCAGAATATAAATAAATGGAGTGCTCTTTAATTTTAAATCTTCTAACGGAATCTTGATCTACGATATAGCCTAAAAGCTGTGAAGAGATACGGCGCCTAATTAAATGCTGGCCTAATGAAATCATTTGAATTTTCGGCCAAAGAAATGTCGGATATTGGAGAAACATGCGCTTACGAAACATTCTCGTTACGTACGAACACCCTGTATACGCGGTGCGGCCAAAGCGACTTCTCCCTTTTCTTCTGTATGACTTATACGTGATATGAAATTTATATGCGATCTGAATTGCAAATACGCGTGCCGCGAGCCCATCATCAACGGCCTCCCCTATGATGTCCTGGAAAAGTCGTAAAACAGGGGAGGAGGAAGGGGAAACACGCCTCGTTTTACAGCGCGGATCCAGCGATCTTGGTCGATAAAGGAGAAACTGGAAGGGAAATCTCATTAAGCAGCATGCCCGTAAACGATAACGGCGCCGTTAATGGTTCATGGACGATAATTAACGGCCTAGATCGGGGCGGCGATCCTCTTTTTACCGCCAACAATGATCCTTTCGCGCGGGGCCTTGACGGGATTTCAATGCCATTCATACTTCTCATATCCGCTCTTCGTTAATCGCGACTAACGATGAAGACTACGGGATGCATGCGTGATCGGTGTACAATTTACGCAAGACCTCAATTTTCGCGTAATTAGAATCTTAATCGTTCCCTTCCTTCAACGAATATTGGAGGCACTTTGCGTCACGGTTATTTGAATACATTTAGGCGAAAAGCGTGTGGTTGTAATTACGAGTAAAGACACGTTACACATCGATGTATGTTGCACTTTGTGCATATTCCCACGAATCCCCACTTGTTAACATAATTCTTCCACTACCTGAAACGACAGATTGAAAACGCGTTTAGGCGCCACACTTGGGCGCCATATTTTTCGACCTCTGCGAAGTTGGCCCTTCGTTCTTCGAATTTGAAAAAAATTATTAGAGTTCTGGGTGCCCCCCGATTTCCGAAAAAAATTTTTCACGTCTCGAGTCAAAAATCAATTTTTTTGGAAATCCGACGTTCTATTCAGAGTTCTGGGTAGCCCTTCACGAGTTCTAAAGATTATTATTAAGACTCAAAGAGTTAAAACCAAAATTGTAAAAGTTCCCGCCAATTTTCGTCTTTTAAGTCGAGAACTTTAAATATAATTTTTGTAATATTTTGAGCAAAACTATTTTTGAAACTTATCTAGAACTATAGAACTATTAGAAATCAAAGAACTCTAAAGAAATTTGCATTTTTTATATAATAGGGGGCGTCGTGAAGTTAGCCCCCCATTTTTAAAATTGTGTTTTCTTTACTTTAAATGACGGAATTCTCTCTAAAATGGACTGGGAATTCTAAAACTCTAATAATTTTTTTCAAATTTGAAGAATGAAAAGCCAACTTCACAAAGGTTATTTTTCAGTTATTTTATTTTTTTACAGTGTTATGTTAATGAATTCTCTATTATATTTTCTTTTATTAGATACTTCCTTCATTAGCTTTTTTTACCCCTATGTTTATAATTGCAACATCTCTTTGATCAGGATTTTTTATAATTAATTACCCTTTTCCTTCAACTTATATTGTCTTGTATTTCCTGTTTATTGTATATCGAGCAATCTTGTTTTTAACGTATCATTCACGATAATATCGCAGTCTACTAACTATAGTTTATATGCCGAGCATAAAGCGTCCCTCGTATGCTGGCAGATGATCAAAGCAAACAGACGATAAGCAGACAAGATGACGAGAACGAGAGAGCCAGATGAGAGGAAGATGGAAACGTGTGTACATACTTGAAAGGTAAGGTACTTTTCTTCCTTCCACGAGGCGAGCGCTTAGATGAGTGATCACGCGACGTATAGCGTGAGATTTTCCGATATTTTTAATAACAATCGCGCGATCCTATCTACGAGACGAGCGAGATTCGAAAGAAATTGCGGTAACGGAGTTGGGTCGGTACCGCTAGAAACAGCCGATGCCAATCTGGCAAATCTGCCGAGATGCGGTTAGCGCGGAAATCGTGCTTACGAGAAAGACGAGAGTCGCCTGTATTGATTATTATTATAAAATCGACGCTTTCACGTTCCCGTTGAAATAAATCCTAGTCAAATATCCCTCGCGCGAGCGAAATCGATTATCATAATGAACAACTTTATGCGTCAGCAAACATATTTGCATCTAGAGTGTCGTGTTATTTTCTCATATTTACACATCGCTTACCGTTCGTTTTTGTTGGAAGCGAAATTACAATATTAGACAATCGGGGAAGAAAAACAAGATTCTAATAAAGTACATGATTTATCGCTCGTTTGATAAAATTTTGTTTGAACTCTGATCGACCCGAACGACCTATTCCATTCGTTGAAGAATGTTTGTATATGTTTATGAGGTATTCTAACAGGCCAGTTCGTTAAGGCTGTCGAATTAATGAGCGACCTGTTGAGGATAAACGGCTATATAAAAAAATAGGTCAACAACCTACGTGAAAGAAAGCGGCAATCGGAAACTTTATCACGGAATTCAATATAAATGTAAGAGAAAAAAATAAAAATAATATACACGTGATAATATTACGCAAGTATAAAAAGTTATACATTAATAATTAATTGAATAAAAAAATAAATAACTATTAGAGAGAGGAAGGCAAATTGTAAATTCTTATAATCGAAAAATTTTACCTCTCTTTTCTACAAGTTTACAAATATTAAAAAAAATAGTTACACATGCAAAATACATGCTTTATTTTCCTTCGCTAAAATTAATAAGTCTTGATTGTTTTATTTGATATTAAATATAGAATTTCTATTTCTGTATATATATATATATAAATATTTATTCTCGAAGAAAAAAAGAATTGATTATTTACCATATCTGTGATATTAAATTGTAATAATAAGATATATGAAAAAAAAGTAAAAAATCATTGTATTTTTAATGGAGAATTTTAATAAATATTTATTCTAAAAAAAAAAAGAATTGATTATTTACCATATCTGTGATATTAAATCGTAACAATAAAATATATGAAAAGAAAGTAAAAAATAATTGTATTTTTAATGGAGAATTTTAGTTAATAATCTAGAATTTTAATATTATATTTCACATATTCGTTCCCATAAAATTAATGAAACTAAATAAATAAAATTAAATTAAATTTGCATTCTTCAGCGTCTTATACATTCTTATCCAGAAATAGCACTGTAACGTGGAGTTCATCTCGCAATACGATGTTTTAATGATTGTTTCAATCGACATTTATAGAGCGCGTTTATTGGTTCAGTCCCCCCCGGGTCAACGAAGCAAGAATAATTTAAAAAAATCGCACCAAGATTTCACTACAATAACATCTCTCTTCCTCCTCACTCGTTTTCATCTCTTTCTCCTCGGCTTTGTGAAGCGCGTTCGTAATGCATAGTACGGTTATCTGGCACATTCATAGCGTGAATTACGTGATTAATCTCACTTATGAGGTATTTTTGCCGACGCCCAGTTAGGCGCTCCCTCGTAATCATACACGCGGAATTGTAGCCTGAAAAATGACGGCTTCGTTTATTTCTAACGAGTCATCTATCTTCGCGACGACGCCTTCGCCATCTTTTTGCCGCACGCTTTCTATTTAATTACACGTTGTGTTTTCTATTTGATATGCTTTATACGCGTCGCCTATCGGGAAAAAGTTTCCACACGCCTATGCGTTATGCGTGTACGCGCTTCAAAGTACGCGCGATTATATGACTGTATTTACGCGGCCACGTGCGTAACGTTTATAGCAGCGCATACCACGAGAGTGATTATGCTCGGCCATCGTAAATGCCATGGCGAAACGATTTCTCTCTCTCTCTCTCTCTTTCTTTCTCCTTCCACAAGCGTTACGAGAGCCCGGAGGATCCAGGAAATTGGATTAAGTCTTAAATGCATCCTTACGCACTCTGTAGCACGAAAGATAACAGTCGCGCTTATCGTCCATTTGCCTTCTACGCTACATTTCTAAGTTTACTCAAAGAGACATGTATGCAATTACGTTCTATAAAAGAAAATCTTATGCCAATAAAAGCTTTTAGAGAGCAGTACAAAAGTAAATCTTCCTAAAAGTATAAATGACACTATTGTAATGTGTTAAGATGCGATAGAAAACACAAGTGATGGTGATAATTTCCTTCAAATGATGGACGTACAGATTTGAGTACTACTTGCTATTTTTACCTGTCATACATACAAATAGATACCTTTACATTTTTCTCACTGGAATATTCAAGATTGCTTATTTTTTATCTCTACACAGAAAAAAAAGAAAATATATTTAGTTTTAACATGGAAATCTTGAAATGAGATTATATTGCGTTAATTAAAGAAAGATATAATTGCTCGAAGAATTGCTTACTTGAATGAAGCCATTTTATATAGTTCAATCAAGAAAAATATATTCTTATAATTGAAGATTTAATTTTCTTGAATGGAAAAGAAACAATGTTAGATAGAAAATAACATTTTTAAATCAAAGATTATAATTTTCTCAAAGTAGAATTAAATAATTATATATTCTTGAGGTGACAATTGCAATATTAAAATAAGACTATAATATTGTTGAAATTTAAAATTATTAAATTCTTCTAAGAAGATTATAAATTGTTGCGTATATACGAAACAATGAACGCGTTAGTTTAAGTATATAAGTTTTGATTTGACACTTATTTTTTTTCTGTGTAATCGAACGCAAAAACCGATTCATCTTGACGACTATATCTAAATTTTTCCACGGAGTCAATAATATGCAACCGATAACGATTTCGATCGACTCTGACGTCCAGCCATCGCGAAGAATGCGATCGAGGGTTTCCGCGCCGATAGGGATCTCGATCGTTGATCTCAGATTAATCGTACATGAACGCATCTGAAGAAGTTCCAACTCTTATAAGCGGCGTTATAACTTTCACGCGGTCGATTATTAATTTAACGCTATCGTGATCCTGACAAGTCCACAATCGGCAATTAGCCCGGAAGCCTGTGGTGCGTTGACATTGAAAGATTAATTTAATCAAGTTCGCTAAGATATATATGAGCATTAAATCCACGATCATTTTCTTTTATAGTAATATAAAAACAATTGTTATAAAAAAGTTTGTTCGTACATTGACAGATAATACGTTCCTCATTACAAAGAGAATTAATTTTCATCATTAAATATTAAGTAATAGTTTTTTAATCTTATAAGCAATAAAGTAATATTTTTTTGTAACAGTGATATTTCTGTCGCAATTTATTCACTCAAATATAAGGCAGTAATAAATTTTGTGTCACGTAAGCAACACGTTAATAATATTTTAGTGCGCCTTTAGTAATGAACGGTCGGTTGCACATATATCCGCGAAAAAAAGAAATTAAAAAAAAATACAAATACAGAATATCTTAGAGAAGTGAGGTAGTTTACAAAGTGATGTTCCTCTGTTACGTAAGATATATGCAAATATCCCCATGAAATACGCGTTTGACCAGCGACTTCCATGTATCGGTTAAGGATACAGTTTACACATTTACCTTGAGTATCCCCGCAGAATTTCTCACATAGACGGCGAATCTCTCTCTCTCTCTCTCTCTCTCTCTCTCTCTCTTTCTCATAATTATTCTAAGGCGAGAACTATACTCCATATGATGGAGTCCGTACGAGACATGCCGGAAGAAATATGGAAAGCGGAGAGTTTGATCGCAGTTGATTATGTTCACTCATTATATGAAATTATCGGAGAAATACATCAGTTCGTTCGAAAGTTTTAACGTCGAGAATTTATGGGATATTCGTTAACAGTATGTTATATATATGTAATAAACATTTTCGCGATTATTATTGAAATTAAAGAGCATTAACTGTGATTGAAAAATATCAAATCTAGGAAAATATATTAATATAATGTTTCTCAAATAAAAATTACAAAAAATACTAGAATAAATTATTATAAAATGGCAATAATAATTTTAGATGAATTTTACGATATCTGCAAACTATTCCATAATTATTGTAATTATTAAAATTCAAAAGTTTCAGAAATTTAATAAAAATTATATAAATTAAAAATTAATCTATAAATTGTTATCAAAAATATGTTAATTGAAATAAATACAACACCTGATATCTCGGATAAAAAAATAATAGGCGTTAAATTTTCACTAATATCTTTCATATCTCGAGAGATTTATCTTTCGACTTAACACATTGCTTTTCGAAAAGTTGTGCAATAAAGACCTCGTCGCGGGCGAAGCAATACTAGTGAAATTTCGTAACTTACTGTAATTTCGTCACATATATCAGTACACAACTTTTCCTCGTGTTTGATCGCGAGACTCGAAGGACTCGAGGTCAAAGAAGATCGAAGATTAACGGTGGCAATAAAGCTCTTTCGTCAAACTTCATCGATCGCAAGATTCGACCCGGTCTCTCAAGACACGACCGGATACGGCGCAACCGCTCTCGGAAGATACTCATCGAGAAGGCAACGCGAGAGAGAATTTGCCGTTGCAACGAATCGATATCTCGATCCTCTCTCATCGATCGCGGATCAAACGATCGGCCGCGGAGTTTAACGCCCTGCATGTAGGCTACTTTGCAGTTTCGCCGTGCACGGTGAAAGTGCACGCAGGCGCGCACGCGTGTGCGTGTACGCATACATTCGGAGATCGGTCAGGCGGGTCGTTTCGCTCCATTCGCCTCACGTGTCCTCTTGCTTCGTATCGTTCGTTTACGCACGTGGCTCGCATTGACATCAGGGGAGAAAAATATTTTCCTCTGCAGGAAAAACAAGAAAAATGCGACAAAAGAGACCCGAGTCTTTAGCACATTTACATAACATTGGATGAGCGGAAACTAAAAGATAGCTCATTTATATCATCTCATTTTTCCGAAGGATAGTCTGGAAAATTTATACTATTAATTATAAAAAATGTAAGAAAATATTTTGTTATTAATCCTAGGAATAATTGTTGAATAATGGGGATAATTGAGCAGAACTGTCATAACTCTCGCTAAAAAAAAACTAAACGTCAATTTCCAAAGATTTTATAATTGTCGAATTATTTTATATTTCAGTGTAAAAATGTTGCAATAAAATCTCTTTCTTAAATATAATTCAGTTATAATATATATTATGTAATAAAAATTTAATATTATTAATAATTTAATATTATTTCAGTTGAAATCTAAATTATGTATACATATGTAGATATATTTTCTATATTTTACTTTCTCTCAGATTATTAGTTTGATTTAGGTTACGTGCGCTTTCTCGTATTACAAACTGGTTCCAACGGTCCAAAGATACGATCGTAACGTGCTAATAAATCTGCTAAACTATAGCAAAATTTTGTTTTCCAGAGGAAGTTCAAAGGCCTCAACTTTGGCAGTTTCAAGCGAGAATCGTCGCGAACGTCGCCTTTTCTCAATAATTCAGTGCGTGTCTGGAGTTGCGAGGAGCGCGATGTTTTATTCATGGGGTGTTCGCGTTGTCCTTTTGTAATTACACTAGCCTGCGCATAGGTGTCTCGATTTTTGATTGGAAATTCGATTCAATCGCGCGCGCGACGAACGAAATAGTATCCGCATCTAACATGTATATGCGAGGGGCAATAAAATATTGCGCGATAATAACAAATTGCTGCCACTGGAGCTACAGTTACTCTCTTTCTCTCTCTCTCTCTCTTCCCCTCTTTCCGTCCTTCTCCCGCTAGCTAGTAGGATTAATTAACGATAATTGCGGAGCTCACGAGCGTGAAGGTACGCGTCGCTTGATTGAATGATTTATTGTTGATCGATTTTATTTAATCGAACGTTCATTTACTTTCCGTTGCACAGCGAAAGTTATCTCGAAACTTAAAAACGATTATTCGCTACTTATCGATTTAACTTTAGATAAATTTTCATTTATATATCTGTTTTTACATCTATTATGTTTAATCTAACAACGAGATCATTAACCTCGAAAGAGTTAAATTTTGTAAAATTCTTGTATTTTTTGAAAAAAAAATATTGAAAAAAGTTAAAAAGTAATCGTTATATATTCATTGCTTTCTAACAGTATAAATTATATTATTCATTATTATTATATACATACATGATGATCCAATTTATAAATGGATTTTTTCTGCAAGTACAACAAATGAGAAAAAGTACGTAAAAAATCAGGGTAGTTTCATTTAAAAAAATGGAGTTGATTTTGAAATTTCCAAAATGCCTCCTCCCCTTAAAATAAATGCAATATCTGATATCCTTCTCGAAATAATTCAATATGTGCTCCTTTTTTATTTGTTGTACTTTCAAAAAAAAATCCATTTATAGATTATAAAAAAATATATCACACCTTGTATAGAAGCTAAGATAAACAAAATATTCCGAATATTGTATTTTTAAATATAATATCAGTAAATATATAAGGTCCGCCAAAAGTACGTAAAGTTAATTGCAAATTACATTTTTTTTTTTCGAAACAATTATGTGTTTTCTTTACACCAATTGATATCTCTCATTATTTTGTACATAAAAGTATTAAGGTAAGATAGTAAAAAAATGAATATTTTACAGGTATTTTACGGTTTATGTAAAATTAAGAAATTATTTCAAGCCTCATAACTCGGAAAGTACTTAATGAAAAATAACTTAATTATAGTGTTTTGGAAAGCTCTCGAGATAAGCTATAAGAATATATAATGAAAAGTAGGGGGTTCTATTTAAAAAATTCAAAGTGATTTTTATGTGACCTTGACGGTGCTATTCAAGGTCATCCTAATATTGCTTTGTAATGCGTAACTTAAAGCCCTACAACTTTTGTTTGAAACATTTTTCACGAAAATGTATATTTTTCGAAATATTCAGGCGTCCCGGTACTTTTTGGCGGACCCTATATATTTAAACGCTTTTAACATCATTTCTACAGTCAATGTGCTACCTAACGAATACGAAATTGCACACTCGTTCTTTTAAAAAATACTACTTCACAGATATTACCTTGTAAAAGATTGCGTAAAAGTTGAATAGACGAGGGAATACGAACGTATCATTTTAACCTAACGCAATTATTCATTCAATAGCCGCACGACGACACTTCTCGTCGCTACTATCTACTGGAATATTGAATCACCGATTATCTAGATGGTACTCAGAGAAGGAAGCGAGTCGACTTCATAGCTACAGGGCGCAAAGGACGGCGCCTCCATTCCATAAACGCGGAGTCTCACGCACGAGATATGAAAATGCGTCCCCGTAGGCGAGGATTCTGCAGCTTCCCCACCTCAAGTCTCGGTCGATGTCCACACGAAGCGTCTGTCTACCTCGCCATTAAATTCACCTCTTTCGCAGCCATTCTCTCTCGATAATAACCAACTTTCATTTCCTCCCCCGCGGGCGATTTAAGCCGCGCGGGGCGAATATGTTAAGCGGAATCAACGGTAATGATTGAAATGTCGGAAAGTAGCGGCAGTCTGTGTGTCCCGAGTGTTACTGCGCATCCGGATGCTCGTCAAGTAAATTCGCTTCCGGCATGAACCGATAAATTCATCTATATAACTCTTTGTAAGACGCCGCGCCTTTATATGTAATATTAATTCATTACTTTCTATTACTGTTGCTGAGACATAAAGAACGGTAAGATATTGGCTAAATAGACATTGATATTACATCCTGCCGATTTGAGAGATAAAGAGAGAATACATAAAAACATAAATATTACTTTCCCGTGAAGAAAGTTTGTATCTTTTATGCCTCAGCAATCAGCATAAATATATAAATAATATTAATAACTTTCCTTGAGTCTCTTTAATATTCCATATATAATAAATATTATATATATAAATGTATAATTTCTTGCATTAAACTGCATAAGAAAGCTTGAATGCTATAAATAAGAGGAAAAATAAATTTAATAAATAATTAATTTAATAAATTAATTAAATAAATTTTAAATCCACGTATATATATATAATGTGGTACTTAAGATATCTCGCATCTTAAAAAGCAATTGTGTGAATTACTCTTTCTTAGAGAAACTTAACATTTTAATATCAAAACACTTCATCTCTCGGATGCTTTTCTCTCCTTGATCGCGCATGATCCTTTTCTCGAAAGAGGGTCTCCTGATGGACTCAAGATCAGCTTATTATTCTAGAAGGTACTCCGAAGCCGCAGTAATGTCCCGCGTTTGCGATGCACGCAATGCATGCGTGACATCCGGCCCCTCCCCTTGCGTACACGCATACACACGCATCTTACATTAGAATTTTGTTGTAGTAAGAATATATTCCGCAAGATAAAATGTCTAGTACGTTTCCTAGTGAATTAATATCACATAACATTCTCCGTTATGCTCCACGTTATTTTCGACACTAACGTACCATTTTTTTTTATTAGTATGTGACTACACAGTAAAAAATTGTGCGTCCATGTGTTAAAATTTTCTTGTGTTACCACGTTTTGATTAGTACTTCAATGTAAAATTAACATACAATTTATATGTTATTATTTTTATAACGTTTTCATGTGTTACATTTACGTCAACTTCTTAACTTAACACTTTGTATGTATCTCTTAGAAGTGGAATATTATTTTGAGTATTTTTAACATAATCATTTTAAATAATCATGTCTTAAAAGTCAGTTTAACATTCTAAGAGAAATTAAAATAAATCTTGAAATAATCTTGAACTTTAACATACAAAATAATCAAATTTACTAAAATCAAATGTTTCTATTATAAATAATTTAAGTTAAATAATTACTATTATATGTTAATGTCCTATCAACATTTCTTACGAGTTATTGAATTTTTTCATGCAATTTTTAATTAATTTGTATGTTATTTTTACAAAAATAAATGTAAAGTATTGTGTCAATTATTTAACATTTTTAGTTTGTCAGTAAGTAACATACGACGAATGAGTTATCTTAACTTAAAATTTAGAGTGGACTTTCTGGGACATAATGTTATAATTAAAATGTTATAATTAACATTTTATTTTTTATTGTGTAGTACAGTAATTTGAAAAGAAACGACACAGAAAGATCTAATGTAAGCATTTATAAAACACAAGTTGCCACAAAACCAAAATTCTTCGGTATGAGAATTGACATAAAAATGTATGAAATAAAATGTAAAATATATATAATTTTTCCTTAAGATTGCATAATAAAATTACCTAATAATGTATAATATTATAACATAATGTGTTAATCTCACTACATTATGCTCCCAGCAACTATAAATACAGCTTTGTTCGCACAGTGTCTGATGTTACTGGCGGGAATATCATAATTTTTGAGCTGGAAACTATAATCAATAACATCGTCGACATACATTATCACCTTCGATGCTGCAAACAATTCTTTCGTACACATACATATAAAGCGAAATATAGTCGCTCCGCGTCTTTACATTTTAATTAACATATATAAATCGGATAAAAGGAAGCTTTGTACAAAATTCCAGGATTATCACGATTTATATTTCTACGAAAATCCGGCGTAAAAACTTCCTCTCCGTCCCTCAAGGCCTGATGCATTGGGCCCCTCGCGAGCCACGTATATCCGAGAAAGGTATGTATTTATATTCAAGAGGCGGCGGGGAACGTATAGGTCGATTCGCGCTCGTACAAACGCAGCTTTACACATGTTACTTACGACGTGCCGCGAGTAACGACGTTATGAGCGTGTATGGGAGGAAGCCATAAAGGAACTCTTTCTTGATGGTGCACGTGCCCGACGACGGTGTGTACGGTGCTTTATGACGCTAACGCCTTAACGACGCCGGGCACGGTTATACTGTGGCTGCATATTAAATATTAAACGATATCGGTGGCTCTCTCGCCAACGAGCCGCACGTAGTATAATCGAGCCTGCGAGAGAGAAGCTGTCGACTCGAAGCAGCCGCTATCGCGACGGATCGTTGGAATTTCCTTCATCCGCACGCGTAAAAATCTTCGCCATAATATACTCAAGAACTGGACTGATTAATTGTTCGAATAATTATCATTGGTGGTTTTTAATCCACTCCTCATCATTTTATGTTTCTTATTCGAATCCCAAGATATTATTTCGCAATCACGATTTTAAATCCTCATAAATGCACAGAATAAAAGGACATTCTTGGTTTGAAAATATATTTAGTTTTAACATGAAATCTTGAAATGAGATTATATTGCGTTAATTAAAGAAAAATATAATTGCTTGAAGCCATAAAAATATATTCTTACGATTTAAGATTTAATTTTCTTGAGTGGAAAAGAAACAATGTTAGATAGAAAATAACATTTTTAAATCAAAGATTATAATTTTCTTAAAGTAGAATTAATTAATTATATATTCTTGAGATGACAATTACAATATTAAAATAAGACTATAATATTGTTAAAATTTAAAATTATTAAATTTTTCTAAGAAGATTATAAATTGTTGCGAAACAATGAACGCGTTAGTTTAAGTATATAAGTTTTGACACTTATTTTTTTTCTGTGTGTTCTTACTTTAATCATTCTTAAAAGAAATTACATTATTGATATTCTTGTAATTTTTATATTGCAAATAATAATTTTACAAAACAATATAATAATAATATAAAATATGGTTTAAATTGCTATCTAATTGTATGAAAATTGTATATAATTAATAGAAATGTTGCATTAAGAAAAATCAATCATCTAATTTTCTTAAAGAATTCAAAAATTCAAGAAAGTAAAAATCTCAAATCTTTCAATTAAAAATTTTTACCACACATGTCTAAATATTTATAAAATATATTAAAATATTAAATAACACTGAAATATTTGAAAATTTAAATTACATCATGTTGGCTCGAGTTTCACATGACAGGACATACTAATATCAAATTGCTGCTGTAATAATTTTTCACTGCACGAACGTTATTTATTTTTCGCAGCTACCGCGGTTTTATATGCGTATAAGTGAAAATAGCCAGATTTGATTAAGAGCCGCGAGATTTCCGCGATGTGTAAAACGCTGTCGTACTTTATCGCTAAGAGCGTGATCAATCTGCCTGTCAGAATGCCATTGAGACGCGATATTCTACCGGACCGTTCGGAGTTTTACGACTTTCCATCGAGGCATTAAATCTTGACGTGGTATATCAAATTGAACGTACATAATGAAAAATCATTCCGGGCCGTCGATAGCTCGATTTCATTGCGCGCGGTTCGCGTCAAATTAACCGGTTAGAGCGGAAACGCCATTGACAAACAGGAAATAAAATTCGAAAACAAGTACGATGAATCCGATCTTGCGTAAACTCGTTCAACGCATAATTAATTCTGATGAAATTAATAGTGGCGAATTCGTAGAGCAGAAATTGAAAGATTCCTTATCATTATCAACAATAAAGAGAGATATCCAGTATCTCTAAATCAAACTAATATAAAAGAAATATTCAATATCATAAATATACACAAATGCAACTCGTGCCAATTTCACAAGTACATGCTACAGACACTGAAAAATTTATCTAGCTATACAAAAAGATATCAAGATATTTTACGTCATCTCTAACGAGATATTTTACGTCTCCGATAGCTAATGGAGATCATTTTCGCAGTGTTTCTGCAGCCTGGAAATCCGTGTATTCCCGGGATTATGCACCGACCGGTTTTTCAAATCCTATGCTTTAGTGCTTTCGAAACGAGAGTCGCCGCAAACGCACGCGTCGGTGGACTCGTGAGTTTCTCCGATTAGCGCATCGCCGCGGCTAATTAACGGTGAAGCGTTTCTGCTGCGTGCCCGAGGATGATCTAACAACTAGTTCACCTGACTGCTTCGTAAATTGTATCGCGCATGGTCCCGTGTTTTCGTTCAGGCGAACGAACGGCGGACGCCACTGCGTAATTTCCATTTATTACGTACGGCGTCTTGTTCGATAAACTCGAGCAAGTGCAAATAAAACGATATCCGAAGAGCGTAAACAGCGCATCGGGAATTATTTTTGCGCGACGCTAATGGGGGACAAATAATGAGCATTCGCGATTCGCGGGGAGCACGCGCGCTCTCGTGTGTATATTTTATCGTGGAATATCGACCTTGCATGTGCACCACGATGCTCGATGTCCAATAAATAAGCAATTGATAGGAACAGCGCATTAGTCGTAACAAATACTTTCGAACTCGATTTAAAATTTGACACGCGCGGGGAGAAAGAATCGCTCAATCAGAGAGCGATTTATTTGTTCGTACATATTTTTTCTAACTTTTATTTAACGGAATACTTAGTACTTAATGTTGTCGAATAATTTTGAATTTTATCTATTTAATATAAAAATAAAAATGAGATTTAATTTACTAGGTGCATGTAAAAAGTATAGATTTCTCAATTAGACTTTTAATTATTTTTAAGAAATTGATATGTAACATACTTTTTGACTTTATAATCGCAATATTTTTACGATTATTGTTACGTTAAAGATGCAAATGTTACGAGATTAGTAGTATTGTAACAAGCTATAATCGTCTTTATATGAAATTAAGCGAAATATATTAAAGAGCTCTCAAAAATAAATTTTTCATTTGACGTATTTGCAATCACTCATTATTCATATATTGTGTCTTTAATTAAATCTATTGAAAGCTAAGATTCTTCTTTTATTTGCACGCATTTTTTTTAACTTTTATTTAACGGAATATTTAATACTTAATGGTGTCGAATAATTTTGAATTTTCTCTGTTTAATATAAAAATAAAAATAAGATTTAATTTACTAGGTGCACGTAAAAAGTATAGATTTCTCAATTAGACTTTTAATTATTTTTAATTAAGAAGTTGATATGTAAAATATGACTTTATAATCGTAATATTTTTATGATTATTGTCATGTTAAAGATGCAAATGTTAAGAGATTAGTAGCATTGTAACAAGCTATAATCGTCTTTATATGAAATTAAGCGAAATATATTAAAAAGCTCTCAAAAATAAATTTTTCATTTGACGTATTTGCAATCATTCATTATTCATATATTGTGTCTCTAATTAAATGTTTATTGAAAGCTAGGATTCTTATGAAAATGCGCGTATTATCATTCATGTTAAAAGTCCTGTCTATACTGAGATAATTAGAAAGCGTACTGCAAAGATACAGGAGTATATTACTGTATATCGAAAGTCCATTATTTCGCAGGCGGATCGCACAGGTGCTTTTTTTCGCGGCTGTTTGTCGATTAGTGAACGTTGTCAGCGTAAACGTACGGACCTCGGTGGAGTAAATAGACGGTGGAAGATAAATGATCGTGGCGGCGAGGCGAAGTTAAATTGCATAAGAGCGTGATTAGCCTCGATTCCAGACTGGTGAACGCCACGTCCGGTCGGGCGCGATCGACGTAATAAAATATAAGCAACCAAAAAAAATGAAAGATCCACAAAAGACTTCCAAGGTCCTCGCGATCCTATTGTTCGCTACAGCAGTGTCCTTATTCGCCATCGTTCTCGGGGCGGTGCATCTCGTGTGATCCCGTCCGCTACACAAAGGAATCTCGAGGTATCTTGGCAACGTTGCTCCGAACCGTCCAATTAGTAATAATTACTCGTTATCCACGTGGCAAAACGACAGGTAAGTACGCGGCTTTCTCTTTCCCTTTTGGGCCTCCATCGCGTCACAGGTGTCGCGCAATAAATTAACATCGCGACGATAATCGTCGGTCTCGTTCGCTTTACTTTCGTTAGACCGGCAAGCAAAGCCGACCAATTTCCATCCGCAAGGACATCTATTGGTTTCATAATAACTTTTTTTAATTTATTTTTAAAACAAAGATCGAGAATTCTGCATATTTATCTCAACATTAAATGATAATAGGCAAATATATTTTAGTTGCTTTGAATTTAATTTATAATTTTAAATTTTTATATGTTTTTCAAATACATAAATACATAACTATACTGAATGCAAATAAGCACTTAAGGGGATCCTGTACTGAACGGCGAACTCTTACACGATTACAGCGCCCTCATCTAATTCTCATCCCGTATCTCTCTCTATCACGTTATTTATAAAGAAGATGCACTGCTTTTTCCACTCTACTTTACCGATATTTCAGGTACATACGGACTGAAATTTTCGGAAGAATGCCATTTATTAATTAGGCAACTAAATTCAGTTTTTATAATTCTACAATGTTCTACGGTGCAGTACACAATTGGGGAAACTACTGTTTTATGCATAAAAGCTATAAAACTTTTATAAGAAGCTAATATTTGTACAAGTTGACAGCTCTGACGCCATGTTGCTTTAACATGTCGATAAATAAAAATGTTATTTTATACTTATTTTCTTTCTCAATATAAAATCTCGTACTATATAGAGTTTTCCCGTGTCCGTTTGCGTGTATACTTCAATTCTGGAGAAGGATTTTTAATTCTATACAGGCAATAAAAAATGGCATACTTCCGAAAATTACGGTGTTTTCGTCGATATTACAGGCGACTCCGGCATCCTCTTAAACAATATAAAAGCCTAAAATATATTTTTATGTAATAAATATACGTATTATTTTCATATATAATCGAGAAAGTAATTAATGAAAACACAATTTTAATGGCGATAAATAAAGCGACTAAAGCGACTACTTTTAATAATGTTTATGTATACTTGTTTATGTATATGTTAGAAAAAAAAATTTTACTTCACTTTTTATATAAAAAAATGTATATAAAATAATTATTTTTCTGTTAAATATAAATATACGAATAAATGAGCAATCAAATAAATCATGACTCAAGATGCAAGATATTACACGACGATTTGCTCGGCATGACAAGTGTTTTAACAGGATCATAACGCGAATTTATGAATCTAGCATGGATACGTTTTGTCGGATGCAATTTGCGATTACGGAAATTTCCGTGTCGCGCGTAAATAACTTATACGGTACATACATAACAAATTTGATCTTCCGTTTCATTTACGCGGCCTTATTTATTACTGCTTTATAGGATCCCGTACACGGGGACATAGACGATTATTAGTCGATCAGCCGTGTAATTATGCGTGTATTAAAATTTATGAGGGACATCAGCTAGGAGATCGAGCGTTATCATCAATATTTATCGAGGATTCATCTCATCCGGACCAAGGCTGAAATATTACACATCGGACGCCTAATGCATCGGGGGAATACGATTTAACGACGAGAATTATCAAAGGCGCATCGAAAGTGGCCGTGTAATACATATCTTTTTATCGCCGGTGAAAATCTTTATTTCGCTAGATTCTATATTATGCGAATATGCCGGCGTCCTATTTGCAGCGTCTGGGATATTGAAATATAAAACTGGCGCGCAGGATATATAAATAACATCAGCGCGACGCTTCTCAAGCATCTAATGAATAATAAATCGTGCTTCGTTCTGCTTCGTTTTTCCGGGGACAATCGGGGTTGCGACGCGTGACAAACGCATGAGCGGGAATTTTATTAACATCGTTCCATTAAACACGCAATTACACGCGGGTGTATGAAAATTACTCGGGCTCCTGCTCTATCCTATAAAAAGACGGGCGCAATTATCGGCGATCGCGTATCGGAAGAATGCAATGAGCAATGGGCTTGATTCGTGCGGCGGAGCAGTGCAAATAAGGACGCTGGAATGCAAGCGCGCGATGTAATAATCGACGTTTAACTACCACCTGCGTTACTTAATATTTCCATAATTTGCGCGGTCAGGTCGAGGCGATTGTTCGTAACCTGTTCTCCCAGTTTGCATGCCTAGACCCAAACGCGCGCGCGCGTTCGGACGTTGAAATTAACGGCTGTGAGAACATACTTGACATGCACTTTATGCACATCCTTCCGAGTGACAATGGCTCGTTACGTCGTGTGACGTCGCATTTTTCGTGCCACTTTTCCGCGAATGCACCACCGACTTCAACGCGGGAAATGGCGATTATCATTGTTACCAGAATGGTCATCCGGGGATAAGTGCTCGGCGCTAATTGCAGGATTCTCAATAATTATTTTATTATTCCGACGTCGTCGTAGGAACGCAATCGCTTTTATGGTAATCGTTAGTGTTCAATATCACGTGTTTCAAGATGTATTCATCGAGAAAATGTCAAGAATACTTGCACGCTCCTCATTACAACTCCCAATTTAGCTTCATTATTATTGCAAATTAATCTTTTAGCCGTAATTAGAAAATTATAGACCGGTCTTTGAAAATGGTCTTACGTTTTTGCGACGTTCTTCTTCCTTTCATTGATAAAAATTTGATTTAAAAAATCATACATATATTTTTTGTATAACATTTTATACAGAGTGTTTCTTAATAAGCGAAAAATTTTAGGAGATGATTCTTTGTCTAAATTTAAGGGGGATTTTCCATATAAACATATACTCCTACATCCTTCTTTATGGAGTTACACTCCTCCAAAAATGGGAATAAAAATTAGGTTTTTATTTTTTTCTCAAATTTGGAACAAGTTAAAGAAATGAAATTAGATGGATATTTTCTACTAGTAAGAAGGTTATTTATTAATATTTTTTTCAGCCTCCCGTATTGTTATAAGGAGATGAAACTAGCAACCCCTATTCAATTTTTTATTGGAATTTTTTAATGGCCCGGAATATGAACATCTAAAAATATGCATTAAAAAGTTTGATTTATTTAGAAACTTTTTCATTTCTTTTATTTTTTTCATAAAATCAGTAGTTTTCAAGAAAAAAATAAAATACGTTATCATGCATAGCATGATGCTAAATAGCATAGGTTTCGAATTACGAGAAGTTAAATTTTAAAATAAAAATAAAATTAGATATTGGAAAAATTAGAACAAAAACAAAATTATAATAAAAACCTAATTTTTATCCTCATTTTTAGAGGATAACTCAGAGAGGGATGTAGAAGTATATGTTTATATGAAAAATCCCCCCGTAATTTTCGACAAAGAATCATCTCCTAAAATTTTTCGCAACTTATTAAGAAACACCCTATATATACATTATCTTTCTATCGTTTTTAATTTTATAAGGCTTATGAAAAAATTATTTTTTAAAATAACAATATATTTATATAATTTACGTGTCTTTCTTCGTCTCAACAAGAATAAACTTTAAATTACGCAAATTTTTTGCGAACGTACACGTTGATCCGTTTTTTTCTCATTAGATATGAGAATCTTGAAATAAATTTCCTAGTTTTTCTCTTCCTCTCTCGTAAATTTATTTTTATCTCCGACGTAAATAAAAAAATACTCGTACCACGAATGATCTTAACACGCGATAAGGTTTAACGCGAGGATGCGGATCGATTAAGCCGCGTTCATGTTGCAACCATTCGCGCGACCGCGAACTATGACTAATAGCTTTCGTTGCGTTATTTATGGCGAAGCGGCGATTACTTTCTATATATGCAGGCATGATCGAGAAACGTCCGCGGCTTTCGCGATCGATAGATCGTGGCGAAACGACTTCTTTCCAGTCTTCAGCATCTGAAGAGGTCGTTCATCATCACCTCTGTGATGATAGAAGTCAATAGGCTAATAGACGTGTCACTAGACCACACAAGTGGTGCATTCGTCTCGCATTTCGCGCTAACGTGGAGGATTATTTGAGCCCCGGAAATTGTTGGTATCACAAGATTTAAGTGTTTTATTTTTAATTAAAAATTGTGTATAATGTGAAAAAGCAATTTAAAAAATTGACAGAAGCAGAGCGATTATTTAATTAGATTATTTTGATTAATCAAATGTTTAAAAAAGCAAATTAATATCAAATTGAATTCTTAAATTAAAATTTAATTCCGCAAACTTCTCAACATAAATCTGATTTCAAAGAGATATCTTTTTGACTTCCTAAAACTTAAATTGTTGCGTCCTAAAAAAATTTTAAGTAGAAATAATATTGGAATTTTTACAATCAATTTAAAAGTACAATACAAATAGTAACCAGACAAACTGCCGATGCGACAAATTTATATGCAACATTATTTCAAAATAACTTCATAAATTGAATGTAATGAGTCCTTGACACGTTATTCCTCCGGGGACGCGATTAATCGCCGTGTTCCTTCAGGTCAATGGAAGCCAGAGGCTTTTACAGCATCAAAGTTGAACCACATCGTGTTGCGAGCTTAACTGGTTTATGAGATTCTCGACGATCAAGGTGAGACACGATACCGCGAATCGAACGCGAGAGTAAACGTATCGGAAAACGAGAAAGAGAAGAAAAGAAGATCTTTGAAATTGACTACATTGTTGCTGATCTTCTCTTCGGCTCGTTTCTTCTTCTTCCTCTGTCTCAATTTTTTGTTTATCGTGTACGCGAGAGATCCACAATTCTTCGAATTCGAAAAACTGGTCCCGCGACTCTTCGCGATTTAATGAACAAAGCACAGATTGATGAGTGACAAACATTCTTTGTCTTATCATCTGTTATAAATCAAATTGACAAAGATTAATTGGCGAAGATTGATTGTTTTCGTGCATGCGAAACGTTATATGCTATGATTGATAACTCGAATTGATATATCTTGTTCATCTATTTAATAGCAATCCTCGACGTTTTAATTTAATTTAAATAAAAATTTAATTTCATTGAAAAAAATCTGCATATATATACACTATATCCTGAGCATATTTTCCCACATGAAAAACAATAATGGCATTAACAAATAACTATATGTATCTTAATACAGCATCTTGTAATTGTAAAAAAATATTTAATGTATTATTTCTCATTTTATAAGAGTAAAGACTTGTAATTATGCAAATAAAAAGATACAGTCTCAAGAATTTCTCTCGTTATGCTTTTACATCGCGATATACTTAATCAGATTACTTGTCTGCAATTGAATAACGATTTTCCCATGAGACATATTATAAATTGCCACGTTTATTTTGCGATCTGCCAAATGGCTTCCTCGAGCGGGCGGACGAGATTGCATTTTAATTAGCTATAAATGCGAACAGTGGCGTATTCATTCGCGTTGCAGCTTCGCGTAATCGCAGCAGTTGCGAATCGCTGAGACAAACCAGATTTCTTCATGGTTAACTAGCACATCGTACCGGCCGGTTTTCATCGTTGATATTATCATACTACCCGCGTCTTTCTTTTCATGAGAGCGTAAGCATACCATATGCATCTATTATCGGAACTTATCGGATATCAAATCGTCTTATCGATGACTGAGTAAGTCGCTACGATACGAGACTCTTTCTCTTGTAAGAAAATGTTGCCTCCACTATGTCAAATAAACAATTTTGTGTGTGCTCTTTACGTATCTGCCAATTACCTTCGTAAAATTAATTGGTAAAACGATCAAACTGCAGTCTTATAGTCAATGGAATTGAATATCAAGCTCTTATTTTCTTACTTATTTTAAGTCTCGCTCTTGACATAGCACGTCGAGATGTAAAAAAATGATGTTAACGATAATCTGTCGCCACAAGATTTCTTTGAGATTCAATTTTGTTTATTCATTTTACGTGTTTTATATATAATACATGTGACAATGATATTCACGTTTATTTCATACGAAACTCTGATAGAAAGTCTTGGAATAATATTTTTAATTAACTAAACTTAGAAAACATTACAATAAAAGTCAATGTTAGGAATCTGCTTATCGAAAGTTCATATATCAGCAAATTTTTTTCATCTTGATAGATTTTTTTGAATTTTTTTTCAGTTCTAATTTGTTATTGTTTTTTTTAATTGTTTGTTTTTGTAATTGTTTTATAATGTCAATTTTGCAAATTTGCATATTCAAAAAAATTTAGGTTTTTAGTGTAAAGATCATTCTTAGATTATTGAATCTATATCACACACGGGCACAAATTTTTAATTATTCTATAAAATTTTTTATTTTGAAACTATATTCACATTGCTCAAATCTTTCCATGTAGATCTTTTTTTGTAAATTTTACACAATCTTAATTTTAAACGAAAAAATGAGAATATTTTCAAACTAATACTTTCTCGTATTGCAGCGTAGATATATTCGAATATTCGTAATAATTTTAACATGCTCGTTATTGCACATGAATCACGAAAAGAGCAAAGTTTGACCTGTCGACTTACGTCAGATTTCCGCGGCTCGATGATCATCGATGACGATGCGAGGTTATTCATCATCCCCGTGACACGATGCAGCGAATCACGGCCTGTTACGTACAAGCGAATATATTGCGCGAACGGAGGAAACCGTTACCATCGCTTGGCACATTCAACCTACGGATTTACTCGCAAATTTCTCGCTACATAGTTTACGGTTAACTGCAGTTTACGTACGACTTCGCATCCCACATGACGAAATTAACGTCCATTTAAATTTCGATGATTTAAAATTTCGATTCGGATAAATCTCGAGTATTAACTACAACGTTGGCTAATGATACTCAAACTTTTATTCACGCATGGGTTTCTAGATTTAAAATAAAAATAATTTAGTACTCACCGGCACGTTGCGCAATGGCTAAAGTTGTAGTTCTATAAAATACAAAAATATATCCTAATTATATAAAGCAATTTCAAATAATTATTGCGCCCAATTAAATTTTTTATCTGTTCCTTTAAATAAAAAGTCAGTAAAAATAGTTACGTATAATTTCTGAAAATTTCACATTTTATACATAAGCTTGTATAAAATGTGATAAATTAAAATTTAATTCTCGTAAAAAAATAATAAAAATAATTATAAAATTAGCATTAAATTAAAAAATACTTTATATACATCTATATAAAAATCATTATATAAATTTTTACTAAACTTTCCAAAATGAAACTTAAAATATGTCATTATGCATTACGTATGATGAGGTCAATTTCACTAATAGCAAATAACAAATTAAATAAATTATAATTTGCTCACCTCATGGTTGCTCTGCCGTTGCCCGATGCCTCTCTGGTCCTTCTTCTCTTCTTCTCTTGTTGATCTGTTGTTGCTTCTTCATGGCACTCGCGAAAACACATATTAATTACGCGAATTATATTACACGACGCATGGCATTTTAGACGATACTCTTCTGATATTAAGCGCATGTGATGCGCACTTTATTATATTGCGACGAAAGAGTAATGTGAAAATATAAAATTGATCGCACAAGGCATTATTTGCTTAACATAAAAATTATGACCAAATTTACTTCTTATTCGCTACAAAAATTCTTTTGCTGGTATCAAATACATTCTTGCATTAAATCTATTTCTGTTATAACACGAGTACAAACGAATGTACTAATTAAAATTAAAATAATATAAATAATATAAATAATATAAAATAATATAAATAATATAAAATAATATAAATAATATAAAATAATATAAAAATGAATAGAATACGCAACAAACGGATATATCATCGCTTTACGCGACAGATTTCCATCAAATAAAGCATTTGACAGATTATCGATGAATGAAAGTCAAATTTATAATACGTAATGGAAATATTAAATACAAAACTAACAATAAATACATTTTCAATAAAATGTATTATTATGTCGTTCAATAAAAATCTAAATAAAATCTTTCTCGTTCCATATTCGTTTATCAATAACCCAAGAATTTGAAAATGATATCGACGACTTCATCTTGAAACTACGTAATACGTACTGCGGTCATCGAATTAATGACTAATATAATTTATAGACCCGATAATTGCTAATTAATAATCGTGTGGAAAGATCACATTTTTTTCTTTTGATGTGACGACAGGCTGGCGCCACTATTCGTTTGAGTCTTGCTATGCAAATAACTATAAAGTTATTGCACGTTTGAGTCCTATTACACGAACAATACAATCACCGCGCCTGTTCGAGTCTCACTACATAATAACAACAAAATCACACTACGTATGCTCGAGAGTCTCACTACTGTTTACATTCGGTGGCCTTGTTATCATTCACGCATCGAGCCTCGAGTGAAGCAGCTTGTCGTATTATTCTTTAAAATACGATCGCGAAAAGTATTAACAGATGTCGAACGCGATAATTTGCTGTGATGATTAAGATTAGCGATTAACAATCTGGATGATTAATCAACTATGCGTCATTACCGCATCTCAATTAATCATTAACTCAATTATAATATTACGCGGTTCAAGGCAAAGTTGCTAATGTTATCTTTATAATTTTTCATCATTAACAAAACATCGCGAATATAAAACGAAGTTTTAGTCGGACAATAGAACGTCGCAATATGTTTAATCAATAAATATAATCGTTGTTAATTTTATATGCATGTTTTATATGTTCAATCGTATATCATAAATGAAGCATTTATTCATTAACATATTTCTACATTATCGTATATCAAAATTAAGCATTTATTCATTAACATATTTCTACATTTTCTTGCGTTTGGATATTGCATATTTATCGTTAATTTTAACTAATATATTTATTAGCAATCGCATGATAATATAAAATAGTAAACGTCCTAAAACGAGAATATATTAGCAGCGAAAATAGAATTGCTGCGATAAGTAATGCGTGAATTTGACCACGCAATTTTCAAGTGTCAATCTGATAATGCTTTGTGCGATCTTTCTTGATTTCAATTATTCATAACTCATTATTACTCTTTCGTCGCAATACAAATAATAAAATGTGCGTCACGTATGCTTAATATCGATAGTGCTGTAAAAGTGCTATGCGTCGTATCATAATCCATATGCACACGTGAGCGTAATAATTAATATGTGTTTTCGCGAGTGAATACTATGAAGCAGTAGCGAAAGATCAACAAGAGAAGAGGAGGAAGGCAAGCAATCGTGAAGTAAACAAATTATAATTTTATTTTTTGTTACTTTAAAAATAAACTTGCTCATTTACATCTGCGTTAATAATCCATTTTATATCACGTAATGTAATAATATATTCTAGAGTTTATATTTCAAAATATTTAATAAAATATTTATAAAGTTACATATAACATAGTGCAAAATTTAAAATTATTTATATAAGAATGATAAATTATGTTTTTATTCACCTCTCTTTTATTTTACGTATAAATTGATATCTTAAAAATATTCGGAAATTTATTATATATTTTTTATTAAAATTTAATTTAATAAGGAACAAATAAAATATTAAATTTTGCTCAATATATATAATTTTTTAAGATATTAATTATATTAGATATTGCTTTATACAATTTAGATATATTTATATTTTACAGATATATTTTACAGAATGTGACATATCACAACTTTGCTTGCGCATCATATCTTGGTGAATGAATTAAATTATTTTCTATCTTAATTTCTCTGTCGAGAAGAGATAATGAAGATTTCTAAATATTATACTCATTAAGTAAACATATTTTGTAAGAAGTTGATAATAGATACATTGAAAATTGAATAAAGAGCAATAAATGTATTGACATTGATATCAATAATAACGAGAATAATAAAGAATATAGATATTTCTATATATTTAATTTAAATAAAACGTAACAATATTTCTATGAGACGAAATATTAATTGATGCTACAACATTTTTTCAATTATTAATGTAGAAAAGTCGATTAATCTAGAAAATCCTAAGTAACAGAAGAAAATTGAAAAGTTAATTTGAACTTTATAAAACACTGGAGGTGCATATTAATGGTACTGCTTTCACAAAATTATCTCACCTTTACCTCTTCTCAGCGAGGCATGTATGCGGTAGGACGAGTGCCATAAATCACTCGTCGTTCTGCAACTCGCTACGATATAAAAGAGAAACAATGACTGGTTCTGACGGAGTCACATATACATATTGTATATAGATACGTACCAAATACTGCACAGCTGTACCTGCATATAATGATGAAGTTGTGCTACTTTTAAGCGACATTTAAATTTACCTTTACCTTTAGGGAAAAATGTTTCTCATACGTGTAATAAAAATAACACTTATACAAAGATAGAAAAAACAATAAACACAATTGATTATACATAAATACACATTCTTTTTAAGAAATAAAAATCAAGATGTATTTCAGAACAAGATTAAGTATACTCTCTTATTAAATCAAATTAGTATATTAAAATCAAATTATTATATTAAATTAAATTATTATATTAAACTAATTTCCAAATTTTTGAATAATAAGATATGATAATAAATCGAGATAATAAAAATTTATATTATTAGCATATTTACCGTCTACAAGAAATTATGGTGTGGACATTAGTGGGTCACAGAGAGAAAAATATTTTTCCGGAAAGCATTCCAAACACATATTCACTCGGACGTGTGATTTATGTATTACATAGCGGATAGTTATAATAAGCTGCAACGTTATTTCGCGCGTAGGTGCTCGGGAGATCAAGATCAGCGTTTCATAACGACGTACCGCAATTTCTTATGTACGCTTGCCGCTATTTCTTGGGCTCGCGACGATATAAGTAAATAATGTATCAAAACGCGCAGGTATAAACTTCGCACACACACACATATATGTACCTGTGCCACAAACGAGTACCGCAAACCGTAGTGAACACCCACGTGTAACAGGGCATCTTGTAATCTACTGGACGGTCGGCGTAGGCAGGATACTAGTAGCCTGCTGTGTCGCGGTTACAGGTGTAGAAATGGTCAGGTGAAATTTCATAGTTGACATTCCGGGTAAATCTGATAACGTAACGTTTCAGTAAACCGCGTCTAAACGCTTCTCACTTAAACCGTCGTCGCGCGAATGCCTCGAATTGCAAAATACGCGAATTATACGGAGGACGCGTTGCGCCTCGAAAACTCGTTTGCAGAAACGCGTTTCGCGAAATCTATTTGCCCGAGCGGGAGAGCAAGTAGAGATAATTGCGGACCGCGGTGCACGTTGCATTATCAATAATTGCGAAACTTCATTACGAAGGTAATTAAAAGCCCAGCCAGCAGGATAAAGGCGGTGCTGGAGCTTTCTGGATTTCAAATTTAGATAACAATGTGCCCAATAGCGAAACCGTATTTGCAGACACTTATCAACGTCGAGCACGCATTAGATGCGCGCGGATTTTTTTTCTTCGTGACTTATAAGCTCCGAGTCTATATTTCAAATGGTGTTAAAGTCGCGTCTGCCGATTCCATCGTGCGCCTCCGATCATTACATCCGTTATAAGCTGTCACATAGCTCATCTAGTATAGCGTTTCGTTCTGACCGATACGCGAAGAGGATTTTTTTTATTTTGCAATAGCCATCTATGGCAAAATTAACTCAGCTTTCAATCGGTTCGAGGTATCTAGATGAATGAACGGAACGTTTACTTCTTTGTTTTTAATCACATATATATATATATATATATATATATATATATATATACACAGGGTGATTCATTTTAATCTTAACAGGCAAATATTTTGAAAAATATGCGAGATACGAAAAAATGTTTCAGACAAAAGTTATATGGTTTTAAAGGAGACATAAGATGGTGTCATTAATTTGACCTTAAATAGTTACTTGAAGGTCACGTGAAGGTCACTCTCAATTTTTTAAATGGAATTGCCTATTTTTTATTACATATTCTTGTAGCTTATCTCGAGAGCTTTCCAAAACACTAGAATTAAGTTAGTTTTCATTAAGTACTTTCCGAGTTATGAGGCTTGAAATAATTTCTTAATTTTACATAAACTGTAAAATATCTTGTAAAATATTCATTTTTCGATTATCTTATCTTAATACTTTTATGTACAAAATAATGAGAGGAATCAATTGGTGTAAAGAAAACACATAATTGTTTCGAAAAAAAAAAATGCAATTTGCAATTAACAATTACATATTTTTTCTTAAAAATAACTATGTGTTTTCTTTATACCAATTGATTCTTCTCATTATTTTGTACATAAAAGTATTAAGGTGAGGTAATCGAAAAATGAATATTTTACAAGATATTTTACGGTTTATGTAAAATTAAGAAATGATTTCAAGCCTCATAACTCGGAAAGTACTTAATGAAAACTAACTTAATTCTAGTGTTTTGGAAAGCTCTCGAGATAAGCTACAAGAATATGTAATAAAAAATAGGCGGTTCCATTTAAAAAATTGAGGGTGACCTTCACGTGACCTTCAAGTAACTATTTAAGGTCAAATTAATGACACCATCTTATGTCTTCTTTAAAACCATATAACTTTTGTCTGAAACATTTTTTCGTATCTCGCATATTTTTCAAAATATTTGCCTGTTAAGATTAAAATGAATCACCCTGTATATATAGTGTCCCAGACTTAAGGAATCAACCGTTAATAGCAGATTCCTGACCATTTGGAGACAAAAATTCTAATACCAAAATGTTGAGGAATACTTCATAAAAATGTTCAAACTATTGACTACTGTCGCATCGAAGACACATTCGCGCTCATTGTAGAATCCTATTTTTTACTTTATATTGATCCCTCTATCGATATCGATATTATCGAGTTGTACGCGGGCCCCTTGATGCGCTATGTCCCTGAGCGCAGGAGAACGTAACGCGCCGATTGGTAACCTTTAATCTTTTGTAGCGTCAAAACTACATCTTCCTCAACATTTTGGAATTAAGATTTTCGTTTCTAAATGATCTCAGGAATCTATCATTAACGGCTGATTCGCTAAGTCTGGGACACCCTGTATATCGAATATATTTTCTTAGTATATCAACCAGTTTTGATATATTAGTCTTCGACTAATTTCAAGTCAATCCTTACATTCATGATATCTGATATTTTTGTTAGCATAAAAGTAAATTGTTTTGTGAACGATAATTAATCGAGAGACTAATTCGCTTTCGTTGGCGAGAATAAAGATTCGAATCGAAAGGTTAAAGCGAAGATGTTCTTTCGCGTATCGTTGCGTCAACGACGAGATAAGACTTTCACTGGAGAATCAAATGTGCAGAAAAGAGAGGGAACGAAACACGCGGTAGCTTTTGCTCACGAAAGCTACTCGATTGCACTCTGAACAATTCGACCGATTCAAATAAAATTCGGTCGGCAGTAATTTAAAGACAGTCCTCTTTTAAAGAGGTGGAGAGAGAGAGAAAGAGAGATCGGGTATTCGGCACGTTTGAAAGACTCGCGGAACGAATTAATGCAATTAAGCTTAATGACAGCACAATTAATTAAGGAACGTATTTTCTCTTCAGAGAGAAAGAATCCCATTTTTCTCTTTTTCTCTCTCTCGAGATTCAATTTCACTACTCTCAATCGACTTCCAGTCTTTTTCTCGACGCAATATTTTCCATGGCACATACTTTTTAATCGTCGATATCCGAAATTGGAACTATCGAAAACGATATGTGTTATGACCATTTATAAAATCAATTTTTTATTTCAAGCATAATCTTAAGTATACATTACAATAGGTTTAATATCAATCAAGTCAGTTTAACAATATAAAATCATTATATCTGAGTTTAGATCTTATTTCATAAATGCAAACCTTTAATAATCATTTTCCAAAAAAATCTCAATTCATAGTTAAACAAAAATCGACATTAAAAGTTGTCTACAAAGGTTGTCACAATATTTTAATAACAGTAATTTTAAGTTATTTATCAATAGTAATTAATTAGAAAAAAATTGTCGGACATTATAATTTTATCAACATCAAAATGTATGCATAATTTTATGGTGCTATTAATAACTCACCGGTAAGAGAAGTAAGGACGAGGGCGAGTGTCTCGCGGCCGCCTGTCTAAGGCTGAGAAAGTGCAACAGAGGGTCCTCGGTCGCTCTCAGCTCGTCCAATGTTCTTCTAGCCTCGCTGTATCTCTCCAAGTATTCCCAGTAAGAATTCCAAAACGAGCCGGGAAATAAGTCACCTGTTGATAGGTGTACATCGTCGTAATTAAAATTTGTCCGTGTCGCGTAAAAAGCACGGAATTCCGTTATTAAATTACACGAGATTATATTTCCCCGGTCATAAAATAATTGCGCTTGTCGTATTATATCATGGAAGGTTTTATGCTCCCCTCGGTTAATTAATGGCAACGTTCCACACACGCGCGAACACTCGATGTGGTAAACGTACGTATTAGAAAATAAAATAGGATACTGAATATCACGTATATAATGCGATAAAAGTGACATTAAGGGGGGGAAATTAATATGGAACTGGAATTATTAACGCGCGCTTCTCTATTTTGCTTCGCTCTTCGTCGCCCGAGATACATTTGTTTTTCCTCGCACCGGATGATTTATCTTTAACATTTTTACCCACGTCACGAAATACGGGCTGCACCATGCAACTCGCGGATTCAACACGGACTGCATCTTTATGCGAATTTACGGTAGTCCATGCCTCCTCCTGTCCCCTATGTTCACGCTAGGAATTGACATGGTGCAATTATATTCTCAGAGCGGCCGCGTGTAAAAAGCATGTGAGAATCACGAACGAAAAAATAAAATTGTGCACGGTATCGTGTTTCGAGGTAACGTGAACGCTCGAATAACGCGAATAAATTCCCCGTAATGTATATATGTACGTACGAGTCGCGGTGCCGATTTACGATCGACGTCATCGCAGTTCCGTACGATAAAAGATCGGCGATCTTATTAATGTAAATTCGAAATGGCCGGTGATAGTCATTTCACGGTAATAGCGGCATCGCGAGATGAAAAGTACAGCGGCAGGCAAGCGTCAGGCAACGTCGAGGGAACGAGTTCGATTCGCAAATGCATAAAGCATGGCAAATCTCGATCGGGAGAACTGCTTAATTAGCGTCTTTTTAAGCGCGGCGTAATCGCCCCTGTCGATCGCTCACACCGTTTATCACGCACGTTTTATCGGAAAACGCAAAAAAATAAAGGAGAGAAAACGCGCGCGAAGGGACGAGATGTGCGCGAGATTATCGGAGGAGAGGAAAGGCACGGTCGCCTTGATAAGAGTTCCACTTTACCAGTTTCCCCTAAGATATGCAGAGGGCCGAAGACCGCTTACTTCAACCACTCTGTCGTGAGGCATAATAAACTCGTTAAGGTCGCTTGACATCATAATCGATAATCGTGCACATAGCTAAGAAGTTTCCGCGCATATATTATACTATAACACATACATACATACATACATACATACATACATACATACATACATACATAACATATATATATAAACATATACTCCTACATCCCTTCCTGTGGAGTTACACTCCTCCAAAAATGGGGGTAAAAATCAGGTTTTTAGTTCTTTCTCAAATTTGAAACAAGTTAAAGAAATGAAATTAAGTGGATATTTTCTACTAGTAAAAAGGTTATTTATTAATATTTTTTTCAGCCTCCCATATTGTTATAAGGAGATGAAACTAGCAACCCCTATACAATTTTTTATTTGAACTTTTTAATGGGCCAGAATATGATCATCTAAAAATATGCATTAAAAAGTTTGATTTATTTAGAAACTTTTTTATTTCTTTTATTTTTTCCATAAAATCAGTAGTTTTCAAGAAAAAGCGAAACTACTCGAATAAATTGCAATCATAAAATAGGTAACAAAAGTGAATCGAAGCGTGTATTCTCTCTACATCCTTCATGTTATTTTTTCAATATCTTTGCAATTATTCAAATTTTGTAGCCTCATAAAATAATGTGATAAATAAATAATCTAATCTAATCTAATTTATTTTATATAAATTTTCTTTCCAGATTCTTTTCTTTCTTCCTCAAAAGTTACTTTCAAAAATAATTTATATGTATAAACTTATAAGTGTTATACAGGGTGTTTTTTAATAAGTGTGAAAAATTTTAGGAGATGATTCTTTGTTGAAAATTAAGAGGGGTTTTTCATATAAACATATACTCCTACATCTCTCCCTGTGGAGTTACACTCCTCCAAAAATAAGGGTAAAATTTTTATTTTTTTCTCAAATTTGGAACAAGTTAAAGAAATGAAATTAGCTGGATATTTTCTACTAGTAAAAAGGTTATTTATTAATATTTTTTTCAGCCTCCCATATTGTTATAAGAGGATGAAACTAGCAACCTCTATTCAATTTTTTATTAGAACTTTTTAATGTTTATATGAAAAGTTCCCCTTAATTTTCGACAAAAAGTCATCTCTAAAATTTTTCGCACTTATTAAGAAGCACCTTATAAGAAACCCCTGTACTCACTCGACTTGAAGGTACTGCTGTCCCAATTCTCAAGTATGCCACGGATCTGAAAGAAAACGAAAGAATACGCTAGAATTAGCTTTTAAAATACAATGACTAACGATATGAGGAAAGAAAAAGATTGAGCATGGGAATCATGTTTAATGTACAACAAAAATTATTAGAGTTCAAGTTGCATAATCGCCGCTTCCCGATTTATTATTTTCGATCTATCACTTTACCTCCATAGTCTTTTCACGTGTTTATATATTTTACATTATTGTAAGAATTATTTTTGCACGTTTACATCGGCATTTAATAACTGCCGCATATTCATCGTAACTATGATTGTAAGAACACTCGAGACATTAAATTTATCATAATTTCCTTAATTAATTATATGCAAAAATAACTGATTAAATATTAATGAGGTCTGCTATAATTAATTTCAATTCCATTTAATATATGGTTTGAGAACATAAAAAAGGCAAAGATTACATGAGAGATAATTTTAATGTCACACTTAATAAAATACACTTAACAAAATAACTTTTTATCACGCCTTCCTTTTTATATTTTACATCAAAAATAATTTTTTCCTATCTATCCCATTTCATTAGTAAGTCTGATAATCTTCTCAACAATTAAAAAATAGGTATCCCACTGATGTCGCGCTCTTCAAGCTCATTCTGATCATGAGAAATATTTATAGCCCAGTGATAAGGTTAAAGAACTTTAAACGAGGTCGAGACATGTCCTCGAGAGAAGCGCATATTTATCCATTGACTTATGACGTAGCATTACACTCAGTCAGACACCGGAGGAGACCCAATATGAATGAGCTTGATAATCCTTAAGTTCTTCTCTATCTACAAAAGCGTCGATAACATTAACAGTAGCAAAGCCAGCGATGTAAATTTCACACATTCGCATAAATCGTTCTTGAATAATAACCATGTATAGATATAGTTGTAGACAAAGGGGGACTCCTTCGACCTTTCGATGCTGCGGATGCGTGACTTTGCGCTAGCGCAATGATAATGAAATGGAAATAAACCGGTCCGCGCGCGGAAAGAATAGCACGATACATCTGGCACGTAGTAATTAATTTCGCCGTAATAAACATGCCGCGCTTCATGAAATTGTATTACACGGTTTTGGAGCAAGAAGCGCCGCGCCGAGAATGAGTTCGTAGTTTTGTCCAAGGCGTACGTTAGGTACGCAAAGGAGAGTGATGGACGGGATGCAACGCTCTCAAGGTTCTTTGATGGCAAGGTCTTCCAGGCCACGCAGGCGGATGGAAATTATCGACAAGAGTCAATCAGCTTGCCTCCGAGCTACGAATACATATCTATCGGAGATACCGTGTAATCACAATAAAACTGCCGCTGCTGCTGCGCGCCGGGTACGAGAGAGCTCAATTCCTAACAACCAATTTGTTCCGGTTTAATTGCTACGTCTTACGTGTGCTATCGCAGAAAAGCAGAGCTCTCCTGGCTTTAACGTAGCGGTCAGGTAACAATTATCGCGATAAATTGTACGCAGATCTCCCGAGTGCACTTCAAATTTCAAAGGAACAAAGTTGCACCACGTTTTCTTCGCACAATGCAGAATGAGAATAAAAGTAGAGAAAAATGAGAGAGAAAGGCACATGTGTCTCATCGCTGGAAATAATCCAGAAGATACACAGTAAAAAATAAAATGTTAATTATAACATTTTTCACATGTCCCAGAAAGTCCACTCTAAATTTAAGATAAAATAATTTATTCGTCGTATGTTACTTATTGACAAACTAAAAATGTTAAATAATTGACACAATACTTTACATTTATTTTTGTTATTGTGACTTTAAGTATAATGTAAAAATAACATGCAAATTAATTAAAAATTACATGAAAAAATAGTTACAATAACTCGTAAGAAATGTTGAGGACATTAACATATAATAGTAATTATTTTAACTTAAATTATTTGTAATAACATTTGATTTTAGTAAATTTGATTATTTCTTATGTCAAAATTCAAGATTATTTGAAGATTCACTTTAACTTTTCTTAGAATATTAAACTGACTTTGAGACATGTTGGTTGTTTAAAATGATTATGTTAAAAATATTCAAAATAATATTCCATTTCTAAGAGACATATACAAAGTGTTAAGTTATGAAGTTGACATAAATGTAACACATGAAAACGTTATAAAAATAATAACATATAAGTTATACGTTAATTTTACATTAAAGTACTAATCAAAACGTGGTAACACAAGAAAATTTTAACATATGGACGCTCAATTTTTTACTGTGTACTTTAGTAGGTGATTCGGGTTAACTTTAAGATTCTATATCAAATAATAAACTCGTATATTTTTATCTTAATGCATAAAACGCATTAAGATGCTGCATTACTTCAATAATCCTATGGAATTAGAAGAACGACACATTGAATCTCTTTATCCTTTATACAACAAACGATAAAACACATTGGATAAAGTAATTTAGGAGAGAAAATTTGAACTTTTTTTTTGTTTCAGAAGAGATTTGTTTTTCCGTATAATTTTAAAACATTAAAATTCTTCAGTAATTTTTAATCTAGTTCTTTATCTAGTTAATAATTGATAATTTCATGATCACATATATATATATCAATCATTATCTGTCTAAACAATTTTTATACATATTTATGTAAATATATACGTTTTTTCCTCAATCTGAATAATAGTTTTATACTACCTCATTATATATTAATTTAAAAAAACCTTATAATTGCCTGAAATATAAAAGAAAATAGTAATTATATATTAAATTGCCTGAGCGATGCTCTTGTAGGAAACCTTTAACATGGAACCTAATTAAAATGCTTATCATAGCAAAGTTTTCTGCAGCGAGAGACGTCACATTCTATGCAACGAATTCTTATCGTGCCATCTCGAATGTGAGTATCACGCGAATATTATGTATCGATAAGTCATTCAACTTGATCCAAGGAAAAAAGAGATGATACCCGGCGTGAAAAAGCCGATGCATGTGTAGGAGCAATGATACGTACGTTGTATCGTCACGTCGTCATGATACGATGCGTCTGCGTGTCGGTGCGTTTCTTATTGTCAGATACGTATCTATGTTAAGCGCACACGCACTATGTGCCTCCATGCATTTATGCATCGCATTATACGTGCCGACGACGAGGATGAATACAGGGTGACCTATTCGTTTTCGAGGCTGTCGAGAGTAGAGGAAGTATCAGTCCCCGGCAGCCATGAATTATGTATGCGTGCACGTTCAGAAATCATCGTGCACCGCATCTTTCGCTCTCGTCGTAATCACAAAAATATATAAAATAGAAAAATAATTAGATAAGGTTGTTATATGCACAATTGCAATTATTCGAAATTACATTAAATACAAAATATAAACGAGAAACACTATCGGAGCATAAAATATTGATTAGACGTAAATTGAATTAATCGATAATTAAATATACATATATATATATATATATATATACACATACGTACGTACGTATGTAATTTACACACACAATATTAATTAAATGATATTAATATATAATTAATTAGAGACAGAAATATATTTGATTATATAGGGTGTTTTTTAATAAGTAAAATTTTAGGAGATGATTCTTTGTCGAAAATTAAGAGGGGTTTTTCATATAAACATATACTCCTACATCCCTCCCTGTGGAGTTATACTCCTCTAAAAATGAGGGTAAAGATTAGGTTTTTATTTTTTTGGTTTTTAGGTTTTTATTATAATTTTGTTTTCGTTCCAATTTTCCCAACATTTACTCTAATTTTATTTTTATTTTAAAATTTAACTTTTCGTAATTCGAAATCTATGCTATTTAGCATCGTACTGTGCACCATAACGTATTTTATTTTTTTTCTTGAAAACTACTGATTTTATGAAAAAAATAAAAGAAATAAAAAAGTTTCTAAATAAATCAAACTTTCTAATGCATATTCTTAGATGATCATATTCCGACCCATTAAAAAGTTCTAATAAAAAATTGAATAGGGGTTGCTAGTTTCATCCCCTTATAACAATACGGGAGGCTGAAAAAAATATTAATAAATAACCTTTTTACTAGTAGAAAATATCCACCTAATTTCATTTCTTTACTAACTTGTTCCAAATTTGAGAAAAAAATAAAAACCTAATTTTTACTCCTATTTTTGAAGGAGTGTAACTCTACAGGGAAGGATGTAGGAGTGTACGTTTATATGAAAAACCCCCCTTAATTTTCGACAAAGAATCATCTCCTAAAATTTTTCGCACTTATTAAGAAACACCCTGTATACATAAATTAAACTACTAATGAAAAACTTGCTCGGTAAGCATGTGCAATTTCGCTTGCGATTAATTTGACCGCGAGACACGTATGAAATTATAATAATCCACAACTTGCAACAATGTCAAACAGATACGAAAGTTGATTTTTCTGTAGCCGACATCTCGCAAAATATAAACGACGAGTTAAACAATGCGTATATGTGTCCATGTGATGCGACTTGACTTTGTCAAAAAATCAAAGTACTTCGCTTTAAAATAAGAAGAAATAAAATATGGGACACCCTGTACGATGAGCAAAGAGGATATAGTCGCAACGTCTCGCGAGCTCTCACCTATCCCTTGATGGACGTTCGATTATCGATAATCTCGGGCGGCATGGATATTACAACGGACATCGCGGCCAATTTTTCGCTCGTGCTGCCTCACTCCGGTCGCGCGAATACGCGAGATGCATTCCTCGGAGGCGGTTTTAATTATACATCGCACGCGCATACTCGTCCCTTCGGCCCTGCCGCCCTTCTAGGACAACGATGGCGACGACGACGACGACGAACGCGAAGGGCGTGCCCAAAAAAAGCAGGTCGAACACTCTGCGCGTTATTAGGTGTCTACTCTATGCGCGTAGGCGTTTATCTCATTATTATTTTATAATTGTCGGATGGTCACCACATTCGTTTTTTTTTTCTACTCCTTCTCTTCTTTTTTCGCGAGATTGACATTCGATAAATGAGATCGAGCGACGCACCTGCAGTACATCGATTTATCAGTTATCGATATGCGACTAAATGTCTCTTCGCGTTTCATTTATGTTAATCGTGTTTTTCACTCCGATATCACCAGAGTAAATTAATCAATTATCACATATATCGTTATGAAAAGCTAAACAACTATTTTTCGAACGTTTTTTACGATATGATGACAAAGAATAATTAATTAATTAATTAAATTTTCAATCATTTTTATCAAATTTTCGATCATTTTTACCGTCTCTAATTAAATAGACTAAAATAAGTTGCTGGTCGTCCTCTTCCTCCCACACACATACACATAACATGAATTAATATTTAAGTTTCCAATCAACTGTGGTCATTGATCATGCGACATAACATCAATTTAATTAATTTCATTTAATTAATTTAATTAATTTCACGGCATCAAGTTTATCATTTAGTATACATATAAATATAATTAAGAATTTACTAAAACATGTAGAACAAAAAAAATATCAGAATACTAATAATAATTTTTCCACGACTGTCGTTTGCAAAAAAAATGTATAGCATTTGTTAATGATTCTATAATCTTTCTCTTTTATTATTAGAAAATCATTGCGATGACTCGGTATTATTTATTCGTGTCGTGAAAGACAAACGCACTCGAGACCGCATTTCTCATCGCACGTGGCCGTCAATTCTCTCGATTCATGACCCAGACTGCGGCACCCACGTGCGGCCGGATGTGCGCCTCCTTGAACCGCTCCACTGCCGAATTAAACGACAACTCTGAGCGATAACGCTGATCTTGGATGCCGTTCGTCATACCGGAGAAAGTAGATTCGCGTATCTCGTATAAGAAAAAAAGAAAACCGTCTCTTTCTCTTTCCGACCATCCGTCGTGTCGCCCGTCCCTTTCCGCGCAACCGATCGACCGCTTTTACTTGCGCTTTAATAATGTTGTAAGGCCGCCTCGCTCGATCTTTCGATCGAAGAGTCGCCCTTCTCCACCCAACGAAGTCTGTCAGGAAGAGCGAGCCGCGATGCGGAAAGCAGCGAGAGAAAACGCGAACGATGATGCACGCGTGACGTATGTACCCGGAATGCAACATGACATGGGCGGCGGAAATCATGTAGATGAAGAATGCATGCAGCACTTCTTGAATTCGCTGCGAGAAGCGAAACTACTCGAATAAATTGCAATCATAAAATAGGTAACAAAAGTGAATCGAAGCGTGTATTTTCTCTACATCCTTCATGTTATTTTTTCAAATTTTCTTTGCAATTATTCAAATTTTGTAGCCTCATAAAATAATGTGATAAATAAATAATCTAATCTAATCTAATTTATTTTATATAAATTTTCTTTCCAGATTCTTTTCTTTCTTCCTCAAAAGTTACTTTCAAAAATAATTTATATGTATAAACTTATAAGTGTTATACAGGGTGTTTTTTAATAAGTGTGAAAAATTTTAGGAGATGATTCTTTGTCGAAAATTAATATGTTTATTTTTCATATAAACATATACTCCTACATCTCTCCCTGTGGAGTTACACTCCTCCAAAAATGAGGGTAAAATTTTTATCTTTTTCTCAAATTTAGAACAAGTTAAAGAAATGAAATTAGCTGGATATTTTCTACTAGTAAAAAGGTTATTTATTAATATTTTTTTCAGCCTCCCGTATTGTTATAAGGGGATGAAACTAGCAACCCCTATTCAATTTTTTATTAAAACTTTTTAATGGGCCGGAACATGATCATCTAAAAATATGCATTAAAAGGTTTGATTTATTTAGAAACTTTTTTACTTGTTTTATTTTTTTCATAAAATCAGTAGTTTTCAAGAAAAAAAATAAAATACGTTATCGTGCACAGCATGATGCTAAATAGCATAGGTTTCGAATTACGAGAAGTTAAATTTTAAAATAAAAATAAAATTAGAGTAAATGTTGGAGAAATTGGAACAAAAACAAAATTATAATAAAAATCTAAAAACCTAATCTTTATCATCTCCTAAAATTTTTCGCTTTTTAAGAAACACCCTATATATTGTAAGAGTAACAAGTGGAATATTGAAAACTATATGTCGCGAAATCCATCCCTCTATTCGCCCTTAGAAACATCGTTCCGCCGCCAATGTGAGTGCGAATTCCGCAAAGGATTATCGCGAGCGCAATGTTCGAGCACATACAATGGAAACATGGGCGTGTGCAACCGATGCCATCCATATTGTCGGCGATTATTAAACGCACTGAGCTACTTTGTAGTGGCTGCGTGAGTTTTTTATCGAACTCGCATATCTTGAAAAATCTCCGTGTGTAGCAAAATGCCTAGAAACGAAAAGGATTCATAAAATGCTACATGCTACAAAAATAGATCTACATACAAAACTTTCGATGATTTATGACGATACATTAATAATCTATTAATAACGATACATTAATAATATATGCAAACATCGATGTAGAGAAATTTCCGAGAAAGTAAAGATTTATAGATTTAAGCAATAATATATTTTTTGCTACATCATTTAATAGAATTTTATCTCGAATTTATTCCGATTCCGATATACGAATTTTTGCATAATGGAGTTGTATTGTATCGTATAAAGCGACCATAAATCTTTTTCGGGTTGAAAAAAATCTATTCTCTAGACATGTAGAAAGAATGCCAGAGTGTCACGTCCGGGGAAGAGCAGTGGTGGGCTTATCGTGGGACGCTGCGAAACTATATGTCATGAGAGTAATCGTTAGTGAGGTTGTCGACTTTATTCAGATCGAAAGAAGAGAGGAGAGGCTTCCACCTCCTTCTTCCTCTCACACACACGAAATACGTGAGCGTCTGTATACCACGAAACGCACTTTCTCCTGTCTCGGATTAAAGCGCGCCGCGCCGGTGAGAACGTTTGATCGCAATTTCCTAGGGCGTTTGTCGAGAGAGGTCGCGGATTTGATTAATGCGCCTAGAATCGACCAGACATATTCTGTCTGGTCGATCAGCATTCGTCAGTTAAATTTCGCTAATGTAGGGCCCCGAGCGCAAAAAATAGATGAGCAAAAATTCTCAGTCTAAATTTAGATTATTAGATAAATGAGAGATATTTTTAAACCGTATCATTAACAAAACTGACATTAAAAAAATAAACGCAAAAGAGAGAGAATAAGAATATAAAAAAATTAATTCTACAAATAAACATCTTTTTTTCTTTTCTTTGGAGAAAGGAATTTCCAAAAATTCGGGAAAGAGTCAGAGAGATCCTACTCCTCCTATAATGTTCTTACAGATGAGTGAAGAAATCAAGATTATGCCTACAGTTGCATCATGTGTCCAGACGATTAGTCGCACGTGGCAAAGTAATCTCTCGTTTTATGAATTATTCGACTGCCACGTAGGGCCATTACGTAGCGCGGCGTGCCTCTCATGAAAATTCTTATTCTTTGGTGGTCTTGTTCGAGCGTAAGCGAGCTTCACGAAAGCAGCTTTCGTTCACCGAACGGAACGTGCGATGTTGTGAAAGACCAAGTCTACGTATATTGGACTAACTGTACCTAACTCGCTGCAGAATATCGTCGTCGCGGTTCTTTATACCTCACGCAACGCGATTCAATCCGCAAATTGCATTCGCTTTGCGATCCTAGGATGTTAGAGAGCAACGAAACGCTTGTTGTAATTTCGGGAATTTTTCGAGTAATTCTCTTTCGAGATATTAAAATTTTAATGAAATAATTATTGGAACAATTATTGGAATAATAATTGGAATTTTGTTAGCAATATAATATTCAAAAATTTACTCTTTTATGCGACTCCTAAAAATTGCATCTGACAGTTGATTAAATACACCTTAACTTTTTGTAAGAGAGTTTGTGGAAAAAATAATTTCTTACTCCTTTTTTTTTCGAGCCCTAACAGTTTCTAAGAAGAAGGAACGAAAAATATAAAATAATTCATTTTTCATCCTTCCCAAGGTTTTGTCCTATAAAGAATTAAAAAGAAATTTTAGCGACTCGGCAAAAATGATAAGAATAGCCCCATTAGCAATCGGACATGGACAAGTCGTCAAATAAAGGACATTTATCATTTTTTCGATACTGTCGTCGCGTATTCTCCGTTAGCTCTCCAACTTCGTCCTCGGTGGTGAAGGCACGTTAAAAATAAATGTCGTCGCTAAAAGGCGCGGTTCCAAGATGCGATTAACCCCTCTACTGGAGCGACAAATTTTTTTTATATTTCTTATCCGGTTTTTTTCTTTCTCCGCTTAAAATTCCCTCCTCCCGCCTCTCGTTTCCTTATATTTCCGCACTAAAAGCTATGCAGGTTCATATCATGATACGTATAATCTAGTGATGGAATTTCTTTGTCGGTTCAAAGACCAACAAACTGAGCGAAAGTAAAAGGCTACGTTATTAAATTTTCTATCTTCTTTGATTGGCGACTGACATGATATATATCTTCGCACATGATCGGATGATCTTACATGTTTGACTCATTTAAAAAATTGAGAAATTAAAAAAATTTAATTTACATTTTAAAAAATTGAGAAATTAATAGTAAGAAGATCATTGTAGATTCATATTAAGCGTTCATAATTTCTGAACTGTAAACTACAACTTGACAATATCTTTGCTATCTGTCTCGCTCAGTCAATGCGTGTCATTGGCGGTAAGAAGATGACAGTTTCATCGGACGTGTCTTTTCCAATCTACGTTAATTATCAGCGATTATATCATTAACCTCGAGACATGACAAAAATAACGGTGAGACTAATAAACGAGAATCGACAGAGAATATCTGTTATATTTAATATCCATTAACATATAAGTTAATTTAAATCTATATTTTTTGATAAAGTATTTTTGATACAATGTGTTCACAAAACAAGAAATAATCATGATAAAGTCGGGAAAAGTAGAGATATGTAAATATAATTTCTTAAACGTTCAAAAATATAAAACAATGTATTTTTAAAAATTGTGTTCAAAGTTAAAGAGATTTGTTGTCGAGTCTGTTCTTTTAAACCAAATAGAAATTTAATTCCACGAAATATCTGTCCATTTGTTCTCTTCCAGCTATATGAGACCCTTGACGATGAAATCGAAACCATTCCCAACAATCCGGTATTCCTGTTCACTTTCCCGATGAACGCCAACGACGATCATCCACTTTCTTAAAGCATGTCCGACCCTTTTTTTCCTCTCGCGTCGCCATAGTTGCTCCACTTTCCACTTCACCTTCTCTTTTTTTTTACAAACGGAAAACGTGCAAAAAAAACGGAACCGGTTGCAATAAATGTCACTCTAATGCGAATAAAATTGCACCTGTTTATAACTCATAATCTACTTGATTTCTCAAAATCGAAAATAAATATTGCGCGTATTTCAACTCGATCATTATTTGTACGTACTTTATAATTTTGCGAGATATAAACACTACCATTAAATATCACTTCTCACAAATGTCCATTTGATTGGATATGATACTTTTTGCTTTTAGAATCTCCCATCATAATTTCGTGAATTAAAGTACTCAAATTATGAGAAAATGACAGAGCCTGAGAAAACAATAAGATGTTTACTCCAACGATTTTTAAATTTATATTGGCGCAAACATATGCACGGTCAATGATGAAATAAATGCTTAAATTGATCAATGAAGATTTGATGATCTTCAACAGATACTTGCGATGTGTTTTGATTGAAAGATGTAACCGTGATTGAATCAGAAGAAATTGGATCATTTAATGTGGCATTGACGAGGAATGAGCGTTTTAGATACCGCTAATTCATTAGTGCTCCAAAGAGAAAAGTGAGTTGATTCCCTACCATAAATGAAATGGAGAGACAAATCAAGGCTCGATGAGATCGATCAGCGATTGGAACATTGGCGATTCGCCCTTTTGCTACGTGTACGATTCCCGAAACACGCGAATCTGTCGGTCGGCTCTCACCGCAATCTTCTGACAACGGGTCGTAAGAAGAGCGATCCGGGTAAAACGCGTCATCGCGCTCGGCGCAAAACCCGCCGGTTTCAGGTGCAGCTTTCACATTCTCGGGCGTCTCGACACCGACGAGAAGGCATTGCCCTACAGGTGCGATGCTCGTCCACCTTCAATCGGCCCGACCCGACGCGACTGACGCGACGATGATGCGTGCAAATTTTTCGGCTTGCTTATTTTCGTGAACTTTTACGTTCGATTTCACCAGTTTTCCACGCGAGGCATGGACCATTCGTTAGATTCTCAAACAATTTGCCTCATCAAATAATAAGTTCATTCCTCATTTTAATCGCCATTTTAAAACATTTTTAAAATTTTTCTTCTCCCTTCCTAAAAAATTATTAAGAAAGAGAAGATTGTTAATTTAATATCATCCCATTCCGAGGAAGAAAATCAATGTGTAACTTGAAAAAAATATATTTGATTTTTTATTCTAAAATATTTAATTTTCTAAAATATCTAAATATTTAATTTTTATTCTAAAACTAGCTATATTTAACATTTTTATTTACCAACATCATAAGAAATATCAAATTGTTTAAAAACAAGCTTATTAAGCACCCCTCCTTCTTATCGAGATATCGATTTTAGAGTTCAAAGGGTTAATACGTAAATTGTAATAGTAGTATTGACGTGGTACTAACTCAGACTGAATTTTACCTACTTATATGTTCGGATATGCGATGTGAGCAGATAGAACGTGCGAAACGTGGAACGCGCATCGCGGCGCGACGGCAATCGAGGCAATTAATCTCCACCCAACCACATAATCTGCTGAAATTACGATTCCCAGGCGAATTAATTATCGTCGCCGCGGTAAATAAGGTAATCGCCGCGCGCTGACAAAAATACACGGGCGACACAGAAGGGCGTTGGTCTTCCTCGCGTCGCATTCTCGCGCAAATGCAGCAATGCATCGCAGGTGCATCGCATAGAAGCCGCCGCGTACTTTTCTCCGTTGCATCATCGCGGCCGACCACGACTATCGTCGTCGCAAGAACGTAATTTACGATGGCGATGCAACCAGCGACAACACGAAGCGAGGAGTACCATGTTGATTCTTTCCTCCCCTTTCTCTTCCTTCAAAATTCTGAACTCGCCAATCAAAATAATAGGGATGCCGAATACGAAAAAAACCCGTTGAAGTTTCTTCAACGGAGAGCTAACGAAACTTTAGACCACTTTTGTTGAGAGTCTCTTCGGAAGATCGTTATCAAATTTCTTAAGTCTTGCATATTGCTTCTATTTGTCGAGAAGAATTATTTGAAGTTTTTTTTAACGAAGATTAATCTTTCCTAACACTATAATAATAAAACTTAGTTTATTGAAGAAATTTGTAATCTCTCTTTATATTTATAGAAAAATTAATTTTATCGATATAATTTTATTACAAAAATTTGCATCCTCTTTTTAATGAAATATGTTCAATAAGTAGAAAGATTATTTCACTAATGTAAGCGCAAAAAAATTTACGAAACAATTTTGAAAAATTCATCGAACGTTTACCTCGATATCATAATATCATGAAAAATTGGAGAAGCGCACAACATGGGAGCACCGTTCTCTCGCCAACAATTTTTTTCCTCAAAGAATTTTCTTGAAACCACTGAAGAGATAAATAAAGCAGAGACGCTTCTGTTATTTTCGTGCAGGAGAAAAAAGGCTGAAGGAAGAGAAGAGAAGAGAAGAGAAAATTGAAAGAGATAAAGAGACAGATATACATCTCCAGGTGCGCGATTGCTTCTAATTGCCCGCTCGATGGTTCCAAAGTGAAATTGCAGCAACGTAGACCACGCGAGGAGGAGGAGGTGCACGGGGTCGAATAAAAAGAGCGCGCCGTGAAAAAACATGCGACGTGTACACGACGAAGATGGGGAAGATCGGTCATGATATTCTCCTCCTCCGGGACGATCCCGAGCGTTTTCACTAATTAACCTGCGGTCCGCGACGCCGCAACGCGCGCTTTTGTATCGCGCCGAGAAACCCGCATTACCTTCTTTATGGCGCTAAAATTCGGTAAACGCTCTGCGGTAAATCTTCACGCGAAATACAAGGCACGGCTTGTAATTCCTTCGACCAGAGATAAACCAGTTTCATCCGTACGGGACTGGCATTTTTCTCCGAAGCTCAATCGAGTTATAGTCGAGCTTTATTACACAAGTCTCATGATTGTTCGCTGATTGGATAATGTTACTGCTTTGCTTTGATTTAAGAAAAAACTTTATGTTGAATTTAATTAATTTAATATGAAGTATAATGATTTTTTTTTACATGAAAAAAATGTCGTGCGGGTTTCCCTTAGAAAAATATATAGCTTTCTTCTTCTGAAAGGAAATTGATCAATCACGTTGAGAATAAAGTATAATATTTATTCCATTGGACAGATTTTTTTTTTCTCAAAATTATCATCTTCGCGAATTATGGTCAACGATGGCTGATAAAAGTAACCATTTTGCGCGCTTATTAAAATAAAATGTAAATCGTACCGCATCGGATCAAGGTCTACCGTCGCCGCTCCGCTTAAAACGTCAGTCCGGCCAGTCGGAACGAAAATAAAATATAAATGTAAGAGAGATCATAAGTCGCTACAATTAATATCCAACGGCCTGCAATAACCTTTCTCTCGATACAGGATCCCCGAACATGAATACGATTTACCGCGAGGAGAGAAAGGGAGAGAGAGACAGAGAGAGACAATGATAGGGGGAAGGAGAGGAGAAAGAGAGAGAGAGAGAGAAAGAATGGCAGAGAGAGAGTACGAGAACCCGATTTTTGCGACGTTTTTGCCGCACGGCAACTTTGTTATTGATGATCGCGCGATGTTGAGTGCACAGAATAAAGAAGGTGGGCGTTTCCACCCTCGGTTATTTCGCCTCGCGAATCCCGCGCAACGATCTCCGCGCCGCGAACATTTTTCACTTTACGAGGCTGTTGCTTGCGAGGCGCAGCCTCAGAGGTAGTAACGTCGCCGCGATTCGAAGCCCGTACCGCCGCTCGTCGTCGTCTTGTAAAAGTCAATATTTATGAGGGTGCTAACCACCGTCATCGCTCATCCTGACTCGTTAACCGGCTCTTCGTCCTCTTTCCTTCCCACCCCCGCGCGGCTTTGTGTTTACATCCGAAGGACAGACATCCTCTCTTTATTGTCAGCCCTAAAGAAAACATGTCCACACGTGGCTGGATTCTGCTGCCGTTGCCGCTGCTGAATGCGACTCGATAGTGAGAGAGTAAGAGCAAGGGTATCGCTTTATCGTTACTACGGCGCTGGCGAATGTTTTCTTTGCAAAACGTATTAAATACTAATTGATAACTTTACGATTTACTTGATTACTTGTCGTTTTAAAATTTCGTGGAAATTTTATAATTAGTCGAACATACGTGGAATTTTTATAATATTTGGAATTTTTTCCTAAAAAATTATATGATTCAGATCTATACATTTAATTGCAATTGAATGATTTTATAAAAATAACAATCAATTATATATATACGTTAATAAATACTTTGATCATATTGAAATTATTTATTTGTTAATTAAATTTATTTGATTAACATAATTACATTAATATTAATTAAATTAATTAGTATATTATTGAAATTTTATATATATATATATATATATATATATATATATATATATATATTATTCCTATTACGTGCACCTATTTAATGCTAATTAATTCAATGTTCGAAAAACTCGTGCAATCGCGTTTCAGAAATCCTTTCTCTTTAAACAAAAATGAAAGTGAAACTAATTGTATGAGCAATATTTGTTAACTTTAGTACTGATCGAAATAAATAATAACTTAAAATGCTAAAAAATAAAAAGTAGCAAAAATTTTTGTATAAAACAGAACGAGAAATTTCTAATTATATAAATGTTATAATTTTAATCTTATAAGAAACAGATATAAAAAAATATATAAATAAAAAATTCTATAAACAAACAATTGTAAATTTATTTCATGCAATTATCATCAATCATAATAAAAGTAATATTTACTTTTATATTGTTTTACAATAATTATCTTCAGGGTTTTACATGTGTTTTTATTTTATGTTGCAAAAATGATTTTCCCTATCTTTCTATTTTGTAAAAAAAAAAATCAGATAAAGCTTAATAATCCTAGATTAGTAATGGTAATTCTATTATAACTATCTGCAATTTCAATATTTTGTATTTCATGTCACACATTTAATGCTATGACCTAAACTATAACATTCTGATTTCAGATATTATCTACTTAATTTTCAACTCAAATTCACAAAAGAAAAAATATTAAAAATTTTATCATGATAAAATATATGACATAAATGGACTTCGTTGTTATACATGTATTTATTATTCATCACTATAGTAATCTTGACATCTAATCTACATCGTTATTGATAATGCAATATAACAAACATGAACAGAACAATTATTAGTATTTAAGTAACTGTGTATATTTCCGATTAATTATAACATGGCATGACTGTTGACAATTATGATTAATGAATTCAACGTTTCTTCTCAAATTTAAAACATTTTGTTACATGCTTATGTTAGATTAATAATCACTTGCGTAAAGCGATAAAATTCTCATCTTTGTATTCTTATACACAATATAGAAATTCACACATATATAAATAAATGTATGTGTATAGTTTCATCATATATCAAACAACGTCACTTCTATATAATTCTCTCTCTCTCTCTCTCTCTCTCTCTCTCTCTCTCTCTCTCTTTCAATTATAATTATTATATTGTAATTAATATATTGTATCCAAATATCTTTTATACAAATCTAGAACATGAATATAAAAGTTGAAAGAATATATATATATATATACACATCACAGAGCAGTGAAGAGGAAAGTCTCCTTTTTTATCATTTTTATTTCTTTTTATGTTTACTTATTATACATATATTTACTCTTCTTGCAAAAAATTAAATAATATATCGCAGATATGTTACTTATTTTTATGTAATATATATCGAGATTAATATATAACTTTTTATATCTTTTAAAACAGACAAGATAAAACAATTATAATAATTAAAATTGCAAAACGTAGATTTGATAAATAAGTATACATTAACGAATAAATTAGAGAGACAAGAAATAGAAGAAACAAAGGGACAAAAAGAAAGAAAATATATGAAAATGAGAATGAGACGAAAGAATATCCAGAAAATATAAGTTATTTAATAAAGATGGAAAAGGTAATCTATAATTATAGACTATAATGTTATTGTGCTGGATGCGATTACAAAAGCAATAAAGTACAGTGTTAATCGCTATTATATAAGGATGCAAAATTATCTCTATTAAACAATATAAAAAAGATTATATATTAATCTCGGTACATGTTGCATAAAAATAAGTGAAATATTTGCGATGTATCATTATTTTTATGCAAGAAGAATAATCATATATAAAAAGAAAAAAATTATATACATATAATTATATTGATTTATCAAATAATTAATTATTATAATTGAAATTAAAATATTTAGCTAATTTTATGTAAATTTTAATAAAATCTTTGATAATGTATAATTATAATTAATAATATGTAAGCGAGCAAAGAGAATACAATATGATATACAATATGGTATAGGACAAGAAATTGATTCAGTGGGTGAGTGACCCCTATTAAGTTAGCCCCCCCACCAGCTCAAAATAAGTTCTAACCTAACTTAAAATTAGGTGCTAATTAGGTGCCAAAGTAAAAAATTAGGTGCTCATACCGTTTAGCAGAAAATTAAATTCACAATGGGTGGGGCTGACTTAATATTAAGTTGGCCCCCCCGTCTAAAAAAATATATAAATAATAAAGTTATAAAAAACCAAATACGTAATAATTAGGTGCTAATTAGGTGCTCTCAGAAACTGTTAAGATATTTTTAAAATATATTTTTTTATACCACTTTATTCTTGTACAGCGATAAATGCGATCGACATTCAAATCGAAAATTGTGTAAAATGGTACGAGCACCTAATTCGGCGTTTATATATCTTAACGTAATATTAAATAACCAATATTTTCATACCAATAACTTTCGAGCCTAATTTTTTAACAGGACTTTACTCTTTGTCCGACCATACCCGTGACCGGCATTTAAGTCCGAATATCTATCAAACCGAACGAGCACCTAATTCGGCGTTTAGATATCTTAACATAATATTAATTAACGAGTATTTTGATACCAATAACTTTCGAGCACCTAATTTTTTAAAAGGACTTTACTCTTGTACGGCGGTAGGCGCGACCGATGTTTAAGTCCGAATATCTATCAAACCGAACGAGCACCTAATTCGGCGTTTAGATATCCTAACGTAATATTAAATAACGAATATTTTCATACCAATAACTTTCGAGCACCTAATTTTTTAACAGGACTTTACTCTTGGTCCAACCATAGCCGTGACCGACATTTAAGTCCGAATATCTATCAAACCGAACGAGCACCTAATTTGGCGTTTAGATATCCTAACATAATATTAATTAACTAGTACTTTGATGCCAATAACTTTCGAGCACCTAATTTTTTAAAAGAACTTTACTCTTGTACCGAGCATACCCGTGATCGACATTTAAGTCCGAATATCTATCAAACCGAACGAGCACCTAATTCGGCGTTTAGATATCCTAACATAATATTAAATAACCAATATTTTCATACCAATATCTTTCGAGCACCTAATTTTTTAACAGGCCTTTACTCTTGTACCAAATATACCCGTGACCGATTTTTAAGTCCGAATATCTGTCAAACCGAATGAGCATCTAATTGGGCGTTTACATATCTTAAATATTTGTTTATTAATATTACGTTAGGATATCTAAACGCCGAATTAGGTGCTCGTTCGGTTTAATAGATATTCGGACTTAAATGTCGGTCACGGGTATGGTCGGACCAAGAGTAAAGTCCTGTTAAAAAATTAGGTGCTCGAAAGATATTGGTATGAAAATATTCGTTTTTTAATATTATGTTAGAATATCTAAACGCCGAATTAGGTGCTCGCTCTATTTGACAGATATTCGTACTTAAATGTCGGTCACGGGTATGCTCGGTACAAGAGTAAAGTCCTGTTAAAAAATTAGGTGTTCGAAAGTTATTGGTATGAAAATATTCGTTATTTAATATTACGTTAAGATATATAAACGCCGAATTAGGTGATCGTACCATTTTACATAATTTTCGATTTGAATGTCGATCGCGTTTATTGCTGTACAAGAATAAAGTGGTATAAAAAAAATATATTTTAAAAATATCTTAACAGTTTCTGAGAGCACCTAATTAGCACCTAATTATTACGTATTTGTTTTTTTTTATAACTTTATTATTTATATATTTTTTTATATGGGGGGGGGGCCAACTTAATGTTAAGTCAGCCCCACCCATTGTGAATTTAATTTTCTGCTAAACGGTATGAGCACCTAATTTTTTACTTTGGCACCTAATTAGCACCTAATTAGCACCTAATTTTAAGTTAGGTTAGAACTTATTTTGAGGTGGTGAGGGGGGCTAACTTAATAGGGGTGGCAGACCCGTTGTCAGCTGAAAGGAAAGGTCCTAGGATCGAGTCCCGGTAAGGAGACATTTGGTGTGTCCTTATTTAGTGGCGATTAACTGTATAGTAATATAATATATCGCTGATAAGCGAATACAATCTCTAGCACAATCAGAGCCCAGATTGAAGCCGAAGAGTATGTGAAAATATAAATTTACATTCTGTTTCTGCGACTTGAAGCAATTTCTTATTTGGTGTATAATCAGTCACTTTATAAACATAAAAGTTGATTACACACCATAATACGATATTGCTTCAAGTCGCAGAAATAGAATTTAAATTTATGTTTTCACTCATGTACTCTTCGGCTTCAACTGTTGATACGTACTTGGATTATGGATTAAACCAAATAATCAAACAATAAAAATGTAAGATATATAATTTAAGTAGATATACTTTATTATTTTTATATAACTTTAAATTATATACTTTTATCTTTTCTAATTTTTTCTAATTTATATAAATATATTATCTTTTCTAATTTATAAATTTCAATTTTATTATAATACTTTATTTCTATATTATATTTTTATTTTAAATAGGATAATTATATATACATTAACGCGTAATCGTACTTGTTTTCCTCGTTACTGTATATACGCTTTTCTCGATTGTGGTTTCCATATTAAAACATTGATACTCTCCAAATAGTAGACGAATAAAAATGAACTGAAATGATTTTACATTTAATTTCAAATATGAGAATAAATATTTTACTATTATTGGTATTTCTATTCTCGTTTAATTTTATGAAAATGTTTATCAAAAAACTTTAATTAAAAAAAATTTCACTACTTTTTAAAAGTATTTAATATTAAAATTTATCAAAAAATCGAATAAGGAAAAAGAGAAAGGTAAATCATAAAAAGAAGACAATTTATGTTATTTGTTCAGATTTATGGTAGTTATGAGTTAACATTCGATCATTTAATATTTATCGTATTCTCTCTTTCTCTCTTTTTTTTTCTTGAAAAAGCTACAGTAGTTCGCGCTATTATAATTATGATAGAGAGAGCAAGATGTATTGTTTCACATAGAAACAACAAGTGTGAGTCAACAGGCGTATTACAGGTGTGCAAAGTCGGTTCACGTGTCGCCATCTTTCATTGAACTGCTCAACGTGCTTTCGTTCATGTCTGGAGAACCCGTCGATAATAATGCAGTAACGTATAATATAAAACATAGAGACAATCATCCTCATTTATTTTTTATATAATTTGGAAAAATATTCTTTGTCAAAATATAAAAATATAAAAAGTGGTGAGTTGATCATCATAATTTAATTTTCATATCAAAGCTGTTATAACTTCGTATAAAATTCAATATATCGAATTTATGACGCACAATTTTTGTTAGCATAATTATGTTATTGACTTACCCTTTGGCAGTGTTCCGCACTGACCCGCGATAGATCTGCGAGGGGTTGAAAGATAACATCGTGAAATTCGGGGTAACTTCGTGCCAACGGACGTGCATACAATTCTTTGGCACTGCACAATATTTCATGATATTCTTCTTCCGCATGTAACAACTTCTCTGTGGCTCTGTACCTGCGATCTGTATCTGTCAAATAATATTTTCATATTTTATTTCCATGTTTCAATAATAGCACAAAGCTTACAATTAATTACAATTTTTTTTGCATTAAAAAACAGAATTTTGTCATACATTTGTATATAAAAAAAAATATATATATATATATGTATATAAATCAATGTTTTTTTTATATAAGAAATGTAAAATAAAATTTTATGATTCTTAACTTCAAGAAATTATAAAAATTATAATTGAATGAATTTTCCATTATAAATGATACATTTTCTTTTAGGATTATAACTAAATGAATTTTATATTATATAAAAAATAATTTTTTTCTTAGATTTGTAATTTAATAAAATTTAATTTCTCTCGTTTTATTCTAGATAATTCCTCAAAATAAAAATAAAATTTTTATAAAAATGAAAAAAAAACAGAAAAAGAGATTAATTACCTCCAATTACATTGTATTGTCGGGCGAAATCCTCGATAAGTAAAATTTCGCCGTGTAAAAGAGCTACATCGGCTGCAGGATCAACCTCGGCCCTCGAGCCTGCAAGCAGCAATCGAGGCCTGCATACTCGATATTTCAAAAGTACCGGGGCGACCACGGAAGAAATAGCTCCGGGCGATGAGGCTGATAACTAAAACAGATAATAAAAAAACTATATTATCGCACAAGAACCACCATCAATCGCTTTCGAATCAAATAATCGGCTTATAAGAATCAAAGAATCATGCATAATTCACAAATAAAAATTTTCGTATTGGATTATGTTGTATAAAAGTTGTATAAAAGTTGTTATAAGCATTTTCCATAAATGATTTTTAAAAATATATTCTAATAATTATGAATTAAACTTTGTGCAGTTAGATATTTTAAAAATGTTGACATCATTGACAGGTTTATATAAGTAGTAAGACTATGAGGTTTCTAACGCAGGGGCTCCGAGGGGGGGTGAGGGGCGAGGGGGAACCGCGGGGGGGGGGGGTGACGTCACGGGGGGGGTGACGTCACGCGGGGTGACGTCACGCGGGGGGGGGGTGACGTCACGTGCGGGGGATGATGACGTCACGCGGGGGGGGGGTGACGTCACGTGCGGGGGATGATGACGTCACGCGGGGGATGATGACGTCACGTGCGGGGGATGATGATGTCACGCGGAGATGATGACGTCACGCGGGGGATGATGACGTCACGCGGAGATGATGACGTCACGCGGGGGATGATGACATCACGCGGGGGATGATGACGTCACGCGATGGATGAGGGGGTCCGCGCGGGTAGGGGGGATCCGCGGCGCGAGCGATGGACGAGGGGGTCCGCGCGGGTAGGGGGGATCCGCGGCGCGAGCGATGGACGAGGGGGTCCGCGCGGGTAGGGGGGATCCGCGGCGCGAGCGATGGACGAGGGGGTCCGCGCGGGTAGGGGGGATCCGCGGCGCGAGCGATGGACGAGGGGGTCCGCGCGGGTAGGGGGGATCCGCGGCGCGAGCGATGGACGAGGGGGTCCGCGCGGGTGGGGGGGACGGGTGTGAGAAGAATAGCGCTACGTGTGGGAAAAGGATAGCGTAAAGTGTGTGAAGAGGACAGTGCGACAAGGATGACACGTGACATCATCAACATGTGACAAGGATGGCGTCAACGTGGGACAAGGACGACGCATTATAAGATGCCACATAGGTGGGAGCAGGACGACGCAAAGGTAAGTGAGTGATAGCGACGAGCTTGTGAATGAGAGAGAACGATAATAGCGCGAAGAGAACGCATACGAAAGAGAACTATAATATCGCGAGAACAACGTGTGCGAGAGAGAACGATAATAGCTAAGATAACGCGTGCGAGCGAGAACGAAGATATCGCGAGACTTACAACTAACGCGAGACTTATTGTTAGAACGATAGCGCGTACGAAAGAGAGAGAGAGAGAACGATATTGCTATACTTACAACTAGCGCAAGAGAGACGCAAGGGATGGGAACGCAAGGAGAGGCGCGTAAATAAATACATTTCTTTTCAATACTAAATATAACATTTATTTTAAAATGTGTGCGTGTATTATACAATTTGTGTGTGTGTGTGTGTGTGTGTGTGTGTGTGTGTGTGTGTGTGTGTGTCTAATAAAATAATAATATAATAATATAAAATTTAAAATTTAAAAAAAAATAATAATAATATAATAATAAAATAATAAGAATAATATATTTGGGGGGAGTGCGCCGGGCTAAGGAGGAGGCCGCTCCTAGAATGCTAAGGGGTCGATGTGCCGGGCTGAGTGGAGCCGCTCCTGGAACAGAAAAAGACATTTGAATAGTTTTTAATAATTTATTTTAGAACTTTTGATATATTATAAATTGAAAGTTACTTACAAATTATGTTTCTTGAAAGAAGAGTTCGTTACGCGTCGCCGAATTTTCGCTCTGAGTAGGCAGCATGTAATAAGGTTCCAGCAACTCCTCTCGTTGCTCTTCTATACTAGGAGGTTCAGATGGTAAAAAATGTATCTTCCATATTTCCATTCGGTCAGTATTATATACTATGATGGACATATTATCTACATCATATCCTTGTCTCTTGAGGGTACGGAACGTATGACAATATTCCTGGTAACAATCCTTGCAGTCTAGGACAGATCTTATCACCGTTACCTCCGTGCCGCAGTGACAGCACCTAAACGGTGTAAACGGTCCCTCGAAGAACCCGTGGAAATAATTATGTTTTAATGCATAATTTCGATAAAATCCGTACCGACAATCCTTGCAGTAGTGTCGGTTTCGACGTTGGTAGGATTCGGTCCAGAAACATTTTGCAATGTGTATTCTCGGGAGATCAGAGTAAAAGCGAGGATCGGACCTCGGTTTGTATGGTTTAGGAATACACATAATTTTGTTCACTTTTCTTCCTCACACACTCTCCACAACTTTGTGACAAGCACAGAACAACGAAAGAAATAATATTCTAATGTCGCAGGCTCCTCTTCATTATATATCTTTTAATATCTTTTGTCTCATTCCAACTAGAGCATCACGTCTCATCTACCTCAGCATTTCTCTACATCTTTAGCGGAGCGTGTTGAGAAAAGTATAACTATTCTTATTCGTATGGAAGGAAAGAATTAAAATCATAGATGGAATAAAAATAATTATTTATTGCACGCATCGTAAAGAATATCATTTACAGCACATGTTAATAATTCGCAATCGATTAATGATTCGCTGTTAAAGACGTCACTATCACGTATCGTTTTTACAGCATCGCATACAGTAGTAATATTGTTACGTCGTAAAACAGTTTCAAATTGTTTAAATTTTTCATTTACGAGATACGTATTCTCGCATAACCAATTATGCATATGATCGATACAATTTTCAAAATTAAATAAATGTAATAATGTCGGTGGTTTCATGTACAAAGAATTGTCACATAATGTGAGTTTTACAATTTTCGATTGATACATTTCGATCGATAAATCTCCAATCCTTAATGCGAGAGCAGTCGATTGTAGAAATTGTTCAATGTCTGCTTGCTTCTGCATCAACAAATTCCACGTTGAAAAAGGCAACACTATTTGATTGCCTCGATTATCACCGAGAATCAGTTCCACGTACGACACAGCTCCAACGCTTATTCCAATGTCCAAATACTTGTACGACGTTGGGGTTAGAGCGTATCTTCTTCCAAGTATGCGAGTCGCACGACGAGGCTGAATGCTATAAAAATATATAAATTAGATCAATATTTAAAAAAATTAAATAATTAAATATTTAAAGATCGAAACTTACGTGTCACATTTTTGCTTCTTACACGGTGGAGTTTCACCGTTTCGAATCGGAACGTAAAAATTCATGTTGATTTCTTCAGTGAACCTTTCACACGCGCGATTGATGCAATACTGATCGTATTAGAATTAATATCAATTCAAATAGTATCGCAAATTGCAATGTAGAGGGGATTATTGCTGACACGACATTTTAATTTCCTCTAAAATTTTGTCGCGCCGATATACGGCTGCGATGACATCATCATCCCTAGAACAAAGATTTAGCTGAATTCGCTAAAATCGAGCGCCGGTGTACGGCTGCTCCCGACGCAACCACGTTAGATTTTTCAAATGTATGTGACAAAACGCGAAATTATCAAGGTTAAATTGCAAACGTTACTCCGGGAATTTTTTAAGATGAAATCATTCTAGAATGTTCGATGATATGCATGAGACAGTATATAAATCATGCCGTCAAGGTTAAAACACACATCACCCCTAGACAAAGATTTAGCTGAATGTGCTAAAATCGTGCGCCGATGTACGGCTGCTCCCGACGCAACCACGTCAGATTTTTTCAAATGTACGTGACAAAACGTAAAATTTTCAAGGTTAAATTGCGCATCAGAACAAAGATTTAGCTGAATGCGCTAAAATCGAGCGTCGATGTACGGCTGCTCCTGATGCAATCACGTCAGATTTTTCAAATGTACGTGACAAAACGCGAAATTTTCAAGGTTAAGATGTGCATCGGAACAAAGATTAACCGCCAAGGTTAAAACGCACATCACCCCTAGACAAAGATTTAGCTAAATGTGCTAAAATCAAGCGCCGTTTTACGGCTGCTCCCGATGCAACCACATCAGATTTTTCAAATGTACGTGACAAAACATGAAATTATCAAGGTTAAATTGCACACGCTATTCCGGGGAATTTTTTAAGATGAAATCATTCTAGAATGTTCGATGATATGCACGAGACAGTATATAAATCATGATCAAGAGGCACGCCCCGCCAGTAATTTTGCTAAAGTACATCCGGAACTATCATTGGGAAGCGCATTTCGCAAGTGTGTTACAATATGGAGGAACAAAATTTGCGAGAGCAATCCACATTGATTGATTCGCTGGAAGATTACATTGTGTGGGAACAACGATGCGACCAATACATCGAGTCGTTGGAAGAGCAAAGTCGCATCAAGCGACCGCGATTATCGATCGGAAATCGACAATCGCTGATTGCTCGGATCGCGCGCCTCGAAGGGTTGAAAAATTCGGTACGTGGACGTTTCGTACACGCGGGTGCCGGATGTAGCGCGCGTCAAAATAGACTTGTGTGGCGCGAGATTGATACGGCGTTCGAGAGTCGCGTATCGACTGGTGCGGTGATAAACTATAATCACATTGAACCTCGCCAATTTCTCGATGACGCCAAAGACATAGTGATAGAACATGTGCAGGACGTTATGAAAAAACACTGTAATGTGAAAGTGAACACTATATTTAACGGTGAATTCGTGGCTGGGGATAAACACGCCAACAAAAGTATCAATACGCGAAACTATGAACTCTTTCGCACATCCGATTTACGCGAGTGGTACGAACGGCGTGTTATCGAACCCACCCTAGCGTCTCTGGAAGAGTTTCAGGAACGCGATAGCGGGTGGGCTTTGTCGCGAATACTAAATTTAACTGTAAATATAAATAAGTATAATCCTATGCGTGCGGGGTGTCACATCAAATTATCGCGGGAGATTATGTTGAAAAGAGCGGTGATTAATGTACAATCTAAAGACAATGCGTGTTTCGCGTGGACAGTGGTCGCCGCCCTATACCCCGCCGAAAGAGACACGAATCGGGAATCATCGTACCCGCATTACACGACAGTGCTGAATCTCCAGAACATTGAGTTTCCAGTGACTGTGAACCAAATAAAAAATTTTGAACTTGCCAATGACATTTCTATAAATGTGTACAGCATCGAAGACAAGAACAGCATTGTCCCGATGCGTCTTACGGAGCAGAAGCGGGATAAGCATATCAACTTGCTGTACATTGAAGACGACAACAGCGTCGGACATTTCACTTGGATTAAGAATTTATCCCGGCTCGTGAGCTCACAATTGAGCAAACACAAGAATCCAAAATATATCTGCGATCGGTAAGTTTAATTTGAATAATTATAAGTTATGTAGCAAATTGTATATAAATCTAAAAAAAATTTTTCTTTTACAGATGCCTGCATTATTTTAATTCGGACACCAAGTTGCAGTCGCATACGGTCGACTGTGGAAAGATGAATGATTGCGCTGTCCGATTGCCGAGCGATAAGGACAAGTGGTTATCGTTCAACAACTTTAATCGGAAGGAGCGGCTTCCATTTGTGGTCTACGCCGACCTGGAATGCGTTCTGGCCAAGACGGAAGAAGAGAAAAACGCATATCAACATCACCAAGTATTTAGTTTAGCTTATTATGTACATTGTTCATACGACGAATCTTTATCGGCATATCATTCGCGTCGTAGCGCCGATTGTATAGCATGGTTCGCCGCAGACCTCAAAAATTTAGCGTTACGTGTAAAAAATATTTTAAAAACAAATGTCCCCATGGTAAATTTGACGTCCGAAGAGTGGGAGAAATTCCATAGCGCCACTCAATGTCATATATGCGAAAAACCGTTCGTGCAAGACGATACACGCGTTCGCGATCATTGCCATCTGACCGGGCGGTACAGAGGTCCAGCACACTCAAATTGCAATTTAAATTATAAAGAATCTTTTTGTATTCCCATAGTTTTTCACAATTTATCCGGTTATGATTCACATTTCATTATCGAGGAAATAGCCACATCGTTCGAAGGGAAAATCGAGTTACTTCCGATAACAAAAGAGAAATATATTTCGTTTACAAAAGATGTTTGTATGGATGAAGAATCAAAAAATCATGTAAAATTACGTTTCATCGATTCATTCAAATTTCTCGCATCGAGTCTCGACAAATTGGCATCGTTTTTGGACAAAGATAAACTCAAAATTTTAAAATCAGAATTTCAAAATTTATCAACAGAAAATTTCAATTTGTTAACGCGAAAAGGTGTATTTCCGTACGAATACATCGACTCTGTAGAGAGGTTGCAAGATACGTGTTTACCACCGCGCGAATCGTTTTACAGTTCCTTGACCGGTGACACTGTATCCGAGAGCGATTACGCGCACGCCGAGAACATCTGGACGCGATTCTCCATTCGAACGCTAGGAGAATATAGCGATTTATATCTTAAAATTGATGTCTTGTTATTAGCCGACATTTTCGAAAACTTTCGAGATAAATGTATCGAAAGTTACGGACTCGACCCCGCGTATTACTATACTCTCCCCGGATACACGTGGGACGCCATGTTGAAACATACCAAGATCACGTTCGAGCTGCTTACTGACATCGACATGGTTATGTTCATCGAACGTGGTATACGCGGCGGTCTGAGTCAATGTTCGGGTAGATACGCTCGCGCTAATAACAAGTACATGGAGTCGTACGATCCATCGAAACCATCATCGTACTTGATGTACTTTGATGTAAATAATTTGTACGGATGGGCAATGTGTCAACCGTTGCCTTACGCCAATTTTCAATGGGTCGACGATGTGACCAATTTTGATGTATCATCCATCACGCTAGATTCGCCTACAGGCTATGTCCTCGAAGTGGACCTCGAGTACCCGCAACATCTTCACGATGCGCACACTGACCTGCCGTTTTGCCCGACACGCGACAAACCACCTGGCAAGCGGGAATTTAAACTGCTTGCAACGCTATACGATAAGAAGCGTTACGTGATACACTATCGCAACCTGCAGCAGTGTACGCGTCACGGTCTTCGCGTAACAAAAATACATCGAATTTTACAGTTTTCACAATCTCCGTGGCTTCGAAATTACATAGAATTAAATACACATTTTAGAACATTGGCTAAAAATGATTTCGAAAAAAATTTATATAAATTAATGAACAATGCAGTGTTTGGTAAAACGATGGAAAATGTGCGCAATCGTGTCGATGTTAAATTGTTAACAAAGTGGGATGGTCGGTATGGCGCAGAGGCAATGATCGCGAAACCAAATTTCCACAGCAGAAGCGTTTTTTCAGAAAACTTAATCGCTGTGGAATTGCGCAAACTCGAGGTGAAATTCTACAAACCGATTTACGTGGGTATGTGCATACTCGACATATCCAAGACATGTTTGTACGAGTTTCATCACGAGTATATGACGCCAATGTATCGCGACAAATGCCAGGTAATGTACACCGATACGGATAGTCTCATATATCACATTGAGTGCGCGGATGTGTATGAGAATATGAAGCGCGATATCATCAGATTCGACACGAGCGATTATGCAGTGGATAATGCGTATGGTATACCGCTTGTAAATAAAAAGGTACCGGGCCTGATGAAGGACGAAAACAACGGTACCATAATGACCGAATTCGTCGGGCTCAGAGCAAAGATGTACGCGTTACGAGTGAATGGAAAAAAGGACACGAAGAAAGTTAAAGGTGTCAAGAGTAACGTTGTTGCGAGAACGATAACGTTTGACGACTACATGCGGTGTTTGAAAGAAGAAATTGAAATGACGCGTCAGCAGTCGTGTATACGATCTAAACTGCACCAAGTATACACGATCTGCGAGACGAAAATTGCTCTGAGTCCGTACGACGATAAGCGGTATATCGTACCCGAAACCACCGATACGTTACCGTGGGGACATTATAGAATACCATTGTAAATAAATGTATATTTTATTTATTATTAATTGTATATTTTGTACATAACCATGTATATATTTTTATATTTAATACACTTTATATATTTTTATATTATTAAATATTTATATATTAAATTATTTATATAGTTTATATGTATATTATTTTAATAAATATTTATAATACACTATTTTTATGTATCCAAGAGTTGTATGATTTATCCATTCCCAACCATTTCACGTATACGTCATCACCCTTTTCCCGCAAAATTTTTTCCACGAGATATACGTCGGGATTAGCGACGCGTTGTAATTCGTATTCGTAGAATCCTCCAGCGACGGGATCTCCACGCGAATCTTGGAGTATGAATGTCGCGGGATTAGTTTTCTGCACCTCGACAATCTTAAAAACTTCGGTCGTCCAATTAGGTGTGAAACCTTTTTCAAAGATGGTCTTGTATTTGCTTACGCGTACCGAATCGCCTACTTTAAATTTTGTCGGAGCCGCAATTTTTACGTTGCTATACACCGTATTTAAAAGTTTTTCGGCGATCGCTGGAGTGACGTCGGCAGGTCTCATACCGATGGTGCGATGTTTTCGCGTATTGTACTCTGCAACGAGTCGAGATAGCTCGTCGATCCATTTGTAATTTCCGTTGAGCGTAAACATTTTCCACATATTGTTTTTCAAAGTACGATTGAATCGTTCCACGACCGAGGCTTTCATAATGGAATACGTCGAGTAATGATTAATGTTGTGTTTCTTCATGAGTTTCTGCACACTCGCGTTGTAAAATTCTTTTCCTCTGTCGGTTTGAAAATTTTTCGGACACCTTTTATCGTCTCTAATAATCTTTGCGATCGTTTCGGACATTTCGTTTCCGCTCTTGCTCTTGAGCGGTACGGCCCACGCATACTTGCTCAACACATCGATAACTGTGAGTATGTATTTATGACCCTTGTTGAGTCGAGAATACGAACGCATGTCGACCACGTCCGCCTGCCACAGATCGTCGTATCCGCATACAATGACGCGTCTTCGTGGAAAATTTCTTCTCGCCGGAGCATGTAGTTCCTCGACAAGTTGTCGCTTTTCGGAGGTGTTTATCTTCTTTCGCACGTTTGATCGAGGCATAATTAATATTGCGATATTAGTATGTCTCGTTTACTGTGTCGAGTCAGATGTTGCATATCTCAGCACATTCTTTATCTCATCCATCATTATTCGTAGCGCCTGCACGTGTGTTTCAAGCGTGATAATTTTTTGCTCAATTTCTCCCTGTCGATCTCTCAAAAGTTTATCCACATATCGTTTGTTGACGGCGTCAGTATCAGTTTCCGGTTGCGCTACACGTTGAATCTTGCGCGACCTTGCGTCAAAGCCGGTAGTAGTCTGGCAGAGAGCATTATCGCGAACGTAATTTCTCAATAATCCATTCCATTGATAGTACAAATTATTCGACGTTCCGAGCGATAATCCAAATTTATTAATCGACATTTCGGTACCGAGAACTTTGACGGAATGACATGTATCGTTGACGCATAGTTTAATTTATAATAATGCCAGCCTCGCGAAGTTCTTCGATAATTGACAAGATTTCATTGTCGTGAGCATTGTTGCCGGCTCGACGCGAGGCGTCCAGCAATCGCAAACGATCTACCAATTCGTTGGGATCGTTCCAATGCACGTAATCGATCATGTTGTCGCTTAGCGTCATGGTGTGCGGCGCGTCTATACCTCTTCCCACCTTTCTATCGGGGAATAATGGTGCAATTATATATTTGTACTTGTATCCTTTGTTACTTTTAATAGGATTATTAACTTTGTTGTCACGTTTATGCGCATTTGTTGCTTTTAATATACTTTGATATTTATACAAATCGTCTTGAGTGTATTTTTTATGATTGGGAAATTTTCTAAAAATCAAATCGTAGATACCTTCGGATCCCGTATATTTTATTCCATCGATAATTATATTATCTTCCATGTCCACATCGAAACGTTTATCACCGAGCATCATTCCTTCGCTGGTAAATTTAACACCGTAGACGTAATCCATACTCTTATTTTTATCAACACTCATGATAGCTCCTATATATTTTTGCGCTAGTGGACCAAAATGATCTCGGAACGTTTTCTGACCTTCGGACGTTTCTAATTCATGTCGGACCGATGTTACAAACGAATCGGGCGTGGTCTCATAAATTTCTTCGACGGACGGGGATGGTATTGTTTGACGCGGTTGTACTTTTATCGGAGTAGAAACAGTAGCCATATTAGAAAATTGTTTCCTTCGTTTCGATCGATTCGGTGTCGAATATATCGGCGAATCGTTTATCGGCATATTTATCCGTGCTCGCTTTATTCCTTGCTTCGACTCTTTTATTTTTTCCTCGTGCTTCTCTCCAAACGTTAAACTCAATGGTTCAATTTTCGGCGCATCAGATTCCACAGTATTTTCGATAAGCTGTTTTAAAGGTTCGGTAATTGGCTTAAATTGTCTTTCCAATGCAACGTCTTCCTCCATTTTACCAGTTTTCAAAGCGCGATATTTTTTGCGAATTGATTCGCTCATTTTTGCAATCTCTATCGCAATCTTTTCACGATCGTCGTTCATGATGCTTGATCAATGTGTCGATGACGACTGATCGCTTTACGGTATCGCGAAATCATTAAATCCTCTTCTATATCGTCCATTGATCAACGTGCTGTCTTTATCAATGACTACGAAGCCATATTTGCGTTGCCAACATTTCTGACACAATGCGCGGAAATCGTCGTAAGACATGTCGGTATTTACATGATCGTTGTATACATGTTTCAAGTTTGTGCCGTCTTGTTTAAATAAAATCAAAAGATTCGCATTATCGCGTATAAGATGCTTAGGTATCTTGGCATACGTTTGACAAAGATAGAAACAGTCGACGCTCGAGTGTCGACCCATTGCAAAGTATTCTCTTATCGTATCTTGCTTGTCACATGCCACGTCATCAAAGATAAAGATGGAATTCGGAAGCGCCTCGCTCGGTGGAATGACATCGCTGTTATTAGAGAATGTGAAATAGCCAATTTCGTCTATAGGTGCTAATAAATTTTCCAAGTATCTATATTTCGGTTGTTGAAGCGATTTCGAGTATACGTACGCGTTCTCGAAACGTACACCGTACGGACTTTCTATCAAACTAATCAACACGTTTGTCTTACCGCAGTTTGAAGGGCCGCAAACGATACCGCGTATAGTAGTCGGTAGCATGTTTCCATGCTTGCGTACTTTTTTCTCCGATATTAGTCTATCGTCGAAATTTGATACTTTGATTATCCGCGCTTGTCGCACGAACCGCATGTTTTCTCTTTCGAATCAATTTTGCGAATGATCACGAGGGGGGAGACCTATTTATAGAGGTGTCTCAACTCGAAACCGTTCAGTATCAAAATGTTTCTCCTTCTGTCGGATGAAAGAGACATTTTCCGGCTTACCGCCGAACAACTGCAGTATATCCCAAAGATTGTTTTACTACAAAATTTTGGTGATTACGTGGAACGATTGTGGGACAAGCTTCCAGAATATATAAAGGCTGATTCGGAGGTTCGACAATATCGTTCGTGCATGCGACATTACAATCAGCCGTGGATGCGAACACACATCGACGGTCCGCCACCATTAATAAAAAATTGCTACGAATGTCAGCGAGAATCGTAAGAGGTAGCGGTCTCTTAAATCGTGCGATAAACGCTCTTCCCATCGAATTACATATTCCCGGTTATCAGTTTTGCGGCCCGGGAACTCGATTAGAGAAACGATTGGCTAGAGGCGATCGAGGCATCAATCCATTGGACACCGCTTGTCGCGAGCACGACATTGCTTACTCGCGAAGCAACGACCTCGGTCAACGACACGTCGCGGATCGCATACTAGCTGCAAGAGCGCGAGAACGCATTACCGCGAGGGATTCGACTCTTGGTGAAAGAGCAGCCGCTACGACTGTTTGGGCGACAATGAAGGCAAAGACAAAACTCGGCATGGGGATGAAAAAGTCATCGACGACAAAGAGGAGGAAAAAACGAATACTTCCAGTAGCGAAACGCGGTGGTATTTTACCACTTTTACCGTTGTTGGGAGTTGTCGGTTCTTTGGCCGGCGGTGCGGCGGGAATCGCAAAGGCGGTAAACGATAGCAAGGCGGCGCAACGTCAGCTGGAAGAGTTGCAGCGTCACAATCGCGCTATGGAAGGTCGCGGACTTTATCTTGCTCCGTACAAGCGTGGACAGGGATTCTCAACAAAGTCTAAGAGAAAAAAAAAAACGTCGAAAAAACATTAAAAATGCCTACGGGTGCGACAACTAACGTGCAATTGGAACAATTGGCGAAACGTATGCACATACCGTTCTTTAGAGGTGTTTTCATGCGCAATAATTTACCAATAAGCAGTGTACGACGAAACGAGAGCGGTATCGTCAATTTGGATGACGTTGATGGTCCCGGTACTCATTGGGTAGCGTACGCAAAGAGGGGAGATCGTATCGTATATTTCGACAGTTTTGGAAACCTTCGACCACCCAAGGAACTTGTGCGATATTTCGGACGAGTGAAAATTGAATACAATTATGCATCTTATCAAAGTTACAATCAGAGCATCTGTGGACAGTTGTGTTTAAAATTTCTTCAAACAGTCGACGATCAATTTAAAGCCTGACAATCCATCGTCATGACTCAGTATTCGTTCGACATGTCACTGACACTTACGTTGACTGGCAGAAGCAGCGTTCTCGCTGTAAGCTATTTTCCCGCTATAGATTTGACTGATGCCGATTACGAGCTTGGATTAACGGATTTTGAAACTTATCATACGATTCCAAACGTAAATTTTTTGAATAATAAATTTTACTTTGGCAACGACGACAAGGAAATTACGATTCCCGAAGGATCGTACGAATTGCACGCTATAAATGACTATCTCAAACGTGCAATTTTGCAAGATGAACACCTTTCCAGAGATGTTGAAAACGATTATGATGAGGAATATCCAATAGCGCTCCGCGCCAATCATAGCACGCTAAAGAGCGAAATCAAATGTGCCTACAGAATAAACTTTACCAAACCCAACAATGTAGGATCCTTGCTTGGATTCTCATCGAATCGTATATTGCAACCTCGCGAGTGGTACGAATCGGACGAACCAGTTAATATTATAAACGTAAATATTATTCGTATAGAATGTAACATGACTACTGGTGCGTACAGCAATGGCATGCGCGTACACACAATACATGAATTTTCACCGAGCGTACCACCAGGATATAAGATATCGGAAACGCCGGCACAGATCATTTACCTGCCGATCATCGTACGGAGCATTACGGATTTAACAATACGTATTGTGGATCAAAGAGGTCGATTGCTCGATTTTCGAGGAGAGGAAATTACCGTAAGATTGCATATACGGCGGCGACAAACATAGTATGCTCGTGCTGAACGAAACGGAGCACGCGAGAGACAATACTTTTACGAGGGACAATACTATTGCGGTATCGGGTGACAATAATAAGATAGCCATTAAGAAGAAGCTGAGCGCGTTGAATCGTGAATTTTTAAAATCATTGGGATTCATCGTACGAAAAGAATGATTGATATTTTGAATATCGGAGGTGAACCAGTCTTTGACGATCGCATCGTCAAGATTGAGACTCATACATACAATCCGTACGCCAATACGATGCTTGGATACAGCGACGAGATACGAATACCTATACAACATCAGGATTTGTACACGTTACCGTGCGAAAGCTTTCTTTACATCGAGGGAAGGTTTAATGTGCGTAAAGCGAATGACGAAATGAAGGTTGTATTGGGAAACAATTGCGTCGCATTCATGTTTGATGAGCTTCGATACGAACTCGACGGAGTAGAGATTGATCGCAACAGAAATGTTGGAATAACTTCGACGCTCAAAAATTATGTCTCTCTAACGCACCAGAAAAGTATAAACTTGAAGAACGCTGCGTGGGATTTGACGTACAATGGTGACAAAAATTATTTCAACTATTGTGTACCGCTCAACATGCTGCTGGGATTTTGCGAAGATTATAAACGCGTTGTGATTAACGCTCGTCACGAATTGATTTTGATACGTTCGCGCAACGATAATAATTGTCTATTCGGACACCCATCGTCGGAGGCAGAGATTGAATTACTCAAGATACAGTGGCGTATGCCTCATGTAATATTGAACGAGATTAATAAATTGTCGATGTTGCGAATGTTGGAAAGCGGACGATACTTGAATATGAGTTTCAGATCTTGGGATCTATACGAATTTCCTCTGCTGCATAGCACGACTAAGCATTCATGGACCGTGAAAGCCGCCTCCCAGCTAGAGAAACCACGATACGTGATCTTTGCATTGCAAACTGGTAAAAAGAATTCAGTGTCACAAGATGTTACATTATTCGATGACTGCAAATTAACCAACGTTAAACTCTATTTAAACTCGGAATTTTATCCCTATGATGATTTAAATTTAGATTTTGAAAAAAATAGATTCGCCGTTCTATTCAACATGTACTCTCGTTTTCGCAAATCTTATTATGGATGCGATGATAATGCAACGCTATTAACCATTTCAAAGTTTCTACATTGCGGTCCTCTCGCGGTCATTGATTGCTCGCGACAAAACGAGTCTGTCAAAACTGCTACCGTGGACGTGAGAATAGAGTTTGAATGCAGGGAAAATATACCGGCGAATACTACCGCCTACTGCCTCATCTTGCACGATCGGGTTGTCGAATATAATCCATTGACCAATGTAGTCCGCAAAATTACATAAGTCAGCAAATATCCCCTCCATTGCATATGAAAAAATATAAAAGATTGAGATGTTTGACGATCGACATCAGTCTGCGATCGGATCTTGTCATCATGGCTGTGCCAACGTTTGTGGATCTACAAGGATTTATCGTTGGGAAAAATTTTGTCGTGAAGGAAGCTGCTGTTCTGAGAAAGGGATCCGTACTTTCTCATTATATTTTTACATGTCCCGAACCATGGCACATGCTCACAAAATCTGAGAGATGTCAGGTTTTATGGTTGATGAAAAATCACCATGGATTATCGTGGAATGATGGACACGTTTCATATTGGAAATCGAAACGTTTAATTACGACAGCGGTGATGGGTGCAACGGGGGAGGATGATGATGCGTCACCTCTCGTGTACGTTAAAGGGCATGAAAAACGGCAATGGCTAGCCGATATACTGGACAATGATGCAAGAAACGATGTGATTATCGAAACTTTGGATGCAGATTATGAGGATGTAGCTTCTTTAAATAAGTTAGATGTTAAGAATACTGTACGTTGTGAAAATCATGTAAAAAATTGTGCTTTAGAAAATGTATTTAAGATTTATAATTGGTGGTTGAAACATCATGATTCATCGAATCCATATTTATAATAAATTGATGATGCAATATATTTTTATCGTCTTTCTTATTCTCTCCTTTCTTTCCTCATCTCTATCTATGTACGTGTGCAGTATCGTGTTTCCGTACGCGACACAGCTGCCACAGATATTGTATTTCGATACTACATTGTGGTACATGATAAAACATTTAAATATTTGATAATTGAATATAGTTTTACGTTCGATGACCGTTCGACGAGCGTTCATTCCCGTTCAACGAGCGTTTGTTTCCGTTCGACGGGCGTTCGTTTCCGTTCGATTACCGTTCAATTACCGTTCGACGAGCGTTTGTTTCCGTTCGATTACTGTTCAATTACCGTTCGATGACCGTTCAACGGGTGTTCGTTTCCGTTCGATTACCGTTCAACGGGCATTCGTTTCCGTTCGACGGGCGTTCAATTACCGTTCAATTCCGTTCGATTACCGTTCGTTTCCGTTCGATTACCGTTCGACGGGCGTTCGTTTCCGTTCGACGGGTGTTCAATTACCGTTCAATTCCGTTCGATGACTGTTCATTTCCGTTCGATGATCGTTCAATTACCGTTCAACGAGCGTTCGTTTCCGTTCGATGACCGTTCGACGAGCGTTCGTTTGCGTTCGATGACCGTTCGAGCAGGGTTGACACATTATAATGTTATATTATATCATGCATACTTTTGTCTTACGACGCGTTTTTGGTAAAGCGATAATGATATGTCCCTATTCTAAAGTTTCGTGTCGAGACCTCGTTGTCTCCTCACAAAGTAGCGATATGATAATATTAATATTATATTATATACCACGCTGAGAGTTGCATGGGACCGCGTATACTTTTGTCTTACGACGCGTTTTTGATATGGTGATAATGTCGCATCTCTGCTATAAAATCTCGTGCCGAGACCTCGTTCTCTCATCAGAAAGAGTTTAGAAGTGCGCGAGTAAGAAGTGTGTAAAAGTTTAAAAAACAATGGATCATCTTGCATCATTGTACAAGGACTGGAAGACGAAATTGATGGACATATTATGTATCGTAGCACTCAACATGACTTTCACGTGGAACGTAAGTAGTGTTTTGTGATTATTTTGTGAAAAAGTGTAAAAAATTTTGTATTTATATTAATTATACTTTTTATGTAGTTCCAGGATGAAGTCCGCATACCGGGCTTCATGAACATAGAGCACCGCCAGTGGGTGCGGGCGGTGCGCCGGGCCGAGAGGGAGAATTTTGGAGACGTGTGGGGCGACACCCCGGAGGGCCTAGATGGAGATATATTTGATCTGCGGCGGCTCTTCGGGGAAGAGCCCTACGAAGAAATAGAAGAAGAGATATGGGTCCAAGAAGAGGAAGATTGGGAAGAAGAGGAGGAGTGGGAGGACTTAGTAGCCCCAGGGGGCTAAGGTATATCTATTTTTTATAATTTTTATTATTAATTATTAAAATAAAGCTAATGAAATGTCTCTTTTTCTGTTGCAGGAGCGGCCTCCCCATGTATTTTATATTTTTATATTTTTATTTTATTATTATATTACTATTCTTATTATTATTATATTTTTTAAATTTTAAATTTTATATTATTATATTACTATTCTTATTATTATTATATTTTTTAAATTTTAAATTTTATATTATTATATTATTATTTTATTAGACACACACACACACACACACACACACACACACACACACACACACACACACACACACACACACAAATTGTATAATACACACACACACACATTTTAAAATAAATGTTATATTTAGTATTGAAAAGAAATGTATTTATTTACGCGCCTCTCCTTGCGTTCCCATCCCTTGCGTCTCTCTTGCGCTAGTTGTAAGTATAGCAATATCGTTCTCTCTCTCTCTCTTTCGTACGCGCTATCGTTCTAACAATAAGTCTCGCGTTAGTTGTAAGTCTCGCGATATCTTCGTTCTCGCTCGCACGCGTTATCTTAGCTATTATCGTTCTCTCTCGCACACGTTGTTCTCGCGATATTATAGTTCTCTTTCGTATGCGTTCTCTTCGCGCTATTATCGTTCTCTCTCATTCACAAGCTCGTCGCTATCACTCACTTACCTTTGCGTCGTCCTGCTCCCACCTATGTGGCATCTTATAATGCGTCGTCCTTGTCCCACGTTGACGCCATCCTTGTCACATGTTGATGATGTCACGTGTCATCCTTGTCGCACTGTCCTCTTCACACACTTTACGCTATCCTTTTCCCACACGTAGCGCTATTCTTCTCACACCCGTCCCCCCCACCCGCGCGGACCCCCTCGTCCATCGCTCGCGCCGCGGATCCCCCCTACCCGCGCGGACCCCCTCGTCCATCGCTCGCGCCGCGGATCCCCCCTACCCGCGCGGACCCCCTCGTCCATCGCTCGCGCCGCGGATCCCCCCTACCCGCGCGGACCCCCTCGTCCATCGCTCGCGCCGCGGATCCCCCCTACCCGCGCGGACCCCCTCGTCCATCGCTCGCGCCGCGGATCCCCCCTACCCGCGCGGACCCCCTCATCCATCGCGTGACGTCATCATCCCCCGCGTGATGTCATCATCCCCCGCGTGACGTCATCATCTCCGCGTGACGTCATCATCCCCCGCGTGACGTCATCATCTCCGCGTGACGTCATCATCCCCCGCACGTGACGTCATCATCCCCCGCGTGACGTCATCATCCCCCGCACGTGACGTCACCCCCCCCCCCCCCGCGTGACGTCATCATCCCCCGCACGTGACGTCACCCCCCCCCCCCCCGCGTGACGTCACCCCGCGTGACGTCACCCCCCCCGTGACGTCACCCCCCCCCCCGCGGTTCCCCCTCGCCCCTCACCCCCCCTCGGAGCCCCTGCGTTAGAAACCTCATAGTCTTACTACTACCATATTTTAATTATATCATATTTTAATAACTAACCATATTTTAATTATATCATATTCAAATAAATTATTAAATATATCATAAACTTTTAATTAATATTTTAGAATAATGACCACGAAAAATAACGGATTAATAAAATGTTAATCATCACCAGAGATCAGCTAAAGTAATAAAAGTGTATTCTGTTTAAACGTATTAAGAAATTCGAAACTTGCTATAGTCTCTATTTAATAAAACTTTCTTTGTGTAGGAGACTGATTCATCCAACCAGAAAACTCGAAATGTTCTAATTATGTGACTGGCGGGGGGAAGGAGGGGGAGGCACGATCGCCTTATAAAAAGCGTCGAATGTCGGGGCATACATTCCATAACTTTACACGGTAGTCCCAACCGGCTAATTCCCGAAATCTTGGTTGCTATGTTAAGGAACGCGAAGACAGCGCATAATTAAAGCGCACGTGTATTTACGGTTTGGCAATGTGAGCAGTGGCGCAAAGGGGATCAGATAAATGTTAAAGGTCCAGAAATCTACATCAGGCAAAAGACCGTACATCGACCTTTCGGCCCCTCGCGATCCAACTTGTATACGAATGTTCGTCGCATCGCATATAAATATATATAATACGGTAATTGTACGATCGTAATTCGCGCGAATTCTTCAGATATTCCGGCATTTGTGGAAGGCGAGATGGAAGTACAGTTATTTTCTTAAATATCTGCAATAAATCCGCAATTTAATGGACTAAGGACGAGGAAGTTGTCGGTTGAAATCGATTGCCCATTAAAGTGCAAGTAAACTCCTTCTTACATATCTTTAAACATACACGTATTTTATATTGTTCAAATAGATAATCATCGCGCTAATCATATAATATTAATCATATAATCATATAATATTATATGTGCATATATACATATCTTTGATTAAAGCAACAAAGCAAAGTTAATTAATAATGTAATACTTTAATTTGTAATACTTTAAAAAATACTCTTTAAACAGTGTAAAAAATAATAATAAAAAGTATAAAAGATATATCTCCGAAGAAATATTAAGAAATATTGCGAAATTTTTCTATCACTGAAAGGTTTTTCAAAAATTATCATTAATTTAAAATTAATTTATTTAAAATATTAATTATAATACTTCGTATTGTTTCCTTAAGCTTTTACTTTACTTTACGTTATATTGTTTCCTTAAGCTTTTACTTTACTTTACGTTATTTATAGATTGAATATCTTTGGAATTTACGTTTTATACCATTCAGATATCTACAATAATAAATAAATCTTTAATCTTAATGAAATAGATTTTATGGGATTATAGGATAGTTAGGCAATATAAATGGCATTGAAAATCTAAGGGTTAATACGTAATATTTTTATGTCATGTAAGTTATTAAATGTGAATTATTAAAACATTTTTCCGGCATCGTAATTAAACGAGCGAACCCGGAGTGTTGGAACGTTTTAATCGACATGGCGAAAAACAAAAATCGCGCATTACCCTTGTTTGTGTGTTATTCATTATCCAATATTAATTTTACAATCTAACTTTATGTCATCGACTAATGATTATCTGACGCATAATTTATGCCGATATATTTCTAATGTCATGGTTCACAGATTGAGTGCATAAAAGTTCCTCATACATCAAAAGTAATCATACAAATAATCGTCGACTCGTGCCGTGGACGGCGAAGAGGGAAAGGGGATCGAAGAAAATGATATGGTATGTTCGCACAAACCCTAGATCAATGATACGATCCCTATGATTCAGTGCAATCCAGTAGTAAGAGAAGGATTAAACTAAATATACTGTTCATTTAAGATCACGCTTTTCTCTCTTGTAATATAACGCAGCCGATTCAAATATATAAATAACTTTTCTCCGACTTGATAGAAATGTATAAAAAAATAGACACATCTTTTTCATTTAAATATAGATAAATATAATAACATGAAATGAGTCACCGTTAAAAAAGCCGTATTAATTAGCGCAGTGCTCGCATCGTCAAGCTGCCGTTTTAACGAGCTTGAATGTAATTTTCTAATTCCCCTATTTGCGTACACGTAAAGTTTTCATGGTTCAACACGTTTGGCACACTGAGAATATCACATGGGTTTATACATTTATGTTGAAAGAAAAGAAATAATTATACGTTATTAGTGTCTATTAATTCTATTACATAATTAAAAATAATTATTCTCTAATTATTATATCTCTAGAGAAATTTGTTATTCTACAGTTAGGCAATTCTTATTATTTTTCGATAATTACTAGCTTATCTTAATTATAATTCATGAATTATGCTTCAAAAATAACGGAATCAATCTTTTCATTAAAAAAAAATCTAAAATAAAAAATAAAAATCCGTTGTTAAAATATGATTCGCTAAGTTTGAAGCATCTTGTATAATCGCCAGTCACTAACGATTCTCACGATACTGAAAGCGTCAGTCATCCGTGACCCTAATATTGGATCCATTAAAATGACGTAACGGCAATGAATCATCGATATTGCATTTATAAAAAATTTAAGTATACATTTTCTTATATAAACTATATACTAAACATATTTATCCAGTTTCTCTAACTTGCAATCTAGTCAGTTTAATTGCATAACTTATACTTGATATTTTATCATTATCGATAAGCACGAATTTCTACATATTTTTCAAATATATTCTTATTTCATCCATACATATATATTATACAAACACGTAATTATGTTTTTAATTACTATCTAAAAGTAGCAACATTTTAACACTAATATTTGCGTGCCTTTTTTATTGTTTTATTTTTAACGCGAAATTCTCTTTTTGCTTCATATATCTTCAATTTTTAATTCTGGTGACATAAAAATGCATTTACTTCAAGATTACCTAAATCATATTGATAAGCGGTTTCGCGGATCTACGATAATTGGGACGATTTATCTTTCTCGCTGTTCGCATAATTCAGATCATTAAGCTCGTACGCGCGTTTCACGCGATGTGATTTAACGCGAGAGCGGTTGTCCGCGAGGTTACCGAATCCGCGGCTATAATGCACATCGTCGGGAAGATTCATGGCAGCCTTTCGAGGAGTAATGTCCAGAACGCGGGATTCACCGATGTTGCATTTATCCGAAGAACGCGTTATCCCTCCCTTTAGCGAGCGTGTGCAAGATACTCTTGATTGGAGAGAGAAAGAGGAGGTCACACGCCCACTCTCGCTTTTAATAAAGCCAAACCGGAATTGTAAAGCTGAATCTAAATTGCATAATTATACCGGTCTACGTCTCTCTCGCACTACAACATATCTTACTCACTCTTTCCCCGTCTCCCTCTCTCTTTTTGTCCCTCTTTTTGATCATCTTCTTGACCATTTCTTATTCTCCTTCGACTGTTATTCGTTTGCCTTTCTCTCGCGGGCAAATATCAAAAGAATAACATCACAAATCTACCAGCCGCATATCTTTAAGATCTCCAATATTACGGTAGCCGGCCAAAAATAAATAAGATAAAAATAATGCTCTTTGTATAAAAGTATAATCAAAACTCCACATCAAGTTTAATAGCAATATGTAAAAAAATATACACAATATATTATATATGTTCGAAATCGCATGTTTTTTACATTCGTGAACATATTTTACTCAATACTTATTAACTAACCAAGTTCTTGATAGGTTCGATTAAACTACCTCGTTATGAACATGTATCTCGTTTAAAGATCAAGTTATAACAAAATAAAAGAGTGGTGATCGATTAACGGCTCCAGACGTTACTTTCACCGGTTTTTAAAATTGAATCTGGAATTCAACAAGATTATTGTATCTTTTTGGCAAAAAGATTCAAATCCAAATAAGTAAGAGAGAGAAAGATAGAGGTAATGATGAAAACACAACCGACGATACGGCTCATTTGGCCTTCCGGTTGGCCGGAAATGACTCTCTTTGAGAGAGATTAACTCTCAGAATTTATTTTCTTCCCGGCATGAGAGACATCGTTTCTTCGTCCAATTATTCAGCCCAGTGATTTCGCTTGCACGAAACAGCAACGTTGTACTTGCATTCTTCCCAGCCGATATTTCGCAAGGCTCTTATCGCAAATTGAAAAGGTTTGCAAGATTGCGTCTCGCAGCAGGATATGTTTGAAGGAAGACCATATTGTTGCAACGCATCATACTTATCTATCCGCAAATCCGTCGTCGCTATTGAACGTATCGCTCCCCATTGTTCGGTAAATCACCTGGTCGATGTCGTTGCACTTTTTCCATGATATGTCATGGCGATCGAGGCACGTATACTTGATGTACAAGCGTAAATCATATATATATGACACAGGATAAGTGCAATGTAACAATTGCGCTGAGACGTTCGCGAAATATTTCTGCGACTATATGTCTACATGTCATATGTAAGCCTATCGAGTGGACTGTACGAATTCGTTTATTGTTTCCTTGCTCGCGTGACAGATGATGGATTTCCATCGGCTGTTAAATAGGCAAGTATGTACATGTGTGTATATGTGTAGTGCCTCGTTCGAAACGAAATGTGCATGCACAGGCATCCTGTCCCTCCCAGACTCATTATGAGACAATGAGCGTCGTTACATCGATCACAGGCCAGGGCATTCTGCCGAGGCGGAAGAGAGCGAACTTGTATTTCGCGTGTAATGCGAACAGTAGTGGATTTAGAACACCCAACGTGTTTAGACTCTGCAAAATGTTGCTGAAATAATTTTTCTTTTAATTATTGCTTGCAACAATAATTTAGAAAACGTATTAAAAAGGTTGGAAAAGCTCTACATTTTTTTTAGCGTAAAATGCATGACTGTCGTTCAATTAAATCATAGAAAAAATGTGTGTATTGCTTATTTATAAACATTTCTAAATTAAAAATTTAAGAAAAATAAGTTTCTTAAAATAAGTCTCTCAATTATTAAAATCTTAAATGATCGCTTAGATCTATCGGTGAATACGCTACTGAAATGGAGAGGAGTTGAGCAATTAATTCCACTAGCAGATGGACTGCAGAAAATTTGCTCCGAGAAACCACTAATCGTCTTGTGCAATCAGGTATGCAGCAGACTAAAATCTTTGTGATACACATTTTCCATGTGTGTATTATGCACGCATGTACAATTCGCACATAACGGAAAATTGATACAGGAATGGCATAAACTAAATAATATGCTACACGGTGTGGAACTTTATTTGTCAAAATGTCAAGATGGTGCGTTTAACGGAGAAATTCATAAGTGTCAAGCTCGTCGTTTGTCTTCATGATTGCGACTAGAGAGATTAAACTTTGAATAATTGGACAACTAAAGGAATTTGAATATAGAATTACAAATATAGAAAATATAGAATTGCAAATTTATTTCATAAATCTATACAACTTCGATAAATTATATAAATTTCATAAATCTACAAAGACTCTTCGATAAATTGTATGTTCAAAAATTTCTTCTACAGATTTAAATGATGTGCTAAAATATATATAAAGAGAACAATTTTATATACTTAAAAATCTATGAAATTATTATATGAAACACTTAATTACACACATATAATTATATTTAATAATTAGAGATTTGGCTCAAGTAATCATACATATAATTATATATATAAATATCTAAAAAACTTTGAATTGAAGAAAAATTTTCTCTTGTGTTCTATCATAATTTTGATGTTATTGTTGTGCTGCAGACATATTTTATATTATTAGTAATATATTATATTTTTTACATATACAAAAAAAACTGCGTTTAATATTTATCATGTGCTTATATTACCACCTCCTGCTGTTTGTACAAGTTGCTTAAGCATTATTGTCTGTTACTAAAGTCAAATTTGTCACTTTAGTAAATCACATCTCTGATGTCATTACTCATTCAGTCACACCAGAAGAGAATTAGAATAGAATGACCATAGATGATTACTCGACTCGAGCGTGTGTCTGACATTATTTCATAAACATTGTCTGACTGATAAAGTCCTTCTCCAAGCTATTTAGCTATAGTATATTGTTATCTTTGTTAGGATATAATGCGACATTTATTTTATGAGATTTTAAACAGAGGCTGTCAATTAGATTTTATAATTATTTGCAATTAGACTTACATTTAAAATATTAAAACACATGTAAAAACATTGTAAACAAATGTAATATATAAATTTTTAAAATTTATATATATTATATTTTACTTAAAAGTTTTTTAACATTCCATAAAATATATAATTTATAAGTTCTACACTTGAAAAAAATAAATCTGCAAACTATGTGACTATATGTGAACAAATAAATTATTGTAATGGAAATCGTAGTAATATATTTATCGATTAACATATCACTACCTGTTAACATAATTTATTATGTATTAAACAGATGCGCGGAATGACACCAAGATATAATCGAAAACCGATGGATTTTAACAGGCAAAGAGCCTGTGCGTGATTGTCATATAATTCAAGCAATGAAGGCCATTCTCAGTAACTATATATAGTTCCATTCTCTCTTTCTCTATCTTTTTTTCTCTGAGGTGGCATGGACTGATATTTTTACGACTGTGCACATGTGTGCAGTATTATATTATAAATATATCTATAAAATATCTATCTGTAAAATATCTGTCTATAAAATATAAGTCACTTCAAAATATTGGCCGATTTTACGAAAATTCTATTTTTAAATTAAATACATGTTTGCAATTTCACGCACTGATAACAATCGTATTTTGGGATGCTACGTTTCATATTTAGTTATATATATGCAATATGGAAGTACAGATCGAGTATTAACATTTCTTCAATGCAAATAAGTAAATATTTGTTCATTGTTAAAACATCATTAGAATAATTAAATATTAACAATAATTAAATATTAATCATGCAATTTTTCGATTAAACAATAAAATCGAGATTGATCTAAAAGAATTGAAATTTAGACTTCTCACAAATATATAATAGTATATTGCTATAATAATATAAACATATAATAATATATTATAATATTGATAAAATTTTTTTGTAAATTAAGTAATATATTAATTACACTAAATAATTAGGTAACACATAATAAAATCAATTAAAAATTAATCAAGTAATTAAAATAAATTTTATAATTTTTTTTGATGAGTTGAACTTCACTAAACCAATTTTATCTGTAATGAAGGGAAGTACATCTTTGAAAACGGCAACACATGTGTCGTGTTGCATCTCCCAGCACGAAATTTAAAACTGTCAATCTATTTAAGAGAGCAGCAAAAAATATTCGTAGTGGTACATATGTGTAGGTATATGTGTGGTATATATGTGTAAATGTATATATAAGTTCCAGGCCTCGCCCATGCTAGAACGACTGAACAACTGATTCGCCGAACTGCGCACCTTTCGCTTAAGAATCGGAACGAATCGCGATTGACCACTACGACGACAAACAAACGCAACTATATGCGCAGACGACGATAAGAGATTTCTTTTGGCCAGAGCAATCGCGCGCGCGACTGATCCGTGAGAAAGATCGTGAATGAAAAATCGTCATTCAGTGCGCGCAACCGATTCAATCGCGCGCGAGTTGCATTAAACATCCTGAAAAGTCTGTATTGAGATTGTTCCATGAAAGAATTTTCATGAACGTGAAATCCTGCGTTTCAAATGGCGAGCGTGATCGAAAAATTCGATCAATTTAAAAATTAAGCGGCAGATAAACGTAAAGTGAATACGATATATTTGTACCATCTGTACCGATATAAAAGTACCGAGATCCCTGAATATTTCGAAAAATATACATTTTCGTGAAAAATGTTTCAAACAAAAGTTATAGGGCTTTAAGTTACGCATTATATAGTAATATTAGTATGACCTTGAATAGCACCGTAAAGGTCATATAAAAATCATTTTAAATTTTTTAAATAGAACTCCCTATTTTTCATTACATATTCTTATAGCTTACCTCGAAAGCTTTCCAAAACACTATAATTAAATTATTTTTCATTAAGTACTTTCCGAGTTAATTTGCAATTAACAATTACATATTTTTTTCTCAAAAACAACTATGTGTTTTCTTTATACCAATTGATTCCTTCCATTATTTTATACATAAAAGTATTAAGGTAAGATAATCGAAAAATGAATATTTTACTAGATATTTTACGGTTTATGTAAAATTAAGAAATTATTTCAAGCCTCATAACTCGGAAAGTACTTAATGAAAAATAACTTAATTATAGTGTTTTGGAAAGTTCTCGAGGTAAGCTACAAGAATATATAATGAAAAGTAGGGGATTCTATTTAAAAAATTCAAAGTGATTTTTATGTGACTTTGACGGTGCTATTCAAGGTCATACTAATATTACTATATAATGCGTAACTTAAAGCCCTACAACTTTTGTTTAAAACATTTTTCACGAAAATGTATATTTTTCGAAATATTCAGAGGTCCCGGTACTTTTGGCGGACCCTGTACATATAATTATCAGGATGTTATTGTAAGTCCAAATACATATTAAAATATGTATACGTGTCGTAATACTATTATTGTAGGTCCAAAACATTATCAGAATCACAATAATTCGAATGAGTTTCTCCTGTACTACAAATCTCACTAGTTAATATGCGGAAACTTTACTACACGATAATAATAAAACAATCTTTATTCTTCTGAGTAGAAAGCTGTGACCTGCAAAATGAGTGACAGGAAACGTGGATTCAGCAGAATTTCCGCTAGTTAAGTTTCGAGGCTAAAGCTCTTAATGACACTGTTTACGCTTTATGTGATCTAGTCGTAGACGCAGGGACTAGGAGAAGCTTTCACGTTGCAAATACAATAATACGTAAGCTATTAAAGTATCAAACAAAATTATAACAAAAATGCATTGAATGAAAAAAATATATGTATATGTTTTTCTATATTATTATATTTAGATCGCACAAGTATCTCGAAATCATAAAAGTTTTTCTTTTTTAAAATATACATTAAAACGTTTATGCAGATTGAAGTTCATATAACACGTTTCTGCTAATTTTATCATTAAAAGTTTAAATTATAATAAATTTTAATACAAATAAAAATTTATATTCTAATCTGTTTAACACATATAATAATAAAAATATACATATTTTCAACAAAACAATTGACATCTCGTCAATATTTATATCGTCAAAATTTTTGTATATAATTTTTATTACAGCTGGGATAGAGCTACATTAATTTTTATCTAGGTATACACTACAACCTCATTTTTAAGGGCACACACAGTCCTACAGGCAATTCTTCTCCTAGATCACGCCGTATCTGCCGTCTTTCTGCGCTAATGGCAGTCGCGAGATTAGCTGCGTGAACAACACTTAAGTTGCGAAGGCGGTGATTATCTTCATGATGATGATTTCAACGTAGCCCGATTTGGCGAGAAGTTCCGTTTATGTCTCGGTTCATCCATGGCCATGTGATTCATAAGAGACACAGATCATCAAGATAAGCATTTTATTTTTTCTTTCATTTGTCTCTATGGCATGATCGTAAAATTGTTTCACCCTCTAGACGACAATAAACGCATGAACGCATTTCCGCATCGAAAAAACAAAATAAATTTTTTTAGTAAATTATAATTTATCGTAAGATCAATGAGTAATATTTTTATCGTACAAATTGTACATCGTGTAATATTTGTCTATTATTAATAATGAATATGTTACAATATTCTTGTAAAATATAGATTTGATAAATAAGCGTACATAAATATTAACGAATAAATTAGAGAAACCAGATAGAGAGGAAATAAAGAGACACAACGAACAAAAAACAAGGAATAAAGAGAAAGGAAATATATGAAAATGAAAATGAAACAAAAAAATATAGAAAAAATACTAATTATTTAATAAAGATAGGAAAGGTAATCTATAATTATAGACACTATTAACGATATATTACTACACTGAATGCGATTACAAAAGCAACAAAGTCGTACAATGTTAATCGCCATTATATAAGAATACACCAAAATCATCCATTTTAAAAAATATAAAAAATTATATATTAATCTCGATATGTGTTACATAAAAATAAGTAGATAGATATATTTGCATTGTGTCATTTATTTTTATTTGCAAGAAGACTAAATAATTATAGGTAAAAAGAAAAAAATTACATTGATATTATCAAATAATTAATTATTATAAATGAAATTAAAATATTAAGCTAAGTTTATGTAAATTTTAATAATATCTTTATTTCAAATAATTACAATTAATATTATAAGCGAGTAAAAAGAATACAAAATGGAACAGGGAATTATAGTTCAGTGGTAGAATAGTTGCCAACTGAAAGGAAAGATTCTAAAATCGAATCCGGTCTGGAGACAAGATTAGAACAATTAAAATTGCGAAATAAAGAAGTAGTAAATAAATATATATTTGTATTAAGAGATAAATAAAAAAAAATAAAAAAAATAGCGGACGTACAAATTAGAGGGGAGAAAATCTGCTCTCACTCCCGCTCGTTCCCGTCAACGAAACTGAATTCTTGAGAATATATTATCGGGATAACGTTGTTATCGTGATTGTTAATAAGCTCGAGAGCGAACGGAATCCCAATGCTCTATTAGACAGAATGGGGATAGAGAAGACTCTTCTCGAGATCGAACACAAAAAATGAATGATGCAAATGAATGATGCAAATTGAAAATACAGAAAATGTTTTTTTCAGATACTTTTCTTTTCTTTCTTTAAGAAATGCGGCTTAACTGCGTGCACCAAAGGCCGCCATTCATTCTATTAAATTAAATAATAATTAAATTATATAAAAAGATAAAATTTAATGAAGAATAAATTCTCTCTCTTGGCTCACATACGTGTGCGCTTCGCGTGTGTGCGTCTTCGACCATTATCAATATTAAAGAATCATTAATCGCGTAAAATTAATAGCTATTTCGAAAAATTTGCATCTTATAGAAAAATAAACGATTTAAATAACATTTTAAAATATTCAATTATTAATTGCTATCTTATTTATTTATTATTGTATATTCATATCTAAATTCGTTTGCTCAAATAAGTAATCAAATTAAAAGTCACCTCATGTTACCTTTTCTATCCTTTCATCAATTTTCGTTCTTCCACGATCGTGCGCATCCGCTCAATCGTGGCGGCGCCAGCAATGCTATTTGCAGCGGACCGCTGGTTGTTGAACGCGTGGGCGGCTGATTGTCGATCCATTGTGGCGACATATATGCACGCGACAGCATCATTACGACCAGTAAGGTCCAGTCACCCTTCGCAACATTACTATCGCGGTCGGCAAACAATACGCGAGATAGTAACCAAGCTTACACGCACGTCTTCATAATTATAATTTATAATAAATGGATAAAGACATAAATAAATTTATATAAAATATATAAATATATAAAATATATAAATAAATAAATATATATAAAATATATAAATATATAAAAAATATATAAAATATATAAATATATAAAAAATATATAAAATATATAAATTAAAATCTGCAGTGGGGAAAAAAGAGGGAGGATAAACTAAGTTATCCCTCCTGTAATCAATTTCGATTATCGCTGAAAAAGTACAATATTAAAATGTTGAAAAAAATCGAATATAATCCATGAAGGACCACAATCAATTACTTATAAATATTGTGTGATGTTTCCTGATCCATGAAAGAAACGCGGATTGCGAAATACTGCTCAATCTCGTTTTATCCCGAATGGAGTGATGTTTGATTGCTTTAACGGATCATGGCACGTTGTGGTCTTACACTTAAACGCCATTGTCCATGCTGATGATGCACTTTCGACATTCGCATAAATCTTCCGCGGTTATGTAGCGAGAACAGACGTATACGGCATGACGTATGCACGGCGTATCTAAATTTGCATGACCCAATGGCCAGGGGCCACTGATCTCTATGAACGAAAGAGAATTTCCTGGAAACGTCATTTCGAAGCGCGTAACAGCGCGTTACGTTACGTTGCGCTGCTCGTATACGATCAAAAATAGATACTTCGTGCAGCTGGTAGCTCGTAAAGATCTCATCCCAGCATAAATGAAAATATGATCGGTTCTATTTAATAATCATGATAATATAAAAAAAGTTATGAGTATAAAATGCTTATTTTTTTTTTAATTTATTACTTAATTTTAGTTTAATTTTTTAATTTCTCCTTTTTATTAAAAAATTATTATGATCTTATTAAAAGATAGTTTTTTAAAAATTAGATTTTATAAGACAGCTAAAATTACATTTCGATGTTTCAAGTTTCAATTGTATTCATATTGCTACAATCTCTTGTAAATAAGTAAAAAAGTCCACCCACTCTTTTCTATTCTACAATATAAAAAAAACATCATTATGATCTAATGTTACATAATAAGCGAATACAATGATAAAATTGCATAAGGAAGCATCAAAGAGGAAAACTTTCGATCGAACAGAAAGATTTCGAGAAAAAAAAACGAAAGTATTTTTCTTTTCTCTTGACTATAGAGACGAAAAAAAAATGATAAGAAAATGATCGTAAGAATACGTACGCATCGTATCGTAAGAAAATAATAACGGAGGTATAATTTACGCATAGACGAATTAAGAGATGAGAGATAAGTTCTAACAAACATTGTCCAGAAGATAACAGTAAAAAAAGGCACACCTACTGCTCCTCTCTCTAGGTCATCAGGACGATTCTCTGAAAAAGGCGAGACGAATGCGCCGGAGGCGGCAAGGACGATTCGCGTGGGTGGTTCCATGTGCGTGCGTGGTGTCCATTTAACGGTCGCGGTTTTATCAACGAGAAAAGAGGAAGGATTTCCCATGATAACGGATTAGTTGATTTTTCATGTCGGCTCATCGATCATGGTAAAATTTTATTACAATCGCGATAACGGGAACGATATACGAGCGGTTTGACCTTATGAATCACACCTCGTATAAGGTACTAACCTTACACGTTAATCCATCGTTTAATCGTGAAGGTTACACAAAGGATGCGGCAAAAATTCTCGATATACAGGGTGTATCTGAAATGATGCACTAAACTTTAGGAGCGTATTCTAGAGGTCAAAATAAGACTTTTTTTCCTATGAACATGGGTCCGCAAATGAACCCTCCTCCGAGCCCTAGAGGCCCCTAAAATTTGGGAAAAAAATTGAAAATTGGCTGTATTTCAGAAAAAAAAGGTTTTGACGTTACCCCTTTCTTGAGAGATAAATAAATTTGCGTTGCGGGTGTTTGGTCAATTTCACACATTTTCAAATTTTAGCTCGGAGGGGGGTTCATTTGCGGACACATGTTCATAAGAAAAAAAAGTCTTATTTTGACCTCTAGAATACGCTCCTAAAGTTTAGTGCATCATTTCAGATACACCCTGTATATATTTATCGAGTGTGTAATATAATCGCGAGGTAAACTGCTAATCACTCAGATAAACTCTGTGTACATTAATTTTGTAAGACAGTTTTGGGTAAACAGCTTTATCTAAGGAACTCTGTCGTTACTTCCTTAATTTAGATTTACAACTTGAACGATTTATTAATCCAAGAAAATCCTTAAAAATTATTTATGACATTATTGCATTATTTATCACAAATATATTATTATTAAAATATAATTATGTAAAAAAATAGTTTCTCAATTTTGCATTTTTGCGACTTGACTCGTACGATTTAATTCTTGATTCGTAAGAATATTTCTTATTTCTTATCTTACATAAATCCTTATGTAATGTTGCATATCTCGAATGAAGTTGTTGGAGAAAATCGATTAAGAATATAATGACACTGGCAGTGGAAAATTGGTTAAATGCGCGCTGAAGTCTTCCGTTTAGTCAGTGATATTGTTGTTTCGTAACAACTCACGCATTTGCAATGCAGGAGACGCCGGGTATCTTCTAGAAATCGCAATAAATTTCTACCCGATTTCTGCAGCAGCGAGAAGTAGCTGTTTAATGTCATGCACAGTGCGTTGCTGGAACTGCTTTGCAGGGTTAACGGCCTGGGATTTCTCGATGATGATGCAAAAAAAGCATCAATCGCTTATTACGCGTACATTTCGCGGTTATTATCGCGCTAGATCTCGTCATTAAGAACCCGAAGAATCTCCAATCGAGCCCGAGGTCAGTGCTTCGACATTGAGACGATGAAGTCGGCCGTGAAGTGGAAATTAAGAAAGATCGTAACGGTAGATATTTTACGCCGATAAAGTCAAGTCAGAACTTATCGCACGGCCTTGTCTTCTTTTCCAGATACTTTCTTTACGACCGAGAACTGACTGTCTTTCGTTCGCAAATGCTTCCAGCTGAAACGATCCTCGCGAGGCAAAAGTCAGTCAGCACCGTACAAATATTTGCCAATTGGGAATGGGTAAACGTGAAAAAAGTTTCGAGAGAGATCTTAAACAAACCAACGTTAGAGCGAAAGACTAACATTGCGTGCATGAAATTTGGGAGCTCGTTAAAGACATGCGAATTTTATGCACGCGTTTAAAGAAGATACGATTGAAAGCGAAGGGCGCATTCTGTGTATCTCCCTTTCACCTTCGTTTATATTCTATTTCGTCATCAATGCTGAGAGAAATATAATTGGCAGTTTTCCTGAGAAGCATGTTATTATCTTAAACGGAGTCAAGAATCGACTGAGAATAAAATATTCAGCGTATTCAGATACGAGTATCTCCCCTGACTATGATGCTTAATAATAGACTAATGAACGTTATATTACAGCTTCTGTTTCATATTTCGAATAATTATAAATAACTTTCGAATATATTTGAATCATATTTAAGTCATGAAATTTCAATTAATAATTGATAGTTTGATTCTAATCTTTAAAGTAAAATTCTAGACTAGATTTTAGATTAGAATTTTTCAATATTTTCATATCGTATATGAAATTTAATTTTAATGTGAAATTTATTATTATTAATTCACTCAAATTTTAATATATTTTATAAGCACTTTCACGTTATATAAATATATGTATTAAACATAACGTAATGTAACGTTTAATGTCCATCTTTGATATTATAATAAGTGCAAAAATATGATATGATCGCGACACGAACGCATAGGAAGAAAGAGAAAGCCTATCGAGTCCACACGAGTGTAAAATGAAAAGTACGGGAATTTACACGAGGCTGACGCTGTAAATTGAATACGTAATATCGCAACTTATTAAATGTCATTATCCCCACAAATACAGCGCACAAATGTATGATGCGTTTTGCTATTTAAAAAAAATATAAGACATATGTTTATTTTTTATGTATACACAGCGATGAAATCAGTTGTACATGCGCGAATAATTAATCCGCTAACACGGAATGTCAGTGATCACACAGAAAAAGAGGACATTCTTGTTTTAAAAATATATTTAGTTTTAACATGGAAATCTTGAAATGAGATTATATCGCGTTAATTAAAGAAAAATATAATTGCTTGAATAATTGCTTACTTGAACGAAGCCATTTTATATAGTTCAATCAAGAAAAATATATTCTTATGATTTAAGATTTAATTTCCTTGAATGGAAAAGAAACAATGTTAGATAGAAAGTAACATTTTTAAATCAAAGATTAGAATTTTCTTAAAGTAGAATTAAATAATTATATATTTTTGAGGTGACAATTACAATATTAAAATAAGACTATAGTATTGTTGAAATTTAAAATTATTAAATTCTTCTAAGAAGATTATAAATTGTTGCGTATATACGAAACAATGAACGCGTTAGTTTAAGTATATAAGTTTTGATTTGACACTTATTTTTTTTCTGTATACAGCGATGAAATCAGTTGTACATGCGCGAATAATTAATCCGCTAACACGGAATGTCAGTGATCACACAGAAAAAGAGGACATTCTTGTTTTAAAAATATATTTAGTTTTAACATGGAAATCTTGAAATGAGATTATATCGCGTTAATTAAAGAAAAATATAATTGCTTGAATAATTGCTTACTTGAACGAAGCCATTTTATATAGTTCAATCAAGAAAAATATATTCTTATGATTTAAGATTTAATTTCCTTGAATGGAAAAGAAACAATGTTAGATAGAAAATAATATTTTTAAATCAAAGATTAGAATTTTCTTAAAGTAGAATTAAATAATTATATATTTTTGAGGTGATAATTACAATATTAAAATAAGACTATAGTATTGTTGAAATTTAAAATTATTAAATTTTTCTAAGAAGATTATAAATTGTTGCGAATATACAAAACAATGAACGCGTTAGTTTAAGTATACAAGTTTTGATTTGGCACTTATTTTTTTTTCTGTGCAGTCATATTTGTTTCGTGACGAAGAATTCTCTCAAATTCTCTCGTAAAACGTACGCATGCACGCTTCTCGCACGCGTCTTTATAATTATCATCGGTATTCGTAATTAATTGTCCTGGCCATTGCATCGACTGCGGTCTGGCTACGCTGGTTTAATCGCAACGCCGGTTTAATCGATCGACACTCATTAGAATTCTGCCGATGACTAATCTTTCCGACGACTCTCTTTCGTAATACGCACAAAGATGCTCCGAAAATGGTGCTGGAATCTCGATTCGCGAGGCAGGCGCGTACAAAACTCGATGCCGGCTAAGCATTCGATAGGATTCCTTTGACATCGAGACTCGGCGTCGTATCACGTTTTATAACGAACGCGATTCTTCTCTTCTGACGCATAGTTATTCGTTGAATTTCCCATCAGACGTCGGATTTAATCTTCGCGCTCGACCGAGTCATCTCTCTTTTTGCGAAAAAAGGAATCGAGAGAAAGGTAGGTAAATTAATGTCACGAGACTAGAAAGAGAAGATAATCTATGAGATCGTCGAAATTTATGAGCGACAACCATGCGAGCTGAATTTGCCGAATGACCGTAAAATGCTAAATGCTTCCACGAAAATTTCAACGCATCGCATTTCAAATCGCTCGATATTTTAGGGAATGATACTATCGTACTTCGTCTTGTAAAACAGCTCTTGTGTTCATAACAAATAAAGCATAAGACGTAGATGCAATAAGTTTATAGCGAGAGATCTTTTGAGAGCGATATTTGGCAATCTCGTCCCCAATTTTGCAGTTCATAAAGTATTTTCATTATTTTGCTGGCATTATAAACGTGCTGCGAAATGCGAGAGATAATTGAAAGAGAATGCTGCATTACAGTAGCATTTTGCGAGAATACGAAATGCAAGAGATAATTGAAAGAGAATGTTGCATTAGCAATAGCATTTTGATGGTCGCGGAGAAATAATTAAAATCTATTCCATCGGGCACTAGAATATTTATAGGAGGAAAGTAGCGGATTAGAGAGCACAATTTTGCAATTACACAATAATTGGTTTAACGAGCAATATAATTATGCGAATCAAATGGATATGTGCTTAACAATTATATCGGCGCTTTCGAACGTTTTGTTTTGTGAGAGGCACGAACCGCTTTCAATCTTCATTTTATTCGCATTTCAGAGAAGATTCAGTATTAAAATAAATATTGTATGAATTATTTACGCTGCTTATCTACGTTATCGATAGATCTCGATTAAAGTTAATGACGTTGCAAACATCACAAATAGGTTTTTTCACAGAATCATGTTTTATGTATTTCGGAATTAACAGCGCGAGTAATTAATGATTTTTTGACAGACGCGTTAAGTAGGAAAACACTAGGCAATTAGTAAGACATAAATTATAACAATTTACAGGTACATGTAGAATACCATATTTGTCATTGTATGAACTTATTGCCAATATTTTAATATTTTACATATAATGAAAGTTAAATTTAAAAAAAATTATAAATTTTTTCATTATAATAAAAATTTTTAACAGACCAAAAGTTGAAAATTTATTCTGTTTACATTTAATAAGCTATTATATTAAATTATTTTATTGTAATAATCGATATACATATTTTTCAAATATTTGACATTAATTACTTTCCACTTTATTAAATTGATTCATATATTATTAAATGAAAAATTTTGATATATACCTTTTAAAGAAATGTTAAAATTTAATTTGAATTTTTATCACCATTAAACCGAGTATTATTCGTTGTATGTGTCTAATGCAGTGATGGAAAGGCAAATATGCAGCCACAAACAAGGTAACATTATACACATAACGAACATAAAGCAAATATAGAGCGAACTCGATACGGCAAATGAGCTGGGATACGCAGAGAGGTGAATTAGAATACCAGAGAATACCGTTACGATAATGGTGAAAGTAGAGACACCCGCTTGCTGAATTTCGCTATGCGTCAGCACGCGGCATGCAGATAAAATAATTATCGCAATTTCACGTGGAGATGTCCCGCCATTGTTTTACCTGAAAAAAAATCGTTGTTCCGCGTTTCGCTCTCTAGAAAATATTTATTTATACGATGTTAAATTTTTTCAGCACAAAAAATGTCTATAAAAGATACATAAAATTTTAATCTTAAGAATAAATTTCCAAATATTTTCGAATTTGTTAGGACATGTTCCTAAATATTTTTACAAATCTAAAATACGATTAATATAAATTAATTGCGATGTACAGAAATAGTTTGAATACGTAATTATAAAAACACACGGATATCATTAATAATATATTTAGATAAGAAGTTACAATACGTATATATATATAATGTTGTGCCTTTCGCTATTTGCATTTTTCGCATAAATTTCGTATTCTTTTCTCAGAATACGACCTTCTCTCGCCAAGCTCATGAACCGATTTTCCTGAACGCAATCACGCGCGCAATTGAATCAGAGAAAAAGGCGCAATTAACATGAGACTTTGGCTCGACTTGCTTCGTCGATGTCTCATCCACCTACTTTTTCCAACTCAAGCTAGAGTCCCAAATGCGATCATAGGAGGATCTGAAATTGATGTCAACGCCCTCGCGAAATCGGATGATCGGAAGAATACGAGCGTCATAAATCCTGGGAGTTTTCGAGTGATGTGATGTCATTGATGATGATAATCGAAACTACGTAGGCGAATGTGTTCAGCGAATGTGTGAATTTATGCTAAACCGAGAGAAATTGCTATCAAGAAATTATTATAGAGTAATAAATTTTGAAATAAATATAATAAAAAAGTGAAATAAATATAATAAAATAAGTTAAAATAAATATAATAAAAGTAGTCTATTAAATTATAAAAGAATTATTATAAAATAATGTGTTACAATAGTAAATGATGTTTGTTTCTGTCATCGATCATCGAAGGATAAAATTTCAAAGGGATTTTATGTTCAATAATTCCTCAATGAATTACAATAATTGAGAACTAAAATTCGAAGTATCTCAGTAAAACTACAGAGTGAGAGTGTGATTTTAAATAGTGTAATTCCTGTTGGACATCTAGTTTTCCCGTTAATGTCTAGCGTTAAATTTACACTACAATCTTTTCACTTGATAAAATCTAAGGTGTTTAAGAGAGAGTACTACTGTATGTTCCAACATTATTTCGTTCAAGAAATTATGCGCGTGACGATGATGGCAAAAATATAAGAAAATGTCTCATTTTTGTTCACCGATTTTTATATTATTAATATTATTAATATTTTATATTATTAATATTTTAATATATTAATATATTATTAATATTTTTATATTATTAAAAATAGAAGATGCATATACACGAAAAAATTCAGATGATTCGCAAAATTCGTCGAGGAAAAAATGCAGCAATAAAGGAAATTCGATAATCTGTAATAATGGAAAAGAAACACGAAAAAACTTTCCTAATCTTTTCTGAAAACAAGCTCAAGACATAATAATTAATTACTAATTTCAATCCTAACATATTTCTCAAAGTGTAGCTTAATCATATGCTAATGGGATATCGTGAATATTCCACGATTAATCGCTTGAAGCTCATTAACAGCGTCGCACAAGCATATCGGAATAATTGAAATCAGTATAATCTACATAAGAGCCGATTGCATAAATAATAAAATTGCAAAAATATAGATACGGGAATGCGGATCTGCAACAAAAACGATGGATTCGATATAAATGAAATAACATACCGAGCTCGTTTGACCGAGATAATCGAACATTCCTCTAACGGTGTTATGCTAGCAGATTTATGCACCACCCAGCCATCCAACCTGTCAACCATATTTATCAGGATGAACTCTCTATCTCGCAGCGTCTGTTATCAATCTACCATTTATACAGATGCGTATTGTTAATGATGCACTCTAAAGAAATTGCAATGTTTCTGTTGATGCTTATATACTGGGTGTTAAAAAAGTCTGGACACGGTCGAATATCTCGATAAGGAAGAGTTTTATTAGAAAGGGTTTCAGACAAAAGTTGTATGGCTTCGAGGAGGACATAACATGGTACCATTGGTTTGACCTTGAAGAGTTATTTGAAGGTCACATGAAGGTCACCTTCAATTTCTTAAATGGAACCCTCTATTTTTTATTGCATATTTTTGTAGCTTATCTCGAGGGCTTTCCAAAACACTATAATAAAATATTTTTCTCTCAAGTACTTTTTGAGTTATAAGGCTTGAAATCATTTTTTAATTTTACATAAACCGTAAAATATCTTGTAAAATATTCATTTCTCGATTATCTTACCTTCATATTTTTATGTACAAAATAATGAGAGGAATCAATTGATGTAAAGAAAACATACAGTTGTTTTTAAGAAAAAATATGGAATTGTTAATTGCAAATTACATATTTTTTCTTCAAAACAACTATGTGTTTTCTTTACACCAATTGATTCCTCTCATTATTTTGTACATAAAAGTATTAAGGTGAGGTAATCGAAAAATGAATATTTTACTAGATATTTTACAGTTTATGTAAAATTAAGAAATTATTTCAAGCCTCATAACTCGGAAAGTACTTAATGAAAACTAACTTAATTATAGTGTTTTGGAAAGCTCTCGAGATGAGCTATAAGAATATATAAAAGCATATAGGGTGTCCCTTTTAAAAAGTTGGACGTAACCTTCACGTGATCTTCAGGTGACTCTTGAAGATCAAACTAATGGCACCATGTTATGTCCCCCTCGAAGCCATACAACTTTTGTCTGAAACACTTTCTAGTAAAACTCTTCCTTATCGAGATATTCGACGGTGTCCAGACTTTTTTAACACCCAGTATAACGTTATTATTTCAATTAAAATCCTCTATATTAAAAGATACATTATAAAACGCAGCGAGATAAGCAAAATATTATTTCTAATAACTGTCAGAATTATATTTAGAACGATTATAATTTGATGAACATCGATCATAGTGTAAATTATAAAAATGTATACTGATATTTTTATGCGAACCAATCTTACGCGATGTGGTTCGAAAATTGTGCGGCGTAAATATGCTATCAAATAATCTCGCACTCATCTACCATGTGCAAGATGCAGTTATAGTTGCAATCTCTTGACGGCAAACTTGCATAGAGACACAAGCAAGGAGGAAACTCATCGCGAGAATCATATTTCATCGGCGACGTGGGCACGTGGTAAGCGAGGCGTGGTGGACAGTTGCAGTTTCCGCGAGAATAATTTTGATCGGTCGGCGAAAAAAATGGTATTTCCAGAATCAGTGTATCAGCCCCATCTACGTGAGCACGTGCTTGTGCCAGAGTACCGTATCCGTAACGGTGTGATAAATCTCGCGAGCGGTTTTTCGTAACGTTGAAGCGCCTGCTGTCACGCCGTTAGTCATCCTATTATGCTCCTCTGCACGTCGCGGTGAAAGGAGAGAATCTAGTATAATGCGCGAATCCTCAAGACGTATACGATCGCAAATGAATAAGTGAGTAGTCACGAAGAAGAGTGGTTAAAGAAAGAATAAATTAACGAATTATTTTTTTTCTTTTTATTTCTGCTTGAGAATTTTCGTAGCTTTCTAAGCGATATTAAATTTTACTTGAAAAAGGAAAAAAAATGTATACTGTTTCTCCTACATTTTACATGAAATTCATTGTCGAAGATTTGTCTATACACAGTAAAAAATTGTGCGTGTTACCACGTTTTGATTAGTACTTCAATGTAAAATTAACATACAATTTAAATGTTATTATTTTTATAACGTATTCATGTGTTATATTTATGTCAACTTCATAACTTAACACTTTGTACATGTCTCTTAGAAATGGAATATTATTTTGAGTATTTTTAACATAATCATTTTAAACAATCAACATGTGTCTCAAAGTTAGTTTAACATTCTAGGAAAAGTTAAAGTAAATCTTGAAATAATCTTGAATTTTGACATACAAAATAATGAAATTTACTAAAATCAAATGTTTCTATTACAAATAATTTAAGTTAAAATAATTACTATTATATAGTATGTTAATGTTCTATCAACATTTCTTACTAATTATTGTAACTATTTTTTCATGTAATTTTTAATTAATTTGTATGTTATTTTTACATTACACTTAAAGTCACAATAACAAAAATAAATGTAAAGTATTGTTTCAATTATTTAACATTTTTAGTTTGTCAATAAGTAACATACGACAAATGAGTTATCTTAACTTAAAATTTAGAGTAGATTTTCTGGGACATGTGAATGTTATAATTAACATTTTATTTTTTACTGTGTATAAATATAATAGAAAAACAAAAAAAAATAGATCTTTTTACAAAAATCTAAAATAATTTATTTGAAAAAAAATTTTATTCTCGTTTATATTCTTTATATCCATTTTATAGAAATTAACGATTAATGAAGACACAATTTAAACAGGTCACAAATTGATCTTTGACATCCATAAATCCAAACATCGATTATTCCGATGAAGTGATTTCTCCTTAATCGATTTCGATTGAAATCCGCGTGATCGATGCGCGTGTCTCGAAGTTCGCGAACTTTCGGGAAACGCAATTAATTCGGCGGGAGAAATTAACCGCATTCTGATCGAACGCGATCCCCTCGAGTCTCCTCCCCGGTATTTTCGATCGTCCTTGATTGCACACGAGAGAGCCGCTCCCGGACATACGGATAATCACACAGGAGAGTTTTCGTAAATGCCGATAATCGATACCGCCAGGCGCTCTCGCACACGTAGACATTATTCGACATTCCGCACGATTATGGCATTAAATGGCGTATCACTTTTTCGCGTTTGAAGCACAGATACGGAGAGCTAAGCAAATGCCCTTAGCAATTTGCTCACGCGGCTCGAATCCCGATCGATTGTAGATCGATAACAAAGGTTATCCGCGCTATCGATCTCGCTGTTATTACGTTATTATTACTACGATCTGACTTACATCGAAAGATAAAAAATGCAATGCACGGGCAATGCTTATCCCCGAATGAACGAGCGCATAGCTGCGCTAAACTATCACGTTCGGGGATCTTTGCCGTTCGCGAAACATTAGAGAGTAAATCAGCGCGAGTTAATTCGCGGATACTTAACCTTTGTGAATACAAGTCGAGCGAGATTTGATAAGCTTATAATCGAGTACATATTAATGACCGATACAATATATTAATGATCCGTGATATTAATTTTCACGGTACTGATCTAATCGATAGGCGCGGCTTCTCGATGACACATACGCCTGATTGAAAATTCCGCACCGCGTTCTAATTTTATTTACGATCCACAAGGTCGGCAGACTTAAACATCTCGGGGATACCGATAATTATGCGATACGACGCTGCGGAAGTCATTCGTAAGCGATCATTAAATATAGATAGGTGTGCTAATATGGAGGATGTCAAGTTGTTAAATCATCTCGTTTTTTCAAAAAAAAAACTTGATTAAAAATGATATTTTTAGTTGTAAAAAAATAACAGATTTATCAGAACAAATTATATTCATGAATTTGCTGATTATCTGATTATGATCTTTGCAGAAAGATAAATAATTTTCGTAAAACAGGCTAATAAAAGATCATAAATTTTAAAAGCTAGTTTTTTTATAATTAATACTTCAATGTCTAAATAGTTGTGTGTGAATTATTCGATTTCTTATCCAAAAATACAAATGTAATCTAAATTATTATTTTCTTGACAAGATCGATTATAACATTAAGATGCTGTGCATGATACTATCACTATGTTTTTAACGGGTCAGTAATTTATTCCGAGAACTGAGCGAGATAAATTGGCATTTTATTTATCGTATTTCGCTGGGCGTCGCTAATAATTTACAAATGAGTCATTTAATCATTCGACTGGCGTTATTACGTGCATGTGTGTAACGACCTCTCGCTCTCTCATGACATGTAACGCCCGTTGCACTTCCTCGTGTCGTATTTCACGAACGTGCGTATCAGAAGAAATATAAGGCTGAAGAAACGCGGTGACGAATCTCCCTCTGATGCCTTCCCCGTGACCCGTGAAGCTTTGGCCGCATTTCAATTATGTACCATCGATTAATTGTCCAGGGAGAAAGAAAAGGAGGGAAAGGAAAAACGGCCTGCGTTATTCCTACACAGAAGAAAGGACATTTTTGTTTTGAAAATATATTTAGTTTTAACATGGAAATCTTGAAATGAGATTATATTGCGTTAATTAAAGAAAAATATAATTGCTTGAATAATTGCTTACCTGAATGAAGCCATTTTATATAGTTCAATCGAGAAAAATATATTCTTATGATTTAAGATTTAATTTTCTTGAATGGAAAAGAAACAATGTTAGATAGAAAATAACATTTTTAAATCAAAGATTATAATTTTCTTAAAGTAGAATTAAATAATTATATATTCTTGAGGTGACAATTACAATATTAAAATAAGACTGTAATATTGTTGAAATTTAAAATTATTAAATTCTTCTAAGAAGATTATAAAGTGTTGCGTATATACGAAACAATGAAAGCGTTAGTTTAAGTATACAAGTTTTGATTTGACACTTATTTTTTTCTGTATATATTTATGAGTGGTAGAAGGAAAGCGCTGCAATCCATGCCTCCTCAACCGAGAAGTTAATAAAGCAGCGTTAATTATTGGCAATCGCGCAAATTTTTAATGATTCGCGCGACGAGAATTTATGATTTCAACGAGAATGATTTTGACTTTCTCGCGTTCGATGCGAAAGGAAAAATGAATCATCGGGGCGGTGACCTAGTGTCACGATTCTACCTCGCGAAAGACAAGATTGATCTGATTCGAGATTGGTAATACACACATGTATACAGGCCGATACGGTAAATTTCGCGGCAATAAATTATCGGCAAAGCTGATTAAAACGTTCGTGAGGCAATTTACTTCGCGCTTCGCCAAGGTGTGAAACAAGCCATCGACTCTGGACAATGTAATGGACATTTGCATAAAAATGTATAAGCAGCGGATGTTACTATGACACCGTCTGTATTAATAAAATGGTATTGATGGAATCCCTGCGAAAATTCTTACGTAAAATATGAGTAAAGATTTAATGTGAAAATAGGACTAATTGTGAGAACTGAAAGAATTAAAAAAACACTCATTACATGGCGCAGGAAGATTGTTAAAGTTATTGTTGCATAATATTTTATTTATAATATTATTATAATATTATTATTAATATTTTAATATAAAATATTATAAATATTGTATTTATACTATTATTATAATATATTATTATAATATATATTTATAATATTATTTATAATATTTTATTTAACCTCGTTTTATTTGCGGTATTCAAATGTTGGAAGAAGCTAGAGCAGGTGAACGTGACTTCCGCACTTCACAATACAACGTATGACGCGATGGATTTTGGGAAAGTAACAGACAAGTGTAAATGAAGAGGCACCGTGAATATATTACTTTCTCTCGCGCAAATAACTTTTACGTGGCTATGAATTCTACGGACACGCAGTTGGCTTGTGAAATTTGCATTAGAATATCCACGGTAGCGTATTTAGCCGCGTAGATACGCCGCGAGTTGCGCAACCCGGCTGAAATTCGCAGAAATACAGGAGTAAGACGGCGTAACGATGATGTTCGTTTAAGTTATGGTCGATTAGGCTACGGATCTTTTTTTGCCGCGAGCGGAAAAGACGGCGGCACGACACAATGGTAAGCAGATTTGCATAAAAATACCTGCAACCACCGCATAATGCGCAGCCGAGCGGCATACCTCCAAGGACCTTGACGAGGTGAGACCTTCTTGACGTCAACAGCTATGCGCAGCGCGAGAGTGTATACGTGCCTACGCACTTTTACGATCCCGTCGCCTTCTCTGCTTGCACGGGATTTCCAAAAATGGAAAACGCAACTAAAAAAGCCGATTGATTAAGAATTATATACAATAGATTCAATGATAACAATCTCCAAGAGATTTCCTCGATTAGCATTATGATTTATTGTTATATAATTTTGTTATATAATTGTTATATAAATTTCACACAGAGAGCAGAAGAAGGGCAGAAAAACGTTATTTAAATAGATGCATGTATGGAAATATTTCATTAAGAAAAATTAGATTCAACAATATTGAAGAAATTTAAAAAAATATTTATTTCCAAAAGATAAATAAAATAAAGATAAATATGAAAATATTATTCTAACAATAAGAATTAATAGTGCAACTAAAAACATAAATTATATCGCTTGTAGATTCAAGAATTATAATTCTTGAAAAGATCTTGTTTTTATATATTTATTTATATATTTATTATTATATTTATTTATATATATTTGCTTTATATATTTATTATATATATATATTTATTATGATATTTATTTATATATTTGCTTGTTATTTATTATATTTACTTATATATTTGCTTTATATATTTATTATATTATTATATTTATTTATATTTTTGCTTTAATAAACTAAATGAAAACATAAAATTACGTAAAACAAATAATAATTTTTTATAAAAATAGAGAAAAATTTTTAAAAATAAAACCTACAAAGAATGATGATGTTCTATTCAATTAAATAAGATTAAGTGATTAAATCAAATGATTAAATGATTAGATTAAATGATTAGATCTTATTATTAGAAAGAAATTTCGATGTTTCTTTGACAAGTACAGTATAAAGATAACAGGCATGTGAAGTACATATAAAAACATGATTGAAAACGAGACTGTTTCCATCGACAGATCGAGATAAACAAAACGATTACGATCTTCAGCAGATTACATTGATTACACGTGTTCTTTTCACAAGGATTTATTGTGTGAAGTATAAGTAGCACGACGGAATAATGCGCGCAGCGCGAATCATACGCATCCTTGTACTTCTTCCCAAAGACACGCCAGGTATTCGCGACAGGCGGCACGTGACTCAATAATCGCGATCCGCCGCCGCTCGCAAGGAATATCACGTATCTTACATCCTGTTGCACTCACGTCCTAGAAGTTAATATGTCACGAGCCTCCTTTTCATCCAGCGATTACGTAAGACGGTTAAGTAATCGCGAATTGAACCGCGAATTCTCCAAGATAATCGGATCTAGCCTGAATCTATCGCAAATCAAAATGAGAAAAAAGTTCGAGTCATCGTCTTGATTAAACTCTCGATAATGGCTGGATCCGAGAGATGAATCTCTCAAGTGCCTAAGAAATTCGATACGCAAGATCGGGTGTTAATCAGATATTTCTCTCGAATATTATGCGGAAAAAATCACTTTTTTCATGTAACACGTCTCGCCAGAGCACTTAGGCACTTTTTCTTGTTTCTCCATTTTCACCGTAATGTTATCCGATCTTCTCTCGTCGTTTTGAAATCAGCACGTACGTGCGCAAGGCGTCGAAAATAGCCGCTCGATGGTCTACCACAAAACCGCAGGGAAAAGCTAACCGACGACCCCTCTTCTCTAACGATCGGCGCGTTCGTTGTCGATCGATATTCCAGTATTCCAATACCGGTGGCAGTGGCAGTATACCAATCAACTCGTCCTTGACGTGCCTCGACGACACACACGTTAAGCCACGTCTCTCAACATGGGGAGAGATTGACGACCGCCTCGACAAATGGGTGCTGACCGCGTTCCTAAGTGTCTCTCCTGGGTGTTCTTCGCTCGCACACGACGGATGGAGATCAATGTATAAAATTGGAAAATGCAACCGACAATTGTCCGAAGAGATTGATCCTTGAACGCTCACTCGCGAAAGATTATACATGTTTCGCGATCAAGTACCTATCACCTGTATGAAGTTAGCACCTCATTTTTCAAATTTTAAAATTCTAAAAGTTGTTCCAGGTTGTTCTAGACTTGTTCTAAATTGTTCCAGAAAATTAAATTTTTATAATAAAAATTTTCGCGGAAAATAAAAAAAAAACGATTTTTTGACGTGGCACCCCATTTTTCGAAAATCAAACTTTTAAAGGTTGTTCCAGATTGTTCTAGTTGTTCCAAACATTGTTCCAAAGTATTAATTCTCCAAACAAAGAATTTAAAAAGATATAATAAAAAAATAGAATCGAGCGAAAAACAATATTTTTACGTCTACAGCTATAATTATCATCTTCTGCCCAAATTCCATATTTAAGCTAATAATTAACGGAACAATCCAGAACAACTCTTATTTTTCCAAGAACAAATTTTTAAAGGGCACTTTACTCTTGGAGGTAGACATATTTTTTCGATTTTTTTGTCATTTTCCATCGAAAACGGCGCGTTAGCGACACCAAACTGTAGAACAATATCAAATAAGCATAGAACAACCTGGAACAACTTTGATTTTTGCCAGAACAAATTTTTAAAGGGCACTTTACTCTTGGAGGTAGACATATTTTTTCGATTTTTTTGTCATTTTCCATCGAAAACGGCGTGTTAGCGACACCAGACTGTAGAACAATATCAAATAAGCATAGAACAACCTGGAACAACTTTGATTTTTGACAGAACAAATTTTTAAAGGGCACTTTACTCTTGGAGGTAGACATATTTTTTCGATTTTTTTGTCATTTTCCATCGAAAACGGCGCGTTAGCGACACCAGACTGTAGAACAATATCAAATAAGCATAAAACAACCTGGAACAACTTTTAGAATTTTAAAATTTGAAAAATGAGGTGCTAACTTCATACAGGTGTACCTATCTACGGCGCGCGCCGTAACTGCCTTGAAAGATAAATTAGATATACAAGGCGTCAAATTATCAGGCGTCTACCGTAAACGCAGAAAAGTCATTTTCTAATTTCAATGAAAAAATAAACTTTAATAGGTTAAATCGACAACTTCATGTTCTATGAGTATTAGTATGGTCTCTGTATTTAAAAAATAATCATTTATATCCTATATTATCTGATAAATCGTTATCGTTGATCATACCGCTGACTTTTTGCATTAATCAAAAATTAATATTTCTTATTCAGTCCACGCTGCGGATGGCACAATCGTGTAATCATCATGAAATAAATTATGACACGTTGTTCGCATCTTGAATTTACTACGCGATGCGCATTGTAAAGGGAAAAATTTGCGCTCTATTAAAGCTAGTTTGCTAAATTATCGCTTGGAAGTCAGGTCGTGGAATATGTTATAGTACTTTTCCGCATTATGTGCTATATGACCGATGGAAAATTGCTTTTAATTGCACGTGCGTACACACAAAACGGAGCAAGTAAAATATTGCGATAATTCATTGTCGGTATCATTGCATACGAGAACGTGAAGTACGAAACTGAATGAAAAATGATCATCTATAGTATAGTCAATCATGTATAGTGTTAAAATTCGCGCTAAGATACGCATAATCATACGTTGAAAATAATAATCAGCCAAATAATTATATATCGGTTTCGCGATTTCTTTAAAATAGAATTATTTCGAAAAAATATTATTAAATAGTATTTTAAATAATCATTATCTATGTGTGCAAAATATATATCATTTATTTATTTTTTTTATTTTACTTTTTTTCAATTTATTTTATCATGGAATTGATATCTATCGTTTGCATTTTTTTGTTATAAATATTCAAAAACATAAAATATATTTGAAAATTTATAAAGAATAATGAGACATTCATAAATCTTTAAATATCGAAGAATTCCTATTTAACAATTTATTAAGATGGAATGCAATAGAATTTTCATAGATCATAAAATCTAACAAATTTGAGTAGTTGCTAATTTAAAAAAATGAAAGGATTTTCAGATCTGAAAATTAAATGCAAAGAATTCGTATTATAAAGTTAAGAATTCAAGAGGTCAAAGCAGTTCGAACTACGAGAAATTTAAAGTAGATGCTAAATTACAATGAAATTAAAATTCCGAATATTCAACGACCAACATGAATGTAAGATCTTTCCATATATGTTTTGTCTGTCATTGAACAGCTGATAGGGCATAATTATAGAACTATTTTTAATTAACACTTTTTTCATCCGTACTTTACATTTTCTGCAGACTTCGCGTAATATTAAGAAAGACTATAAACACGTCATGTCGCGAAGAATCTGCGACAATGCGTTCTTCATCTGTGTCTCTCACGTAGCTCAGCAATCTCGCGGCAAAATCTATCCTGTCGTCGCGCGTGTCCGTGCATGAATAATGCGTAGTAGTATGGATGCAATGTCATTATTTCCATTGATATTTCTACCTAGCGAAAGCGAGTTCGTCTAAGATTACGGCGAGGATTACGAATGAGGTTAAATCCGCGGCGAGCGACGAGGGATCATCGGTAATTGTAATCAATGTGTCCTGCGTAAGCACACAGAAAAAAAGGACATTCTTGTTTTGAAAATATATTTAGTTTTAACATGGAAATCTTGAAATGAGATTATATCGCGTTAATTACAGAAAAATATAATTGCTTGAATAATTGCTTACTTGAATGAAGCCATTTTATATAGTTCAATCGAGAAAAATATATTCTTATGATTTAAGATTTAATTTTCTTGAATGGAAAAGAAACAATGTTGAATAGAAAATAACATTTTTAAATCAAAGATTATAATTTTCTTAAAGTAGAATTAGTGACTGATGTGAATATTAGCTAAAGTTGAAGAGCTATGAAAAAATTTTTATACCAAAAGATGTTTGATACAGAGGGGGACATCGTATGGTACAAACGATATTTTTATAGATGAAGGCATTAAGGAGATTTCAAGATCAACTTAATTTTTTTAAATGGAACCCCCTACTTTTTATTACATATTCTTGGAGCTCATCTCGAGAGCTTTCCAAAACACTATAATTAAGTTAGTTTCCATTAAGTACTTTCCAAGTTATGAGGCTTGAAATCATTTCTTAATTTTACATAAACCGTAAAATATCTTGTAAAATATTCATTTTTCAATTATTTTACCTTCATACTTCTTTTATGTACAAAATAATGAGAGGAATCAATTGGTCTAAAGAAAACACATAGTTATTTTTAAGGAAAAATAAGTAATTGTTAATTGCAAATTACATATTTTTTCTTTGGAACAACTATGTGTTTTCTTTGACATCAATTGATTTCTCTCATTATTTTGTACATAAAAGTATGAAGGTAAAATAATTGAAAAATGAATATTTTACAAGATATTTTACGGTTTATGTAAAATTAAGAAATGATTTCAAGCCTCATAACTTGGAAAGTACTTAATGGAAACTAACTTAATTATAGTGTTTTGGAAAGCTCTCGAGATGAGCTCCAAGAATATGTAATAAAAAGTAGGGGGTTCCATTTAAAAAAATTAAGTTGATCTTGAAATCTCCTTAATGCCTTCATCTATAAAAATATCGTTTGTACCATACGATGTCCCCCTCTGTATCAAACATCTTTTGGTATAAAAATTTTTTCATAGCTCTTCAACTTTAGCTAATATTCACATCGGTCACTTTATATGAATCATCCTGTATATTCTTGAGGTGACAATTACAATATTAAAATAAGACTATAATATTGTTGAAATTTAAAATTATTAAATTCTTCTAAGAAGATTATAAATTGTTGCGTATATACGAAACAATGAACGCGTTACTTTAAGTATATAAGTTTTGATTTGACACTTATTCTTTTTCTGTGCATCGGTCGTAAAAGTTCAATAAGCTCACCATATATTTATTCGCCATAAATTACATTGCTCGATTAACTGTAATTCCTAAATTATGACTGTCATATTTTAAATATTTTTCATATATCCGCCATCTATTTACGATCATCGTAGATTGAAAATATCTGAAAGCAACGTGCATGTTATAATCGAAGTGTCTCAGGATTTTTTTGATTATTCTAATTACATTTTGTCAATAAAATGACTATTATTTCGTATGTTAATCGCAGTTGCACATATCATTTGTGATTGTATAAAGCATTTTTCTAAATAAAAATAATGTACGAGGCGGAATAACGTGTACAGCACCTTATATAACGATGCATAGATATAATGCCATTACGACATTACTAATATTTTTTTTTCATAATAGAGATGATTTTCCAAAGATTATATCGGCGGGTCGTGAAAGAACCTTGAACTCCCTCTTTCCCTCTTTCTCACCGTCTATCACTATCGTCGTTAGAGTAGCCACACCGCGAACATACGATATGTGTACGTCGATTGCGAAATCACGAATGCACCAGGAGTGCAGAATGCGATACGCGGAATACTTTCTCAAAGCGGAGATAAAGAACTCGGAGAATAAAGCGTCGACGTCGACCGCAGCTCGCTAGGAGCATCCAAAAAGAAAACAGCCGATCACGGATGTCGCGCGGAGAGAGTTTAGATGATTTAATCTTTCTCTCTTTTCCTACCGACAGATCGCGGAACAGAAAGCTATATGCGTGTCTCGACGCTATTGTGACATCGCTAATGCATCATGAGTGCAGAATGCAGCCGTGGATGCACTACTAAACTATTATAGTAGAAATGAATATAAAGGGGAGAGCATCTACTCCTTCGGAAATTTCAAATGCACAAAGTTTTAGTGCAGAATCGTGCAAGATTGTGCGTTGCGATAGCGAAACGTGGATGACATATAAATAATGATTGACGATTTATCTTATCTTTGCCATAAGTGAAAAATATATCGATATAATTAGAGAAAATAAAAAATATAAATACGACAAAAATATATATTATCACAAATTTTTGTAAAATCGTATCGTATATTATCACATATTTTTATAAAATTATATCGTAATCAATTTATGATGTGTAAATATCAATGCATATATCAATTATCATATTATAATTAAATATAATTAATTGATTCAATGTAATTCCTATGAATTTAAATTATTTACATATGGATAGAATATGCGTGAATAACGAAAGGCTTGCTTCAGATAAAGATTTTCAAAGCCGGTTTTCATTATGCAGTGCAGAAAGCAAGCATGTAATGCATATAGATCGCTGATTGTAAGTATTGTGCTACATTATTCCACCAGAATGCTCATAGAATAATAAGAGAAACGGAAAAAGAGCTTGGAATTTACGACTCTAGGTATCGAGATACACTTAGACATATAATCAACACTCTGGCAATTATATACATTGTAACAAACAATAAATAGATGTAATTATGAGAATTGAAGTCTTCGCTAATTATAGTTCGTTACGTGTGATCTAAAAAACCACTGCTATTAAACTACAAACTTGTTATTTATCCTTGCATTCATTAATATCTTGCTGATAAAAGTTTTTTAACAAACTTAAATAAAAAAGTCTTGTACATGTTTTCTTATATTGTACATATTTTCTAAAGCGAATATATTTTCATTGTTAATTAATATTAATTTGTAAAAATGTTATTTTACATTTAAATATATATCGGGTGTTTCTTAATAAGTGCGAAAAATTTTAAAAGATGATTCTTTATCGAAAATTAAGGAGGGTTTTTCATAAAAACATATATTCTTACATCCCTCCCTGTGAAGTTACACTCCTCCAAAAATGGGGATAAAAATTAGGTTTTTATTTTTTTCTCAAATTTGGAATAAGTTAAAGAAATTAAATTAGGTGGATATTTTCTACTAGTAAAAAGATTATTTATTAATATTTTTTTCAGCCTCCCGTATTGTTATAAGGATGAAACTAGCAACCCCTATTCAATTTTTTATTAGAACTTTTTAATGGGTCGGAATATGATCATCTAAGAATATGCATTAGAAAGTTTGACTTATTTAGAAACTTTTTTATTTCTTTTATTTTTTTCATAAAATCAGTAGTTTTCAAGAAAAAAAATAAAATACATTATGGTGCACAGCACGATGCTAAATAGCATAGGTTTCGAATTACGAGAAGTTAAATTTTAAAATAAAAATAAAATTAGAGTAAATGTTGGAAAAATTGGAACAAAAACAAAATTATAATAAAAACCTAAAAACCAAAAAAATTAAAATCTAATCTTTACCCCCATTTTTAGAGGAGTATAATTCCACAGGGAGGGATGTAGGAGTATACGTTTATATGAAAAATCCCCCTTAATTTTCGACAAAGAATCATCTCCTAAAATTTTTCCCACTTATTAAGAAACACCCTATACATATATATTGAGGATAATTATAAATAATATGGCAAAAGAGCTGTAGAAATTTGAATCGTTTCAACAATACATAGACATGAAAAATATATGATTTCGACAACATCCCGACGAAAAATACACTTGTCAGACGCAAAGAATTTCCGAGAAGCTGTCGCGAGACAGGAAAAAGCGCGAATATACAATCGTACATTGATAGTCGACATTGCAAAATCGTTAATGCACGGCGACGAATATACACAAACGACGAGTATTCTCGTCTGTGTGTATATCAAACGACATTCTCCGCAATCGAGAGACAATGCAACGACGCGCCGCGGCGATTGTCTCGTGTATATATCGCATGCATTTTCTTGCATGACGTTTGACCACCGTTTCGTGTTTAAACGCTTTCAGCGGACAACACGCGCTCTTAACGACACCTCAAGGCTTCTCTCTCCGTTCTTTTTTTACTACCTCGCGGCTATTATTTTCCGATGTAATTCCATATGTATGTTTCATTAACCATCCCCCGCGGCTGAGGGAAATGCGCGGTTTCCTTTCTCGACGTTTTTACTCGCGGTTGTTAATTTTTTCTCTCGACGAGCGCGCGAAAGAGATATGTTACGCAATGTTTTCTCACAGCGAATTAACGTACAAAATTGCATTAATAATAATTGATCGTATTGATAATAATAATAAAATTTTAACGTAATGTAAATTAATGTACGAGAGTGCGAAAGCTGATTAAAAACAATTTTTCAATGCGTTTCTCGGTCGTTGAACTCGACAGAGAAAAGAATCTCATTAGAAACATTTCGCGTGTGCTACACGCAGCCGATATCTATTAAATTTCATTACGCGAAGTAATACGTGCGTTTTGAAGTCTTTACGATTAAAGATAACATGAACGTAATTCAATGTAATACACCACGCATATAAGGATTATACGCGTAGATAGAAATTATTTTTCTTTAGGCGACACGCTATAGAATGTTTCTTAACTATATATATTATTCGTATCACAATAATTTTTATGATTATTTATGAATGAAAAGTATTTTGGCGAAAGACGTAATGGATAAGGCTTAACAAGATTTTTCTCCTCGCTAATTCCAAACTGACGGTAGAAATTTCTAATGATCGAGCATTGCGTTCAGTTTGCGAAATCCGCAAATGGATGTAAGTAAACGAGAAAGATAAATAATTCGTCGGATAAACGAATACTTTGCTAATCCATCGCTGGAATCTAAGGAATTCCAATGCAGAGTCAGATAGTCTCGCGCGCGCGATTCTATTTTACAATAAATATCTCGGTACACCTGGTTTTTCTTAATTATTTAAGTCACTGTGTATTGTTGCACAATATGCATAGTTAACCACGATTTTATGATTCTCGCGAATTTCTTTTTTTATTTGACATTTGACGTTTCTAGCCAATTTCTTGTTCGACGTACTGCTCAACGCAATCTAAATCTTTCCTTCGCGATAAAGGAACAGTTATGTCATCATAATTTTTTGATTTGCGCAAAATAACATAAAATTATTATTCGATAATTATATTTGACAATTTAAGGTATCAGAGAATAAAAAATTCATGTGCAAGTAGATAAATTTCTTAGAGAAAATTTTGCAAATTTCAAATTGTAGCATTATTCTTACAATAATTCGATTGTTGTCACAGAATGCATGCAGATAGTAAACTACTCTAAACATATTAGATTTCTATTTGAAAAGTCCTACAGAATGTGACGCATGTGTGCCACATGGAGTGTGAAAGCGTACGAATCATCATGTGTAGCCATATTATAAAGGCATGTGTGCACGAGATTATAATGGCTTATCTGCATGGGCGTAAAAGTCTGTGGGGAACATATAGTTTGGATAAAACCTTGTTTTCATATTCACTCCGGAAAAAAAGTCGCAATTCAGCAAAGATGATTTTTGGCGAAGTTGCAATATTTATTTTTAGTTTTCATGTCAATTTATCGGATATTAAAATATAGAGAAATGTATATACAGGGTGGCCCACGTAGTGTTACAAATTTATATCTCGGAAAAGAAGCAATTTAGAGAAAAATGTTTCAGACAAAAGTTGTATGGTTTCAAGGGGGACATAAGATGATGCCATTAGTTTGACCTTGAAGAGTCACCTGAAGGTCACGTGAAGGTCACCTCCAACTTTTTAAATGGGACACCCTATATACTTTTGCATATTCTTGTAACTCATCTCGAGAGCTTTCCAAAACACTATAATTAAGTTAGTTTTCATTAAGTACTTTCCGAGTTATGAGGCTTGAAATAATTTCTTAATTTTACATAAACCGTAAAATATTCATTTTTCGATTATCTTACCTTAATACTTTTATGTACAAAATAATGAGAAGAATCAATTGGTGTAAAGAAAACACATAATTGTTTCAAAAGAAAAAATGTAATTGTTAATTGCAAATTACATTTTTTTTATGTGGACCACCCTGTATAGAATGTGTATTACAGATCGCAAATCGTAAATAAATAAAATGTACGTGTTTCATCTATACCACGCAAGAAGATACTGCGCACAAGTTAAATGTCATTTATGTCATTTTGGACAAAATTGATTTATACCATGATGTGTTAAATCAATAATGTTTTGACGCTGATTGGCATATCGTAAATTTTGCTGGACTATATATTTAATTTTAATTTTATTCATGTTAGAATCTTATAGAGAACATCTTATAGAGAAAAAAAATTAAGTTTTCAAGAATTTTTCTTTTTTAACCCTTTCGCTGCTGTAGGCGCTTTTAATTTTATTCATGTTAAATAAATTCAGAAATAAATTAAAATATAAAAATATAGAGAAAAAAAATTAAGTTTTCAAGAATTTTTCTTTTTTAACCCTTTCGCTGCTGTAGGCGCTTTTAATTTTATTCATGTTAAATAAATTTAGAAATAAATTAAAATATAAAAATAGAGAAAAAAAATTAAGTTTTCAAGAATTTTTCTTTTTTAACCCTTTCGCTGCTGTAGGCGCTTTTAATTTTATTCATGCTAAATAAATTCAGAAATAAATTAAAATATAAAAATAGAGAAAAAAAATTAAGTTTTCAAGAATTTTTCTTTTTTAACCCTTTCGCTGCTGCAGGCGCTTTTAGGCGTTTTGAAATTTTGGTAATTGTATACTATTGGCGTTTTAAGGCGTTCAAGTATTATCATTTACATGGTGCTGTTGGCGCCTTTCGGCATATTTATATTATCATTATTCAAATATCTTCATACTAGTAACTGATACGCAATGCGACAGCAAAAAGTTTCGCCATTTATAGCGGGCACGGCTAAATATGTGCCGTCTATCACGTGCGCTCTGCATTAGACTTCGCCGCAGCGAAAGGATTAATCATTTTATTTTTATTATATTTATATCTCGTATAGTTGATAATAACATACAATCCTAAAAAAGAAGCTTAATCTGTGAAAAAAAATATGAAAAAGTGAATACAAATTCTCATTCCTCCCTAATACCGTTTTCAATTTGTCCTCGCATTTGTCAGAGGAAGATAAAAAGTATATTCATCCGTTTTTGTAAATTATGATTACTAATAATGGTACCCTCTATACAGATTGCGAAAAAATCTTTTACTTTTTTCTTATCAAGAAGAGTAATCACTTTATGACATAAAACAGTGTGTTTCGCGTACAAATTGACAAATAATTACAACTATTCTTTGCAAATATCTGTAACATTCCTTTGTAAGCAACAAAGATAAATATATTCCATTTTTCTTATGTTTATCAAAAAAATCATCAAAAGATGAAGATTAAATAAATTAAATATAATTGATAAATACTTAATTCGTTTTATACAAAAATTACCCGATTACTATGAAACATTTTCTCTTATAGATTTGCATCACTTGAAAAATTATGCTATTTAACTTAAATATGAAATTAAGAAAAATATATAAGGATACATACATATTATTTTTGCAAAAAATGGGAAGGATCTAGATCAAAGCCTTGACATGTCCAACAAATTTCCTTTATTAAATCTGACGTTCATGGACTGTAATATAAGATCCATAAGGTCAATCATGCTTTTTTGCAAGCGCTCGTTATCATATATATTACATACGAGAGCCGAGGACGTCTCGTCAATATTACATTCCTTCTCCTTTGCAGGAACAACCGACACATTGAATAGCGAGCGACAATTAATCGTGTAAGATGGAAAACGCACGCGCGCGCGCAGGAATGCGCGTGATGTGCGTAACATCGGCAATCAGGGTCGTGATTGCACTACACGGGAATCAAATTAGCATTGGTCACTCGCCATTAGACCCACGACGAACGGAAAGGTATACAGAGAACGATAGGCGTATTTGCCGATCAGGAGGAAACAAGTCCAACGCGCAGCTTTTACGTAACGCTTTATCCTTGCCTCTCTCGTAGATCTCTCCTCGTACATACAATGCAGTATGCACGGCGACGAATGCGACGTATCTTTGGAAACGTAACTGTCCAGAGTACGATAATAAAAATGTTCGAACGCGCACAAACGTGCCGCAAACAATACGTAACTTCTGTCCCAGAAAAAACCGAGCTAACTTTACCCATGTATTTTACGAGTTGTTTTAGAATTCACTAATAAACACATTGCACAATTTTAAGTTTTATAAAAAATAACGACACGTATATATCAATCTACACTTTTCAATAATTTATGCGTAAGCATCATAAAAATATCCAGCATTTTGCATTCAATTCTTTACACAGAAATAATTTATGTACTATTCAATTATCGAATCATGGACATTGAAATTATTGAGAAATAAAATCTTTATAGTTTCTGTTTATAATTTGATATTTAAAAATTATTTCCATGTAAATTAAATAATTATATCAAGAATTGAAGGATATATACAGGGTGTCCGATTCCTGAGTGACCAAACGAAAAGTAGTAGTAGATTGGGTCAAACTGAGAAGAAAAGTCCTCTACCATTTTGCAAAATTCGCAATAATTATTAAAAAATAAGCAAAAATGTCTCGGTACATGAGAAGCGGTAAACCGCTTGTAGTGTGTGATTATTAAGTGATCAAACGAAAAGTGGTGATAGATTGGGTCAAACTGAAAAGAAAATTCCTCTACCATATTGCAAAATTCGTAATAATTATTAAGTTATAGGCAAAAATGTCTCAGAGTATAAGAAGCGGTAGACAGATCGCTTCTCATGCGCTGAGACATTTTTACCTATAACTTAATAATTATTGCGAATTTTGCAATATGGTAGAGGAATTTTCTTTTCAGTTTGACCCAATCTATCACCACTTTTCGTTTGATCACTTAATAATCACACACTACAAGCGGTTTACCGCTTCTCATGTACCGAGACATTTTTGCTTATTTTTTAATAATTATTGCGAATTTTGCAAAATGGTAGAGGACTTTTCTTCTCAGTTTGACCCAATCTACTACTACTTTTCGTTTGGTCACTCAGGAATCGGACACCCTGTATATATCCTTGTCTTTCCAGTTTGACCCAATCTACCACTACTTTTCGTTTGATCACTCATTAATCAGACACTGCGAGCGATCTACCGCTTCTCATGCGCCGAAACATTTTTGCTTATTTCTTAATAATTATTGCGAATTTTGCAAAATAGTAGAGAACTTTTCTTCTCAATTTGATCCAATCTACCACTACTTTTCGTTTGGTCGCTCAGGAATCGGACACCCTGTATATTTTCAATGATCTGTCAACTGATTGATTTTATGATTGACAACATACGTACTTCGAGACTTCAATCATCGAATTAAACCTGTCGCTTGTAATGAATAAATATGTACAAGATATCATGTGTGCACGTGCTTCTGTATATACGAGTATCGCGTACATAGCGCGTGTGTGCACATAAACTGTACGTCGAAACATATGTTTGCCGACTTCGAGTACTACTCTCATGGAGAAATAAGTCTTGGCGCACGCAAATGCGAATAGGCTTCGAGAATCAATCGCCCCATTGTTTATGCCGATTGGAAATAGATGAATAGGAAGTGATTTATATAATAGATATTATTTCAGCATGATTTATTGCTCATGATGAGAGTCTGTCTGAGACTCGATATACAGTTTGAGAGAAATATTGAGATAGAAAGGTGCGGCAAATTTTTTAGAATGTTAAATTTAATCTTTATTCGACAAAAATCATTAACTTAAAAAAAGAAATTGTAAAAATACTATTAAATCGCGTATGTATATTTTTATACAATATTTCAAAACGTGATATTTATATATATTAAGTATTTATATATATTAAAAATTCTTAATATATTCAATAAAATTCCTAAAAATTAATAATAGTTCCAATAATTTCTAAATATTATTATATTCAATAATTTACAAAATTTACGACTTTAATTAGACAGAAACACGAATTGTGATAAATGAGAAAACATATCTAGGTAGGAAAAAGAAAAAATGACGCGAGATGATTAAAAAAATGGTACGATGCGAAACTTTGGATAAAAATTTGCGGTAAATTTTATTAAATCCGTTATCGCTCGTTACCGTCTCCAAACATGACATAACATTGCGCGATGAAAGCTTCGTAACCGTGAATCATTTCCTGAAAATTTTGCTTCACGTTTTCTTCAGTTCAGGGACACACGCATGCACATGAAATGCTGTTTTTTTTTTAATCGCGATCCATTCTCCTGTCTAAGGTGCCAAAATGGGATTACCCTCGCTTAAATATCCATTAAAAATCGTAAAAGCGAGATTATCAACTACGAAGGTATCGCGAAATTCGAGCAAAATTTCTAAGATTCGAGGAGAGTCACGTGAATGAGACGAAATTCGGAATTTGTCGGATGTCGTTATCTGCTGCGTTCGCACTCCGAGCCACTTACGAGCAACATTTCTCGAATTGCCGCCGTGTGCGGCTTAATTACAGGACATTATCAGCACGCGCGGCACGCACAAACGAATACGATGCGCAAACGATGCCGAAAGATTGGGACGAGCGGGGAAAGACGGCCGGCAAAAAGCAACTTTACGATGAATTACCGAATGATTTCACAATCCGCCCGCCTCCTAATAATGGAACAATTTTGGATTTAAGCTGGAAAAATGCACACATAAACAGGATCATCTTTATTAGCCCTCATATAATCGACAGCTACCTTCAAAAAAAATCTTCAAAAATTGTATTGTGGGTTTTTTTGTTAAAATATCTTTGGAGATATTTTAACAAAAAAACTCACAATAAAATTCGACCTGCAACTCGCATTATACGAATGCTGAAATTTCGGAAGGTAATGAACGGTGTGTCCTTGTTCAATGTCATCTTCCAAAAAAAGTCTAGCCTCTCAAGGATTATGACACTAGTTATAACATTTTTGGCAAACATAGTCTTCGTGGAAAGATACTATTTATTACAGAGAAGATAGTTTCTTGCTAATTAAATGGATTTTTAAATAATGTATGTTATTGCTTCAAGATGTTTTAATATTATTTTTACAGTAGAACGCTAATTACCGCTAATTAAAATATTGTTTGTTAAATGATATTAGGAAAATTTAAAGAATATATACAATTACTACTAATCTACTACTGAAAAATATTACCCTATTAGAATAGACATTCTAAAAAATCATATATTCAATTTTTTTTATCATTTCATAAAATAAAGTAAAATTATTCTATAAAAATCCTGAAAAAATCAATTATGCTGCAAATATTAATTAAATTTTAGATAATTATTAAAATATTTAATTAAAAACAGATAAATATAATCTTCAAAAAGTTAATGAGTAATGAGCGTATCCTAAAAGAAAAATTCGCAAATATAAAAAATTATTTTTAATAAAACTCTTAAATGAGATTATTCAATTATATCTCATTCTCTGTATGATAAAGTCAACATTAATGACTAACTTTTTCCGAGAAATCTAATATTAACATCATTGCCTCAATATTGCCCGAGTAATATTCTTTGTCTCAATTCAACGTTGACTCAGCCAATAAGATTTCAGTCTCTAGGCTCTAGACACACGAGCGCGCAGAGATGCGCTTGTGTACGTAATAATTGATAGATGCGTGACGAGCCGAGATCAAGCACAGGTAAATATAACTGGTATAACGGCGCGGCCTAATCATATCGCGATAAAATGCGGATGGAAATTTAATTCGAGTATCGCTTTCTCCTATTCATTACGAGTTAACCCGTTCGTATTAGACGATCGAACAATCGCGCGATTTACATATCAAGTCAACAACCTTCTTTAAAATTTCATTTTACATGTGCACATACTATTAACAAATGTTACGTATAAAAGTTTCAGACATAATATATATATATTGTCAAATTTCACCCTTTTTTTCTCAAATATTTCATTAAATTTGTTAGACATTTATATAACATTTATATAACATTTTTATAAAACTTTAACATTTAATCCATTTATTTATTCACAGCAATTGTTCATAACTCAACAGTTATGTTACATTTTTTATAATTTATATAAATTATTTAGTAAAATAATATGATTTTTTTTAAATTATATTATTTATTAATTATATATATATTTGATATTTATTAATTAATTTATTAATTTATTATTTAAAATTATATATATTTGATAAAAGATGCCTGTAATAATTCAATTGCATCTTTAACGCGATAATGGATGCTGCTTTTTTGATAGCATATATTATTTAAAATCGAATGAAGTAATGCGTATTTAATTCGACTACGTTCGCAAGCAACTGCTCTAAGATTGGCCACGTCAGACATAATTTATTTGTCAGCGTCAACGAAATCATAGGATATTAGACGCGAATCAAGTGAAAATACTTGTGCCGTTTCTTATGCGCGCACACGTGTGCCGGCTAATAAACAGGTGCGTAATGAGTAAGAATCGAACTTGTCGGATAACTGGCGTAACCACACCACCTTCGAGCGTTCTCTAATCGTAAAACGCCGTTATCGCATAAAAGCGTTACTTTCTCCGTTTTATTAATTAAGATCAGCCTTTTTAACGACTGAAAAGGATGCTGCCGTAACCGAACTATATTCAATTTCCTATCTAAGAACAACTATAAATCATCAAGATGGAACGCATATATTTTTTTCAATTCCATCGGATTATCAAAGATATTAGAATTTTATTATTGTAATAATATCAATAAATTATATATATGTACATGTAATTATAAGCACACAAAATTATTTTACTTGAAGATTTTTTTCGCGTGATACGTTGCAGTTTCTCAATTGATTCGTGTTACCTCGTTGTCTGTATTTTCTAAAAATATAAATTGCGAATTAAAAGTTAAAACGCACGAACCGTAATTAATTAGTTTCAATAGAAAATTAAAATTTCGAATTTTAAATGTATACAAAGTTACATTCAAAATTATACTGATCTCCTTATTAGAACGATATGTTTTTTTAATGATTTGATCAAAATTTTAAAGATGCTTCAGTAACGAATAAAAATTTTTCTAATATAACTGATATAACCACTAATATATCTAATATATCTAATATAACCACTTTAGATCAGATTGTATCGGAAGAGAATCTCATCATTACGAAATGATCAAGGAGAGATGATCGATACCGCACGTTTGCTTCGTTCGAGAGTCGAAAGTGAATATCGCGTTCGCCAGTCGAGGAGTCAGCGACCTTTAAATATACCTCACACATGTCGTTCAGCCGAAAAAAATTAAGTTTGCGAAAACTATACGATATTCCTCTAGTATGATATTTATGGCCGATATAAAAGCACACCTTACATCGCATTAAAGAGTACATTCGTGTAGGCTTTTATTACACTTGTAGAGTCTATGGAAACTATAAAAAACGTTATATAAAACTTACAGAAATCTATAAAAAATAAAAATGTGCATATTTTATCTGCGAAAGAAAAATTATGACAAAAATTTACTTAAAAATTGATAAGAAAATAAAAAGAGAGGGATTATATATAAAATTTTTATTTTAAAAAATTCTCTCTTATATATACGTATACTTTAACATATGGATTTCGTTATCTTTATCTAAAACACAGCTGATGTACAGAATATTCTATGCATTTTGTTACATGTATAACATTTATGTAGCGTAATTCGTCGATAATGGCTTTTTCGTTACCAGAACAGCATTTCGTTGCATGACGTAACTATGCAACTAATTGAGTTATACCGCAGGAATAACAAATGCCCTTGCATTTTGCATACCAATATATATTTCAAGATACTTTGAATGCCTTCGCAGATAGCCGCAGAGATTAGACGAAGATTTACAAGCGCGTTTTAAAGTTGCAACTATTAAGACAGATGCGAGATTTTGTCTCGGACGACATTCTAGTTATTGCGCAGCAAAACACTATTACTTCATATCGAAACATGAGTTTAATTTTACCGATAAAAACCACAAACGATCGTTAACCTATATCACTTTCGATATTACACAAGAGAATAAATGCTCTATCATATTTCTCTAAAAAAAGCTCAAACATATTAAACTATGAATACATATTACATTGTTTAAAAATCTAAATTCTCTAAATTTTCTAATAGTAAAAGCAATAAACTTGCTCGTATTTCTATTAAACATTATAGATCCAGGGGAAATATCCTTCGATGAGAAATTGAAAATAAATTAAATCAATTAATTGGTCATATATTTCGAAACAGAAAGCTCTTTATGATACTTGAGCTGATAAGAGCAACAGCGAAAAATCATAATAAATTAATTCCTGCCCGCAGATATGTAAACGTAGACATTATCGGATGTAATTACGACGTGAATCACGAATACCACTTATCACGCGATCATCGAAAGATGAAAACTCAGCGCAACGGTACGTGTTCGCGGTATTAGCAATAATATTAGCGATTATCGTTTCGTGTTTGCGGGGAACCTTTTTTAACCCTCCGCGGTTGTATATATTGGCATTTAAGTGATCGCAGACTTTTACTCTTATGGTCGCGAATGTGTCGGCGCGTAGTCGCATCGCACAATTATATATACGCTTATAGTTACGAGTTGGATTGCAAAACGGCATTCTACTTTAAGTACCCGTACATATAGCCGATACCGTTAACTCTCTTCTATTGATAATTTTTATTGCAATCGCATTCGTTATTATCGTTATAATTCGTTTATATCGTATTATCACGTTAAAGATGCAATTGAATTACTGCTTATATTAAAGAGAGCACTTTTTATGAAGTATATAATCTCTGAAATTTATTTTACTTATTTTATTAAATAATTTATAATTTTATTTTATTATATAATCTTTGAAATTTATATTTTATTAAATAATTTGTATAAATTTAAAAAAATGATATGACTATTGAGTTATCAACAACTTGTGGATAAATAAATGGATTAAATATTTAAGTTGTATATATAAATGTCTAACAAAGTTAATTAAACATTTAAACAAAAAAATATGATTTATATTAAGACTGATGTGGTGATCGAGAATGTTTATATTATAAATTCAATGCGTAGGAACTTGTTTGCAGCTATCTCGACAACTTTTCTTGGAGAAATAAAAATAAATTTTTATTTCATCGATATTACTCTGGAATTTATAAAAAATGTTTTTTATTGTTCGAATAATGCAGAGATCAAATTTAAAAAGATTTTATCTCAAAAAGATTTTATCGTAAAAATATTCGAGTGAAAATATTATTAGAAAATTTTCAAATAATCTACAACTAAAAAAAAACACCACTAGATAATCAGATTTTTCCGTAAAGAATAAATAAAATAGAGATAAAAAAAACTCGTGTACAACAGAACACTTTGTGTAACCAGCGGAAGAAGAAAAGTTGTCATACACAGCTGCCAATAATCGGGCACGTGCGCGTCGATAATGCATTTATGTGCGCCGTAAACTCGAATCGATTTACATTCGCTGCTCGACCCACGCTAAACCGTCGACCCAGTTTCGAGATCCGAGAACGAGACAGACACGCCGCGAATCGCAAAAGGAGAAAAAGGAGAAAAAAAAAGATAGGTCGTTCGCCACTTTGCGCGCAATAGAAAGCACCGGTCATCGATCACGCTTTCTTTCTTACAACCGATTACGTGTAAAAAGGCGTCGAGGTTCAACGAACTACGTGTACGCGGATGCGACTCTTCGCCGCGCTTCTTTCCCGAGAGATCGAGCATGTATCCGGTACTTCCTTCATTGTGATTGCGCGGCGGAAACGCGCGAGAGAAGCGACGTATTGGGAGACTGGAGATTTATTTTCCCTCTTGATGATGGTTAGATAAAACGGCTTCCCTCGCATGCACCGCGCAAAAGAGCAAGTATGAATACGACGTTAGGATTAATACACGTACACATTCATGCATCTTCTTTTTATCTTCACGCCCCGTAAAATAATTCTACAAAAAAAATTCATTTAAAGTATGTAACAATAAGATTATTATTCTTGGCATTTACAATATTTTTTTTTATATTTATGACTAACTGATTGATGTGTAATTTTATACATCTCTATGTGTCTAGAATTCTTTGCAAGAAAAACTCGATTAATTACAAATATACTCCTGGACAAGATTAACGCATAATTTTTTTCACTTTTTCTTTAACAGCTGATATTTAAATTTTAATAAAAAGCTTTAAAGAAAAAGTGAAAAAAATTATGCGTTAATTTTGTCCAGGAGTATATTATCAAAATTTTGAAAATAAAAAATAGGTCATCACAAAGGTAACGATTCGAAAGCGTTACGAATCAGCGAACCGCTGACAAGAATGAGACATGCAGAATTTTCCTGCGTTAAATATCGCGAAGGTAACACCTCTTACTCCCATAATGCCAGTCGAAGTATAACATACCAATACATTAATCGTCGAAGTCTATAGCGCATTTCGATTTCTACCTTGGAATTTGATACAAAATCCAAGCCGCTTCCTGATTCAAATTTAGCTCGAATTTCTTTGCAATGTCAACGACCAAGTGTAAAGTTGTGAGATACTCTATCGATTCATAATTATATCGGAAGCACTTTCACACTTTCATAGAAAATGTTTAACGAGAAAAAAGTTATATTGTATCACAGTATATAAATAGCATATATTTATAATATTAATAATATGTTTCAATTTTGTGATTTATTTTTTGAATTGATTGTATATTTTAAAGAATTAAAATAATTTGTATAGCAATCAATATACATAATCACTACCCTGAATAATCTTATAATAATCTTATCTTATCTTATCTTAATCTTATCTGGCTTTATAAATCTTTTTACGTAATTTATTTTAATATTATTAATAAATAATAATAAATATTATTCTTGTTAAATGTGCTAGTCTAATACTTGTGATCTGTATATTATATTTACATTGTATCATTGTGCTTCTCTCGCCGGGTATATTTTTCATTATAAAAAAATACTTCAATCATCGCAGCCAATTAATTGATATCGATTTTGTCATTATATTGATTATTGTCATTTTTTAAAAATACTGCTAGATAAAACTATTGGAGGCTAATTTATCTATCCATTTAGAACGACTTAAAGTTGTGATTCATCTCTCTTAATTTTTAAAGGTAAGAAAAATAAAATTTCATGCAGAAATGAGGAGAATATAATTTTCGATAAAGTTTTGAAAAAAAATATTCTATATAATCTATATAATTTAAAATAATTTATACACATATTTTTTCCAAAATTCTCTAAACGTTTACAATATACAGAATATCATAACGTATATATATAATTTATTCCGGCATCAAATCTTTCGATCGCGAATAAGATTGAACGCTCAGAGGGGATTATCATTCGGGCGATAAAAGCGCACGTTTATAAATCAACGGAGCATTTTACTCACCGTGAGCTGCGTCTTGTCAGGTGCAATCGCCGTGATCTCGACCGGTCTCGGCTCTGGTTGGTTCGCCTTACTGAGAATCGCAGCCGGCATTTTCGCGACGAGGGACAGCCTCCTGGTGAGCCGTCTGCCCAATTCGGCCCGCCTGCGGACCCTAATGCGGGGTCCGGTGCCCTTGTAGCTCCCGAATTCCATTCTCGATCGCAGGCGAGGGCAATCCTTTCCTTCCTATCGATTCTCGTTCATGACGACACACATACACATACACACCCGTGCGCGCGCGCGCGCGCGCGCGCAGACACGTACACAAATACAGACGCCGGTGTCCGTCTCGTCGTCGTGTTACCACGTGATTATTCCAGCAAACGTCGTATATCCTCGCGAAGGACCATCTCGAAAGTTAACGTCGAGATATCTTCTCACTAATTTCCTGCCTGGGCGAACCGTCGAAGCTCCGAAAGCTTCGCAACCGTCGCCATTTATACTCGACTTGCCGATTTGAAAACGGAGTCGCTCCAGCTGAATCCGCGGAAAAATCACTCGCCCCGCGAATCCTAATGATACATTCGCCGGATGAATCTCACGACGCGCGATACGCACAACGAACCGAACACGCGCGATGGGAAAAACTGACTGAATGACGCTGAATTGTGTACTAACGCGCGCAGTGCCAGCTTAGGCGGGGAGGAGACGAAGGCGCGTGAAGGGAGCCGATGACGCGGGCCACATGTTAGGTACGCACCTACGTTCATACCGCGCGCAAACTTCAGACCGAGCGCGCTTGCAGCTATATTCTCTCTCCTTCTCTTTCTTTCTCTTTCCGAAGATTGAAAAATCGAGAGAGGCGCCGACACCGATCCTCGCTGCCTCGACGATCGTTTGATCCACCCGCCCGCTCGTTCGGTCTGCCTGACGCGCTTCGACTGAAATTGAATCGCGGTAGCCTCCTACCACACGCGGCCGCGCCGGCCACCACTAACCATCGTCGCCACGCCACCTCCGCGCCTCTCCCGTGCCACTCCCGGCGTGCGAGAAGCCGCGCACCGTTGGTAAACAAAACGCATCCCCGCGGGAGGCTAGGATCGAGACGGTCGGCGCGATGACGTAACGGATCGGAGCGCGCACGATCTGTCAAACGTCAAAATAATCGTCGCGCGATACTCGAACTACCAGATTCGTATCGCGATCTGTGGAGCGCGCGACGATTTCATATCTTAGCGTCTTAATTTACAGATTTACATCTGTCATGAATATACGAGAGGCCAACCACTATTCAAAAAATATACAGTGATTATCATTTGTAACAATACAGTTTATTGTTAACATTGCCATTGCATTGCTTTTGTATTGTTGGTATTCCTATTATTATTTTATTGTTAATATTGCTGGTATTGCCACGCGCAGAATTAAAAAATATTTCTAGTATATATTACTTTTTCTCTCTTATATTGTTAGTATTATAATACATATTTTTCTAAAACGTGTAGTTTCGAAAATTATATTTACTATACTGCCGCAATATATTTCTAATGAAATGTACAATGATTGTCATAGTGGTTGACCCCTCGTGAATATATGTGCGCTCCATTTTTTACGTTACTCGATAAAATAGCAGTACGAAGACATTGATTCTTTTAAAAAACAATTAATTGAAAGGGATTATTTTTTGATTAAATATTAAGGTCGAAAGTTTCATGGGAACCACTAATTTTTTTTAATCACACTTTCTACCACACAAATTTCGTTTCTTTTTCAATATAAAAGCCATGTTCACTTTTTTTGCTTTATTTCGAATGTAACTGAAACAAAGTAGATTTCCATTTAGCAAATACTTGCGAGTCGCGATATTGCCGTGTGAAAATTACAAGTCGATTAATTCCGCGGTACTTTTACCGCCATTTAAATAACTGAACTGTGTTGCAATGGTCATAAACGTAGTAAAAATAGACTGCATGCGTATCTTGTTTTACCTGTAAAGCATACACAGAAAAAAATGATATTCTTGTTTTGAAAATATATTTAGTTTTAACATGGAAATCTTGAAATGAGATTATTATATTGTATTATATTGTATTAATTAAAGAAAAATATAATTGCTTGAATAATTGCTTACTTGAATGAAGCCATTTTACATAGTTCAATTAAGAAAAATATATTCTTATGATTTAAGATTTAATTTTCTTGAATGGAAAAGAAACAATGTTAGATAGAAAATAACATTTTTAAATCAAAGATTATAATTCTCTTAAAGTAGAATTAAATAATTATATGTTCTTGAAAGGTGACAATTACGATATTAAAATAAGACTATAATATTGTTGAAATTTAAAATTATTAAATTTGAAATTATTAAATTTGAAACAATGAACGCGTTAGTTTAAGTATATAAGTTTTGTAGTCTAATACAGGTTTAAATGATTCGTCGTGTACCATAATTAGAAAAAAAGCGACAATATTTCAGGAGGGGGATTCTATCTCTTTTTAACTAGAGTAAAATCATAAACTATAAGATGCGCTTCGCTTGACGCTATTTTCGCCTCGAAGATTCTTCGCTCTGATTGGTCCATTTCGAAAATAGGAAAGAACATACTTTCCAAAGCTCTCCTTCTTTTTCTAATTTTGACGCAACGTTTGATCGATTTGCGCAGTCTATATTCACTGTGTTTATAGCAACATCCGGTGTTTCTTTAGGCGAAAGTCATTGTTTCCGCGAGATGCAAGAACTCTCGAATGCGTAATCTAAAACCGCGATAGGGGAAATTGCGGAACGTGATCGATGATTGATTTATATCCACGAGCCACAGCGTGACGGCATCGTTAACAGAAGCATCTCGACGACACACGATGTGGTGTCTCCTTTCCCGCTTATAAATAACGAAGACCTATTAGAAAGCGCATTTCTACGCCGATCGCGTCGAGCGGTTACATAACGTCGGCGTGTTACTTCGACCTGGACATTATATCCATCCAAGTTTGTAAACATTCAAATGCAGCATATACAAGGTACGTCAAAACAAGATCAGCTAATCTTTTGATGATAAATTTAAACAGTTTTGATGTGTATTAAAAACAAATCTTCAATCTCTTCGATACTTTATAATGCTATTACCGATGTAACAGTACACCTATAATTTTTTATCACAATTCAATTTCTCAGTTCTATATACGAGCTTTCTAGGACATTTTACATATTTTGTTTGAATTAATATGATCAGAATTTATATCCAATTTCTCGAGGATATAAATACAAATAATAGATTAGATAAAAAGTACGCTAATAAGAACTCGCTAATAAGTAGCGCATGTCGAGTAATAATGTACTGAACTAATATGTAAAATATTTTCTAATAATCATTACGAGAAAAGCTAATATAAAGATAAACGATCAGAATATTATCAGATTATTAGTTAGGATTCAATTAAGATAAGTTTGAAAATAATTTTATATTTTTTGTGACGTGAATAAAATATGATATAACCCGTGTAACGCGCTCCATTTAACGTCGTGAAAACGATTTTCATGAAATTAAAAGGAAAAAATCTGTGAAACTAAAGCTTTATATCAAATTAAAAATCTACAATCCATTAATTCAAGGCAAATGATTGAAGATTTAAGATAAATCGATAACGATAAACTTCTTTGATATATTATATTAGCTCCTGTATAATTTCATCTCTACTTTCTTCAAATATTTAAACTTTTAATTGGTCACGAATTTTCAATCGCTTGTTAAAAATAGAAATTGATTTAATAATTGCCCTATATATATATATATATATATACAGGGTGTATCTGAAATGATGCACTAAACTTTAGGAGCGTATTCTAGAGGTCAAAATAAAACTTTTTTTTCTTATGAACATGGGTCCGCAAATGAACCCCCCTCCGAGCTAAAATTCGAAAATGTGTGAAATTGATCAAACATCCGCAACGCAAATTTATTTATCCCTCAAGAGAGAGTGATAGATAACGTCAAAACCAAGGTCAAATAATAATGTTTCTGAAATACAGCCAATTTTCAATTTTTTCCCCAAACTTTAGGGGCCTCTAGCTTGGAGGGGGGTTCATTTGCGGACCCATGTTCATAGGAAAAAAAAGTCTTATTTTGGCCTCTAGAATACGCTCCTAAAGTTTAGTGCATCATTTCAGATATATATATATATATATATATACAGGGCGATCCTGAAAAACGTTATGTCTTTAAAATGACGTATTCCTGACACCATTCTAAGACAATTTTTCCTTTACCAAAATTTGATTTGAAGCGTAGTTTTTGAATTATGAGCAAAAATAGTTAGTAAATCACGCGTCGGGTACAGAAGGCAGGCAGGAGCGGCGCGGCGTGCCGCGAGCGCGGGCGCAGCTGACCGCCCGACGGGTGATTATCACCGCATGAGTCGCTAACTATTTTATCTTATAACATAAAATTATGCTTTAAATAAAATTTTGGTAAAGAAGAAAATGTCTTAGAATTACGTCAGAAATACGTGTTCCTTAAAATAACGTTATTTTAATAATGAAAAGTTGTTCCGGATCGCCGGCCGTCCGACGTTGCAATCAGCTGATTGCTACACGCGATGTGTGTATGGCGGAGTGTGTGCGTAAGAGAGAGAGAGAGAAAGAGAGAGAGAGGGAGGGTAGGAGGGACAGACATTCATACACACGCACGCACTTTTTTTCTCGCTCTCTTTCTCTCTTTTACGCAACACTCATACACTCTCTCATTCAGTCTCTCACTCACACTCTCTCGGTCACTCACTCACTCACTCACCTGCTTACTCACTTGCTCACTCACCTTGTAGCAGCGTAGCGAATCTTCATGCTATGTATTGTTGTTATCTGCTGCACGGTTATGATTGCTAGAGATGCGCGACACATCGAAATTTTTTCGATTATTAGTCTCACACTCGATTGACATAATACAGATTACACGATAACGAGTTTACTGTTTATTCACTCACTATTGATTTATCGATACCAAAAATTACTTTCAAAGAAACGCGAATGCAAACAGCACATGACTCGACGCGAAGCGACGGACCGCGGAGACTGCGCGACAACAAGAGTTATGTTGCCAGAAACGCGACACGCGACGTAATTAAAATTACATTATTCTTGCGATTGACTTAAATCTTCGCATCGTGAATGCAATAATTTCGAAAACGTAATAACGTACAACACATGCTTTTTAAAATAATAATTATTTATTATAATTAGAAATAGTTATTATTTATAATAAATAATTAATTTTTTAAGTATGTCATTATACGTTTCATGTTTTCTACCGCATTCGCAATGCGAAGGTTTTAGCCGATCGTTCGTCTTATCTCGCGTCAATCACGCGCCACGCGCAAGTCGTTTGTTAGATGTCGCGTGTCGCGTTTCTGGCAACATAACTCTTGTGGTCGCGCAGTCTCCGCGGTCCGTCGCTTCGCGTCGAGTCATGTGCTGTTTGCATTCGCGTTTCTTTGAAAGTAATTTTTGGTATCGATAAATCAATAGTGAGTGAATAAACAGTAAACTCGTTATCGTGTAATCTGTATTGTGTCAATCGAGTGTGAGACTAATAATCGAAAAAATTTCGATGTGTCGCGCATCTCTAGCAATCATAACCGTGCAGCAGATAACAACAATACATAGCATGAAGATTCGCTACGCTGCTACAAGGTGAGTGAGCAAGTGAGTAAGCAGGTGAGTGAGTGAGTGAGTGACCGAGAGAGTGTGAGTGAGAGACTGAATGAGAGAGTGTATGAGTGTTGCGTAAAAGAGAGAAAGAAAGCGAGAAAAAAAGTGCGTGCGTGTGTATGAATGTCTGTCCCTCCTACCCTCCCTCTCTCTTTCTCTCTCTTTCTCTCTCTCTCTTACGCACACACTCCGCCATACACACATCGCGTGTAGCAATCAGCTGATTGCAATGTCGGACGGCCGGCGATCCGGAACAACTTTTCACTATTAAAATAACGTTATTTTAAGGAACACATATTTCTGACATAATTCTAAGACATTTTCTTCTTTACCAAAATTTTATTTAAAGCATAATTTTATGTTATAAGATAAAATAGTTAGCGACTCATGCGGTGATAATCACCCATCGGGCGGTCAGCTGCGCCCGCGCTCGCGGCACGCCGCGCCGCTCCTGCCTGCTTTCTGTACCCGACGCGTGATTTACTAACTATTTTTGCTCATAATTCAAAAACTACGCTTCAAATCAAATTTTGGTAAAGGAAAAATTGTCTTAGAATGGTGTCAGGAATACGTCATTTTAAAGACATAACGTTTTTCAGGATCGCCCTGTATATATATATATATATATATACAGGGTGTTCATTTTAAAACTTTCGACCCATTTATTTCATGATTGGCTAGTTTTTGCAAAAAATGCTAAAACACGTCAATTTTGACTTCGAGGGGGACATTTAAATACATTAAATGCAACGAAATTTTTTCATCCCCTTCGTCGGGGTAGCTACCCCTTCAGAAATCTTAAATGGCAGTAGGGGTCAAGTGGTATATTATTTTAAAGGTTTTTTGATTGTCTATACAACCGTTTTTGTTTGTTTTTTTTATTTAAGTGAATATTTTTCGAGAAATCGCACTTGGAAGTTTTAGACGTTAAAAAAATTTTATACAAAGGTACAATTTGGAGTAGAATTTGCTTATTAGTCATTTATTGTAACAAATGTTCAAAATGTTCTCCATTGTTTTCTAAACAATTATTCTAAACATTCATCACTGTTGAACTGATAATACAATGCAAGAAACCATCATGTTATGTGTACATAATGATTGATCATGACTTTCTTGTTTATGTTGTTATACAGTTCTCTTCAGTCTTTGTGCTATTTATTCTGTAGCATTCAATCAGACGTTTAAGGTTAGATCTATCAGAAATTATAAAAGGATATCACATAACTTTAAAAATGGTCTATACTTTAGAAGAATGAATTGAAATGGTTTTTATTTATGGAGAAGAAGGTCAGTGCGCTCGTAGAACTGCTGCTACATTTAATGAAAGATATCCCGGTAAAAATGTTTCTCATACGTATGTAATACAACTGATAAAAAAATTTAAAGAAACAGGATCTGTGACAAATAAAAAAATAAATCAACCAAAATTAATTAATTAAGCTGCTCAAATTGAAATTATGGGGCATTTTGCTATGAATCCTACAAGTTCAATCCGACAAGTTTCAAAAACAACTGGCATGTTAGTGGGATCTGTACACAAAATATTAAAATTAAACAAATTTCATCCTTATAAAATACAACCAAAATTATTAGAAGAAGACTTTGACAGGCGGATTCAATTTTGCGAAGAAATGACAACTATGATCAACGTTACTCCCAATCTAGTTCAAAACATTTGTTTTAGCAACGAATGCATTTTTTTTGTACATGGTGACGTAAATCGTCACAACTGCCGTTATTGGGATGATGAAAATCCACATCTTTTTAGAGAAAGTCATATTTTTTTAACGTCTAAAACTTCCAAGTGCGATTTCTCGAAAAATATTCATTTAAATAAAAAAAAAAAACGGTTGTATAGAGAATCAAAAGACCTTTAAAATAATATACTACTTGACCCCTACTGCCATTTAAGATTTCTGAAGGGGTAGCTACCCCGACGAAGGGGATGAAAAAATTTCGTTACATTCAATGTATTTAAATGTCCCCCTCGAAGTCAAAATTGACGTGTTTTAGCATTTTTTGCAAAAACTAGCCAATCATGAAATAAATGGGTGGAAAGTTTTAAAATGAACACCCTGTATATATATATATATATATAAAAATGAATGTTTGTTTATTTGTGTCTTATAGGAAGCCACAGTTTAGCTCTAATCATATAGGTTGCTTCGGATGAAATGATCTATGAACTCCTGGGAAGGTTTTAGTCAACATTCCGTAATGATACGTGAAGCAGTGTTCCGTTACGATGCGTTTTTATCATTTTTTGAATGAGATTGCATACTTTCGGGTGCTGTTAAAAATGATTTGTTTAGTGTAAGATGACTTAAATGTGAATGGGAACCTCCAGATTTTTTGGTATATGGGTAACGTTGGAAAGGTTGTAGCCTCCAGAAGTGGAATATAGTTCCAGAACCGATGTCTGGACTGGAAAATGGTTTCTGGGAAGGGAATCTCTATTTTTTTGGTATATGTAATATTGGGTATTGTTGGGAAGGTGGTAACCTCAAGAAGTGAAATATAGTTCCAGAACCGATGTCTGGACTGGAAAATGGATCCTGGGAGGGGAATCTCCATTTTTTTGATATAAAATGACAATGATTTTTGAAACAAAATGACAACTAAGGTAGAAGTACAAGAAGTATATAAAAATGAATGTTTGTTTGTTTGTCCCTTATACATTCCTAAACCGATCATCCGATTGCGATGAAACTTTGATATGTTGTGCGCATGCCCGCGAAGGTTTCTGACTTAGTACAACAATTCTCCAATAGGTGGCGCGCGCGTCGTTTATACAAATCGGTGCAATTCATAAATGTAGTAGTTTAATTAAATCAAATATGCCCGCGAAGGTTTCTGACTTAGTACAACTATTCTCCAATAGGTGGTGCGCGCGTCGTTTATACAAATCAGTGCAATTCATAAATGTAGTAGTTTAATTAAATTAAATATGCCCGCGAAGGTTTCTGACTTAGTACAACTATTCTCCAATAGGTGGCGCGCGCGTCGTTTATACAAATCAGTGCAATTCATAAATGTAGTTTAATAAATCAAATACAAACAAAGAATTCAATTGATTCACATACAAACAGTGACATTTCAGTTCGTGGGTGACATAACAAGTAGTGTTCGTTGTGAAATTCCAGTTGCCGATCGACGCTCCAAAATTCCGATTGTCAATCGACGCTCGATAAATTCACGATTTTCCACGCACTTTTCAAAGCATTTTCTTCGTAATTTCTATTTATTTCATCGTAAGTGGAAAGGAATTCAATCTTCGCAATCTTCCGAATGCTAATTTTTTATTTTTCCCAGCGATTTTCCAAGTAGTTTCTGTGCAGCTATGCCTCCGAAATGACAAGCGATTGGTAGATCTACACCTCAAGCACGAAGGGAAAAGGCAATGCGAGCTTCAGAAACAGACGAGCAACGGGAAACAAGACTGGAATCCGTTCGAAATCACACAGCTCAAGCCCGTTCATCTGAAACACACGAGCAACGGGAAGCAAGACTGGAATCCGTTCGAAATCGCACAGCTCAAGCCCGTTCATCTGAAACAGACGAGCAACGAGAAGCAAGACTGGAATACGCACTCGAATACGCACTGATCGATCCAGACGAACACTGCACGCTGATTTAAATCTATGTGCATTCCATTACGATGCTAATTATGATTACAGTCTTCATCCAAGTGTGGTTATTGGAAAAATGGATAAATTATGCGTGTACTGCAATGCTCTCAAATTTAAGAATGAACCACCAGGAATGTGCTGCGCGGGTGGAAAAGTGAAACTGCCACAATTACATTCACCACCATTTCACCACCAGAATCATTAGCAACGTTGGTATCAGGTGACACAAGTGACTCCAAACATTTTTTAGCAAACATACGCAAGTACAATTCATGTTTTCAAATAACATCGTTCGGAGCAAATATCGTGCGCGAGAATTACATGCCAACATTCAAAGTGCAAGGTCAAATTTATCGTCGTGCTGGATCACTACTACCATTGCCTGACGCTGATCACAAATTTCTTCAAATTTATTTCATGGGAAACGCTGATGAACAAATCGATCAACGTTGTCGATTCAATACGGGCACTAAACGAGAAATTGTCGCTGCGTTACAATCTTTATTCGATCAATACAATCAATTAATTCGATTGTTCTGAACTGCCCTTGAACAAATGCCAGCTGATGACTACAAAGTTGTAGTTAGAGCAGACAAAACACCTGTCGGCCAACACGAAAGACAGTATAATGCACCAACAATCAATGAAGTGGCGATCGTTATAGTTGGCGAAGAATTTAACTCGCGTGATATAATTCTTCACCGTAGAAATGGTAATGTTCAGCGCGTCTCGGAAACTCATCGCTCATATGATGGATTGCAATATCCAATTTTATTTTGGCAAGGTGAAGATGGATATCATTTCAATATCAAATTGAAAAATCCACAAACAGACGAGGAAACGAATAAAAAAGTCAGTGCCATGAATTACTATTCATATCGATTGATGATTCACGATAATGCTGAAAATCATATTTTGAAATGTCGACAATTGTTCCATCAATACATTGTCGATATGTATGCGAAAATCGAAACCGAACGACTCCTCTACATTCGATTAAATCAAACCAAGTTGCGTTCAGAAGAGTACATTCATTTACGTGATGCAATTGTTAATGATGGCAATGCGAATACCAATGACTTGGGAAAAATGGTCATACTGCCGGCTACATTTACAGGGAGCCCACGGCACATGCATAAATATGCACAAGATGCAATGACATATGTTCGCGTGTATGGCCGGCCAGATTTGTTTATTACATTCACATGCAATCCAACGTGGGATGAAATTAAAGAACTTTTGTTAGGTGGACAATCGTCTTCGGATCGTCATGATATCACTGCGCGTGTTTTCAAACAAAAGTTGAAATCTTTGATGGATTTCATTGCCAAGCATCATGTTTTTGGAGAGACACGCTGTTGGATGTATTCCATTGAGTGGCAAAAAAGAGGATTACCACATGCACACATTTTGATTTGGTTGATCGAAAAAATCATACCAGATCAAATTGATCAGATCATCTCAGCAGAAATACCAGATGTCGACATTGATCCAGACTTATTTGAAGTCGTCACCAAAAACATGATTCATTGTCCATGTGGCTTATTCAACAACAATTCACCATGCCTGATAGAAAATGCACGAAACGATACCCAAGGGACTTACTTGCCGAGACTATCACTGGCAATGATGGATATCCACTCTCTCGTCGACGATCAACTGAGGATGGCGGCAAATCCATCACCTTAAAAGTACGAAACAATGACATTGAAGTCGATAATCGTCGGGTTGTACCATATTCACCGTTACTCTCGAAGACGTTCAAAGCTCACATCAATGTCGAATATTGCAATTCGGTGAAATCGATCAAGTACATTTGCAAATATGTCAACAAAGGAAGCGATATGGCAGTTTTTGGAGTGGGAAATGCAACTCGACATATCGATGAAATCGATCAATATCAAATAGGACGCTACATTAGTAGCAATGAAGCAGTATGGCGCATTTTATCATTTCCATTCCGTGAACGACATCCGACAGTTGTTCATTTGGCGGTTCACCTTGAAAATGGACAGCGCGTGTACTTCACAACAAAAAATGTACGTGCAAGAGCATTATCACCACCACCAACAACGTTAACTGCATTTTTCTCATTGTGCAGTGATGATATGTTTGCAAAGACGCTACTTTACTCTGAAGTGCCAACGTACTACACATGGAATGCATCAGCGAAAAAATTTCAGCGTCGCAAACAAGGTAAAGCAGTAGAAGGATACTTCAATTTATATTCGACCGACGCATTAGGCCGTCTGTACACTGTTCACCCGAACAATACAGAATGTTTTTACTTGCGATTACTGTTAATCAATGTACGTGGACCGACATCCTTCCAAGAATTGAGAACAGTTAATGGTCAAGTATGTGCCACTTATCGTGAAGCTTGCCAAAATTTAAATCTTCTTGAAAGCGATACGCATTGGGACACTTCCCTCGCTGATGCATCGAATACTGCTCGACCACAGCAAATACGCACCTTATTTGCAATTATATTGACAACGTGCTTCCCATTCAGTCCAAGAGATCTTTGGGAAAAATACAAGGACTACATGAGTGAAGATATCCTACATCGTTTGCGTGCGACGAATCAAAATCCGGACATTCAATTCAAACCAAACGTGTATAATGAGGCATTGATTTCGATTGAGGACATATGTTTGGCAATCGCTAACAAAGCATTGGTACAATTGGGAATGCCTGCGCCGATTCGATCTGCAAACAACCTTTTCGATCGTGATTTACAACGAGAAACACACTTTGATGTCGACGAATTGAGTACATTTGTTCAAACGAATCTTCCAAAATTGATTCCAGAACAACGCTTAGTGTATGACAGAATTATGGATGCAATTACAAGCCAAAGCGGCGGATTGTATTTCATTGATGCACCCGGAGGCACAGGCAAAACTTTTCTCATCTCACTTATTTTGGCAACCATACGATCACGAAATAATAGTGCATTGGCACTAGCATCATCTGGCATTGCGGCTCTTTTGGATGGTGGCCGAACAGCACATTCAACACTGAAATTGCCATTGAATATGCAAATCACTAAGACACCAACATGCAATATCAACAAAAATTCTGGAATGGGTAAAGTACTCCAATCATGTCAGCTCATTATATGGGACGAATGTACTATGGCACACAAGAAAGCATTGGAAGCGCTTGATCGTACACTAAAAGATTTGAGAGGAAATGAACGGCTTTTCGGTGGTGCACTCATTTTATTGTCTGGTGATTTTCGACAAACTCTACCAGTTATACCACGTTCAACACCCGCTGATAAACTAAATGCATGTCTCAAATCATCAGTTCTATGGCGACACGTACAAAAATTGAATTTGAAAACCAATATGCGTGTACAACTACAATTCGATGCATCTGCAGAACGTTTCGCAAAACAATTGTTGGATATTGGGAATGGGAAAATGGCAATCGATGAATCCACACAATGTATTACATTGCCAACAAACTTCTGTAAAATCGCATCAACCACAGACGAATTGATTCACAAAGTTTTCCCAAATATTGCGCAAAATTACAAAAATCATCAGTGGCTAAGTGCACGTGCTATATTAGCAGCCAAAAACAACGATGTCAATACTATCAATTTCAGCATTCAAAGACAAATACCAGGCGAAGCGACATCGTATAAGTCCATCGATACTGTAATGAATCAAGATGAAGTTATCAATTATCCAACGGAATTCTTAAATTCTTGATTTGCCAGGCATGCCGCCGCATGTTTTAACATTGAAAATTGGTGTCCCTATCATTCTTCTCCGAAACATCCACCACGACTTTGCAACGGTACCAGGCTTTCAGTGAAGAAGATGATGAACAATGTCATTGAAGCTACAATTTTAAACGGAAAATTCAAAGGTGAAGATGTACTGTTGCCACGCATCCCAATGATTCCGACAGATATGCCATTCGAATTCAAGCGTTTACAGTTTCCGGTGCGACTCGCCTTTGCAATGACCATCAACAAAGCACAGGGACAATCGCTACAAGTTTGCGGATTAAATTTGGAAAATCCATGTTTCTCACATGGACAGCTGTATGTGGCTACCTCACGCGTCGGGAAACCTTCCGATTTAATCGTTTACGCACCAGACGGAAAAACAAAAAATATTGTATATCCAAGAGCACTTCAATAAAAAAAAATGAGCACAGAATTGTTATACGAGTTCTCTTTAAATTCGATTTTTGTAGGCGTAGCAGCTCGCGCAGGGTACAGCTAGTTTTATATAAACCATAAAATATTCATTTTTCGATTATCTTACCTTAATACTTTTATGTACAAAATAATGAGAGGAATCAATTGGTGTAAAGAAAACATACAGTTGTTTTTAAGAAAAAATATGGAATTGTTAATTGCAAATTACATATTTTTTCTTAAAAATAACTGTATGTTTTCTTTACACCAATTGATTCCTCTCATTATTTTGTACATAAAAGTATTAAGGTAAGATAATCGAAAAATGAATATTTTACTAGATATTTTATGGTTTATATAAAATTAAGAAATTATTTCAAGCCTCATAACTCGAAAAGTACTGAATGAAGAAATACTTTATTATAGTGTTTTGGAAAGCTCTCGAGATAAGCTACAAGAATAAGTAATAAAAAAATAGGGATTCCCATTTAAAAAACGGAAGTTGATCTTCAAATGACCTTGAAAATGAACTTTAATGTCGAATCCAAGGTCACTATTGAATAGTTTGTTCCCTACAACTTTTATCCGAGTCGTTTTCCTTCAAACGTTGATCCTGGAAAGTTATGAGGGTGGAACTTTTAAAATGGGACACCCTGTATAATATATTATTTTTGTGTCTTGATATTTATTACGTATCCAACTGCTTAGGGTTAAATGTCTAACATGATAAAAACTTCCGATAATTATATAAAATGTCTTTCAAATGTATCTGTTAATTATCTTCTATCACGGAAAAACAGGACGTGTTGCGCGAAAAATCGAGCGCATGGATGGACATGAATAGCGTATTACAGAGAGGTTTATAATTAATTCTGGAAAATGACTTTTCGAAACATAACTTAATGATATATATGAATGTATTCGTAAAAAAATAACCTTTCATATGGTAATAAAGAAATTTCAAAATTAAAAAAAAATATATTTAATGGTGGGGGTATTTTGAAAATTAAAAAAAACAAAAATTTTTTTTGTAATTATTGTAAAGTACTCTTGAAGCCACTTAACTTTTAATTTGAAAAATTTTTTCTATCTCTTATAGTTTCTGAAATATTCATCTTGAAAGGAAAAAACCGATTTTTTTCAAAAGGGTGTTTTACCCTCTAAACACACGTATGGGCACGTATAAAAAATACGTGTCCTTTATTTTTGTCTACAAAACAACATATTAAAAGCTCATCAAAATCGGAGAGGGACACTTCCGTGCCTTTCCTTGTTAGATCTACTTATCGTTATTTGAATAAAAAAGGTTTATCTGATAATATTCAGTGGGGTTCTGTTAAAATAGTGCACTGTACAAATGAAATGGACACTGAAGTATTTAAAAACTTTGTATTAACTACATATTATAAAGAAAATGGTATTTGTTATAAACCTTCTTCTGTGATTAGAATAACAAATAATGACATTTTATCACAATTTAGTAAAATAAAATATGTTCTGCAAAAAAAATCTGATAATAGTTGTTATCTGTATTATGAAAGATTAATTACATTGAATTATAATAAACACTTTCATGCTTATGAAGTAATTAATGATAAAAAAGAGAATGCTACGTTTTATTCGATCGATGAATTGAATTATATTCTTCCACTTAATTTACATGTAATTAATATAGGTCAGATGATGCTTCCTCTTCCAAAATATTAACTTCAATTTTTTGACTGTTTATAAAAATAATATATATAATTTGAGTATATATAAAAGATTAAGTGATACTTAAAGACTTGTGATATTCGAGATATTTTATTTTTTCATAATTTCATTGTTGCAAAATAAAAATTTTATTTACTTATACTTTATAATAAGTACACTTAATAAGTATATTTTATAATAAATTTTTATATCCATACTATTATCTGCAAATTGAGGATATTTTTTATTTTTCATTCATATAAATAGAAAATTGTTTGAGAGATTAATATGAATATTATTAACGTTATTATATATTAATGATTTTGTTTATTTCAGTAATATATGTTAATTTGAATAGTATTAACGGTAATATATATTAATGATTTTGTTTATTTCAGTAACAAATTTATTTTGTTCATTATATTATGTATGTCCATATTAGATAACTAGTAGAGATAAAATAGATATATATTATGTAGATAAACGTATTTTTGTAAAAATAAAGACATATTTTATCATATTTCTTATTTTTATTAATAAGACTTATATACAATGTTATATATATTTACTTTTTCTAAATAATTTATACTAAAATATTATTTTGAGAAGAATAAAATATGATTAAACAATGATTCCATATTACTAAATAAATAAACATGTTCTCTTAAATATATATTGCTTTCGAAAAATATGTGATTTGAGAAAATTTATTAATAGACTGAACAAAATTGCTTCATTATATTGCTTAAGCTTTCATAAAGTTAATAAATTCAACTAAACTCTATTTGATGAGAACTTTTACTTGATCCTTTTATTTCAATGCTGAAACATACTATTTTCTTTTTTACTACTTCCGTATTTATGTTTTAGCTTGAAATAAAAAAATATCAAGAGATTTTTTTATTAAAATAAATAATAATGTTGGAGTATATATTCTTTCACTTTCTATAAGAATATGATATATTTAATTACAATAAAATTTTAATAAATCAAACAAAATATCAATTCTCATTTTAAATATTTCATTTTCTCATAGTAAACAGCAAAATCACTTGAAATAACATTCTTTTAAATATATAGCATTTGAAAAGTATTCCAGAAATAGTAGATCTTATAGAAAAAAATCGCTTGCTTATATTGTTTATAAGTCTTATAAAGATATAAATTCAACTATATTCCATTTTATAGAAGAGATTTAATTAATCTCTTCAACTATATTCCATTTTATAGAAGAGATTAATTAAATCTCTATATTCCATTTTATAGAAGAGATTTAATTAATCTCTTCAACTATATTCCATTTTATAGAAGAGATTAATTAAATCTCTATATTCCATTTTATAGAAGAGATTAATTAAATCTCTTCTATAAAATGGAATATAGTTGAATTTATATCTTTATAAGACTTATAAACAATATAAGCAAGCGAATGGATTTTTTTCTATAAGATCTACTATTTCCGGAATACTTTTCAAATGCTATATATTTAAAAGAATGTTATTTCAAGTGATTTTGCTGTTTGCTATGAGAAAATGAAATATTTAAAATGAGAATTGATATTTTGCTTGATTTATTAAAATTTTATTGTAATTAAATATATCATATTCTTATAGAAAGTGAAAGAATATATATTCTAACATTATTATTTATTTTAATAAAATAACAAAATTTATTATATTTATTAAATAACATTCTTGCATCAAATTAATAATTTACTTTTTTTTATGAAAACTACATTCTCACATTGAAAACATTTTTTTCTTTTTGGAAAAAAAATAATTATTTTAAACGAGTAATATTAATACTTTATTCAAAGAAAGAAAGAGATTATCACAAAGAAAGGAGTTTTCTATATTAAAATATATAGTTTTATTATGCTAACTCTATGTAATAAGCAAACCAAATTCTTGTTTTAATTTAATATTCTTGACTAAAATACTGCACTTACTAGGATTCAAAATACATTTCAATTAAATTTAATGCTTGTGATGAACTTATGATATATTTGCGGATATACAAACTTATGATATACTTAAAACAAGTAATATTTACTTAACTACAGTATACATTTTTCTCTGTGTATCTTAAGGCAATTTTAATATATTACGCTTTATTATTCAAATAAGAAGAACATACTATGCAAAACTCTTAGTTTTACAAGACAATATTCAGCATAGGATCCCTTTCGCTAAAAGGATCTTGAAATAATCTCAGTTGCTTGAATGTGTCCTTTCTGCTAGCGTGTAATTGAAAGGATATTAATAAGTACAGTCTAGTCAGGCTGCAAAGGTAAAACGTAAATGAACTTGGCGAAGATATATGTCAGAGATCTTAGAGTATTACGAGAAGGCTCTTGTCTTTCTGATCGTGCTGGTTATATTAGAACATAAGGTATTAAAGATTTGCCATTGAAACTGTGCTATACTGTTCCAGAAATAATAGCATTGTTCTTCTCTCTTCTTCTTCTTCTTCAATTATTCGTTTACTGTTTTTGTTCCTCTTTCTTAATAAACGTATTCACTGTTTCTCTGTTGGAAAATAATGAACACGAAAGCTGCTGGAATAATTAATACTGGCAAATTGGACAGAAAATCAATTAGTAAATTGTTTACGAGTAATAAGGATTCTAAAGGAATCAATATGTAATTATTGGAGATGTTATATTTATGTATATTTGACATCCAAAGCCATTTAGAAAATTTGTGATATTTAAATAAATGTTATCATAATATTTTTTAATGATAAACGTTTCTTTTATGGAACAAATATATTTCAAAGATGATATCATTTAATTTGCAAATGAAATATTAATAACAAAGATGAATAATAATAAGTTTTTAAATTGTAAGAGCAATAAAAAGGGACAAAATTCAAAGAAACAAATCATACAAAATATGACAGAATTGTATTAATTAATTATAGAAAAAAATTTATTTTTAATAATTACTAAGTTTATAGGAGATAAATACAATAAAGTATATTTTATCGTTATCGTTCTTTCTCGTAAAGAAAAATTATTATTATTAAGAGCGAAAGAGTGCTCTTTTGTCAATTTTTCACAGACTATAGATACACGATATTCTTTCAATAAATATTTATTTCCACTATACCGCGAAGTCGTGATAGACGATAAAGGACACCTGGATTCTTCATTATTGTTAGGAAGAAAATTTTCTGCATTTGCAAATGGACTTTAGTCGTTTTGCCCCGTAAATCGCACTGCAGTATCCTTTCGCGAGCTAAATTTGTTCACAACTCGCGCGATTATTCTATTCCGCGACGTTTCTACAGTCCGTCTCGCGAAATCTTGAAAACGACATTCGAAAAGGGAAGGGAAAACAAATTGTATGGAAAGATGAGAAACAGTCTTAATGGACTCTTAGAAAGGTAGCGGAGTTATGCGAAAGAAGGAAAGGTGGGTTAAGTAAAATACTGAAGCACGCCTCGAAACTCACTATGCTCTTATTCCATTCTCTCTCTTTCTCGACTGTTGTGCAAAATATTATTCAAAGCAGTTGTAAAAGGACGATGGAGCGTGCGAGGGGTAACAACGAATCGGGAGAAAGGAATAGGGGATGAAATGTAGGTAGCAGGAATATACCCTGCGCGGACACTGTTACAATCCCTCGTCGTGGCTCTCACTGCACTAGGCAAGCGGGAGTTGTCTATCCCACCGCTAACTTCATTTAAGTTTTGATCCTTTTACAGGGTACTCCACGCTAACTTTCCATATCGAGCATTGAAGGGGACACTTTAAAATCTCGAACGAAAAAGATTATTGAACCTCTTTCTCAGCAGGGCAAGGCGTGGCCATTGCATCGCTAGTTGTGGTCCCGTGTTTTTTGAACAATAGCTTTACGAGAAAGAGAGAGAGAGAGAGAGAGAGAGAGAGAGAGAGAGAGGAAGAGAGGGAGGGGGGGGGAAGGATAAGTTGAAAGCGAAAAGAGAACAGAAGATGTACGAAACCCGACAATGAAAGGGCCGAAGAAGTTCACAACCTACGAGCAAGGAAGAAGCTCGACTTTTATTATATTGAGTCGCTGGAAATGAGGCGCAATTTGCCGGATTATACATTGTGCTAAAATGCAGATACGAATTCCTCGCCGAGAAGTCATGACCTCTCATTCTTCATTCCTCTGCGTTCGTCCATTGCGCCTTTTTTCATTCGCTTTTTCCTTCTTCTTTATTGGATCTCCTCCTTCGTCTCCTTTCATTCCCTTGATTCCTTTTGTCATCTGCTAGTCCAACGCTTGTTTGTACTTCACCATTAACCTCGCCGTAAGCTGTCCTCCGTCATTCCTCGTCGTTAAATCCCTTGCAAACCAGTAACTTCGGTCCTTTTATCTTACCGAACAGTCATGCACTTCTTCTTCGTCATTGTTAGACATTATCCGGGATACTGAACGTTACTTCCTTTATCCATCGTGACGAAACCATACATCAAAGTAAACTAACGATGTTAAAATGCCAGGCTTCTGCTAATAGTTTTCGACTGGCAAGCCGTTAATTACTATTGTTTGATGGATATAAAAACATTGTATTGCCTGTATCCATAAAGATGATAATTCTCATGTAGGGACGATTGTCTCCTACTCCGCCTCTGTTACACACACACGTACATATTTACTCACGTATACTATATAAATTCTAATCCCGGAATGCATGCATCCGACATCCGCTTTCACTTTTGTAAAATTTTACAACCCTTGCATGTTACGCAGCCTTCCATCGATCCCTTACATCGCCGATTAACCTATGGCAAACACACGGCCTTTCCTACACAACGGTCACTCGTCCCTCCGAGAATCTTTCCGATTATAAAAACTTTCTCCCGGATCATGCATGCTGAATCCTGGTTTTCCAGGATTCATTCAGTATCCCGCTTTCGAAGAAATCTCTTTCCTCTTGATAAAAGATGAAATTAATAATCTTGAAATTCGTAAATAGAAAAATATAATTTCTTTTGCAAAAATCTGTTTTTATTTATTTATTTTATATTATAAACAGATTTACACATATAGATAATCAAAATGAAAGGATGATAGAATTATATTGATATATTTAGTAATATATTTTGATAATTTATTTTGACATGTATATATAGTGATATAGAATTTTTGATCCATATCATTATATGAATTACCCACACAGCACATAATATCATTCGAATATTCTATACTCATACTGTAAATATACGTTACAGATGTAATATACTGAGAATAATCCCATAACATCTCTTGTTGTATATTATTTTTCATATATTCTCAGAATATACATTGAATATCTCGTATTAGTATATTCTTTCTCGTATATTTTCAGGATACTATAATATTGCATGTGTTTCTTCATTTTGCCGCTACGCGCGCCACCAAACTCGTACTTAATTTTTGGTGAAATGGACATAAAGGACTGGTACTAACATGAATTCCAAAGTTCTTTCTTTTTTCTTTTTAGTCAGTTTAATTTATAATAAACTGAATTTAAAGTAACTAAACTTAATTTAAAGTAATTTGTCTAATAATCTGGATTCCTTGTTGGAATTCAGAATATTAAACAGATTAATTGAAATTAAAATGAGAAGTAATCCATTTACTGCATTTATTAAGGTATTTCATCTATTACCGAGTGTACTTACATAATTGTACATAGATAAATTATCGAGATCAATATTTCAATAAGAATCATTTAATAAACACTAATAGGTGTTTTTCAAACGTTTTATATTCATCTATTAGAAATAACATTTTTGTCTGAAGTTTTGTTTATAAAGTAAATAATTTCACATTTTTATTTATTTTTTACATCACGAAGAATCTATTTTTTATTCTACATATAGTCCAACTGTCTTCTATATTCATATATAATTTATTAATGTAAAAATATGCTTAAAATATTCTAAAAATATATTCATAATATACCAAGAAATATTCTGAGTATATACTGAGTAGGTTTCTAAGGCAGACATAGGAACATCCTCCGTACATTCTCAAAATATCATAGTATGTGTATCGAATATTAGTGGGATATACACAATCTACGTTTGCGATATACTGAGTACATACTCAGGATCTACCTGTGCTGTATGGGTATATATTTTTCGAAGAGTATATCTTAATAAATTTAGAAAAAATTTTTGTAAAAAAATATACAGGGTGAGCCATTTTAATCAACGCACACAATTATTTCGGAAACAAAGCATTTTAGAGAAAAATGTTTCAGACAAAAGTTTTATGGTTTCGAGGGGGCCATAAGATGGTATCATTGGTTTGACCTTGAAGAGTTATTTGAAGGTCACATGAAGGTCACCTTCAATTTCTTAAATGGAACCTACTATTTGTCATTGCATATTCTTGTAGCTTATCTCGAGAGCTTTCCAAAACACTATAATTAAGTACCTTTTCGTTAAGTACTTTTTGAGTTATGAGGCTTGAAATAATTTCTTAATTTTACATAAACCGTAAAATATCTTGTAAAATATTCATTTTTCGATTATCTTACCTTAATACTTTTACGTACAAAATAATGAGAGGAATCAACTGGTGTAAAGAAAACACATAGTTGTTTTGAAGAAAAAATATGGAATTGTTAATTGCAAATTATATATTTTTTCTTCAAAACAACTATGTGTTTTCTTTACACCAGTTGATTCCTCTCATTATTTTGTACGTAAAAGTATTAAGGTAAGATAATCGAAAAATGAATATTTTACAAGATATTTTACGGTTTATGTAAAATTAAGAAATTATTTCAAGCCTCATAACTCAAAAAGTACTTAACGAAAAGGTACTTAATTATAGTGTTTTGGAAAGCTCTCGAGATAAGCTACAAGAATATGCAATGACAAATAGTAGGTTCCATTTAAGAAATTGAAGGTGACCTTCATGTGACCTTCAAATAACTCTTCAAGGTCAAACCAATGATACCATCTTATGGCCCCCTCGAAACCATAAAACTTTTGTCTGAAACATTTTTCTCTAAAATGCTTTGTTTCCGAAATAATTGTGTGCGTTGATTAAAATGGCTCACCCTGTATATACTATATATAAATCTAAACAGACGATAATACAATAAGAAAAGATGGTTGTTCTTCCGAATGTGACTCATCGATTTGAGCATCGTCCTTGTAGGAATTTAAAAAACAAACAGAAAAAAAATAATTTTGGCCACGGCAAGTGTCGTGTTAATTTTTTTTCATATGTATTAAAATTTTAATATGTATAAAAGGTCAGATCTCATCGATTTTGTTGCTACTTAAATATGTTGTAGAGGAGGGTTTTCTGAGTAATTCTATGCAAGAAATAAGTGGGGGATGGTATTGGTTTAGAAGATACAACAAATTGAAGTTATTACATATTTTACAAAAGATACTTACATAAATGTCAGAAACGTATGTGTATGCACACACACACAGACACACACACACACACACACGGGAGGGTGCAAGGGGGCTTTTGGCTCCCTTCTCGCATCTTTTCCGGCGGTAGGAGACGCATTGCGAAGAGTTCAATCACAATGGATATATGCTGTAAGTTGTAAAGCGAGGTCCACCTTGCCTACCGGCGGGGTGGTTGTGGGAGGAGGGGCCGAAGGGCCCCCCTTGTACCCCTCGCGCGCGCGTGTGTGTGTGTGTGTGTGTGTACATATACATTTGTGATATTTTTTAATTGTATTAAATTGTATTAAATGTATTTAGGCGAGATTAGGTTAGGTGACCTTTTATGCACATTTACCGAAAAGTCAATTGTTACATAATTTCACATAGATTTGTTACTTTCTATGCAAAGTGTGGCAAAGTGAAGTGTATCCCGCATCACAAACACGGGTTGGGTTAGGTTATATCTTCTGAAAGTGGAGCCCCCCGCAGGGGGGCGGAATATACTGTATCTACGCATGTACTTCCTAAAATGAAGCACAATTTACTCTTAATGGAGGTCAAAATTAAGTGAACTTTACTTCATCTTGGAAAGTACATGCGTGGACAGTGTGTTCCGCCCCTCTGCGAGAGGCTTCACTTTCAGGAGGTTAATTTGTAAAATTTTAATACATATGAAAAAAAATTAACACGACACTTGCCGTGGCTAAAATTATTTTTTTTTCTGTTTGTTTTTGATCACTTTTTAAGTTTCTACAAGGACGATGTTCAAATCGATAGGTCACATTCGGAAGAATATCCGAAAAGATTTTTTTAATGTCAAAGAGACTTAAAGATTGATGAAGTCGAAAAATACATGATTTTTCTTTCGAAGAGTAGTTATCTAACGTGAAATAAAGTTCGAATCCTTACATGCGTTTGTATACAAACTGAAACTAGTAGAAGCAATAATCGCCTTCTAGATTTTTCACTTCTATAATTTCGTCTATATATTTGCATTGTTCATATGTCAAAAGTACAAAATCCAATATTGTTTTATTAAACATTGTTAAAAAAATAATTAATGAAATTTTAAATATAAATTTATATAAAAATTTTTATAAAATAAATAAGATACATTATATTTATACATTTATGAATCCAATATCTTGCATTTTTTAATTATTGAAATAAATAGATTATAAATCTGTAGTAAAACTATTTTCTTTTTTTTTTAAATTTCTCATATTAAGAGGATGCCGGAGTCGCCTGTAATATCGACGAAAACACCGTAATTTTCGGAAGTATGCCATTTTTTATTGCCTGTATAGAATTAAAAATCCTTCTCCAGAATTGAAGTATACACGCAAACGGACACGGGAAAACTCTATATAGTACGAGATTTTATATTGAGAAAGAAAATAAGTATAAAATAACATTTTTATTTATCGACATGTTAAAGCAACATGGCGTCAGAGCTGTCAACTTGTACAAATATTAGCTTCTTATAAAAGTTTTATAGCTTTTATGCATAAAACAGTAGTTTCCCCAATTGTGTACTGCACCGTAGAACATTGTAGAATTATAAAAACTGAATTTAGTTGCCTAATTAATAAATGGCATTCTTCCGAAAATTTCAGTCCGTATGTACCTGAAATATCGGTAAAGTAGAGTGGAAAAAGCAGTGCATCTTCTTTATAAATAACGTGATAGAGAGAGATACGGGATGAGAATTAGATGAGGGCGCTGTAATCGTGTAAGAGTTCGCCGTTCAGTACAGGATCCCCTTAATATCATGACAAGTTACCTTTTTTGTAATATTACTTGAATGAGAGTATTATTCTTTACAATTTCTTAGTCTATTACAAAAACTTTTTCCTTAGTCTATTACAAAAACTTTTTCCTTTTTCTTTTTTTTTTTAAATAATTATAATCAATATTTCCATTAATTTAAAAGTTTATTTTCATCAGTCTTCATTCGAAAAGTTCATCCCTGCAATTTCATCTAGTACATTGCCGCGTGTCGATCGAAGTGTACTCTGTTGGGTGCTCGAAGTACTAATGGCATTAACAAAAAGAGTGACATCTCCCGATCTTCCATTGGTGTCTGACAAATTTTTGATAGTTTGTGCTGCGATTTTCGAGATAATTCCGGGAGTACCGTTGTGTTTACGGTCACGAAAAGGGGCCGCGAAAAATAGATGGCATGTGCAAGGTGCCGCGGCGAAAACGATAGGGGTAATAATAATAATAATTCACTTTTCGGAGAGCTCGCGTATCGCACTCAAACATGATAAATCCGAATTCCGATTCGGAATCGATTGCGAGTACCGCTATGGAACGAGTAGGCGCGCGACAAAAGTCGAAGCACGGGACAAGCGGGAGATTCGCGACCTTTATTTGGCGACGCGAAAATAATCCGCGACAAGAATACAAGAGAAACGACTCGGCGAACGATACCAAGGATATGGAGCATAGGTTAAAGAGTCCTTCGGGTAGCAAGGTGTCGTTCGATTTTTTTAAGAATATCAGGAAACACTTGCAAATAAAAAATCTATGTAAATCCAAGCAAAAGGTAAGCAAATATCATTTCTTATTTGTTCCTTTTTTTTTTATACATATCTACTCTTTTTGCAAACAGTATCATACTCTTAAAATAACTTTTTTTACTATTTTTTTTTCAGAGTAAAGAGACAGATGTAAGCCCTTCCTCAAATCAGAGCAACATTATACCTGTTATTGAATCTTTTAATTCTTGCCAAGAGCGAGAAGTTTCAAATAATGAGCAAGAGATCTCATCGATTAGACAACCCTTGTATGAAAATAGATTAGGCGACGTACTTGAAAATTCCTGCCATACTGGAGAAAATATAGATAATAGTAATACACAATATTATAATGGTGCAACTGGCATGAATCTTCTTAGTATTCTAGTTCCTACCAGGCAACAAGACGAATTGACACATGATACTGTTTATGCAACACCTAGTTGTTCTGATGCTATAACGGCAGTTCCTAGTGCAATAGGGGAAGTTCCTTGCAATATGAATGAAACATTAAGTAATGAACATAAAGTTAAAGCAAGCCTTGCAAAAGAATTGCTCAATTTAAGCAAATATGGATGGTATTGGGGTCCTATATCAGGAGATGAAGCTGATGACAAGCTCATATCTGAACCAGATGGTGCATTCTTGGTTCGAGATTCATCGGACGATAGGTATATATATCAGATAATTTAATTTTGTAGTGTTTTATTCATACTGAATATGAATATAATATATATGAATTTGTAAAATGCTAAATATAATTATCTTTATATAGATACGTCCTAACGCTTAGTTTTAAATCATCTGGGAAGATGCTGCACACGCGTATGGAACACAGTGGTGGTTTATTTTCCTTGTGTAATCAATGTACAGAGAGTGAAGGTTTTACTTCAGTAGCTGCTTTGATAAATCACTCCATGAATTTTAGCCAATCTGCTGTCATTTGTTACTCAAGGCCGAAATATCCGGGATATCCATCATTTCCGGTTAGATTAACAAAACCAGTAAGCAGGTTTACACAAGTAAGAAGTTTGCAGTATCTCTGTCGTTTTGTTATTCGCCAGAATACTAGATTAGATAATATACACAAATTGCCTTTGCCAAAAACTATCAAAGGATATATTCAGAGAGCACAATATTGATATAACAGACAGAAAAATAAATATCAAAAAGAGATTAATAAAGAAATTATTTTTATTAAAAAAAGATTTTAAGACTTGTTAAAAAAACGTTGTTGAGATAAATTTTAATGACAAAATTGGCAATATATAATAATGATCTTTACAACATATATATATAATATATATAAAAACATCATCAATCAAGGAAAACATTTTTAATATAGTATAATATATAATAAAGAAAAATAACTAAATTTCTCATATACATATATATATATATATGAGAAATTTAGTTATTTTTCTTTATTATATATTATACTATATTAAAAATGTTTTCCTTGATTGATGATGTTTTTATTCATTATTGAAAAGTTTGTGAAGGTATATAATTTATATAGTTGAATAATAATAATTTATAAATAGTAAAAAAATTAATATTACTTTTATCTATTTTTCAACAGAATATCACATGCATTATCAAATTTTTATTGAATCAAAAAAGGATATTTTTGTATTACAAATGTTATATAATCGATTTGCAATTATTGTGACAAATTTATAAATTATTAAATAAAATTTGTCCCTTTGCTATTTCTCATAATGGCAGAACGTAGAAAATTAGCAAAATTTTTATATGAAATTAATGCTGGACGATTATACTTAATTATGACAATATTGCAGAATAAACGAAAATGTTTTTTAATCTATTGTTAAATATTGGTAGCTTTACATAAACAACGATTTATATCTTTATATTTTGCATGCAGAAAATTAGGTTTACTATCTATTTTATTGTACAGATTTTGTTACAATATAATACTATGTAAAATAAATTATAAAATCATATATATCTGCTAATTAATATTCTTGATATTCATCTTCACATATGAGATCAGGTATTTAAAGAGAAAAAAACTGTTAATATAAGAAATATTTTAATTATACTCATTTATAAATATCTACAGCTTCTTTTTCTCTAATCTATCTATTCCAACTCAATCCGACTATATTACGCGCCTAGAACAGAAAAATATATATGCAAGATCTATTATCAAAGATTGAATTAATTTCAACTACAAATTTTTTAATGAACTAAATTTTGGAATTAAATTTTTTTTATTACTAACTGTTAATATAATATATTATAGAAAATAAATACAGGAAAAATATTTACCGTTACGAAAACAGAAGTCGCCATTTCTGTGACATAACTTAATGTTTCATCCGGTGATGGTTTAGCAGAACTCGAAAGCATCGCGTACACTTGTAGAGCATCTTTTATTCGTCTGTCTAAGAATAGCCAAGTCTTTTTATGATCTTCACTAGTATCTTGCAACATATACAACTCAGTAGCCTTGTAAATAGTTGCCAATATCATCCTTCTGGTGTACCAGTTGATCTTAGTTGAATTAAAGTAATATGCCGTCTTTAAATAGCATATCCGAACGATATTTTATTTGTCCTAATAAATAAAGTTAGCGATATGACTTACATCAACAGACCTGTCGCCGGCATAATAGCAGATATCATCGACTAAAGTTAATAAATTCGCTAAAGCAGTTGGTACATTCGGTGGTAGAGTCATGATAGCAAGTGCCTGTGACCAGGTCTTTTTATAGGGAATCACCATTCTTAATCGTGTCTCTATGGCATCTCGAATTTGCTGTTCTGGTGTCTTTTGTGGATTCGAAGGATCAATTTCAATCGCTAATGTTTCTTTTTCTAGCATCTGATTCAATTTATGGTTGGACATAAAATAAAAATGCAGTACTAAAGCCGCACCACCATTTGGAAACAGTCCGTGTATTACTCCCGGATACCCAATCGACTCGGCACCTTTGGCACCATAATTTTCAATTACATCATGTTATTTTATTTTTATGTTAAAACGATACATATCAATAACGACAAAACATTATTATTATACGGACTTACATTATTATACATAAAATATCTTTTGGAAATTTTTATTTTTAAATGAGCATTTCAAGTATTTTTTATCCAAAAGACTAATCTAATTTACTAATCAAAATTATAAGATAACTAATTTTTCAAAACGGACAGCATATAAAAGAATCGTAGATTTACCAGCACTGATAGCCTGTTTGCTCCATCCCATCTCAGGGACAAATTTCAGAGAAGCGCCAAGTATTTTTGTTTTAATATTTTTCTCATATTCCTCATCGGTCTCCTCGTGTTGTGGTTCTTTCTTTTTGTTATTATCATTTTCAGATTGATCGATCAGCAAAGCCCTGGAAGTCCATAAACGTCTAAAACCTAGTAAAATCAATATCTATCCTTTAAAATTATCTACATATTAGATATGTATATATACATATATATATATATATATACAGGGTGAGCCATTTTAATTAACGCACGCAATTATTTCGGAAACAAAGCATTTTAGAGAAAAATGTTTCAGACAAAAGTTGTTTGGTTTCGAGGGGGCCATAAGATGGTATCATTGGTTTGACCTTGAAGAGTTATTTGAAGGTCACATGAAGGTCACCTTCAATTTCTTAAATGGAACCTACTATTTGTCATTGCATATTCTTGTAGCTTATCTCGAGAGCTTTCCAAAACACTATAATTAAGTACTTTTTTGTTAAGTACTTTTTGAGTTATGAGGCTTGAAATAATTTCTTAATTTTACATAAACCGTAAAATATCTTGTAAAATATTCATTTTTCGATTATCTTACCTTAATACTTTTATGTACAAAATAATGAGAGAAATCAATTGGTGTAAAGAAAACACATAGTTGTTTTTAAGAAAAAATATGGAATTGTTAATTGCAATTACATATTTTTTCTTCAAAACAACTATGTGTTTTTTTTACACCAGTTGATTCCTCTCATTATTTTGTACGCAAAAGTATTAAGGTAATCGAAAAATGAATATTTTACAAGATATTTTACGGTTCATGTAAAATTAAGAAATTATTTCAAGCCTCGTAACTCAAAAAGTACTTAACGAAAAGGTACTTAATTATAGTGTTTTGGAAAGCTATCGAGATAAGCTACAAGAATATGCAATGACAAATAGTAGGTTCCATTTAAGAAATTGAAGGTGATCTTCATGTGACCTTCAAATAACACTTCAAGGTCAAACCAATGATACCATCTTATGGCCCCCTCGAAACCAAAGAACTTTTGTCTGAAATATTTTTCTCTAAAATGCTTTGTTTCCGAAATAATTGCGTGCGTTAATTAAAATGGCTCACCCTGTATATATAATATTTTGTTATGACATATATAATGATTTATTTCAATCACACAACAGAGATTTATATTAAGATATTAATCAATAAAACAAATGTATTAAAAAAAAATTGTAAAAAAATGTAGTAAAAAAAAATTTTCATTAAATTTTGTGTCTGTGACGACACAATGATAGAACTTTTATAGAACTGTAGAGAACTATCGTTACAACTGCGGAAAATCATCCGTATGTCACATTTCCACTAAGTATCGAAGACATTAAAAATTGATTAAAAATTATTAATTATGAATATCGATCTGAAAATGCATATACAGGGTGACCCATTTTAACTTAGGCAGCCAAATAACTCGAAAAATAAGCAAGATAGAGAAAAATGTTTTAGACAAAAGTTGTATGGTTTCGAGGGGGCCATAAGATGGTATCATTGGTTTGACCTTGAAGAGTCATTTGAAGGTCACGTGAAGGTCACTTCAATTTTTTTAAATGGAATACCCTATATATTTTTGTACATTCTTGTAGCTTATTTCGAGAGCTTTCCAAAACACTATAATTAAGTACCTTTCCGTTAAGTACTTTTTGAGTTATGATGCTTGAAATAATTTCTTAATTTTACATAAACCGTAAAATATCTTGTAAAATATTCATTTTTCGATTATCTTACCTTAATACTTTTATGTACAAAATAATGAGAGGAATCAATTGGTGTAAAGAAAACACATAGTTGTTTTTAAGAAAAAATATGGAATTGTTAATTGCAAATTACATATTTTTTCTTCGAAACAACTATGTGTTTTCTTTACACCAATTGATTCCTCTCATTATTTTGTACATAAAACTATTAAGGTAAGGTAATCGAAAAATGAATATTTTACAAAATATTTTACGGTTTATGTAAAATTAAGAAATTATTTCAAGCCTCATAACTCAAAAAGTACTTAACGAAAATGTACTTAATTATAGTGTTTTGGAAAGCTCTCGAGATGAGCTACAAGAATGTACAAAAATATATAGGATGTTCCATTTAAAAAAATTGAAGTGACCTTCACGTGACCTTCAAATGACTCTTCAAGGTCAAACCAATGATACCATCTTATGGCCCCCTCGAAACCATACAACTTTTGTCTAAAACATTTTTCTCTATCTTGCTTATTTTTCGAGTTATTTGGCTGCCTAAGTTAAAATGGGTCACCCTGTATAGGCTGAACTTGAACAGAACTATCGGAAACTCTTGCTAAAAATAATGATATTCAACGCGTTTTAGTACTTTAGAGGGAAGGGTGTCGTGTTACATTCACAAAGTTAACATTTTCTCGGTTTTTTAATATAAGGAATGCGGAACTCTTTTTAATTTTTATCAGGAACTATAGAACTATAAAAAGTGCTATCAGAACTTTTAGTATTTTTTTGAAATTCGTAGATTGTCGTACTTGCTTCACAGACGCTTAAATTTTAGATAATTTACAACTTTTTTTGTAGTAAAAATTTTGTTTAATTATGTATATGACCCATACCATAAAATTAATAGTATACAAGTATTAAGTATGATCATTTTGTTCAATTTCATACTTTTAGTTTAACATATTTAATGAGAATTCTTTATGAGCCATATCCATGCATTCATTAACTCGGATAAGAACACTTTCCATTACATCCAGACCATTTATCGCTTGATAACAAAAAGAAATTTTTTCTGGAAGTGGCATCATCGGTAATTGTTCACCGCCGATGGTTAATATGACTTCCGCTTGAACCTTTTTCATCTCATTATAATCGTGTATTTTATTATAATTCTTCTTTTGTTGTTCTAAGTCTTTTATCTTCACTTTCCAATGCGCTCTACACAAATCTATTCCTTCTCTCAACGGATTCAAATAATCATTTTCTAGCATATCTGTAATATTCCAAATACCCGTTTCATTATGCTCATCTCTGATAAACAAAAATCTCAATAAGTTCAGTACAGTAATAACTTCATCTGATATCTCCACTAAATCTGACGAACTTCCATATGGCAAATTACAAATCTTTTTCAGTATCAGTTCCAAATTCTTTCCAAGAAACTGGGGATTTCGTGGAGTTGAGTTAAGACAATCGATAATAGAAGACTTAAGTATATTAATGATCAAACTTAATAAGCCAGAATGATCGCTAATTTTGTACAAATATAAGATAACAGAATATCTAGCTTCCATATTGAATATCTCGATATATTTTTGGAAAACATGTAATGCCTTCTTTCGATTTGTATCACTATTACAGTAAATCATTATTTTAATAATTGATTTAAATAAATCTGAATATATTTTTAGTCCCAACACTTCAGGATCTACAGATCGATGTGAAATGCGGTTTATAACAGTTTCCATAAAAATTAATCCATTTGAAATTACAATATCTTCCTCTTTGCAAAGCAAAATTTCAAAATAATATGCGCATGTTTCAAAAATGTAATAAGCACTATAAATTTGTGGTGCTTTTTTCCAATAATCATTTTTGGTAATTATGTAACAATAAAAATTAGCATAGGCCAAATCCGATATATTATCACTTGATTCAAAAAGCATACTACGCTTATAATTTTCAGTGTATAAATGTCCTTCTTGCACTCTGTTGCGGATGATATTTCTATGACGTTTGCTAACAATATTCAAAAAGTATAATATATCTCCAGTCAGCAAAAATGATAATGTTATTATTTTCTCTGAGAGTTCTTTATATATCACTTCTTCAATAATGTTTTTATTCCAGTAGTAGAAAGGCTTCTCGCACAGAGAAATAAGAAAGCTCAAAAGATAATCCCCAAGCAGTGATCCCTCCTCGAATTTAGAATTGATCTTTACCGCTTCTTGCACCAATGGTTCCAAGAATAATATAATTCCTCTATATACATTCACAATTCTATCGCTATCAGCATCATGCAACGATGTTAAATCCTCGATGTATGATTTGATGGTATTGATGCACCATTCAATAGCTTTACTCTTATCCTGCATTTTCATCATACATGTACCTAATGGTTCCAAAATGGCACAAAATTTGATATCGTTATCCAAACATTCTATCTGTTCTAGGAACTCCAATACAGTTTCCATGGGATTACACTTCTCTGCTATGATGTTTAACACATTCTTGCAGCATTCATATAATTCTTGTTCAGATTGCAAATTAGATTCCGTGAGATAAGTAGCGGTAATCGACACAATCTCACTTACAGAGTCCTCGATCACTTTATTGCTCTCTGTTGTGAAAAGTTTCAGAGCTTCCTCGGGTTTATGATCCTCCAGGAAACCGGTGAAGCGTTTGACGAATATTTGCGACATTTTTTCCGATTATGAAATAAATTTTTTAAACATAAATAGCCACGCACAATATTGGACGCAAGCAAAAAATTATCCTCCAAAAAATATTTTTTATCCTATATATATGTTTATATATTTGATATTTTGAAATATATCGCTTTCTTCCTTCGTAAATTATTAACTATATTTCTGCTTCTCGACGATTAAATAGATATATATTTCTCCTTTTTTTATCCTCCAGATACTTTGGACAAAGTATTGTATGACTTGTAAAACTGTTCTTGTGAATGAGGTTACCTCTCTGGATAAGGTCACGATATGTATACATTCTCATTGCACAGCTAATATAAGATAGAAAGAAAGAGAGAGCTTCAGGTACTGTTTTTTTATTCTCGACATAAATAATATTTATGAGTAAAATTTAACGGCGTGATTTGACGAAACTTGATTGCAATCGATGAGCGATTGAAAATTGATTATGAAAGACGAGCGATTGAAAATTGGGAAGAAAATAAATAAATGCGAAAGAAATGAGAAAGAGAGAGAAGATAGCGAGAATCGATAGCCAGTAACTGACAACTCAAAGAATTATTTCAACATACTAGGGGCAAGAATTCGCTTACCATCGGCTACTGGAAATCTGCTTCGTGCTGAACGAAAAGAATTAAGCATCGCCATCTCGCCAGTTGAATTAGATATTAAATGTTCCTAATCAATGAATGTTCAAATGAACCGCGTGCGTTCATATTATTATTGTTCTTGTAGCGCGTTCGAATTTCGCGTGTTGGCTCGACGTCCCGAAACGTACTAAGATCTAAGATCGCCACTTTTAAAATGTACTATATAAATGAGAATTAGGTTATATATACCGTGGGTATCAGACAAGTGACAGAGATAGCGTATATTAATCGACGGGATTTCCAAGAAATGCGTTACAATCTCAATCACGCAGAATGTTAATATTATTAGAAATATTATTAAAAAGGTAAAGATAAAAACCTAAAGGTTTATTCTATCGCATTCTTTTATGCATGGTGCATCGTTGATTGGTTATAGCTTATTATTGCGATAAATGAACGCACGTTATGTATCATCAGGAATATAACATCGTCTGCTAAGTTTTCGTATATATTTGTGAATTGCGCTATTTCTCTTTTAACCTCTCAGATGATCACAAGAATAATTTTTATAGGTGTCTAAAAAACCGAATGAGATAAGATTGACGTCACGTTAAACATCTCAATAAAAAAAAAAAAAAACGAATAATTTGCAGCGCATGATTTTATTCTGATGTTTAATTATAGATATTAAGTAGAAAAAATATACTCCAAGAATTAAACTCGTTTCAAAATGAGCGACTCAGAGGAAGAAAATTACGTGACGTTTGGTGTTCCTCTGGACCCTTTGGACGAAGGTTCGTATGTGATGCAAATTAATTTTATGCAAGTTTATATATTGTCTGATAAATTTATATTATACCAAAGCTCTCGCTTTAATTTTGCAGAGAATATTCCACGAAAAAAGCCTGTTACGATCGAAGATCAATATGCTTATGATGCCCAAGGTAGACGCAGATTTCATGGAGCGTTTACGGGTGGTTTTTCAGCGGGATATTTCAATACTGTTGGTACACGCGATGGTTGGAGACCGCAGCAGTTTAAGTCTTCGAGATGTAATAAGGCAGACAACATTATTCAACGACCGGAAGATTTTATGGATGAAGAGGATACGAGTCTCTTTGGAATCGCTCCTAAAGGAATTCAAGCTACTAGCGATTATGCTGATCATGGAGAGAAAGGAAAAAAGAGAGAGAGAATAAGTCAGGACAATAATGGACCCATCCCTGGTGCTCCTGTATTAAAAGAACTTTTAAAACTTGTCAAGTTAGTATTTGCAAAAGTTAATAATGATGCAATTTGATCTCTGCTGCTGTTAAATATTTATCATTTTTAATTTACAGAGAATTAACAATACATTGACTATACTTATCATTACATTTAATTTTTATTTATATATATTTATATTTATATTTAGAATTATATTAAAGCAATATCTTTTTGTAATTTTAGAGAAACAGTGGGTATTGTCTTGCTCAAGAAGATGGGTTGGAAACCTGGTCAAGGTGTAGGTTCCAGACTCACAAAGAGAGAAAAGCAAAAGATAAAGCAACGTCATGAAAGATTAAAATTAACACAGAGTAATCCTGAAATTACAGGAAGCAATTCAGAGGATTCGGATGGTAATTCTACTAATATTACTTTCGCGCCTGATGATTATGAGCCATTCAGGTGCAAGCCAAAGGATAATTATTTTGGTATTGGCTACTCGGGTCTAGACAGACGGAAAATCCTCTCCGGCCATATCAATCTATTCGATACTCCAGCATTTTGCGTTCAAGATAAAAACAAGAAATTATCAATTCATGGCCAAGCATTCGGGGTTGGTGCATTCGAAGCCGATGACGAAGATATATACGAAAGAGAAGATATGTCGCGTTACGACTTTGCCCTGGGCCCCGAGCGTAAGACGAAGACAAGATGGTCGCAGGACGCTCCAACTAGCTCGCAAATCGATTGCTTAGACGGTTTCGTCCGTGCGAAGGAGAGATTAGTAAGCAAGAAAATCTTCAAACCACCGGAATTGCCAAAGGATTTTGTGCCAGTACACGCTGCTAGAAAAAGCAGATTCTATCCGCCGATTACAATCCCGGTAGAGAATGGCAAACGCAGAGAGCCATTGAACGCCGTAGATAGAGCGCGGATTTTAGAAGATCCTGATGAACGTTTAAGGAAGCCGTCATCCAGCATATCTGTCGCCTCGAATATCATTTCCAATACCTTGAATTTGCATGGTAAACAGCAAACGGAGGAAAGAAAGAAATTGGAGAATCAACAAACAACAACAGGCAATTCATGGTTAGATAAATTAAATGCCCAAAACTTTGTCAAAGGTGATGTTGTCGGTCTCAAACAGAATGACACGGGTAGTTTGAAAACATTAGAAGATTTCAAAGAATCTGCTTCTACATCCATACAATCGAGCACGGAAACCTCGACAGAATATGATCCCTCGAATAAAAGCGAGAAAAGTGCAAAATTGTTTTCGTCCGATCCGGACAAACAGAGACGATTCGAGCAATATCTTATTTTCTTTAAAAATAATGAGAGGAATAAATTTGAGACTATCCAACCACTTTCTATGACCGAATGGGAGAGAGAACAAGAACGTACGGAATTCGAGCAAGCGACGAAATTGGAGCAGTCGAATAATTACATGGTGGATAAGTTTATACATAGCGCTGACTCCACGATGGACAAAATGGATCCACAGAAAGATGCAAAGGAAGCAGTGAGACTGAAGATGTTTGGCAAACTTACGCGAGAGCGAAGCGAATGGAAACCTGCAAGCATCGTTTGCAAGAGATTCAATATTCCCGAACCGAAAATTGGCTGCGCTCCGATCGCGACGGATCGGAAATCGGTGAAATTCTCCATCTTTGATTCCTTAGATTGGTGTAGTTCATCCAAATTCACAAAAACTACAGCGCAACAGAGAATACAAATGGAAGAAGTTCCTCAACTATTCAAGAAAACGGAAGAGAGTACAAACGAAGTCATTTCTGACACTGATAATATTTCGATTGATTATCAATCTTCAGAGCCCGTCTCCGAAAAGTTTAGAATTTTCGAAGCTTCTTACGAGAAAGTTTTCGGCAAGGGTATTCAAAATATTCTTTCTACAACATCGGAAAATGATAAACAAGATGTGAGCGATAATTTAAAGGATAAAACAATTCAAGAAATAGAAAATAAGCAAGAAATCGGTACTGCAGTTAAAGATCAGTCAAATGAGAAGAAGGATCTCTTTAAGGCAATTTTCCTTAGCAGCAGTGAGGATTCCGAGGACAGCGAGCCGGAAGAGAAGGTTGACAACGAAACAGTCAAATCGATCTTGATCGGGAAAGATCCGAAAGAGATAAACAGTCAACGAAATACATCACCGCCACGCGGTATTTTCGCAAAATTGGACCTTGATAGCTTGGTAACGCATTCGAAATGCGTTAATGACGAAAGTACAGCTTCCAAATCAGTTTCGGAAACCAGTTTACCAACGATTGATGAAATGCAAGACAATCTCGCGGATTGTAACAATATAATCGAAGATGCGGAGACTGCGATACCGCCAGATATGTATGGTCCGATTCTACCACAAAGATTGTTAAAGCAGGAAAGTACTGCGACAACAGAAGCCGATAGCGTGAACCAATTGCTAAAACCAGTGTTTCGTAGTATCGTGGTATCAAAAACTGCGGAAGATTCGACACTCGGCGGGAAATGGGTAGAGCGAGACAAAATGAAAAAATTAAAGAAAGAAAAAAAGAAGCACAAACATAAAGAGCATAAGAACTCCAAGCACAAGAAAAAATCTAAGAAAGAGAAGCGCTCGAAACATTAATTTCTGCTTATTTTTATCCATTAACAATTCTGAGCTCCATAATGTGAAGTGATTTTACGTTAAAATGTATGTTAAAATAATTGTACATAAAGATGCCTGAGCTTCTAGAACTTCACGCTCTACTAGAACCGTATTATTTTATAGTAAATTTCTTTCTCTCTTTCTCTGTCTCTTTCCTAAAATATTTATACACTTATTTTTCTATACATATGGTAGATGTAGCTGTAATATAAATTGAGAAAATATATAATATCTGATTTGACTTATATATATTTGAATGTCTTATGTGAATAAGATTTAAAATCACTAGATAATCTTGAAGTCCAGAAAACAAAGGTTTTATATACTACATGTTAAATTTATATAAAGTAAAAATATTTTGTTCATAGATGCTGCTGGTTGCACGAGACGCTCATTTTGATGATAAAATGTGGTAAAATTGATAATAAAAATTTAATTTTCTGATGCAAACGGTTTTAAAATAAATGAATAATTCCTAGTACACAACCAGTAACTTTATATATTATATTTTCCAAATAATTGTGTATTACACTTTTATAAGGATATGTACATATGTTTTACACTCACTTATAATCATGCACGGATCGTTTTCGATTTGCGCGTGCTTTTCTGTGAAAAAATTACTTAAAGTGAATGAATTAAATAGAGACTACTTAGACTGGATATTAAAACGACATAGATGACATCGTGATTTAAGAGGATGCCGGAGTCGCCTGTAATATCGACGAAAACACCGTAATTTTCGGAAGTATGCCATTTTTTATTGCCTGTATAGAATTAAAAATCCTTCTCCAGAATTGAAGTATACACGCAAACGGACACGGGAAAACTCTATATAGTACGAGATTTTATATTGAGAAAGAAAATAAGTATAAAATAACATTTTTATTTATCGACATGTTAAAGCAACATGGCGTCAGAGCTGTCAACTTGTACAAATATTAGCTTCTTATAAAAGTTTTATAGCTTTTATGCATAAAACAGTAGTTTCCCCAATTGTGTACTGCACCGTAGAACATTGTAGAATTATAAAAACTGAATTTAGTTGCCTAATTAATAAATGGCATTATTCCGAAAATTTCAGTCCGTATGTACCTGAAATATCGGTAAAGTAGAGTGGAAAAAGCAGTGCATCTTCTTTATAAATAACGTGATAGAGAGAGATACGGGTTGAGAATTAGATGAGGGCGCTGTAATCGTGTAAGAGTTCGCCGTTCAGTACAGGATCCCCTTAAGGATTAAATAAATCGACTGTGTACTCGAGATGTGCAGAAATACACGTATACATGTACATATTTTTCTATTCTTTGCGAAAATTTAAACGTAGATTCCTTATGTGCTATCTAATATTCATTGTACCTGAATACGTATTCTAAACGTACGTAATTTCATGCATACTTGATGCCGACTGTGCTCTCTGATTATACAATATCTAAATACGAACTTGAAGCAGTCTGCTTTTTTATTATATAGTCGAATGTAACGTTATATTTTTAGGAAAAAATAATCGCAATGTTTAGGTAAAGTATCAAGCCCTTTAGTAAGATCGCACATACGGGATTATTAATCTGATGTCATGGAATTTCTAGAAGCAGGTCTGCTGGAATTACCAGGTCCAGTTTTTTTCTCTACACTGAAATGGGAGGGAAGTACATTAGCTTTATTAATGAGTGTGTACATTTTTATATATTTATTAAACAATTTTTTTTGCATACCTGCTGCTTCTTGAACCTCTTTTAAATATAGCTGTTAATTTCGTCTTTAAATTCTTCTTCTCCATCTTACTGCTTTCATTGATGCTGGTTTCAGAACCAGATGTCTGTCAAGTATTCGATTATTAAAAATAATTCCAAATATTCAAATCTTTTCTTACCTGCAGCGAGTAGTCGGTCATGTTCGGGTCATCTACACTAGACGATTTAGTTAACTTGTGTGTTAATTTTCGTATTATTCCTTTACCATATTTTTTGTCTCGATCTAACATTTCGCTCTTTGTCGATCCTCCGGAAAGACGACTAAACAATAATAAATTTTATTTAAGGAATACTTGTTATTTTATCAATGTTTCGCGCGTTCGAGAATGAATCCAATGAACTCGTATGAACCCAAAAATATGTATAATATAATTATAAAAAATATATAATATTAAATACCTGTCTACACTGGAATCTCTCTGCAAACTAGCTCCGCGAGAATCAATTTCTGATCCCTCCAATGATTGCATGCTCGACAAGTTGCTATCGGTGCCCCAAATAGCTGGAGACTAAAATTTTTGAATGCAAAAGTGAGTAATTATAATAAAAACCTTGGGAGTTTTAAAAATAAATTATATTTTTTAAATTATAATTTTATAATGGACATTGCATATGAAATTTATTTTAGACTCGAATAAAATTATATTTAAAATCGAAATTTTGCTCCATATAATTATAAAAAATTATACAACTAATGGAGGTAAAAATTATATTTGTATGAAACACATTTATTTCATACAAAAGAATTATTTTTCATATTTCATAAATTTTTTTGTTCTATATGAAACGGCCTATACTCACTTGCTGACGTCCAGTCGTTTGTTCCAAAGAGAGACTCTTTCTTTTTAAACGTGGTTTAGTGCGATTCAAGACCACTCCTTTTCCTGGATCGCTCTCTACTGACGTTGATCTATAGCAACAATATAATAATTTTCGCATTCTTGATAGTTTCCAAGAGAGATTTGATATATAACTACAAAGCTCACCTCTTTCCCATTTTTTTCAATCGCGTTGAATTGGTTTCATCTGTTATTTTCTTTGATTCTTTAAGTTCCTTCGCTACGTCCATTAATTTTTTAATAGTGTATTCTAATTTCTCTGTTCTTTCTCCGAGTATTGGAGTACCTACTACAAACATTTATGTAATTTAAAACGATGATATGTACAAATGTTAAAATTCAAGCAAATTATTTATATTATTGATGAATACCTTTTACGTCGTTCTTCATTTCCAACATTGGTGATGATTCTCTTGATTTTGGTCCCTGAAAAATATTAGAGAAAGATAATTTACTATTTTTTATATTTGTATCGATTACAAAAAGAGACATATTACTATTAATTATATTATTATTATACAAATGTTCATATCTTATACCCTTAATCGTCTCGGCGGAGTTGGTGTATATGCATCGGGTGTTCCGTTCTCTGTTATAGTATTTAATTCAGGGAACAATTGTAGCAAATCTTGAACTTGTTGCATAAGAATATTAATGTTACGCAGCTCAGTTTGCTCCAATTTGCACTTGTTCAATATCACTTCTTTGAGTTCGTGTCTTTCTTTCTCATGCCGCTCTTTCTCGCGTCTCATCTTTTCATTGCTCGTTCTTAATTTTGCGTGCGCATCCCTCAGCTCAAGTAGATCGCATTGCAGCTAGAATCGATTGTCACGATTAAGAAAATAAGAATTATGGCCTCTATATTTAATAGATCATTTAAAATTATACCTCTAATAATTTTTTCTTATTTTCTTCCTTTTCTTCATCGAATACTTTCTTTAATTGATCTTGTCTCCTTTTATTTTCAAGACGTTCTTTACTGCGCTCTCTCTCTATCTGTAAATTAGCATCCGTAGAGATGTAAATAAAAAATCTGCGAATTGACTATATTTTCTGATTTATGCATTAAATTGCTAATCATTACTTCAAACAACGTTTGCCGCAAATCTCGCGCTAGCGTTGCCGTTTCCTGCAGCAATCTTTGATGTTCTTCTCTCTCTTTTTGCCAAGCTAACTCCATTCGCACTTTCAATCCTGGAATTTTCGAACGTCCACTGGTAAGTAATCGCTCCTCCTCCAACTGCAATTGCAAGAAATAAATATGAATATAAGCAGACTTGCAAATGTTATGTATTATTCGCATCTACTAAATTCTTAATTACCTCATTAATTCGAGATTGCAATTCAGAGACTTTAACGTGACTAGCAGATTTTTCCGAAACCAACTCGGCCTTTAGTCTGGAGGCTTCCAATCTTGTTTCAGAGAGTTCATCTTCCATGCAACTGATTTGTTTTTCTAGTACTAACACATTAGCCTTTGATGATTCTTCATCCTTAAAGAACAGATATATAATTGATTTAATTATTAAATTTTTAAAAATATTATGTAATATATTTTATATAATATTTCATAAATTTATATAAATTAAATCGATAATAGTTAATGTTATGTTAATATGAAAAAATAGATTTTCCATCGCGAAAAGAATTGTCAATATTAAAACATTTGTAACAGCTTTAACGCAAGATACACAAAAGTATGTTGCATCGTTAAGTATTAACCTCGTCCGATTTTCCAGAGGATGCATTGGATAGTCTGCCTTGTCTCGTGGACTTTAGCTCGCCTATAGTTTTTTGCGCGCCTTCCAACATGTGTTTATAAGTATCACGCTCGCGTTTATATCGCGATAATTGATTCTGGATTGCTTGTATCTCATCGTTGATCGCCGTAATCCTGTGCTCGTAGCGCATTTTACATTGCGCCAAATCTGCCTTCTTGGCTTTTTCCGTATTTGTCAGGGCATTCTTTAATTTTCGGATTTCGGATTCCAGTGCCGTAGTATCGGGTGTTAACACTTGATGAATTTTTGATACTGCTTCATAATCTTTCAATTTTGCAGACAAGTCGTCATTCTACAAAATTATATAATTATATAAATTATATAAATACAAAATTATATAAATTCTAAAAAATTATATAAATACAATAATAGAAAATTATATTTATAAAATAAGTATAGGAGAAAGAAACAAAATATATAAAAAAAACAAAAAGTATGATAATAGAATGATGCAGTTCCATACATTCTCGAAGTAACGAGAAATTAAATAAATACGTACTTACCATTTTCCTTACATCCTCCAACCGTTCCAATAAAGTGGCATTTTCTTTCTTTAATGTATTAATTTCATCATTTAATTCTGCCACAATAACTTTATTCGGTAACTGATTCTCACGAATTTGGCTCTAAAATTATAAATCAAAGGAATGAAATTTTCGAAAATGATTTGTAGTAATTTATAGATTAATAATCAATAATAAAACTTATATGTATACCTCTAGAACAGATTTCTCTAATCGCCACTCGTTTTCTTTCGATTTTATTGAATTACGTAATTCATCAAGTTCTAGTTGAATACTTTTTAGATCCTTTTTATACTCGGAACATTTGCTATAATAAAACGTAAGATTAAATGAAGAAAGTCACACGAAGCATTTAATATTGTTGACAGTAAATTCTTACTCCTCACACAGTTAGTGTCGAATTGCTGTTTACCTATTCAAAGATTCATTTTCTCTTTCAAGTTGTAGCTTTGAGTTCATAAGCTCTTGATATTTTTTAGTTAAAATTTCTTGATCTTGTTGTTGTTTTTTAATGTCATTCTCGAGATCTGAAAATTGTATCACATTACATCTCCATGTGATAAATTTAGAGAACCAATTCAGAAACAAAGAAATAATGAAAATTCAAAATAAATCATTTAATATAATATTTTTTTGATACTGTACTCAAAATTTTCTCATTGTAAGTCTGTTTCATCTCATTCATGCGCTTTGTATTTTGCCCGGCTTTTTCTAAGGAAGCTATCTTTTTCTTGAGCGCTTCTATTTCGGTTTCTTTCGCCTCTTTCTCACTGTCAAGTTGTGATGTTAATTTTTCACTTTCCTGCTTAAGCGCCGCAATCTCTGCATTTAGATCCGTGATTTTTGTTGATGTAGTAGATTTTGAATTCTCTAATTCCTTCTTCAAACGTTTCACCTCAGCATCGAGTTTAGTTTTTGCCTGTTCCACCTATTTTTACCAAAAAAATAAAACTCGATTATCAAGATATATGTAAAAGAATTATTATATATATATTATATATATTATATATATAATTATATATATATATATATATATATATATATATATATATATATAAAATTATTATATATATATTATATATATAAAGAATTATTATATATAAAATAATAATTAAAAATTTTATGTACTATAAGAAAATATTAAAAATACATATTAAAATAAAGAAAAAATATATTTACAGATGTTATAGATTGCGACATTTTCGTTTCCCTTTCGGTATACGATGATATATCATTCTGTAATCGTTTACACTTTTCTTGCTCTTGTGATAGTTTTTCTTTTATTTCATTTATTATTTCTTCCATCTTTGCAGTATTTTTTTCCGACGACTTAGCAGTGTCTATATTTAAAAAATCATGTTATGTATAATTTATATATATTTAATATAATTAAAATTATATATAATTTATATATAATTAAAATTATAATTTAAGCTTTACCGATGTCTTTTTTCAGTTGTACAACCTCGTTATAAATTTTTAATTTCTCGGCTGATAGCGATAAAAGTTTCGATTTCAATTTTTCCTTCTCTTCCGAAAGCGCCAATTTTTCTTTATCCCACGCTTTTCTTTCAGTTTCCCGTAAAATGACTGCTTCGTCTAACTTCTTTTTCACTGTAATAGAATTTAGAAATTAAATACGTTTAATCATGTTGTATATAATTTTAATTGATAGATGTACCATTTTGTAAATCCAAATTTTTAGTATCTTCTTTTACATTTGATTGAACTTTTTTCTTTTCTTTTTCACTGGCTAATTCTTTCACAGCAGATTCGAGTTTTTCTTTAAGGAGTTCATGTTCCTTTAGAAGTTTATCGTACTTTAAATTATTATTATCTTTCGATTTCATATCCGGTATATCCACATTATGTCCATTTTTAATGTTGGAGAAGATATTCAGCATGTCTTCTAAAGTATTGATAAAGATTGATCGTTCGAAATTAATATAAAATGTGTTTGATTTTAGCGAAATTTATAAAAGTACAACAAACCTATTTCCTTTTCCATTTCATCAACCATCTTTTTGAGTTGCACTTTTGTTGTGGTATCTGTTGCCTTCTTTTGTGTTCTTTCCTGGAATGCGTTACTTACTTTCTGCAGAATTTCTTCTGTTTTCTTCATCTAAGGTAAATAGAAATATTTTACATGCAGTATAAATTTATAATCTCTCAGAATCTTTAGTGAATATATTTAATAATATATTTAATATTTAATATTTAATAATATATAAAACACAAGAAACAAAATTAATTATATACATTTTTCTTTTAATATTAATAGAGTATAATATTTGCTTAGTTTTTTTTTTATATTATATTTACCTCTTCATATTTCTTCTCTAGAGCGGATCGTTCGTTTTCTAATTCTTCGGATTTGCGTTCTACTTTCCTCAGTTTGAACGATAATATTCGGCAATTTTTGTTTGATTGCTCCAAATTTTTTCGCAAACGGGTATACTCGTCTGCTTGTTCGTCCCTTATGTACGAAAATTATATTCGTATAAGTAACATATATTGCACTGTAATGTGTGCAGTGTAACCATTGGGATTTGATTGGCATTTAAGTATCTCTGTTCCTTATAAACGCGCGCATGAAAGAAATGTTATATAAAATTTATCAAAGAAAAGAAAAGTATAACATTTCATATAGAGCTTTGTTTAAGAATCCTAAAAAATCTTGTGAAATTTTAATATAATTTTCTCAATATCTCTTCGCTTAGACTTCTTTTGCGTCTCGTTCGCAAAAAATAAATGTGATCCCACAAAAAAAGCAATAAAAGCAATAAAAAATTTATAAATTTTATATATAAGCTCGATTACCAAACAAGGATACCCCCATGGTTCCGTATTTGACGAAATACAAGAGTGTCGTCGTGTTAGGATCACATACGTCGCAAATCTGTCCAAATCGTCGTCCTGCAACAATCCATATAGCTCATTTTGCAAAAGATTTTGATCCTTTTGTTCGAAACACATCTCATTTTCGACATATAAATTTTCAAATATTTACATGAAATAATTCAATTTTATGCAATATTATTTTGCATTCTTCCGTGTATAAAAATGTTTTTGTGAATAAAGATTTTAGAACAGTAAAAATCTTGTTGCAAAAATGATATACAGCAATAATCTTCACCAAAAGGAACAGAGATACCGATCTTGATAAATATATAAGAGACAATGTTAAAAACTGTCAGTTAACAGAATCATTCAATTTACAGCAATAACGAGAGAGTCGTACTTCATAATTAGTTCGAGTAAAACATTGTCAACATATTAGTCACTATAAATCAATATAAATCTTGTAATACCAAAGATCACCGTTGTTATAGACGATAATTTAAAAACAAAATTAAAGCTTTATAGTATTTTTATTAAAATGATTTATACCTTACACATATCATAAAATAACATATATAATATATATCTTTAATAAAGTAATGTATAAAGATGTATGAAATAATGTTATCAAATGTAAAATTAATACAGGGATTGTAATTTTCTGAAACAGTACAACAAATAACATGCATAATACATCACAAAGCGGAATATAGTAGGATAGTAGGATACCTAATGGTATTTTTTATAGCGCAAAAAAATGTAATACCTAAAATTATCCTGCAACTCATAAATCTCTTCTTCTAATTGTCTAATTTCCTTTTTCATATCTTCGTTTTCGTCCATTAAACTTTCACAAAGGTTTTCCGCCGCCTTAAGTTTCGAACGTAATTCGTCATGCATTTTGTCCCTTTCACCCCTGTACGGTTTACCAATCGTTTCTTTCTCCAAATTTTTTATCTTTGTCAATAATAAATTTTTTTCTTGTACAAGCACTAAAACACGAATATGATGTATAATGATTAAATTTAAATAAATTTTCCAAATACGAATGAAACAAGAAATATTATTTTATAGCGGAAAAGAATTTTTCTGTTGAACATACTTTCTACAAAATTGAGAAACTAATACCTTCGTTTTTCTTTTGTAGTTTCGCCACTTCACTCGTTGATGTTTTGTTCGACATCGTATCCATAGTCGCCAATCGACGCAGCCATATCTCGCTTTTTTCTTTCTCCGCTTTCTCGCATCTCGCTCTCATATCATTTAATTGGGATTTTAATTTCTCTATCTCATTCTGCGAGAGGTAAGCATAGTCATTAATTATGTTATTTACATATCTAATTGTATTTAATCCTCTCGGTTCTGACTTTTATATACATAATCTATATAAATATATTTCATATAAAATGTCATGTAATGTAAATATAACAGTGGTCTTGTCAGTAATTCAATACATTCTTATAGATGCATTCTTGTATATGCGCAAAATTATTTTCTATCACATAAAGAAGTCAGATTTAAAAGAAGATTAAAAATATACATATTTAATATATAAATATATTATCATATATGTAGAGATTTCGAAATCTTTTTTTTAAACTTATTTTATATTATATACAGAACGTAACTTTACGATTGTACAGAGAGTTAATATCTGATTAAGTTAATTAACATTTAAATGAACTGCATTTAGTGCATTTAGTAAAAGTTTCTGATGTTTATCAGAGCAAGATTATCAAAAGTCGATTAATCGAAAGAAGATGATCGCACGTGCTTCATAAATGACAACATTATGAAGTTGATATATATACAAGTGCATACAGTGATACACGTTGGACGACATATATTATAATTATTATTTATCGCAATAATTCGTGTACATTAAATAACGAGAGCGATAATTGTCTCACCTTCTCGGATTCCTCTCCTTTTACCATGACATTATCCAGGCCATCCTCAACCACCTGTTTTGGCGGTGCTGGCCGTGATTTCTTTACCTAAAGTATGATAAATGAGAGCGCAAAATGGAATCTTATATTTGCTCACTTTTATCATTGAATGTTACTATACTACCGTCTGCTGTACAATTAAGTCGGTATAAGACATCTTCACATAAAGAAGAAGTTTACAAGCGTGCGTGTGTTTTATTGCGACAAAAAACATTCTCCATGCACTAGTGGTTTAAGTAACAAAGAGATACCTGAATTATAAACTCTACATCATTATCCGAAGTGCCTCCGCTGTTGCTTATTACATTTTTTATCTGAAGCTTTGCTGGTTTTCTAACATCTGTAATAAAGTTCAAATTAACATAATTTAAAAATCTGATTAGAAATTTAATTATTAAAATTTTCCAATATTAATTTAATATATTATTATCCATATTTCGCTTTTATTACTTTCTAATTTGGGAGCATCTTGGGCATCCTTATCTATGGCAGAAAGATCCATCAAGGATGTCCATCCGGTCGTCGTCGCTGATTGAGAATAGTTATTCTTGGTTTCATCTTTCGCCAAATTCGTAGCGGAAGACCACGTCCTTTTGCTCTCGGCGCCGCTTTAACATTTATTTGTGATAAGAGTTAATATAATCCGAAATATACAATTAAAATTTTTAAAATATGTTATAAGATATATTAAAATATTCAAATTTCGAGTAACATGCTGATTACAAATGCGCATTATATAAGAATAAGTATTTTGTCCAATCTATGACGACAGAACCTACCGCGATGAGTCCAAAGAAAGACTAGGGGAAGAAGATGTGATGTCTCCGAGACTGTTTCTTCTCCCGCCATGCTCTTTATAATCCCTAAAGATTAATTCGGGCATATAATTTGAAATACACGTTTTATCTTAATGTTTTGACTTTTGAAAATAATTACCTAAAACATCGTTTGCAACGCGTTGGCCACCGTACTTGTGGATGAAAACCCAAAGGGCAAAGAGGATCGCCTTTCTTAGACGAATACATGGAGTGCATTTTGTGTACAAACGTTTTCCTTCAATTATTTTCTTATATCATCTGTACTTAAAATTAAACGAATATATATTTATATTTTCGAGTAAAAAAAGGAAAGTGTAAGAAAAAGAATGTTTAATTATCTCTATAATAATTAATCTAATAGAAAAATATCTTTCATGCTAGTCTTGAAAGCTACTTTAATACAGCTATGATATATATTTCTATTTCTCTTATCTATCATTAATATTACTTTAATATTATTTAAATACGCGCGCGCGAAAAAATAATTATCAAAATAATTATAAAAACATGAAAAAAATTTATATAAAAGTAAAATATTTTAATTTCTTTTAAGCACTTTTATCGATAAAGCACATTTATCGATAAGATATATTTTCTTATGTATATATATTTTTTAATTCCGTTACATGATACGCTGGATTGAATAATATTGTTTACAGAAACGCAATCAAAGAAGAGTAAAGAGGAAAAAAAAATTGCAGCGCGTGAGAGGCAAATGTAAATACAATCGATCGACGTCACGAGATACAGTCTCATCAGAAAAGAAAAGTAATTTTGATAAATTTACCGATATGGATTGTCTTTTAATTCTTACTCTCTTATTCTTAGCTTGTGTTTGCATAGATATCTAAAATTATTGGTGAATTTAAAAAAGAATCCAAAGTAAGAATCACGCATGTTATACATCGTTATATTGACATTAACATAAAGATAAAAAAATATCATATAAAGATTATTTTTTTATCTATAAAAATCTGAAATTATTAAATTCATATTGTTTTAAATTCTCACTAAATTATAATCTTGAAAAATATAATATTATTGTTATAAAATAAAAACAAGTTACTAGTATGAAAAATTACATGAAAAAAATGATTTTAATTATCGAATTCTTTGCTAGAAAGACGAACTGTACTGTCTCATCTTCGCATATTTTTTGCAATGCATACATAACAGGAATGGCACTTGGAGAATTATATACCTGCGGTTTATTGATCAAAGTTCAATGCTGTTTTTTTCTCTTTTTTCAATCTCTTATCTACGTAAAGCAAAGAATAAAAAGCCGAGGAGGATAAAAAAGACATCACATTGATCGCGATCGCAATCTATATCTCTCTTACGCAATCTTTGTACAATTGTACATTGTACTACTACTTACTGGATAGGTATCGATATTAATCCACAAATATAGCGGACCCGACGTGAATAAAATTTATCCTAAGTTATGCTGATCGATCGGTCAGAAATGGGGGTTCCTCAGGATTGCTTCCATTCTGAATGAACACGGTAATCATATTTGCGTAATCGGGCAACACTCGCATCGTTTAAGATAGTCTCTCGCAATCTCGTTCTTCCTTGAAAGAAAGAAAATTCGCCTCTATTCGCGGATCTTATGCATCTCTTCTCTTTTTTACGCGTTCGCGTAAGATTCTTATGCCACGTACATCACTAATAGCACTGACACAGCTCCGCTATTACGGGTTTTATCCGTAGCCAAACTAACTGTGTGCGGGTATATTTTGGACATATGCCAAAATGTATATTTATCTCTAGCTATAAATATAAGGAAGCGGCAAAATACATTCAAAACTATGCACGCGTGTGTGTATATGCGTTTATATATGCACGCGTATCTGCGAAGCGAAATTTTCTCTATTCAATTTTTCACTTTAATTGTGCGAGCAAAAGCAACACTGCCGCGATTGAACTTGGAAGTCAACAATTTGAGTTTTTGTTATTTTAATTCTATTATACATAAGAAGGTGATACATTCGCGATTGTGCATTCGAAAAACTGCCAGATTTTTCCCTTTATCTATCTTAAAAGAATCTATTATATTAAATGTATATTTTAATATAACATATGCACACATTAGATCTCATTTTTTGAGATTCAAGCACCTCGGATTAATTAACTGATCAATTCTATTTTATTACATATATCTGTAGATATGGATAAATTTATCATGAGTTTTCGATAATAAATATGTACCTTGTTTACTACTTACTTATCTTAATCTTCTAATTTTACTAATGCCTTTTACGTAATCAAGAATGTTAATATTATGATAAGGAAAAGGAAAAATAGCATTGTACAATCATTATCTATGAATAATTAAGATAAATAAATAATTATATTAACAAAATACATTCACGAAGATTATTATTTTTAAGGTAAAAGGAATAAAATGTATATTCACGATGAAAAAAAAATATATAGCGAAAATATATATAAGAAAAGATCAAAATAAAAACTACTTATTTTTATCAACTTTTATTAATATACCATTTTGAAATATTTCGTCGATGTTACATCGTACTAAAAATATAATATACCTATATAAACATAGTATATAATTAATATATTTATTATAACACCTTGTGATTAAAGTGATTAATATATATATCGAATGTATATCTTAATATTTCGCATATGTTGTGTCACTTATCCTTTAAATGCAATGCACTTTAATGCAATGAGAATTTATTGCACATTGTTGAAACTTATTTTTTCCTAAATTCGAAGACTTTGATAAAAGATATTTTTATTTTGCCCTTGATTTTATATTTTCATACAGATATATAAGAGAACTGTAAAACTAAATTTTTCTTTACAATGTTTATTAAGCCCACATCTGTTTTCTTCCCGGTGTATATAAAAATGTATTATCTCTATCTATAAAATATTCCGTACTCCTTTATAATTGTATTAAGAAATAAAAATTTCTAACGATTATGGAATGCCAAATTAAAAAGTTAAATTGCTCCATAAAACGTAAATTTGACAACTAATTATTCTATCTTAACATAAGTCGTTAGTTATAAAAAAAATACTTGATTTGTATACAAATTATTAAAAAAATAATCTTTTTTTATATAGAGATTTTTCATATTTTTAAAATTTATTTACAATAATACATAAAAGAAATTATATATACATATATAAAATCTTTTTTACAATACAATGTAAAAGAGATTTTATATATGTATATATAATTTCTTTTATGTATTATTGTAATTAAATTTTAAAAATATGAAAAATATATATATGATTAGTTAATCCAATTATCTATTTAATAGAAACGAGTATATGTATGAAATAAAATTTTTTTTTTTTTTAATATTTTACTTTGCCCGAAAGTTTTTTCAAAAAGTTATCTAGAATAACAAAAGTTTATCTAGAACAATAAGTAAAATTTAATTAACAAATCAATTCATTTATATTGCTTATGATGCATTTATATAACTGTGTTCATGATAAATATAAGTGCATCTTAAGGAATGACACTGCAATTATATTATACTTCTCACAATACATAGCTAATTCGAGAATAATTGAGCTGAAAAACAAAGTATAAAAAATTATTTATACAATTAATAGCACATATACATTTATATTGGTTAATCAGTATCTAGATATGAAGTCTTTGCATTTGATCTTAATTCGAAGTATATAAGTTACTTTTTTTCTCTCTCTTCATCTCTGTACAATCTTCAAATTTTTAAAAATTAATTTTTATTTGAGTAACTCTCTAAAATTTACTACAAATTCACACAATTATGCAATATTATGTTATCTTGATATATATTCATATGTCACAACATAAGATACATATTTCAAAAATATATTACAAAATAAAAATGTTGAATTAAAGAGAGAATTTATGTATATGCTTATCTTGATTATTATATTCCAGAGATTGTATATATTTGTATGTATATTGTACTGAGATTATTACATGCAAATATCATGCATACGAGCATATAAAAATGCTCAAATAATTTTATTATTAATGTATCATAATAATGACTTTGTATCTATCAATATATACAAAAGATTATCTTTATCATCTGTTTTTTCCGATTAAAGCTTTATCGGAAATTCAGGTTTGTCATATTATTACATTCCATATGATTACAGATCGTAAATATGAAATTCTCGATAAAAACTGTCAGTTTTGATAGCCAAATAGAGTGGAAAAGATAAAGCACGCGAGATATGTTTTGTGCTTCGCAATTATATGCACGTTATTTTAACAAATTTCGCACTTCGTACATCTTACAATCTTGAACGAAGCAATTCAATTTTCTTAGCGGCACGTTTTTGCAAATCAGGCAATTTCATAGCAAGCCCCATGTTTCCTTGAATCTTGACTTTTCCTTGGAAGAAAGCTTTTTGTGGATTCAATTTCCCAGAGATAAAGTCGACAATGTCGGTGTCACTAATCGTAAATGTAACTTCGGGTTTAATTTTGCTGTTATACTCGACTTTTCCTGTGCCTGTTTTAGCGTCCACGACCCAATATCCTTCGGCACCACCGGGGCCATTTATAACTTTAAATCCGTAGATGCCGCGCACTCTGTCGATTAGACCATCCTCGTCCTCTTCCATCGCAATCGCCAGCAATTTGAACAATACGTTTGCTTTGAATACGCTTGGGTCAGCGGCTATATTCACGTGTTTCCTGACTACCGCCTGTTTCGGAAAACCTAAACGATAAAGACCTACGATGACCGCACCACCCAAACCAATATTATGTTGCAGTGCCAATTTCGCGCCCTGCACTTGTCTCTTGCCAGCCTCGCCCCGAAGCTGCCAGCAAAGTTCGGAGCATTGAGCTAATCCCGTAGCACCTAATGGATGTCCCTTTGAGATTAAACCGCCGCTAGGATTCACGACGTACTTGCCACCATAGGTGTTGTTTCCAGAGTCTACCATTTTGCCGCCCTGTCCAGGAGGACACAATCCCAAAGCTTCATAAGTAATCAACTCATTTATGGAGAAGCAATCATGTAACTCTACCACATCTACATCACTCGGTTTGTAATTGGTCGATGCAAAGACTTTGTTGGCTGCGTTTTTTGTCATGTCATATCTGCAAAATATTATAATTGCAAATTAGTAGAATGTCAAGTGTTTTCATTAAATTAATATTTAATCGTTTCTATTTTGTACCCGATAATATTCAAGCACGATCGAGTAATAAACGTTGAAGGTTTATCAGTGGTCATTTCCATAGCTAGAATTTCAACAGCTTGCGACTCTAAATGATATTTTCGAACAAACTCCTCATTAGCCAGAACGACAGCTGCTGCACCATCAGAAGTAGGACAACATTGGAGCTTTGTCAACGGTCCAAATACTTTTGGAGAATTCACTATCTCCTCATAAGTATACTTTTTTTGAAATTGCGAATAGGGATTGTTTACAGAATGCAAATGATTTTTATATGCAATTTTTGCAAAATGTTCAGGCTTTGTGCCATATTTTTGCATATGTTCAATTCCAGCATTACCAAAAAGTTGCGCAGTCATGGGATCGTTGGAAATGCCTACAATCAAACGTGAAATACATAAATTATCGCGTATCAAGTATTATGCTACTTTACTTTTTAGGAACCTATAACTCACCTGCAATATCTGCCATCAGCTCAACGTGTTTATCCATAGGATTTGTACGATCTAGGTATTTCGCCGACAATGAGCCAGGCTCCATCTTCTCAAATCCAAGTGCTAGCACACAATCGGCATTACCAGCCTCGATAATTTGCTTGCCGAGATAGAGAGCGGTGGAGCCGGTTGAGCAATTGTTGTTGACATTGTAAATGGGACATCCACTGAGACCGACCTCGTAGATCGCCCTTTGACCGCTAGTGGAGTCACCGTAGACGTATCCAACGCAGACGGCTCGGACATCTTCGTAATTTACATGCGCATCCTGTAAGGCCTTGGTCACAGCCTCCTTCGCCATTTGCGGATAATCGAAATCCTCTCTCCGGCCGGGTTTCTCGAATTTGGTCATCCCGACACCGATCACGTATACCTTCGGCTTATGCACCATCTTGACTATTTTTCTTTCTCCTTCCGACTCAGAAACACGAAATGCACGACAAATACGAGGGATACACACAAGGAATTTCTACCGAATAAGAGCAAACGCAGGCGAAAGTATCACGCAATTTCTTTCTGCGTCTCAGATCGCAAGATTGCGAAAGAACGGGAAAGTAAAAAAAAAGTGACGACGCACGCAGACGTAGCAGCTGTACAACTGGCGGAGATTTGCTGCTCAACGAGCCGAAACACTTGCGTCTGTTGGACTTTAATCCTTTATTATAAAAAGATTGCGATATTGCAATGACGAAGCTATTTCAATTATTTTTCGCCTGTAGCAACGACTAATACCACACTCGCTTCGACACGATCCGCACTCAAATGACAGGGACAGGCCAGATACTAGATACTAGATCGGCCACTTCCGGGGGGACTTATATACGACATTTATCCGATATACCGCACGAAGCGCTAGTATCTAGTATCTGTGCCAATCACAATCCAAATTTTTGATAAGCTTTTGTGTAAAAATGTCGAATAACAAAATACTAAATATTTGTGCGACACATGAAGCTTTTATCAAATATATTTTTATTATTATTTTGTAAAGCACATAATGTTGCGTTTGTCTCTACAAGAATATTTAAAGAATTATAAATTGATAATTTTATCTCTGTGTGAAGTTGGCCCCTTATTCTTCAAATTTGAAAAAAATTATTATTAGAGTTCTGGGTGCTCCCCGTAGAGTTCTAGAGTTCCCAATCCATTTTAGAAAGAGTTCCGTCATTTAAAGTAAAGAAAACACCATTTTAAAAATGGGGGGAGGGGGCAACTAACTTCACGACGCCCCCTATTATATGAAAAACGCAAATTTCTTTAGAGTTCTGGATAGATTTCTGATAGTTATAGATAAGTTTTAAAAATAGTTCTGATCAAAATACTATAAAAATTATATTTAAAGTTCTCGACTTAGAAGACGAAAATTGGCGAGAACTTTTATACTTTTGATTTTAGCGCTTCGAGTCTTAATAATAATCGTTAGAACTCGTGAGGGGCTACTCAGAATTCTGAATAGAACGTCGGATTTTCAAAAAAATTGATTTTTGACTCGAGACGTGAACAATTTTTTTCAGAAATCCGACGCTTTATTCAGAGTTCTGGGTAGCCCCTCACGAGTTCTAAAGATTATTATTAAGACTTAAAGCGCTAAAATCAAATTTGAAAAAGTTTTCGCCAATTTTCGTTTCTCGAGACGAAAATTTCTTTAGGCGGTAGGAATTATGCTGTGCTCCGTCTTTTGGTTTCTGGTACGGTATTATTTTGCTCGGCAAATGTTTGTCGAAGCATATTTGAGTCAGTGTTCATGTACAGGAAGTCTGTGTACATGTTTATATGTGTAAGTGTAGCTGAAACGGCTGATTGATTTACAAAGAAATTTTTAAAAAGAAGAATTCGTGATGAATATGAAAAAAGCTGTAATGGCAACATTATGTCACTATGATGAATATGGAAAAAGCTGTAATGGCAACATTATGTCACTATTATTCTATACAAATGAACAGCCAAGGCATGAAAAAATAGTCCGATGGAAGCCGAGATCGCCCGACAAAAACAGTTACGTCACATCCTCGTCGAATCCACGTATTTTACGTGGCTTACGTAGATGCAGATTTATCCACGAATCCGACGCTTTATTCAGAGTTCTGGGTAGCCCCTCACGAGTTCTAAAGATTATTATTAAGACTCAAAGCGCTAAAATCAAAATTGAAAAAGTTTTCGCCAATTTTCGTTTCTCGAGACGAAAATTTCTTTAGGCGGTAGGAATTATCTACGTGGATACAACTTTCTTTTTTCATTATTACATCGAGGTACTTTATTCTCGAAATATAAATGTAGATTTCATGTGGATATTTCTATTAAAATTATGATTAATCATTCAACGACTCGGTAATATTGTAATATGTTAAAAGATATTTTATTAAAATTTTTCAATTGTAATTTTGTATCTGAAATATTTCAAAAATATACCTGCATCATGTTTTTTATAATATTTATAATATTTATATTATAATATTATAATATTTATATTTTATATAATTTTGTATTTGCAATATTTCTGAAATCTTTCAGAAAGATAAAAAGGTTTGCTAAAAAAAAGATTATATCTGTATGTTTCTAAATATGTAATAGTACATATGTATATAGAATATGCTTCCTCGCTTTGCCGCTATGCGGCGCTGCATCAAATTAGCTAACTCGTATTCAACTTTTCGTCATAAAGTGTATATAAAGAACTGATACTAACACGGTCCAAAGTTTATTTTTTCTTTTAAGGACCGTCTACGATGGAAGTAATATTGGTGGAGTGGACGGTGGAGTAAGGCGTAAGCGAATGGTTCTTCTCCATTACTTTCGCATTACTCCTAGTCTTACGCCTTACTCCACCATCCACTCCATCGATATTATTTTCATTGTAAACGGTTCTTTAGTCAGTTTAATTTAATAAACTGATTTAATTTAAAATAATTTGTTTAATAATCTGGATCGCTTGTTGGGATTCAGAATATGGAACAGATTATTTGAAATTAAACGGATAAATGGGAGATAGCCTATTTATTGCGTATATTAAAAATAAAATATAAAATATAAAATTAAAATATAAAATTATTCTTACGGCCGAGTGTATTTATATACTTTTATAAATGTCCAAGATATTCACTTATCAAAAATGAAAAAAGTAATATGTCTCGAAAGTTCATGAAATTTTCACATAGATTCCACGTAGATTCTAGTACCGTTTTTGAGCGGATTATCCACTCGAATATCCACGTGGATTCAACGATATTAATCTACGTAGTAATAACGAGGATTTCACGTACTGTTTTTGTCGGGTAGGCACCCGTGTCTTACATATATGTATATTTGTCCACCCTATTATCTATGATCCTACTATTAATATTTATCAACATATAATATTTAATCGCATATATAATTTTAACTATAATTTAAACATATATATACACATATGTATATATGCAAATATAAAATTCACAAAAAGTGGGCGCCCGTTAGTCTTGTTGTATTACTGCTTTCTGCCACGAAAGGCCAGAAAGTATTTTCAGGCCGTATCTTGCCCGTAAAACGATATGTTAGAGGAACAAGGATAGCATAATTGTCGATCCTTTTCTGTCTTTCTTCTCTGCGGTGCGTCCGCGCGAGCAATGCAATGGTGTTTGTATGTACGTATACGGACATACCCCTCTAAATAGAGACCGAAAATTTATTTCTCATGTTGGTAACCCTGAAATCGAAGTTTCGCATTGTCACCGCGTGAGGTCTCCAATATCAATTCGGAGTTTGCCCGTCACTTTAGTCGACCCTTAACATATGGAATTGAGATAGCAATATCATTGTTTTATTGGTTCAGATTTATCTCTTTATTCTTTTAGGTCCATATTCTGAACCCTCTTTTATCGATAAAAGTGCCTTTAAAATTGGCTTACAGCCAATCAGTTAAGGCTTATAAGCCATTTTTAGAGGCACTTTTATCGATAAAAGAGGGTTCAGAATATGGACCTTTGTGTTAAGATCGAAGCTGCGAAATATATACGTTCTATATAACAAACGTTTATAATTTGTATATTTAATTTTTATTTGTTATGGTATATTTTATTGTCATGGGAAAATTGTTATGATATATTATGGTATATGATGTAATTTTTATTATTTTTCTAATTTATCTTTATTATATATAATATGTATTTTTTATGAATATAGACCCATATACAGCACAGAAGCTTGCATCAACATTGCTGCAATGTTACAACATTGCACATAGCAGTGTAATGCTGCAGAAATATTGCAGAGACATTATTTTGTAATATTACTTTGGCAATGTTGCAGCAACATTTTAACATAGCGAAAATGTATAACATGTGTTTCTTTACTTGCCGCTATGTGGTGACACCAAACTTAACTAATTCGTATTCGAATTTTCATCTAAAGTAGATATAAGGCCTACAAAGGACTAATGTAGTAATTATATTTTTTGTCTTGTGTCAGTTAAATTTCTGATAAACTGACTTGATTTATTTAATATTCTGAATCCTAATAAGGGATCTAGATTATTAAACAAATAATTTGTTTAATAATCTAGATCCCTCGTTGGGATTCAGAATATTAAACAGATTTTTCTTCATTGAATCGGTAAATGGGAAATAATTCATTTATTGCACGTATTAAAATATTCTGATACTGAGTGTATGTAAAATAATTGTATGTATATTATTGAGATAAATATTTAATAAGACACATTTGATAAAAAACACTAATAGATATTTTTTTTCAAAGGCGGTAAATGTTTTTTTTCCTATCTTTCTTAAACATTTCTTTATATTTTCAAAGTTTATTTATTAAATTTAAAACGGTCTGCATTTGCAATAGCAAAACGCGTTTTAATATTGCAAATACGTTGCACCGTAACATTACTACAATCTTACATTGTAATATTTCTGAGGGTGGACATTTCAACGTTGCTGCAAGCTTGCAGTAATGTTGCAGAAACATTTCGCAACTTCTATGCAATATTACAATGTTTCAATGTTAGGTCTATGCAACGTTTTTGCAATCTTTCGGTGCTGTATGGGGATATATAAATATGTATGTATATATATATATATATATATATATATATATATATATATATACATATACACACACACACACAGGGTGTCCCATTTTAAAAAACGCACCTCGATAATTCTTCAACGAAGCATTTTCAGCAAAAATGTTTCACAAACAAAAGTTATATGGTTTCAAGGGGGACATAAGATGGTGTCATTAATTTGACCTTGAATAGTTACTTGAAGGTCACGTGAAGGTCACCTTCAATTTTATATATGGAACCGCCTACTTTTTATTGCATATTCTTGCAGCTCATCTTGAGAGCTTTCCGAAACATAATAATGACCCACACAACATGCATGTCTTGAAGACGTCTTAAACATGTCTTTCTTATGACGCCTTTAAGACTTGTCCAATTGACGTCTTTCTGATGTTTTTAAGACATTCAATTTAAGACGTATTTTTTTAAACGTCTTAAAGATGCCTTTCTTATGACGCCTTTAAGACTTGACCAATTGACGTCTTTCTGATGTTTTTAAGACATTCAATTTAAGACGTATTTTTTTAAACGTCTTAAACATGCCTTTCTTATGACGCCTTTAAGACCTGACCAATAGACGTCTTTCTAACGTCTGTAAGACATTCAATTTAAGACGTATTTTTTTAAACGTCTTAAACATGCCTTTCTTATGACGTCTTTAAGACCTGACCAATAGACGTCTTTCTGATGTTTTTAAGAACATTTACTTTAAGACGCCATTTTTAAGATGGCCGCGGTGCCAGGCCAGCCAGGCATTAGACGGGGTCGAGTTGGAAAATAAATTATTCCATTTACCAAAGTTGAGCAGTGCTTTGCACAGGTAAGAATTAATGATATTTAAAGCCGGGTCTGCAATGGCCATAGCATAAGGTTGTAAGATGTAAGCGAAATAACCAAATCCATTTCCTATGGATTTCGTGCGTTCTACGGTGGTCTCGCATACGCAGTCACGGAAGAATTCTGCGTTCTTAATTCTTATTGCGCGTCCGCCGTAGAACATACATAGAGCCCATTCTACAATGGCAGTAACAAGACTGTAGGAGTAGAGATTAAATCGTTTTTAGTGAAGTAAAGAAGAAGAAGTAATGAAATAGACAATTCTCATTTTGTACTACTATTACCTTAGAGTACTAATGAGAATTTCTATTTCGTTACTTCTTGTCTTTACTTCATTAGAAACAGTTTATTCTTTACTCCTACAGCCTTGTTATTGCCATTGTAGAATGGGCTTAGGGCGTGTTCCAAAATTCACTGCCAGCGCTGAAAATCTTTAGTTCACGTTACGTATATTATATATTTTCAGCGCTGGCAGTGAATTTTGGAACATGGCCATAGTAGGAAATGGATTTGGTTCATTTCGCTTACAACTTTATGCTACGTTATATATATATATGTATATGTATGTATGTGTAAAAAAATTAAACTCTATATTGTAAAAAAATATATTAATTATCTTTTGTATATTTTTTTTGCAGCATTATGACAACATATGAAGATTTTATTCAACAAAATTTTATTCAACAAGATTGTGACGGTGTGCGTTCCATAAATGGAATGCTTGGCCATCATCGCGTATTGATACTACTAGACTAGTTGTACTATTGAAAACTTTGTATCAACCAATTAAGGAACAAGTAGATCTTCCGCCAATTCAATATGATCCAGTTTTATGTACAAGATCTACATGCAGAGCTATTTTAAATCCATTATATCAAATAGACTATTGTGGTAAGTAATAAGGTATTATAAATGAATAGAACAAAAATCATTTTTTATTTATCACAAGAAACATTTTGAAAAATATTAAAGTAGTTTATTTCTATTAGAAATTAAAGTATATTTTAATGTGTTTCTTTATTACGATGTATTTACATTCATATTCTTTATTATTCTTTATACTTCATTTAAATTCGTATTTTATTTAATGCATAATTCTCTTGTAATTTTCTGTCTATATCATATAAGATAATTTAAAAAATCAAATTATTTATTAGGAGCATATAGTATTCATAAAAATATTGTAAAGATATTTTTATATTTCAATAAATTCTAAATTTGTGTTATCATTATATATTATTTTTTTTAAGTTACATTATAATACACATATTGTGAGTTATATTAATAATTATGAGAAAAAAACTTTGCAAAAAGAATTTATGAGGAAATTCTTCGAAATAAGAAACAAAAAGGAAATATATTTAAATGATCAAAATGTATGCATTTATTTGAATAATAGTGTTATATATGTGTTATATATGTTGAATAGTTATATTATGAAACAAATATTTTTGATTTTACTTTTTTTAAGATTTGATTCTTTTCGAACATTTTTTTTATTATCATTTATTGACATTACATGATTTATTATAGTTTTTATTATATATAAATTTATGATATATATATATATATATATATATATATATATATATATATATATGTTACTTATATATTACTTTAAATATTATTGTATCTCAGTCCAATTGTATGTATTTATATGTATTATTTAGCGTGCCCAATGTTTGCCATCAATATTTTTACTTTTTGCGGATACATATGTCTGGATGATGAAGAATTAGAGGCACTTAAAGATTCATTACAAATGTCATTGTCTCTGCTTTCACTCAATGCTCTTATTGGTCTTATCACATTTGGCAAAATGATTCAAGTTCATGAATTAGAAGCACAAAGGATCTTCAACCAAAACAAGTTCAAGATATGTTAGGTACGAATAGAATAAGTCCCAAGTTATATTTACTATATTAGTCATTGTTCTTCATTATTACTTTATTGCATTTTATTCACATTACATTTTGATAGGTATAGGTAGACTAATTCCTGGACAAAATCCAAATCAACCAAGAGGACCTGGTGCGTAACTATTGCCAGCTGCTAATCGCTTTTTGTAACCAGTACATAAGTGTGATATGAGACAGTTCGACAGATCTTTTAGGAGAACTGCAACGTGATCCATGGTCTGTTGGGCCAGAGAAACGTTCATTGCGATCTACAATTGTGGCATTAGCAGTCGCCACGGATCTCTTAGAAGCTAGTTATGCAAATACTGATGCTAGGTATTTATATGTTGTAATATGATGTATATATGTTATGTTTTTCATTGTAATCCTACATATAATGCTATCAATGTATTTAAGGATTATGCTATTTGTTGGCGGACCATGTTCTCAAGGACCTGGCCAAGTTGTAACTGATGATTTATGACAACCAATCAGATCACATCATAATATTCAAAAAGATAATGCTAAGCATAAAAAGGCAATTAAGCATTATGATACACTTGCATCACGTGCTGCAACTAATGGCCATAATAGATATTTATAATAGATATTTATTTTTGTGCTCTTGACACCAAACTGGTTTATTAGAAAGGCGACAATATTGCAACTCTACTGGTGGTCATATGATGATGGGGGATTCATTTAATTCTTCATTATTCAAACAAACTTTTCAACGAATATTTGCTACAGATGCCAAGGGTGATTTGAAAATAGCATTCAATGCAATCTTAGAAGTAAAAACATCTCAGAAAATTAAAGTTCCTGGAGCAATTGGATCTTTTGTATGTCAGTGGGAGAAAGGATCAAGTGTTGGAGTACTACAAGAAGTAGGCTTACTTGTCAGTGGAAATTTTGTTCATTGACACCATCTACAACAACAGCATTATTCTTTGAAGTTGCAAATTAACATACAGCCCCAATTCCGCAAAGTGGAAGAGGCTGTATTCAATTCATTATCCAATATTAACATAGTAATGGACAAAGGCGAATTAGAGTTACTACTATTGCAAGAAAGTAAATATATTTTTTATTATACATTATATGTATATCATAAATATTTATAATATCATAAATAATAATATATCATAAATATTTATGATGTTATAGGGATATCTTTAATTATTAGTTGGGCAGATGAATCATCATCTTTGCATCATGTAAGCATAGAATTTGAGGAAGCAACAGCTGTTTTTATGTCACGTTTAACTGTATTTCGAGCAGAAAGTGATGATGGTCCAAATGTTTGAAGATGGGTTGATCATATTCTGATTAGACTTGTTAGTAGTTTCTATCATTAAAATTGTGCCCAATTACACTTAATATAAAGCTTAAACTTAATATATTTATACATATAGATTTACACATAAATATATATTTTATCTATTTTGAGGTGTAAAATCTTATTATTGCAGTATCAAAAATTCGGAGAATATGCAAAAGATGATCCAACTAGCTTTAGATTGGCAGAAAATTTTTCCTTGTGTCCACAATTTATGTATCATTTACGCAGATCACAATTCTTCAAGTATTCAATAATTCCCCAAATAAAACTAGTTTTTATAGGTAAGTTGTTATTTGTATAAAACACATGATATATTTAAAACTTATTGATACTTTTAGGTCTCATATTTCATATATCAATATATATTTTTTGACATTCTTTTTAACTGAAAGAAGAAAGGAGCATCTCAGATAAAGTTTTCATTTATCTTATGATAGCAGTCATTTGTCATAAGTTGCTAGTGTATTCGCAATATATACTGTGTCCATTTTGTGTGCAACATTCAATTTAATTTCAAATAACTGCATTATTGCATATTTGCAATATTTGCAATAATGCAGTTATTTGAAATTAAATTGAATGTTGCACACAAAATGGACACAGTATATATTGCGAATACACTAGCAACTTATGACAAATGACTGCTATCATAAGATAAATGAAAACTTTATCTGAGATGCTCCTTTCTTCCCATCTTTCATCGAGTGCGATTGTGATTGTGGTTGTGCATTAAGTGAAAATTATATAAAATAGTTTACAATGAATGAAATTTAATAACACTGTGATGAACAGTATAACTAACAAAATGAACTCACAGACTTTATATTTACAGATGTTGACATTACTGATGAGGAATGGTTGAACGAAAGTTTAGTAGGTGATTACGTGTCTTGCGGTAATGCTAATGTGCGTGATGATGGTAATAGGCTTAATAATGACAATGTGCCTGATAATAATAATGATGATGATGATATTGGTGACAATATGATTAGCCCCGATAATGTGCTTGACGGTGATGACATGACAACTTTCAATGCCAACGGCAATCAGTTGGAAAAATGCTATGGTATGTATTAAACTTTATTCTTTATTCTTCCTTCTTAATTATATCGTTATATTGTACTTATAATAGCAATATGTTATATGTACTTAATTTCGTATGTATGTACTTGTGTAAAATAACTAAACAGATAATTTTAATGATACTTATAAAGAGAAATAAATATTTTTCTTTTTTATCTTATACAGATGCGTGTCGTATCGAACAAAAAATTATTAAAAATCTCATACAAAGGAATACGAGACAGTTGGAGATAATAATAAATTTAATAAATAACGCAGGACCAGCTAATACAATATATAATAATGACGAAGTCCAATTATTGCCGGAATTTCCGCTATCAACAGTTGACGAATTTTTCAAATTTGACACGGATCTCCAAAAGGACAGAGAGATTCGGAAACAATTAGTGAGTACTTTTCTGTTTTTGCGTCCATTTCTTTTTTCTTCTTCTCTCTATTTTTAAATGTGAAATAAATGTATATTTCTATAATTCAATCAACAACAAAAATTCTTTTGTAGAGATAAAAGTAGAAGACAAAATCTAGATATTGAATATACTGGGTGTCACACTAATTAATTCCTCTCATTATTTTGTACATAAAAGTATTAAGATAAGATAATTGGTGTAAAAAAAACACATAGTTGTTTCGAAAAAAAAATATGTAATTTGCAATTAACAATTACAATTTTTTCTTAAAAATAACTATGTTTTCTTTACACCAATTGATTCCTCTCATTATTTTGTACATAAAAGTATTAAGGTGAGGTAATCGAAAAATGAATATTTTACGATTACCTCACCTTAATACTTTTATGTACAAAATAAGATATTTTACGGTTTATATAAAATTAAGAAACGATTTCAAGCCTCATAACTCTACAAGTACTTAATGAAAACTAACTTAATTATAGTGTTTTGGAAAGCTCTCGAGATAAGCTACAAGAATAATAACGCAATGAAAAATAAATGGTTCCATTTAAGAAATTGAAGGACAACCTTCACATGATCTTGACAACGCTATTCAAGGTCGTACTAATATTACTGTGCATTATTTGAAACCCTATAACTTTTATACAAAACATTTTTGTCTGCCGTTCTCGGTTTTCGAGATATTCGGCTGATACGGGTGGTCTGACACACCCCGTATATATATATATATATATATATATATATATATATATATATATATATATATATATGTGTGTGTGTGTGTGTGTGTATATATGTATATATGTATATATGTATATATGTATATATACAGGGTGACCCATTTTAACTTAGGCAGCCAAATAACTCGAAAAATAAGCAAGATAGAGAAAAATGTTTTAGACAAAAGTTGTATGGTTTCGAGGGGGCCATAAGATGGTATCATTGGTTTGACCTTGAAGAGTCATTTGAAGGTCACGTGAAGGTCACTTCAATTTTTTTAAATGGAATACCTTATATATTTTTGTACATTCTTGTAGCTTATTTCGAGAGCTTTCCAAAACACTATAATTAAGTACCTTTCCGTTAAGTACTTTTTGAGTTATGATGCTTGAAATAATTTCTTAATTTTACATAAACCGTAAAATATCTTGTAAAATATTCATTTTTCGATTATCTTACCTTAATACTTTTATGTACAAAATAATGAGAGGAATCAATTGGTGTAAAGAAAGCATAGTTGTTTTTAAGAAAAAATATGGAATTGTTAATTGCAAATTACATATTTTTTCTTCGAAACAACTATGTGTTTTCTTTACACCAATTGATTCCTCTCATTATTTTGTACATAAAACTATTAAGGTAAGGTAATCGAAAAATGAATATTTTACAAGATATTTTACGGTTTATGTAAAATTAAGAAATTATTTCAAGCCTCATAACTCAAAAAGTACTTAACAAAAATGTACTTAATTATAGTGTTTTGGAAAGCTCTCGAGATGAGCTACAAGAATGTACAAAAATATATAGGATGTTCCATTTAAAAAAATTGAAGTGACCTTCACGTGACCTTCAAATGACTCTTCAAGGTCAAACCAATGATACCATCTTATGGCCCCCTCGAAACCATACAACTTTTGTGTAAAACATTTTTCTCTATCTTGCTTATTTTTCGAGTTATTTGGCTGCCTAAGTTAAAATGGGTCACCCTGTATATATATATATATATATATATTTTATTATATGAATAAATATATGAATAATTATATGAATAAATAAATAAATAAATAAATAAATAAATAAATATATATATATATATATATATATATATATATATATATTTATTTATTTATTTATTTATTTATTTATTTATTCATATAATAAAAACAATTGTGAAAAATAAAATAATGAAAATAATAGGCTCAACATAATAATAAATTACTAAGGGGTAAAAAGGCAAATAAAAATCAAAAGACACGCGGTTATTAGTGCGCAAATTTAGATATATAGTATAAAATATTTACTTAAATTTACTTAAAGCGTAATATATAACATTCTTTTAAATTTTATTACAATTTTTGCTGCCTTTTGTCGCTTAGTAATTTTGAAAGAAGCTCTTAAAATATATTAAATTCATGTTTCCTTTTTCTTCAAGCGGCTTAAATTGAAAATATTATTAAACATTTTTGTAACATTCTGTTATAGAAAAGGAAAATTGCAAAAATTGGAGGAAACACTTTCGTTCACAAGACAAGGAATATTATAAAATACACATTATCGGATGAATTGTGCCGCAAATTATCATGGACAGGCCAAAAAGGATCAACGGCAATTAAGAACACAAGTTTTGTCACAGTTATTATGGGTAATTATTATTTCTTTAAGATATATTTTTATTTCTCCTTTTTATGTAATATTGTTTAAAAATAGTTGCACCTTTAATGTATTCGAACATCAGTATTCGAGATAGTATCTAACATATGCTTAGATGTAACGTGCACTTTTAACTTTAAATTTTTCTTCAGAATTATTAATAAGATCTTACTTCAAATTTCGTTCAAATATTCTTCTACACTTTATACTCTTTCCAATTTTTTACGGATCAAAATTTTTATATTCTTTCCAAAAGTTACAAACGTTTATAGCTATACTTTACTTCATGACTACCCTATTCTAACTATTGGAATTAAAGCACAAAATATTTTAATAATTATGTAACAAACCGTTTTTCAGCATACGTTTCGGACGACGAAAAAAGTAATATGCACGATATTAAAAAGACCATCCAAGAATGGTTACGACATGCGGGAGATCGCCTCAACTATTTAAGAAACAAGGAGAAAAAGGTTGGTAAATTATTGAAAATTCCATACGATATTATTTAAAAAACAATAGGGCTGTATAATGTTGCTGCATAACATTTTTAGTGTTGAAAATGAGAAAACATTGAAATTAATATATGTTTTTTAATATATGTAAATGTATATCTTAAATCATATTTCACTTATATATTTAATTTTGTGTGTGTGTGTGTGTGTAAAAAATTAAATTCTATATTGTAAAAAAAAATATATTAATTATCTTTTGTATATTTTTTTACAGCACTATGACATATGAAGATTTTATTCAACAAAATGAAGATTGTGACGATGTGCGCAATGGAATGCTTGGTCATCATCGCGTATTGATGCTACTAGACTAGTTGTACCATTGAAAACTTTGTATCAACCAATTAAGGAACGAGTAGATCTTCCGCCAATTCAATATGATCCAGTTTTATGTACAAGATTTACATGCAGAGCTATTTTAAATCCATTATATCAAGTAGACTATCGTGCAAAATTATGGATCTGCAATTTTTGCTCTCAGAGAAATCCTGTAAGAAAAAATTCTATCCATTTTCTTTTAAACTAAATCATTTTAGCTAGACTAGAGTTTAACTTAATTAGATTTAAGCTAGCAATTGTTCAATTTTGGAAGTAAATTCAGCAGAATAGTAAGCTATAGGTCCTTGATAAAAATGACTAAAATAATATGATTTAGATTGTACAGATCATAAGATTTCAATCTTGTATTATAGTATGTATGTATATACACAGCATATATATGCTATACACATAAATGAATAGAGTAAAAATCATTTTTTATTTATCACAAACATTTTGAAAAATATTAAAGTAGTTTATTTCTATTAGAAATTAAAGTATATTTTTATGTATTTCTTTATTATGATATATTTACATTCATATTCTATTCTTTATTACTTCATTTAAATTCGTATTTTATTTAATACATAATTCTCTTGTAATATTCTCCTCTCTATATCATATAAGATGTAATTTAAAAAGTAATCGTAAATTATTTATTAGGAGCATATAGTGTTCATAAAAATATGTATAAATATTCAAAATATAATAAAGAAATGAACTTAAGATGAGTTTTGTTATTTATTATAGAATAAATCAATAAATCAATGCAGCTATTTTACCGACCGAATTACGCACGTCTAAAAGTCGTCTTAATTGAAATGTCTGAGACGTCTTTATAACATCCTGAGTGAGACATTTAATTATATCTTGATTGGGACGTCTTGAGTGAGACGTCTTAAAACAATGCCCGATAGATATCTTAAATCGGGACATAAGACGTCTTAAAGACGTCATAAAGATGTAATTCTGATAACTTCTTAAGACGTCTTTAGAAATTTCATGACGTCTTTAAGACATCTTTAAGACGACATAATGTTGTGTGGGGAAGTATTTTTCATTAAGTACTTTTCGAGTTATGAGGCTTGAAATCATTTCTTAATTTCACATAAACCATAAAATATCTAGAAAAATATTCATTTTTCGATTATCTTACCTTAATACTTTTATGTACAAAATAATGAGAGGAATCAATGGTGTAAAGAAAACACATAGTTGTTTCGAAGAAAAAATATGTAATTTGCAATTAACAATTACATATTTTTTTTTTAAAAGAACTGTTTTTTTACACCAATTAATTTCTCTTATTACTTTGTACATAAAAGTATTAAGGCAAGATAATCGAAAAATGATTATTTTACTAAATATTTTATATAACTATAAGAAATTAGGCTCTGTGTATTAAAACATAAACTTAAATTTAAAGGCCATAAGAGCTAAACGCGGATGATAGTGCGTAAGTTCAACGAGAAAATAAGTTTTTCGTTGAAACTTATTTGTGTGCACAGGGCACAAATTTTCTTGGTACGATACCAAGCAAATTTAAATAATTCTCAATTCGAGAATTTATTTAATTATTATCCCTCTTTCCCCCCTGTAATGTTGTAGGCGAGAAAAATATCGGGCCGAAAGTCGCGGCAAGCGAAAGACTCGGGTTCGATTCCCGATTCAGCGACTTTCGGCCCGATATTTTTCTCGCCTACAACATTACAGGGGGGAAAGAGGGATAATAATTAAATAAATTCTCGAATTGAGAATTATTTAAATTTGCTTGGTATCGTACCAAGAAAATTTGTGCCCTGTGCACACAAATAAGTTTCAACGAAAAACTTATTTTCTCGTTGAACTTACGCACTATCATCCGCGTTTAGCTCTTATGGCCTTTAAATTTAAGTTTAAATATTTTATGGTTTATGTAAAATTAAGAAATTATTTCAAGCCTCATAACTCGAAAAGTACTCAATGAAGAAATACTTTATTATAGTGTTTTGGAAAGCTCTCGAGATAAGCTACAAGAGTAGCTTATCTCGAGAATAAGTAATAAAGAGAGATAAGTAATAAAAAATAGGCGGTTCCATTAAAAAAATTGAAGGTGATCTTCACGTGACCTTCAAACAATTTTTCGAGGTCAAACCAATGACACCATCTTATACCCCCTTCAAGCCATACAACTTTTGTCTGAAACATTTTTTTCTAACTAAGTAATATCGAGATATTTGACTGACAAAAATAAAATGGGACACCCTGTGTATACAGGGTGTATCCTAAAAAGTGGGAAGTATTGCAATGATGGATTTAGGACACAAAAATAAAGAGAAAATAAGAGAAAAAGTTCATATAAACATATGTTCGATATGATCTTGTTTTCAAGTTATAGTTTCTTTTATTTTTCAACAGAATTGATAGTTAAGGTAACAGGAAGTGCTCAAAATGACTACCTCTAACTTGAATACAGGCTTTAACAGGTCTCATCATAGATTATCTGACTTTTTCAAAAATTTCGAGTATTGCTCGAATTTCCCGACAATCATCTTCAACACGTTGACGAAGTATCACGACGTTGTCAATGGATGTTTTGTATATATGTTTATATGAACTTTTTCTCTTATTTTTGTGTCTTGAATCCACCATTGCAATACTTCCCACTTTTTAAGATGCACCCTGTATATATATATACCGGCATTTTTCATTGATAGAATGATGAAATTATTTGGTGCACGTCCAATATAAGTTTCATTTGATAGATATAAGAATTTTCTAAAAATTTTATATATATTAGGAGTATAACTAACAAGTTCCCGCCCCTCATTAGATGGCTCCAGCTGCAAATGTAGTGAAGTTAGGCATTTGTCAATAAAATTGAGTGCGCAAAAATTCATTTTTTGTGAAAGAGGTATTTTTTGAATTTGAGTTATTTTTCGATTTAAAATGGAACATGTTGTTTTTTCGACATGTACTTCTTTGCTACTTTAATTTAAATAAAACTTATGTTCATAAACAATACGGACTACAAAATGTTTGTCAAAATATCTTCGTGTGTCATCATTTGTGTGATAATAATTATGTCGCACGCGTGTCTATTTATGGTTTCGATTATCATATTATAATGATTATGCGTATCGGGCAATCGAAATATTCCGATTATTGATTTATTTATTCGTCGCGTTTTCTCGCGAATTTTAAATCGCGATTTATTTTGTAATTTAAATGTTGATTTACATCAAAGTTTGTACTATTTTTTCGCATTTTGAATATTTCCTTTGATAACCTTTACCAATTTCTACTCTAATAATATTACTAATCATTTATATATATATATACATATAGGGTGTCCCATTTTAACTTGGACAGTAAAATATCTCAAAAACTAAGCCCAGCAAACAAAAATGTTTCAGACAAAAGTTGTATGGTTTCGAGGGGGCCATAAGATGGTACCATTGGTTTGACCTTGAATAGTTGCTTCAAGGTCACGTAAAGGTCAACTTCAATTTTTTAAATGAAACCTCTTACTTTCTATTGCATATTTTTGTAACTTATCTCGAGAGCTTTCCAAAACACTATAATTAAGTACCTTTTCGTTAAGTATTTTTTGAGTTATGAGGCTTGAAATAATTTCTTAATTTTACATAAACCGTAAAATATCTTGTAAAATATTCATTTCTCGATTATCTTACCTTAATATTTTTACGTACAAAATAATGAGAAGAATCAATTGGTGTAAAGAAAATATATAGTTGTTTCGAAGAAAAAATATGAAATTTGCAATTAATAATATTTTTTCTTAAAAATAACTGTGTTTTCTTTACACCAATTCCTCTCATTATTTTGTACGTAAAAGTATTAAGGTAAGATAATCGAAAAATGAATATTTTACAAGATATTTTACAGTTTATGTAAAATTAAGAAATGATTTCAAGTAATATTGCAATTGTACTATTGTATTTACTTTGATGTAATTAAATTCACGATTCTCCGATAATGTTCCGATGAACTTTACATTTACGTATGATATATTGATTTAAATATGAAATGTGCAATTTATATTGCATAATTCTACCTTGAAAAATGAAAAGGGCAAGTTTTGTTAAGGTCAATACGTATAATGTATACAGAGTGATTCATATAAAGTGACCGATGTGAATATTAGCTAAAGTTGAACAGCTATGAAAAAATTTTTATACCAAAAGATGTTTGACACAGAAGGGGACATCGTATGGTACAAACGATATTTTTATAGATGAAGGCATTAAGGATGTTTCAAGATCAACTTAATTTTTTTAAATGGAACCCCCTATTTTTTATTATATATTCTTGCAGCCCATCTCGAGAGCTTTCTAAAACATTATAATTAAGTTAGTTTTCATTAAGTACTTTCCGAGTTATGAGGCTTGAAATCATTTCTTAATTTTACATAAACCGTAAAAAATATCTTGTAAAATATTCATTTTTCGATTATCTTACCTTAATATTTTTACGTACAAAATAATGAGAGGAATCAATTGGTGTAAAGAAAATATATAGTTGTTTCCAAGAAAAAATATGAAATTTGCAATTAATAATTACATATTTTTTACATCGCAATAATTGCATTAGTATGTTTTCATACCGCGTAAAACACTAACGTATTTTAAACCATATGCATATTTCTACTTTGTGCATCCGTTGAACTTTGTGATATAATGCGCACGTGGAGTTCATTTTAATTGTAAATTACGCTGATTACAATCTACACGTTTTCCGGTCAAATTATTCGGATTATAAAGCTTATATATTGAATGGTTATCACACAGGGATTCACATCTGATTTAATAGTAAGACACATTTTGCTTTATGATATGAGGTAGCCATTGTGATAGTCAGTTTTATAAAGTTGTGTTTTTATTAGAGTCACCGCGCGTTGCTAGTGTCATAAAAAAATTTTTTTTAATTTTTGAATGTGGTAAGTACAAATTCTTCTTGCTCTTTTCTGTATATATATATATATATATATATATATATATATATATATCTGGGAGGAGCCTTCGCCACGCGCTTACACACTCATCGTTCCTCCTCTCCCCAATCACCGCTTCGCCGCGCGCCGCCATTATGTTACAGTCAGATCGCCTTCGCCGTCGTGTGCTTCTAGCCACGCGCATTGGCCAATCTTCTTTAATTAATTTTTCGTTAATTATTGCGAATATCGCAAAATAGTATAGTACCTTCCTTCTTAATTTGAGCCAATCTACCTTCTTATTTCGTGAAGGTCAAAAATTGCCTGACACCCTGTATATGTACAAGGATATTGTAAAAAAATATTTTTAATATAAAAACTGTATCGTAATTAGATTGCTGGATTACCTATACTTGGTTGCAATAAAAATATGTTTGCAAATAAAATTTCTTACTGGCTCAACGTTACTGGACCATCGTATAACGTCGATACTGCATGTAGCTCGAGCCATTTCGCTATGGTGGAAGCTTACAATTTGATTCGATCTGGGATTTGCGACGCGGCTATTGTCGCTAGTGTCAATTTGTGCATTCATCCTTTTGCGACTCACCAGTTTTATCGTCTGGGTAATGTGAAAAATAATATTATGTTCAAAGATGTTGTATTCGAGATTGTTAACCCTTTCGCTGCTATAGGCGCCTTTAGGCGCTTTAAAACTTTTGTCATGTAGGCGCCTTAAGGCGTGCAATTGTTATTCTCAAGATGATGCTGTTGGCATCTTTAGGCGTTCAATATTTTTATTACTCAAATATCTTCATACTAGTAACTAATATGCTTTGCACAACAGAGAGAAGTTTATAAAATTTTATAAACTTTGTCGTGTATCGGTCACGACTAAATATGTGTCGTCTGTCACACGCGCTCCGCATTAGGCCGATATTACATTTGTCGTACGACAAATGTTTTTAGCACGTTGATTGGTTGCGGAATAATAATTTTTTGAATCTCTAGAAATTTTCTTAGCCTTAGACTTTGCCGCAGCGAAAAGATTAAATGGTATAACTTATTTATTGATGCATTATTTAATACAATATTTGATCTGATAGTTTCTCTTTTCAAAATATACTAATATAACTGATTCACTTATTTAACATATTTATCAGTTTTCAAATATTTTACATATTTATCAAAGTTTTCAGATATCTGATATATTAATTAAGATACCGAGAATAAAAACGTAAATTACATTTTTTATATTCAATCGAAATAAAGTATTCATATTATTTTAGGAGTTTTATCTAGCGATGGCTACTGTAAACCTTATGATGTAGAAGGTGCCGGTTACATGCGTAGCGATGCGGCTGCAGTAGTATACTTGCAAAAAGCAAAAGATGCAAGAAGAATTTATGCGACTTTTATTTATGGTAAAACCAACTGCGATGGTTTTAAAGAAGAAGGAATTACCTTTCCATCATTAGATAAACAAAAAATGTTATTGGAAGAATTTTACAAAGAATGTAACGTTTCGCCTGTTGAGCTATCTTACCTAGAAGCTCATGCAACTGGCACTCTAGCCGGCGATCCCGTGGAGCTTCAAGCAATCGACGAAATTTTATGCAGCACGAGAGATTTTCCGCTATTAATAGGTTCAGTAAAATCGAATATTGGACATTCTGAAGCGACTAGCGGTCATTGTCAAATTGCAAAGGTAAGGTTTACAACAAAGATTTACAAAATAGAGTTAATACATTTATGTAATCTAATGCAATATATAAACTTATGTATTTTTTTATTTAACTGTCATTTTGATTATTTATTATAATTATTATTTATTAATTAATTATTATAATTAATATTTATTGATTATTTATTATAATTGAAGAACTAAAATATTATTATCTATATGCATTATAACAAATATATTTATCTTGCAAAGGTTTTAATGGCGATGGAAACTGGTATAATCCCTCCTACTATACATTTTAAACATCCACGAAAGAATTTGACTGCTATCATTGAAGGAAGAGTAAAAATAGTCACTGAACCGACAGAATGGAAGGGTGGCTACGTCGGTATTAATTCCTTCGGATTTGGTGGTGCTAATGGCCATTTATTATTTAAATCAAATCCGAAAATTAAAGTCAATGAAACGAATAATAATTCTCCTAAGCTGATAGTTATATCTGGACGTACCGAAGAAGCAGTTAAAATCATGTTAGATGACGTAAGTATATATTACTACTAAATAATTTAACGCAAAGAATAAAAAATATATTAATACGAAATAAAAAGTAAAAATGATTTAAAAAATTGTTTGTTAATGCGGCTCTTGTTTAGCCGTGTGCATGGCACGTATTTTCTCTTTTGGTTACTTGCCTTGATGCGCGTGAAATAAAACTATTCACGTTTATTACAAGAAAAAAAAGCTTTATTTCGTTATATACTCTTTACTGCCTCGCAGTCACGCGCTAACAACTCTCTGGCGCCCTTTTTCAGGCTTAACAACTCACACAAAAATCTTGAACGCCTCTTACGGCAATCACTGAAACTATTGGCCAACGGCCTAAACATTGTTTATATAAAGAGTTTTGAAAAATCATTGTTATAATTTAAATTATATTTAATTAAAATATATTAATCATAAATCATAAAATCATAAATCATAATCATTAAATTATTAATTTTCATAATGAGATCTAGATATAAAGTCACAGAGATAGATTCAAATTGGTTTCAATGAAAAAAGAGTAGAATATTATATGAATAGATCTAACAGTAAGACATATTAAAATCGATTATTCTCGAAACGCATAATCCTTTAATATATTAATATACCTATTTGTATGAAGTTACTAAATAATACCCAACATAGTAACGAAATAAATTATAGAATATTTTAAAGGCACTCAGGTTTTTCAAAATCAAATATATAAAAACATTTATTTAACTAGTTTCTAATTATAATTAACTTGAAAGAAGAATAATCTATTAAAATGTTATAAGATAATTATACTTTTATGATTATAATAACTAATATATCTTTATAGATACAGAGTCGGTCAATAGATGTAGAATATATATCTCTCCTGCATCGTATTTATAGCGGCAATATAAAAGATCATCCCTACAGAGGATACATAATTGCTGGATCCAAAATAACTGATAATGCAATAATTAAAAGGAGATATAACTTATATGCGAAAAGACCGATTTGCTTCATATTTTCTGGAATTGGATCTCAGTGTTTTAACATGGGCAAGTAAATCATTATATATTACAATGTAATAATTATTATTAAGATGTTTATTTGCAATTAACGTTTAACAATTTTTAAATTATACATATATATTCTTATATGTAATAAAATTAACAATTATAATAATTCTAATCTTTTATAATTTTTGAATAATTGCCTAAATTACATTTAGATGTAAAACTCTATCCTTGATACGAACCATAAATTAAAATATAATAATGATACTATAGAAAGCATGTGCAAAACAAAGACAAGCAATTTCTAGAGATTTCATTTATATATATTTAGATTAATTATATAAAAATATTACATTATTTTTAAAATAATTTATCAACAAAGTTGTGTTACATAATTATATCCTTTTAAATATTGATACATACATATATATAGGTCGAGCTTTAATGGAATTTCCAGTATTCGCTGAAGCAATTCAAAAATGCGATACTGTTTTGAAACCTTATGGTATATTTATCTCAGATATTCTAATAAATAAAGACAAATATATTCTCGATAACGTAGTTAATTTATTTGTAGGCCTTATTGGATTACAGGTATAAACAAAAATATATTGTCTATATAAATCGCGGAATTTTTCTGTATTATCTAATGAAGCGCCGTTATCTTTAAGGATCAGTATTTCATAAAAAACTCAAAATTCTTGTAAAAGAATTGAAATTGAAAAAAGTCGTTCATATGTTGCGTAATTGTATGCAAAAAGTTAAATTTGTAATATTTTATAATATTACTTTTTATTTAAAAGAATAATAGAAAATGTTGAAATATATAAAAAAAATTACGTATATTACAGATCGGAATAGTTGATCTCTTAATTAGTATTGGTATTACTCCTGATATTATAACGGGTCATTCCATTGGCGAATTGGTTTGTGGATATGCCGATGGATGTTTGACGACCGAAGAAACCATCATGTTGGCTTATTATGTCGGTTTAGCATTTCTTAAGTCAAAAATTATAGATGGCTTGATGGCTGAAATTAATTTAGATTTTAAAACTATGAAGAATATGTGTCCATCGGATATCGATGTAGCTTGTTACAATAGTTCGCATAATTATATTGTGAGTGGACCAACAAGATCTGTGAGAGAATTCCTCGCTAAGCTACAGGTTTGAAAATACTTAAAAAGTACAAATAATATATCTATGCTTATAACGTTGAATTAAATAAATGAGTTTATTAAAAAAAATTTATTTCTGTTTAGAATGGCAACATTTCTGTAAAAGAAATTTCCTGTGGACATGTACCTTTTCATAGTCGTTACGTCGAGCCTGCGAAAGTTAAACTTTTGGAATACTTGAATCAGATATTGCCACAGAAAGCCTCTCCAAGCTCAAAATGGTTAAACACGTTGAATGAATCCTATGAATGGTTCAGCACATCTCCAAATATCTCGTATCTAGCAAAATATTATACAAATAATCTGTTAGCTCCGGTAGTATTTTCAGAAACTGTGCGTTTTATTCCAAACGATGCGGTGACGATTGAAATAGCGCCGCACGACATTCTACAATACATTCTTATAGATTCGTTAAAGGAAACTGTAACAAATGTCGCGTTATATAAATTCTCTCACAAACCAAACGTTGAAATATTCTTACACGGAATTGGAAAACTTTATAATGCAGGATTACAGCTGCACATCGCAAATTTATATCCGGAAGTTAAATTTCCTGTGAGTCGCAATACACCGATGATTTCTCATCTTATAAGGTAAATTTTGCTTAATGTAACATAAGATTCTTCAACGTTATATTTACTAGAGAAAAATAGCAGAATTAAAAAAAGTAGAAAATTACATTGCATTATTTTTAACGACGTCAAACACTAATACGGCTAATGTTTCATATATTGTTAAATTAATAACACATTAATAACACAGATGGGATCATTCCGAAGATTGGTATGTATACCATTATTTCGGACAAAGAAAACTTGACATTGGGGAAGCAATTGTTATCATTAATTTATTAGATGAAGAATTTATATATATGACCGGGCATGTTATTAATAGAAAAAATTTATTACCGGCTACAGGATATCTTTTCCTGATATGGCAAATGATCGGCTGGTTAAAAAAGCAAAATCATCTCGATATACCTATCGCATTTGAAGATATCAATTTCCTACATCCTACAGTTCTGTCAAAGCAAAATCCAGTCGATTTAACTCTTATGATCCAAAAAGGTAACTTGTACAATTAAAATAATTTTATGATCTAGATATATAAAAAGATAAAAATTTTTTAAGACATAAAATATGAATAAGCGAAAAAATTCAGTTGAGAAAAACAAATTAAGAAAAGATTTGTATTTAATAAACAAATTATTAACAGTTTGCCAATAAAATAGCAGCAGATTTGAGCAGAAATTGCAGTATATTGCATTAAGCTTGTAGTCTAAGAAAGTTGGTAAACATAATATAATCAAGAAATCTTAGTTTCTACTGTCAATTTACAATAAAAAAAAAAATGTAAAAAATATTGTAAACCTGTTGATTTGTTTAATTTTTATATATTTCATTATTATTTTTATTTTTGCTATTTTAATTAATGTATTGTTAAAATCTATGCTCGAAAGATTTAATTTAGAGATACGATAGCTAAGTTAATTTTTTGTAATTCATTAAAACCTTTGGTTACTCAAAATATCTAAGTTTCTAACGTAAATGCACATCAGATCTACCGCGTATTTGATCATTAATAATGCTATGCGAACATTCATTTAACTTGCAAATTGTATACAATGATTGGTATTTCCTTTACACACTATTTCATTTCCACGGTTCAAGGTCGGCTGGAATTTATTCTTCGTTAAAAACATCCTCTCGTTATGAAACATAGAATTTCGTTATAAAACATGGAATAGAATTTCCGTTTGTAAATTAAATCTTCATACGAAAAACTGGTAATTGTATTCTTATAGATAATTGCAAATTCGAAATAATCGAAGGGGACAGTGCTGTGGTCACTGGAACAGTACAAATTCCAGTTAATATTGAAGACGAGAAAATATGTAGCACATTTGTTGATCGAAACGATAATGATAAAGAGGAGATGAATATGAAAGATATTTACAAACAGTTGAAACTTCGTGGTTATCAATATACCGGCGAATTTCGTGGATTAAGAAGCGCGTCAATCACAGGAAAGAATGGTCATATTGCCTGGACTGACAATTGGGTAACATTTATGAATAGTATGTTACAGATAATGATTTTAGGGCAGAATTTGAGAAGCCTTTTTGTACCAACAAGAATTCGTAAAGTGATAATCGATCCAAAATCTCACATGAAACATATTGAAAAACTTTCAAATGAAGAAGCACGTAAGTTTACAATATTACAAATGGACACAATATTTAATCGAATATTATTTTTTGAAAAATATATACTTGATATGCTGTTGTCTTTATATCCGCAGAAGTCCTTGTACAAAATTATAAACACTTAGATGTTTTGATATCTGGAGGAATAGAAATACACGGCCTCGTAGTTGCAGCTATATCTCGTCGATAAAATGTAGCCAATTCCGTTTTTGAAGAGTACAAGTTTGTTGCTCATCGAGATCTAAATGTGATATCTTTGCAAGATGCAATAAGAATGTCGGTGTACGTTGCACTTGAGTGTCATAACATGATAAACGTAAAAATCATCGAATTTATCGAAAATAGCGATCAAGTGATGCCGGAGAATTTAAGTTCTTTACATGTTTATAAAATTTTAGACGACTTACCGAAAATTTGTTACAATATCAAAGTAGCGATCAACACACGATTCAAAGATATATCTTTGCCCGACAATATTTCTACGATGGAATTTAATAAGCTGACAGAAAATGAAAATTGTTTGATGATCATAGGTTTCGGAATTTTAACAAAAAATAGAAACGATTTATACGAACAATTGTTGTCTGCCATAATGCCAAAGGGATTTCTTCTGACATTGGAAGAGTTAGATGCTATTTACGATTATTCATGTCTGGACAAATATAGATTAAAAGTAATTTTAGAAAAACGCACCAACGATAAGACAATTATATTATTAAGAAAAATACAAGATTTTAAGACGAATCAGCAGATTGTGCATATAAACAATTACGAATTCTCGTGGATAAATAAGATTAAATCATTCATGAACGTAGAAAATAACAATACAAATATGAGAATTATAATTATCGCAGAAGGGGACTTCGAATGCGGTCTACTCGGCCTTGTTAATTGTTTGCGAAAAGAACCGGGCGGTGAAATGATTAGAAGTGTATTTATCCAAGATAGGGATGCGCCTGCTTTTTCATTGCAAGAATCGTTATACATGAGGCAGCTACAACTGGATTTACCTATCAATATTATACGTTCCGGCATTTGGGGATCCTACAGACATTTTCCATTACCATTATTAGAACCAAAATTCGTAGAGAGTGCTTATGTTTCTCAAATGGTACGATTTCAAGAAGATTCGAAATTTAGAAAAATTGAAATAGTGATAATTTGTGATACTTTCCTTCATAAATTAAGTAATAGTTTTTTTCTTACTGTAACTTTAAGAAGATTAAAATAATTTATTATATTTATTTATTTTAGGTGCGAGGTGATCTGAGTACTCTTTGTTGGATGCAAAGTAGGATATCTTTTGTCAACAATAATGAGGAAAATCTAGTAAGAGTGGTCTATGCATCTATCAATTTTAAAGATGTCATGATAGCTAGCGGTAGACTCACCGAATCTATTACAACCGAGCGAAATAATAATTCTTTAATTGGAATAGAATTTGTTGGTTTTAATAAAACTGGGCAAAGAATAATGGGATTATGTTCAACGGGGTAAGTGAATATTGGGTAGTGATAGAATCTTAATATGTGTGTGAATATATTCTTTAAAAATAAACGATATAAAATAAATGTTTTATATTTAAATTAGAAACGTTTTTGATGAAGTAAGAAATGAAAAAATTTTACATGCCTCTTTTTAATATATTATTCGCAAAAAATATTTCTTCAACATTCTTATATTTTATTATAATATTTTTATATGATTTTCTAAATTATATTATTTTCAGCGGAATGACAAATATTTGCATAGCTGACAAACATCTTAGTTGGATTATACCCGACAAATGGACGTTGGAAGACGCCGCGACGATTCCTTGTGTATATAGCACGTGCTATTATGCTTTGTATTTGAGCGGTAAAATGAAAAAAGACGACAAAGTGTTGATTCACTCTGGTACGGGAGGTGTTGGTCAAGCTGCCATCCATCTTGCTCTTTACGAGGGTTGCGAAGTGTTTACGACGGTTGGAAATATCGAAAAACGACACTTTATAAGAGAAACGTTTTCTTCTATTCCCGAGGATCACATCGGAAACTCTCGCGATACAAGCTTCGAACAAATGATTTTTCAGGGAACGAGAGGAAGCGGAGTGGATATCGTATTGAATTCTTTAGCTGAAGAGAAACTACAAGCGTCCATCCGTTGCTTAGCAAAGGATGGTCGTTTTCTCGAGATTGGAAAGTTTGATATAGACTCCAATAATCCTTTAGAAATATTTGCGTTTTCAAAAGGCATTAGTTTTCATGGCATTTTCTTGGATAAGTTTTTTTCTGCAAAACCAGAGAGAAAGGCAATAATACGGAACAAGTTAACGGAAGGCTTAAAGAATGGCGCCATCAAACCGTTATGCAGAAAAGTCTTCGAAAAGGATGAAGTAGAAATTGCTTTTAGATATATGGCTGCTGGAAAGCATATTGGAAAGGTATGATCGTTTTTTTAGTATACGTACAATGGAGGAAATATAATTAGAAGTGAAATATTAAATTCTCAAAAAAATGCATACAGTTTTTGTTTTCTTTGTATTATCTATAATATTAGAGAATTATTTAACTTGAATAAACATCACTCTTAAGAGTACTCTATTAAGAGTAACATCACTCTTAATAGAATAATATCTCGCCAAATTGTGACATACCACGCAATGAATTTCTTTTAGCAGTAAAATTTATATTGGATTCATCCTTTTTCACCTTTAACGATATCACTTACAAACAATCCTTTGGCACCCCGATGGGCTCCCCCCTGTCTCCTATCGTAGCCGACATACTGTTACAGGATTTAGAAAATAAAGCGCTTCATTCCTTAAAATTTACCCCCCCCCCATTTTTATTTAAGGTATGTGGATGATATTATTTTAGCTATTCCTCCTTCTTTTTTTAATCATACTCTTGACACTTTTAATTCTTTCCATCCTCGTCTACAATTCACAATGGAAATTGCTGAAGACAATAAAATTAACTTTTTAGATGTGACTTTAATATCTGACAATAACTTTTTAATTTTTGACTGGTATCATAAAGATACCTTTTCCGGTAGATACCTGCACTTTTTGTCTCAGCATCCTCTTTGCCAAAAAAGAGGCACAATAATTGGTCTGATAGACAAGGTTTTCCGTTTGTCTCACTCTGTTTATCATTATAAAGATATTAAAATGGCCATCAACATTCTTTTGAACAATGGATGTCCTTTAAATTTTATTTTCCACACATGGTTGGACCGCCTTAAAAACACCTTTTTAAATTAGATTCCTTAGTGAATAATACTCATGTCACAAATACAAGTGATCCCATTACGTATTTCACTATACCATATGTTCCTTCAATTTCCGAGCGTTTCAAACATATCGTTAAAGATTTGAATGTTCGACTCTCGTACTATAGTATTAATAAAATGAAAAGTTTCATCAGGGTTCATAAGGACTCTCTTCCTACCTCTAATTCCATAAATGTTATATACAAATTAAATTGCATTGATTGCGATGCATCCTATGTTGGACAAACTAACAGACAACTGCATACCAGAATCAACGAACATCGCAGTCATATTAGACGTAACACTAATACTCAATCTGTCATCACTAATCACAGGGTTGGTTTCGATCATGCTTTTAATTGAGATGAGGTTCAGATTTTAGATCGGGAACCTTTTTTGAATAAAAGATTGATTTCTGAAATGCTATTTATCAAAAGACAAAAAAATGATCTAAATTTGCAAACGGATACTGAACGTTTACCAGAAATTTATTTAAACATTTGTCAACAATTTGCCAAAAATTTAACACAGTTTTCTATCATAATAAATAGATCTGCGACTTTGCGTATGTGTATATTTATATATTATTTGACTCGCTTTATCGTTTATAAATAAGTCACATCTATCCGTTAAAGACTAGTCGATCTTTGTCTTCGGAGATGTTGAGTTGTCTCCATTCGTTTCCAACGGTTCGTCATTGTTTTCGATGCCTGGAAGTAAGTCTTAATTTCGTAGTTTTAACTTCTTAACTTTTTAATTTTTAATTCTTTATGATTCTATATTTAGTTTATATTTATTTAAATTATTCTTATTGTTGTTGACTTTTAAAAAATTGACATAAAAATTTCTTAACCTCTTAACATTTCAAGTTTAATTTTATTACTTATTTCTATCTTTGTTCACATTAGTTTACATTATTTATTTAATTTATTTCACTTTGTTTTTTATTTTCACATAATTTTTTCTTTGACAAATTTGACTGATTTTATTACAGGCATCGTCGAAATAATAAGATACCGAGACATTTATTATTACTTTAGACGGCACCCTTTGTAATTGACTCCGATATAAAACATTTTGTTACTTTTTATCACATCATCACATTTGCGCTGAAGATGTTCCAAAAATAGGGTCAAAACGTTCGCTAACTTTTCTTTGTAATTTGTTCCATATTTATTTGATTGTATAATAAATAACTGTGTTATAAGATCGACACTCGACTCGTATTGCCATTAAAACTGATTTGTTTAAACATCACTCTTGTTTCCTATTTATATTTTGAAATGCAAACATTTCTATGCTAAGAATATTTCTGTCTATTTTCCTTAATTAAAACTTAATATTGAACGTAAGTTGTGACGCAAACTTTTTTACTTTAAATATTTCTATCCAGAGATTTTAAAATTAAACAGCTTTTTTGATGTATCCTACCTTCTTAACTATGTTGTAATATGTAAAAGTTATTCATTGTGCTTCTTTCCTCTTTACGTTCATTTGGAAAAACTCTCTTTCTTTTTTTATTGATTCTTTTAAATTTTTTTCTATTTTTTTATTGTACAATTACATTTTATTTGACAATTTATTCATTCTTATAGGTTTTTATCTATAATCTTCATTTTTTCTAATAGCTTCTCGTCTTTTATGTTCTTCTTACTTCTTTTTTCTGACACTTCAAAATATAATATAATATTATTTATAGGTAATGATAAAAGTTCAAGCAGAAGATGAACTGGATGCACCTATACTTGCGCATCCCCGGTACTACTGCCTGGAACACAAATGCTATATCGTTATAGGTGGTCTGGGTGGTTTCGGTCTAGAATTAATTGATTGGTTAATTTTACGTGGCGCAAGAAATCTAGTATTGACTTCGCGAACTGGGATAAAAAACGGTTATCAGCAATCAAGAATAACGTTATGGCAATCTTACGGTGTGAATGTTCAAATCGTTACAGCTGCTGATACTTCGAAATACGAAGACTGTAAATCTATATTGCAATTTGCCGAAAAACTAGGTCCCGTGGATGCTATATTCAATCTCGCAGTTGTGTTGAAAGATAACATATTCAAGAATCAGTCTCCACAAGCATTCGAAGATTCCTTTATATCAAAGGCATGGACGACGAAAAGGATGGACGAATTATCGAGAACAATTTGTCCCCAGCTCCGACATTTTGTCGTTTTTTCTTCTGTTTCATGCGGAAGAGGTAACGCGGGCCAAACAAATTACGGAATGGCAAATTCCGTAATGGAAAGAATTTGTGAAAGAAGAATGAAAGAAGGTTTACATGGTTTGGCTATACAGTGGGGCGCGATTGGTGACGTTGGACTTATCGCAGATATGCAAGAAGACGACAAAGAACTTGTCATTGGTGGTACATTGCAACAAGAAATATTCTCCTGCTTGGACACATTAGAAGCGTTCTTGCTACAAGATCGGTCAATCGTAAGCAGCATGGTTGTTGCTGAGAAAAAAAAAGGTTCCGGCCAAGCAACGAATCCATTTGAAGCGGTTGCAAACATTATGGGTGAGTTCAGAAGTATTATGTAAAAGATTTGCTTATACAATGTAACGATGTGTCCACGCACCATTACTAATATTTTCCTATTTTCCTAATAAAATATATATTCCCGTTAACACGTTTTGCTTTTTCTGTCTTACCCGCTATTTTCCTGACACGCATTAGCTATCTCGCTCGCAACCATATACGCTCGCTTGCTATCTCGCTCGCACGCTCGCTTTCTCGCTTGCTCATACCGCTTTGCGCATGCTGTCTCGCTCACTCGCTCGCCCGACTATTCGTTTCCCTTTCGCAGTCGTATCCCTACCTGAGCGACTCGCCAGGTAGGGGAATCCCTGATCAAGTATACAAGCCGACACGAGGTGTTTCTCGGCATCGGGTGTCTCCGGTTTTGGGGTCTCCAGTTCAGATCGAGGTGTTTCTCGACTCCCGCCGGATGTCTCCGGCTTCCTGACACCAGTCCCGGTCGAGGTGTTCCTCGATCCACCGGGTGTCTCCGGTTCCCAGTACCAGTCCTGATCGAGGTGTTCCTCGACCCACCGGGTGTCTCCGGTTTCTTGAACCAGTCCGAGACTATGTGTCTCCCGACTCACCGGGTATCTCCGGTTTCCCGTACCTGTCCGAGTCGAGGTGTCTCTCGGCTCAACGGGGTGTCTTCGGCTTCTCTGAGCTGTCCTGACACTGAGCCCCGTCGACAATACGCTAGTCCTAAGATCCGTATTTCCATGTCCCGAGTATCTCCAAGATACGGCTAGTAGTCCGTAGAGATAAATGATGTATTTCCGTGCCGTTCCGTGTACCTGCATTATACCGCTTGTATCTGTAAGATTTTACTAGACTTTCTGTAGAAATAAGTTACGTGTTTCCGTGCCGTTCCGAGTACCTGACAATATACCTTATACGCGCTAGTAGTACCGTAGAGATAAGTTACGTGTTTTCTGTGTACCTGAAAGATACCGCTTGCACGCGCCAGTACTTTCCGTTTCCGTTATCTGCTTGTATCGTAGAATTAGATTTCACACATACAGCGTCATATAAATATACGTTCACACCTACACATGCACACATGTACACACTCACTGTAAATAATTCAGAAATAATAAACATTTATTAGTGAGTAAGATCGCAATGTTCGCACAAGTTTGAGTCTCCCCTTCTCTCGAATCTTGACGATCGGACGAGCCAATCTGGAGCGTCGAGAAAGATGACCGTGTATCGTTTCAACAAAATAAATTTTTATTGCATAAATGTACATTTTAATAATTATTATACTGCAGTTTTCAAGATTAGATAAGATTAAATTAAAATTATGTGTAAATATTTAATTCGTTCTCTAATTTTTAAAATAGGATTGAAAAATCCAAACGTGGTGGCACCAAACGTATCACTGGCTGAACTAGGCATGGATTCAATGATGGCAGTGGAGATTAAACAGACACTGGAGAGAGAATTCGATATTTTATTGACAGCACAAGATATTCGAAATCTCACTTTTACAAAACTTAGAAAATTAACAAATACAGCTGAACAAGAAAAGATGTGCCGAGAAGATGACATTGAAATTAATGTAAATGATTTGGACAGTTTAAAAATACTGACTAGAAAGCTTAACGATTCAGACTTCAGTCCAGACATTTATGTAAAACTCGCTACAGAAAGGAAAGTTGCTGGGAGTGAAATATTCCTTATACCAGGAATCGACGGCTCTGCAAGTGTATATAAACTGATAGGATCGAAAATTAAATCTTCGGCAATATGTTTGCAACACGGTATACTCAATATGCCGGGTGTTACTCGTTCAGTAATGAAATCAGCAGCATATCTTCTGCCTGTACGAAATTATAATATAATTTATTTGAGATCTTTATTTAAATTATTATGTATTTAAACTTTAAACAATGATATATATTTGATTATATATACGCATAAGCGCATGCATGTATGCACGCCATGTTTACGTACAGTTTCATACATGTTTGCCTATTTTTCTAGCACGTATTAGAGAAAATACAAAGTCAAAAAGGATTTCTAATTGTCGGTTATTCATTTGGATCATTAATTGCCATCGAATTAGCGAGATTATTAGAAGCTAAGAATTTCTCCTGACGTTTAATATTTATAGATGGAGCTCCTGATCTAATGAAGTCATTGGTTGAGAAATTTTTTTATTATATTACAGAACAAGAGCTACAAAATAGCATTTTACTTCATTTAATAAATTTGTATCTTGACTATAACAATAAAATGGTTAGTCAATTATTGAAAATATATTATGACAATTAAATAAATGACTTTTTATTGCAAAAATTATTTATTTAATTATTTTTTTCATATGTATAGCTAATAAAAACAGTATATAGTTAATAAAATGAGATGAAAAATTATGAAATAATTTATTAGAATATATTTTAAAATTATAAAATAAACTAAATTTTCTATTATATTATTAGGTGTACAACTTTGCTTCCGCCGTTTTCCTATAGATGGCTTTAGCGGTAAGTAGTGGTCGAAATAAATAGATCATAGACGTCATGCAATAAACTTGGGCATCTGTCAACATAACCCCATAGAAACATTAGTCGATTTGTGTCTGCATCATAAAGTTATTCTCGATTGAAAATGTCAGTTTACGAGCCAAATTCTCGTCATTTGCGGGAGGTTTTAATTTTCTGCTTCAATATGAAGAAATCTGCGGCTGAGGCTCATCGAATGCTCTCAAATACTTATGGTGAGGCCGCTATTAGTGAAAGAACGTGTCGTGAGTGGTTTCAACGTTTCAAGAACGGTGATTTTCACGTCGAAGACCGGCATAGCGGTGGAAGAGAGAAGGTTTTCGAAGATGCAGAATTGGAGGCATTACTTAATGAAGACTCGTGTCAAAGTCAAGAAGAATTAGCACGATCATTGGGAGTGACTCAACAAGCAATTTCAAAACGCCTCAAAGACATGGGAATGATTCAGAAGCAAGGAAATTGGGTGCCGTACGGGTTGAAACCGAGAGATGTTGAACGGCGTTTGTTTGCTTGTGAACAGTTGCTTGAAAGGCAAAGACGGAAGGGATTTCTGCATCGCATTGAGACTGGGGGCGAAAAATGGGTTCATTACGATAACCCCAAGCGCAGAAAATCATGGGGATATCCCGGCCATGCTTCCACGTCGACGGCTAAACCGAATATTCACGGCTCCAAGGTCATGCTCTGTATTTGGTGGGACCAGCTCGGCGTAGTGTATTATGAGCTATTAAAACCGACTGAAACAATCACAGGCGATCGTTATCGAACACAATTAATGCGTTTGAGCCGAGCATTGAAAGACAAACGGCCGCAATACAACGAGAGACACGATAAAGTGATTTTGCAGCATGACAATGCTCGACCCCATGTTGCGAAAGTGGTCAAGACATACTTGGAAACGTTGAAATGGGAAGTCCTACCCCACCCGCCGTATTCTCCAGACGTTGCTCCCTCTGACTATCACTTGTTTCGATCAATGGCACACGGCCTGGCTGACCAGCACTTCCGGTCTTATGAAGAAGTAAGAAATTGGATCGATTCGTGGATCGCTTCAAAAGATGACTAGTTTTTTCAACGCGGGATTCGTACGCTGCCCAAAAGATGGAAGAAAGTAGTGGCCAGCGATGGACAATACTTTGAATCATAAATGTATAACCAGTTTTTTACAATAAAGCCTCGAATTTCGGAAAAAAAACGGCGGAAGCAAAGTTGTACACCATATATTTTATATAATCTAAATTACAAAGGTTTTGTAAGTTTCTTTAACGTAATTTAGATTAGATGAAATAACATAATATAGCATAAGCATGTTATTTTAGTCTCAGTTTAAAATACAGATTGTCATTTTGTTGTTATCATTTTATTATATTAATACAATATTATTATTTACAGCTTGCATTAGAATTAAATAAGTGCAATACGTGGGAAGAGAAATTAGAATTACTTACTACAAGCTTTTCGAAGGATATCAATGAATTAACTGTTGAAAATCAGAAATTGTTATGTTCGACGTATTACGATCATATAATTGCTATACAAGATTATAATATAATATCATTGCCACGTCTTAAATCACCTATAACCTTATTAAAACCCACACTTGCGCCTATCACTGTTACTGGAGAAGATTATGGTCTACATAAGGTAAATTTGATTAGAGCGTAATATTTTGTCATTTCTAAGATTATTTTTATAAATATGTAACGGTCGTATTTTCGGACGTTTTCTTGGTAGCGCGGATAGGTCGCCGGTGCAAGGTTCGTTGGAAAGAAAATACGCGGTGTGTTTTAAACGAACGTATTTATTCGAATATAATAGTGTACAGAGTATGTGTATGCGAATGTGTGTGTGTGTGTGTGTGTGTTTAATAATTTCGCTGGTTGATTACTAACGCGACAAATGCAGTTTTCGTCGTTAATTCCGGTCTTTGATCGCGAACAGCTGTTTGGATTTACGGCGCGCGAGACAGCGCGTGTTTTTGCGGCGCTTTTTCCGCGAGGAATCCCCGCGGTTCTTGGAACCCTCGGGTTCTCGGATTCGACGGTTGCTTTCGCGAGAATTATTATTTCCTCGATGAGCCGATTTAAAGTTCGCGTTCGGTCTACTATAATCGATGCGCTTTAATCACAGCGGCGGATGCCGTGATAATTCTATGCGCGTGTTGCGCTTTGACGGCGGCGGCGGAGGCCGCGATATTCGGATGCGCTTAGACGTTCGGTGATAGAACACGCGGCGGCGGAGGCCGCGATAAACGGATGCGCTTACGTGTTTGGTACAAAATACGCGGCGGCGGAGGCCGCGATAAACGGATGCGCTTATGCGTTCGGTACAAACTACGCGGCGGCGGAGGCCGCGATAAACGGTTGCGTTTATGCGTTCGGTAATAACATACGCGGCGGCGGAGACCGCGCTAAACGGTTGCGCTTCTGCGCTCGGTGCGGTTGATACGTGCGGCGGCGGAGGCCGCGATGATCAAATGCGCGTATGCGTTGAAGTGCGCGAGATAGGATCGCGTCGCGAAGGATGGTGATCGCGTTGCAGCTGGGTCGAGAGCACTCGACTCGGGGCGGCTCTGAGCTCCACCTTCCGTGATGGCCCAGCTGCGGATTAGGCGGTTTGCACTTGTACTTCGGAATCGAGATCACTCGGCTAAGACGGAGCGCGCTCCACCTTTCGTCCTCTGTAATTAGTGCCTGGTAGGATTTCTGGATTGCTGCTGAAGCGTACTGCTTAGAGCGGATCAGGAATATGGTGATTAGACGCCGAGATGTGCCCTTTTTATACCGACTAATTGCCCGCGTCGGCGCGCGGCGGTATAACCCCTTCCGAACGGTTTTTCGGAAACGGTACGGTCGGGTCCGTTCGGAGGGGTTCGGGTTGTGCGCCGAACGCGGGTTTTCGCCGGTCGGCGGTTCGGGCCACCTCGGCTCTGATCGGCGATGTTCGGCCGTTTTGAGCCCTTAACGGCTCTGGGCCGTAATGAGAACGATTAAAAGATGGGTGCACCGCGCTCCTGCCTCTGCCCGGCGGGTGTTCTGCCGGGCGGCAGCTTCCGGCTGATGTTCTGCCGGGAATCAGGAACGATGCATCGGGGTGCATCGTTACAAATAAAAAATATTTTTAGGTTACTGAAAGTGCAGTACAAATACATTACGTGGAAGGTACTCACATCACAATAATGGACAAGGACGAAGTAGTATCACTTATTAATGAATTATTGTAAATTATAAAAATATGAATAAAAAGAGAGAACTGTACGCGTTTTCTCTAACAATGATTCTATTACAACAATAAAAGGATATAAAGATAAACCTGAACCAATAATAAACAATAATATTGCTATTTGAATGTCTCAATTCCAAATGATAAGATTCAGCTAATTTTATTATTTAATTTGCACTTTATTATTTAATGTCACTAGTCACTACTCAAAATGCGGTTAAATTACACATGTCACTATAATGTCATATGTCATTAATATCTTAGAGCGCCGCTAACGCAATCTTCTGTCGAGAGAGAAACTATACGTTTTCTCTTTTTGTGTTATGTAGATGTGCGTTGATGACGGTGATACACTGAAAAAAAAATTCTGGGTAAATCTATGAGATGCATTTAGTAATGCATTTTTTGAAATATTTAGTTTTTATCATCAAGTATGATAATAATAACAAAATATTTAGTAATAGTTATAAACATTTTCCAAAAATAGTTATAAATATTTTACGTTTAATTGAGTTCACTAAATATTAAAAATAATTAAATAATTTTGTCTTAATCACCTATACGTTTAGTTGAAACTATTTCACCACAGCGGTGGGTAACATTTATCAAGTTTGGATTATTATAACCAAGCCTTTTTTTCAGTGTAATAAAGATATATCTTAAATGAAAATTTCCATATTTGGACTTTGCATTTTGATTTCTTCATTTATAGATCACTCAGAACAAAAATGAAGATACTTTTTTCATACAAGTCGAACTCGCTCTATCGATTAAGCTTAAAAATTCGATCCGTTAAGCCATTATAAGATTCGATACGGAGTGCCTTGCTAATCCTTCGCACGAACTTGACGCGAGGCATATAAAAATATGACGATATCAATTCGACGATATGAATCTCTTAAGGGGATCCTAAAGTCGCCTGTTTTATCGACAAAAACGCCGTAATTTTCGGAAGTGTGCCATTTTTTATTGCCTGTATAGAATTAAAAATCCTTCTCCAGAATTGAAGTATACACGCAAACAGACACGTGAAAACTCTATATAGTATGAGATTTTATATTGAAAAAGAAAATAAGTATAAAATTACATTTTTATTTATCGACTTCTTAAAGCAACATAGCGTCAGAGCTGTCAACTTGTACAAATATTAGCTTCTTATAAAAGTTTTATAGCTTTTATGCATAAAATTGTAGTTTTCACGATTGTGTACTGCATCGTAGAACATTGTGGAACTATAAAAACTGAATTTAATTGCCTAATTAATAAATTGCATTCTTCCGAAAATTTTAGTCCGTATGTACCTGAAATATCGGTTAGGTAAAGTAGAGTGGAAAAAGCAGTGCATCTTCTTTATAAATAACGTGATAGAGAGAGATACAGGATGAGGATTAGATGAGGGCGCTGTAATCGTGTAAGAGTTCGCCGTTCAGTTTAGGATCCCCTTAAGGGGATCCCCTTATCCAATCGTGAAAACTACAGTTTTATGCATAAAAGCTATAAAACTTTTATAAGAAGCTAATATTTGTACAAGTTGACAGCTATGACGCCATGTTGATTTAAGAAGTCGATAAATAAAAATGTAATTTTATACTTATTTTCTTTCTCAATATAAAATCTTATACTGTATAGAGTTTTCACGTGTCCGTTTGCGTGTATACTTCAATTCTGAAGAAGGATTTTTAATTCTATACAGGCAATAAAAAATGGCACACTTCCGAAAATTACGGTGTTTTTGTCGGTAAAAAAGTACGCTTGAGGGATCCTCTTAAGGGTCGGTTAAAGGCACGATGGAGACTTCCCGCGGAGAGTCGGCAACTACCAATTCGTAATAACATTATTTTAGCCAAAATACAAAGAGAATCGTATTAAAATTATGATATTTATAATCAGTAGGATCATTTCTAGGTCGCCACAGAGCCATTTTTTGGAAAAAAGATTTTAAAAAATATTCAAGTTGCATGCTGAACTATGCAACTACTCGCATGTCAGGTGCAGTTAGGTATCGTCTGTGTATTTTATTTATTATAAATTTTTAAGAGCCAAAATGCAAAATCCGACTATGTGGCGAGCTAGATAATTCTATAAAGAATATTTAAAAAAAAATTCAAGGAAAAATCTCATTTCTTCGAGGAGAAAAAATGTTATTACGAATATTACTAGATTTATCTAAGGAATAGCTCATGGGGAAATTTCCGTGGTAACATACTGGCGGCTTGACAAGGAGAGATTATTGCTCTGTCTTTGTCTTTCTTGTATTTTATATGTATGTAATGTCTATATTGATACAAACACCAATATACTACGCACACAGATAACTGTTGAAAGATAATGATAAAGGAACAAGGATAACGATAGTTATTATCTGATCATCGTATTCAATAATGTATATATGTCATATACGTCATATACGTCATATATAATGTTATGTACGTCATTGATCGCATTCGCATACTAAAAATCACATTACGGAATTATCGAAAATTCTAAGATATGTGTTGTAAATATATTAAAATAAATAAATTAAAATAAACAAAAAAATATATATATTATATGTATATAAAAAACTTTATTTTTTGAATATATTATTTTTTAGCAATCATAATCATAGTTTCATAGACTGAAAATGCTTTCTGGCCTTTCATGGCAGAAAGCAATAATGTAATAAGATTAACGGGCGTCCACTTTTTGTGAATTTTATATTTGCATGTATACATATGTGTGTATATATGTTTAAATTATAGTTAAAATTATGTATACGATTAAATATTATATGTTGATAAATAATAACAGTAGGATCATAAATAATAGAGTGAACAAATATACATATATGTAAGACAGGGGTGCCTATTAGACTTGGTAACTTGTTACTTTCTCATATCGATACTTTATATATTATAGACGGGATCATCAGTGGAGAGATAGCATGATGTCAATTTTATTTTGATTATTTTTTAGCAACCCCATAATCATAGTATTATAGACCAAAAATGATTTATCTTTTTTCAATATCGATATCATTATCCTTTTTCAATATCGATATCATATAAACACATACTGGCACATAGATATTAGTAACATGAAAACATTTATTAGTAATACGTAACGGTGAAGTGCAAGATGTTCGGTCTATCACTTTGTAGACTCAAGTTCAAGTCCGTGCACGTTAATAATTTTTTTATAATATATTTTATCCCTCTAAAAGAAACCTTACAAAGGTAAAAAAAATACGCCAAGTACATAAAAAATATTCTACCTTGTATGCATCTTTAATAAAAAAATTCCTTAAAAATAATTTACAGTAATTTTCCGTCAAAAAATCATTTTTTTAAAAAACAAAACCTCAACAAATAATTTTCATAAAAAAATATTAAAAAATAAAATATCAAAACTAAATATGAAATCAATAATTACTATTAGCCAAGTACTTAAGAGCAATTTGTAAATTTAATATAATATTCGCCATGAAATTAATCTTACATTGTAGAAATATTATACATAAATTCTCCCTAAGAAATTAAAACGCATTTTATATTTATTCAGAGAAAATTGATTTTTAAAATATTTAATGAGAATTAGGATTCTTTTAATTCTTAATACATTTTTTCTATAATGTATATAATTTAAAAAAAAGTTTTACGCAAGTTTTAAATCGCACAGTCTTTAAATCGAAGTAAGTTATGAAAACTTGGCGTGCCCGGATCGTAATCAAATACAGATTAAATTACATATTTAATTACATAATGTCTAATATTTTACATTTTATTGGAGATATATTTGTTTATAATGTAAACAATCCGGGTGGTTTTTAAAAATTGTTATCATACGCTTAATTAGTCTTTCTACAAGTCATAACTAACAGTACAGATTTTATATTTTTATGATACTCCATTTCTGAAATATGAGATTTCACCCTCAAGGGGTGGTTTTTAAAAATTGTTATTATACAGTAAATTAGTCTTTTTACAAGTCTTATCTGACGGCATAGGTTTTATATTTTTATGATACTCCGTTTCTGAAATATTAGATTTTACCTCCAAGGGATGATTTTTAAAAATTGTTATATTATACGGTAAATTAATCTTTCTACTAGTCATAACTAACAGTACAGGTTTTGTATTTTTGTGGCACACCGTTTCTGAGATATTAGATTTCATCCCTAAGAGATGGTTTTTAAAAATTATTATTGTATGCTAAATTAGTCTTTGTAAGAAACCTTAATTAACGGCGTGAGTCCCATATTTCTGCGACGCATCTTTTTCGAGATATTATTTTTCATCCTCAAAAGTTGGTTTTTGAAATTTGCTTTTATAAGGGACGGTTTTTGAAAATTGTTACTATACGATAAATTACTTTTTTTTTAAATTTTATTTAACAGCAGAAGTTCCGTATTTTTACGACTCCGTTTCTAAGATATTAAATTCCACCCCGAAGGGGTAGTTTTGAAAATTGTTAGTGTACGATAAATTAATTTCTCACACGTACGTACACACATACATATACATATCACACGTATGCACGCATATGATTTTGTCTCTTAAAGCATTGTACATATCGAAGCAATAATCGTATACGCAGCGGTGTGAACGCCGCTTGAGGGACAAACTCGCTTTGCGTGTGTGCGTGCGAACATATGTACATGAGTCTGAACCTGGAAAAAAACGATAAATGTCATAATTCTGATATTCGATCATTTCTCAGGATTGACTACACTAATTTTATTCAAACTGGTCGCAATCGAAAGCTTATATTCACATTATATCACAAAAGTGTCGTTAGATTTTTGATTACGGCTTTAGTTTATTAAATATTTTAACCGAAAGTTTACATGACGTGAAATTCCGGATAAGCTACTTGGTAGCGCCACGTCGAAAGCAGTGACTCTCAATGCTCGGATCCTGTTTTTTATGTACTTGGCGTCGCGACGCTACCGCGTCGCTTGATTAAAAAAAAATATTACATTTTTTGTCAATTTAAGGATAATTTTTAAACATTGAAAATATTTACTTATATGTGTACATATATATGTATGTATGCTATTGCGTACAGGGTGATAGACTGAATACCTTGCATTTCGCCATTATGTATTACTGATAAACGTTTTAAGTTACTAATATTTATGTATCAGTATGTGTTTATACGATATCGATATAATTGAAAAAAGATAATGTCGTTATTGGTCTATGATACTATGATTATGGGGATGTTAAAAAATAAAATAAAATTGACATCATGCTATCGCTCCATCCCGCTGATGATCCCGTCTATAATATATAAAGTATCGATATGAGAAAGCAACAAGTTATCAAGTCTAATAGGCATCCGTGTCTTACATATATGTATATTTGTTCACCCTATTATCTATGATCCTACTGTTAATATTTATCAACATATAATATTTAATCGCATATATAATTTTAACTATAATTTAAACATATATATACACATATGTATATATGCAAATATAAAATTCACAAAAAGTGTGCGCCCGTTAGTCTTGTTGCATTACTGCTTTCTGCCACGAAAGGCCAGAAAGCATTTTCAGGCCGTATCTTGCCCATAAAACGATATGTTAGAGGAACAAGGATAGCATAATTGTCGATCCTTTTCTGTCTTTCTTCTCTGCGGTGCGTCCGCGCGAGCAATGCAATGGTGTTTGTACAGTAAGCGACAATGGCTGTGTTCAGCAGAAAAAGCTGCTTTGCAACTGTAAAATTCGTGAATCTGATTGGTTCATGCTCTTAGATTCAAAATTAAGAGCATACACCAATCAAGCTCACGCATTTTACAACAGTTGCAAAGCAGCTTTTTCTGCTGAACGCAGTCATTGATTCTGTCCTAGGCAGGGCAAGGGGAACGTAAAACTGACCAATCAGCCGGCAGCGCGGCAGTGGCTGATTGGTCAGTTCTACGCTCCCCTTGCCCAGCCTAAAACAGAATCATTGTCGCTCACTGTACGTATACGGACATACACCTCTAAATAGAGACCGAGAATTTATTTCTCATGTTGGTAACTCTGAAATCGAAGTTTCGCATTATCACCGCATGAGGTCTCCAATATCAATTCGGAGTTTGCCCGTCACTTTAGCCGACCCTTAAAGAATTATAAATTGATAATTTTATCTCTGTGTGAAGTTGGCCCCTTATTCTTCAAATTTGAAAAAAATTATTATTAGAGTTCTGGGTGCTCCCCGTAGAGTTCTAGAGTTCCCAATCCATTTTAGAAAGAGTTCCGTCATTTAAAGTAAAGAAAACACCATTTTAAAAATGGGGGGGGGCAGCTAACTTCACGACGCCCCCTATTACATGAAAAACGCAAATTTCTTTAGAGTTCTGGATAGATTTCTGATAGTTATGTAGTTCTAGATAAGTTTTAAAAATAGTTCTGCTCAAAATACTATAAAAATTATGTTTAAAGTTCTCGACTTAAGAAGACGAAAATTGGCGAGAACTTTTATACTTTTGATTTTAGCGCTTTGAGTCTTAATAATAATCGTTAGAACTCGTGAGGGGCTACTCAGAATTCTGAATAGAACGTCGGATTTTCAAAAAATTGACTTTTGACTCGAGACGTGAAAAATTTTTTTCAGAAATCCGACGCTTTATTCAGTTCTGGGTAGCCCCTCACGAGTTCTAAAGATTATTATTAAGACTCAAAGCGCTAAAATCAAAATTGAAAATGTTTTCGCCAATTTTCGTTTCTCGAGACGAAAATTTCTTTAGGCGGTAGGAATTATGCTGTGCTCCGTCTTTTGGTTTCTGATACGGTATTATTTTGCTCGTCAAATGTTTGTCGAAGCATATTTGAGTCAGTGTTCATGTACAGGAAGTTTGTGTACATGTTTATATGTGTAAGTGTAGCTGAAACGACTGATTGATTTACAAAGAAATTTTTAAAAAGAAGAATTCGTGATGAATATGAAAAAGCTGTAATGGCAACATTATGTCACTATTATTCTATACAAATGAACAGCCAAGGCATGAAAAAATAGTCCGATGGAAGCCGAGAGCTGGTGCGACCCTGGCGAAAATAAATATCGGAGCGTAAGTCGAATGTAAAGAAAGAGTAACAGAAGTGTAAACGAAGCTTCTAGGAGGCGTAAATTAAAACAACGAAACGTAAATGAAGTGTTAACGCTTCATTTACGTTTCGTTGTTTCAATTTACGCCTCCTAGAAGCTTCGTTTACACTTCTGTTACTCTTTCTTTACATTCGACTTACGCTCCGATATTTATTTTCGCCAGGGAAGCCAGAGATGAAGAAAAAAATTACGACCATCCTTTTCGAATTATTACACCTAACCTAACCAGATATTGAAAAACATCTTATTCCTATTTATGAAGAACTGTCAAAAGAAGAATTTTTAACAAGATGCTTAGACGGACATACGCAAAACTTTAACGGGAATTTTACTTCTACGATCTAGCGTCTCGTTCCAAAACATTTGAATTCTGGTCCGAAAATTATCGAAATCGCCGCTTTCATTGCTGTAGATATCTTTAATGAAGAATATTTCACTATTTTACAAACAATGATGTTGCTGGAAATAAACATTAGCTAACAATATAAAATATTTGCCGACAAGTACGACGAAGAACGAGTTACGAGGCAGGAGTGGCGCCGACTAAACAGCACAAAAGAGGCTTGTATAGCTCATAGACTCGATCAAATACAATAAAATGAGTTTTATAAGGAAGAGGAAGGCTTGCTATATGAATCTGATATAGCAGATTAACTGTAAGTTACCAATAACTATTCTGTTTTAGTATCGCAAACTTTAAACGCGATTTTCTCGAAACCACTTTTTCCAAATTGGCGGGAAAGATAGAGAAAAAACTATTCGACCAATCGACTTCTCCCAACATGTTTTAGTTACATAATTGCCAACCATTCTAAAAACATTAAAGAAAAAACTAGTTTAAATAATTTATTTTTGCATAAATAGGTCAAAATCGTTATTTTTCACTAAAGACCCATAATTTTTACAATTTTATATATTTTTCTTAATTTTTTTAGTTCATCAACGATAGAATCTTATGACAAGTAAAAACATTTTAAAAGAGGGATAATAATTAAAATAAAGTCTCGAATTGAGAATTATTTTAAATTTGCTTGGTATCGTACCAAGAAAATTTGTGCCCTGTGCACACAAATAAGTTTCAACGAAAACTTAATTCTCGTTGAACTTACGCACTACCATCCGCGTTTGGCTCTTACTGCCCGTTTAAATTTAAGTTTATGTTTAATATACAGAGCCTAATTTCTTATAGTTATTTAAAAACATTTTAGTTTTTTTTGTTTCAGACAAGAATTGGAGATTGCATTTTGCCCGCCAATTCGCAACTTCGATCAGGAGGCACAACAATAATCATTAAAGAATTCAATATAAATATCATTATTTTTTTAATAAAAAATATTTTTTATATTGTTCAGACATGTAATAAATTGTCTTTAAAGTTTTGGAAAGATCGATTTTATTTTTACTTTTAAAAAAATTCTCAAAGCACCTTATTTTCAACGTTCTAAAGGGTTCCCCCTTAAATGATGGAACTCTTTCTAAAATGGATTGGGAACTCTAGAACTCTATATAGGGGGGCACCCAGAACTCTAATAATTTTTTTCAAATTTGAAGAATGAGGGGCCAACTTCACAGAGGTTATAATTTTCCTGTTTTACATTTGATGCGAAAAAATAAGGAGAGATATACAGAGTGGATTTAACTAAAAATAAAACTTATATATACATATAATACAGAAAAAAATATATGATTTAAAAATTAGTTTTCTCAAATATGCATTTTTTCAAAAATAAAAATTATCGATGTTAATATATGAATATTAATAATTTATAAAAGATATATGGAAATAGACTTTGTCTATCTTATCAACTTCTTTTCATAGTTAAATTTGTTCGTTCTTCTATCGTGACTAAAAAAATTATTATTAATATCGCGTGCAATTGCATATATAAGGAAAAATATACATGTGCGTGTAGCTGTAAGCAAGTAGATAGATGCAATGGCGTAGGCGCTCGAAATGTCTACGTCGCTGGATCGGACTATCGCGCCTCGCGCCGGCCATTGCGCGGTCGTGTTTTGAGCGAAAAGATGGCGGACTCTTGTTTTCAAGATCGCTCGCGCACTCGGCACGTCGGGACGCACGACTGGCAGGCGTTACTTTGAAAAATAATCACGCGCGAAAGTCGACGTGCCGCACGCGCGACAGTCGCGGCCGCGGTGAAACGTCAATTGTGACAGATCGCGTATGCGATACCCGCGTCGCCGTCGTCGCTCATCTCGGCGTCCTCGAGTCGAGACCCGAGTCGGCCCGAACGAAGCGCGCAGCTCGCGAGTTCCACGGGGATCTGTTCGAATTCGGGGTGCTGCGGGATTATTTTCGCGTCCCGCCGACGCGAAGCGAAGATGGAGCCGAGTCGGTGAAGTGGTCGCGCGCCATCGCGGGTCTCTCTAACCCTCGCGCCACCCCCCCCCCCGACGTTGCCCCCCGCCCCCGCTCCTAACCGTGTGTTTACCGCTCGCCTGCTACGGTGCGCGATTTGGTTAGGTTGCTCGGGTAAACCTTCCTACACTTGGTTTCTATGATACACCGAAACGTCGTCGCGCGTGTTCCTCGCGGTGGTTTACGTTACGATGTGACGCGTTGCCGATTCTGCGAACTGATGGTCATTGAGTAACAGCCTCGCGATGGCAAACAGCGATTTCGACGTGGAGCTCTTCGAGCGGAGGCTCCATACACTGAAAGACTCTCAGGAGTCTATACAAGGGCTCTCTTCGTGGTGTCTGGAGAGAAGACAGCATCACAAAAAGATCGTTGCCACTTGGTTGCAAGTTTTGAAAAAAGGTAAACTCGTATAAGCTTTTAATTTTTACTCTTGTATGTATCTCTTGGATAAGGGTAGTCAATTTCTTGTTTGGCAGATGGTGGTTTTTATATAACTTGATTAGTTTAGATAAGCCTTAATTTTGAGGTGTGTAATTTATATAAATGTATAAAACCTATTCTTCTTTTTCATGCATAACAGTAAAAGTCGAACACCGGCTCACATTGTTCTACCTGGCGAATGATGTTATTCAATATTCGAAACGAAAGAATTTCGAATTCGTGGAATCATGGGGCACTACTTTGCAACGTGCAACAACTATGGTTCGTGATGAGAAAGTAAAGCATCGTATACTGAGAATCTTCAAGATTTGGGATCAACGGCAAGTCTACGATGAGGAGTTTCTTGCTGATTTGTCTGGTTTAATTTCGGCTGCACCAAAAAAGAAATTGGAACCCCAGCCAACTGCGCAATCTGAAGAGTTTCAGGCAGCTTTGCTCATCTCTACTATGAGATCTTGCACGACTCTGGAACAAGCAACCGATGCCAGACTTCGTGACTTACGGGAAAGTAACATAGATATAGAATCTGCAGAGGAGTTACGTGCATCGTTAAAGGACAGAAGGCGCATGGAAGATGCGGAGAAGGAGATAGATTTGGTTGCAAGAAATGTTGAAAATTATGTTCGTTCGTTAGAAGCAGAGATCAGAGAAAGGACACAAGTGATTGAGTTATTGGAGCAAGCGGATCAGTTTTATGAAACTCAACGTGGGGAGGTTAAAATAGTGACAAATGTAAATGTTAGATTTTGCAAAAGAATTTTAAATAACAATAATTTGTTATACATATATAGTATGTATTGTTTTATGAATAGGCGTACCGGAATTTTGGTAGTCGTGTGAAAAATTTGAAGAAAAAATTGGACGAACTGCTACCGACATTCGTCTCGCCAATACCATCGCCAGACGTGAACGCACCCTCGCCGAGTCCCGATAGCGATATAGAACTTCCAGGAGATGAGTCTCAGGCGGCAAATAATCAATTGGCAATAATTGACGTAGCACCACCAACTATCTATGGTTCATATTCTCACGAATATGATCCTATACCTGTACCTGCACCTGATTTGGTACAAGGCAACGAGTCAACAGACTTCACCAATTTTCGCTCTTTTATAGGAGGAAATATGGATTTTGGTACTATGGTGAGATAGAGCATTAATTTTGAATATATTATTTTATAAAATATGGAAAGTTTGATGATTGCACTAGATACATTGTTATAGATATGTAATATATTTTTTGCCTTTTTTAGAGAAATTTATTTAATGAAAGATCCGCGACACCTCCTGGGATGGCTCAACAGTATAATGAATCTTTAGAGGTAATTATTTATTGTATATTTGCAGGATTGTATTAAAAACATGTGCATATTTTTTAATTTTTATTTTTAGGCGAAACCAATAGAAGTGATTAATATGAGACCATCAAAGAATGAAAACAGCAATGCTGACTTTAATATATCTAGTTTTTTGAAAACGGTTCTTCCGTCTTCTGATGAAACACCGGATCCGGGACGAATACCAGGTCTGGGCTTGGACATTTCTGAGAATCGAATAGAATCGCCTCAACACGCCAACTATAGAAACTCACCTACGTTAGGACAACTTCCTGTAACGCCTGTGATTTCAAGAATGATGGGTAGTCAGAATGTGCCACCCCTTGGTGGTGCTGGTTTAAATAATTGTCAGATGAGCCACAGTACTCCATTGTCAGTTCGCAATCTGCCTACTGAATCACACACACCTTCTCCGTATTCCAGTCAAAACAGTCAGAGTAATATAACCGGTCCCTTTGATAGTTCTGCTAATTCTAATGCAGTTAATCCATTACCACCTCCTCCCTTACCACCACCAATTTTTCTCGATGACGAGAATTGTTACAACAAATTGCCACCGAAATTTCCTACGTGGACGCCGCCGAATGAAAGCATCAAGGAATCGGCCAAATGGGAAGAAAAAGGTAAATGGACAATGCTCTATGAATGTAATTGTTGATTCTGCCATTACTGCGTGGTAATACATGCCGTTTGATATAGCGAATTTCGCTACATGTTCAGGAAAGAACAGCATGAATCCCACGTGGCCTGGCGAATGTGATGATAAAAACAAGAGTTCGTGGATGGACCGCGATGGAGACAGATGGGACTCCAATAATGATCCCACATGGCCAGGCAATGGGAGGACGAAGAATGACATACTATCCGAGACTCCCGAATCACCACCGATATATGAGAAAGCTGGTTTTGCCGAACCGGTAGAATACAACGAGTCGCAACCACAAGAATCTCTTAGTACCACAGGAGATGTGGATCACAGGTAATATATTGTTAATTTTTTGTAGTGTTCTATTTTTAATTATTGATGAATTATTGGCATGATTTTTTTTTAATTATTAAAGTCATTATATTTATATTATCTATACAGAGTAATTCCAATTCCAATGACTGTCGAAAATCAGCTACCGTATCGCTTAATGAAGGCAGCAGATGTAGATCATCGTAATTTGATTAGTTTAACGGGTAGTCCGGCAAATCATAATCATGGTGATTCGTTACCTGCTTTGCCCAATAACAATAATCTATGGTCCACGAGTGACCAGGATTATCGGTGAGTCTCGTTATACTTTCTTTTTCTTCTGTATATAATGTAATATTACACGTAGCTGTATATACACATCATATTTCTTGTATAATTATATATTCTTTTTCTGTCTCTTGTATATAATTGTTATATAATTTATATAATCTAGGCGACGCGTGCAACCTGGTGATATTGTCGAAAGTGTTGATATGGAAATGTCGGATGATGAAACGGATAGTAAGCCAAAAAGCAGAGTTCTCGTTGACTTAAGATCGCAGGATCGTGACATGCGTGTTGGCATGCCACCATCGACAACCACATCTCACCTTGATATGGATATGCGTATAATTTCTCTTCCCGCCGGACAGATACCAAGCTCCCGTGGTGGTCCGCTTGTACAAGATGTGCACTTGATGCATTCAGGACCGCCACCACCGCCGCCATTGTCACAACAACAATTTCAGCACCAAAATCAGGGTGGTTTTCGACAAGAACAAGTGGAATTTCCTCATCGTAATCCTCAGTCGGGAGATTTTCATCGGAATCAACCGAATTTTCATCAAAACAGACTACCGCCACCGAATTTTTTGGCGAATCAACAGGACTTTCATTCGAATCAACTCGAAGAGTTTCATCAGCTTCATCAGTCGCAGCAAGATTTTCATCAGCCGCAAGACTTTGAATATCGCGACAGAGAACACAATATTCGGCCCAAACAAGATTTTTTGACCGAACCTTCAGGACGCAGATACTCGCAATCGTCAGATCATCAACATCAACGCGATAGTTCATCCTTTCATAGAAACGAACGGAGCAATCGCGGCAACGGACGTGGATTTCCGAGAAATCGCCGCGATCGATACTCGGATGATCACAATATGAAGCAACGCAATAGTTTGGCGAACAATCGTAAATCAAGATCGCAAGATCAGCAGCATCATCAATCATCACCGGATACCTTGACCAACAGTCGACCGTTATTACTGCAACCACCCGATACCGTCGTAATCCTCGACGAAGAAGGCATGCCAATTCGTATGCCGGATTTCGAACAGGATAACAATGTATCACTCAACATGACGGATGCTCAAGCAGAGTTGGAACGCGATTCCGACAATTGTCAAAACCCTTCAATGTCACAGACACGGAGGACTTCGCACGATCCACCGAGTGCTCATGAATCTGAGCATAATCAGCAACAACAAGGTTATCAAGCAGGCTCTGATCACGAGCAACAGGCACTACCTGCGGTCAAATCGGATGATCAATCACCACCGTCGATGAATCAAGTGACGGTTATTCCGATAACATCTGACAGCGCCAACGATGATCCGCAACAACAAAATCAATATGTTCCTATTTCAGACTACGAGGAGCATGTAGAATCGGCCGAGCATTCCGAACCTGCGGAGAAGACAAGTGCGATCGATAAGTGCGAACCGATCGATCAGGGACAAGAAGTGAACTTCACGGAAAACGAACCGTTAGACGAGTTGATGAGCTCATCTACATCAGGTAACGAATTGAAAAGACCATCGACGAATGGTAGTTTTGACGAACAGAGCCACGATGAAGGCACTTCCACCAAAAAGAGAACTCTTTTGCCGAACGGTCCACAAACGTCAAGTGCTAGCGAGTCATTAGGACCAAACGGTCCCTCGCCGCACGTTAATACGGAACCACATCCCGCTATGATGCCATACGAATACGACGGACCGAACTTTCGACCGCGCATCGGTGCGCCTTTCCCGCCCTGGCGAGGCGGACCGCCACCTCCACCTTCCAGAGGAAGTAGAGGTTTCAGGGGTGGGCCACCTCCACGGGGTCCGTGGATGGACAGAGGACCGCGCGGACCCGTAGCCGGTAACTTTTCGCCGAGAGGACTGAAACGCGGAGGCGGGCAGTTTCGAGGCGGCGGTGGTTTCAGAGGCCGGGGACGAAGCAGTAACTGGTAGATAAGCGCAAAATTCGAAAGACTTGACGACTGTCGTCATAATTTGACCGAAAACATTACGAAATGCGTTTTGCACCCTGTAAATAAGCGAACCGTCGTGTTTTGACACATGCAAATACACACACATATATATATACATACAAGCATACCGTACATATATACACACACGATTGGACTCCAGATGAAAATCTTCTGTAACGAAGATTCTCTACATCTTTCTATGTGCGATTGATTCGCCTATATAAATATATAAATAAAAAAACTAAATATATAATATACATATATAAATACATATTACATATTTCACATACACATTACATATTTCGTTAAGGTCTTATTATCGAAGCGGCTTGAATTCATGCATGTATATACATGTATGTACTCACGTAAGTGCTATTCGTGGATCAGATAATGAAATTAAAACGCATATAACAAATCATGTCGTAGTCGCTCCGATAATGACTAATCAGCATCACCACTACGACCCTTAGATTTTTATGTAAGGAGAGTTTGTGTTGTTGATGTACATGCTAGAGGAGGACTGTAACGATAAATCTATCAAATGAGTAGACTCGTCTAAAGAGAACCGTATTCTGGCGAACTAGCGAGCGACATTGAGCACCGAAAATCGCAAATAACGATAGTTAATTGATGATAGTTGATTGATGACAACGATTGAAGCTAATGTAATTTTGCCGAGTTCAAATTTGTATGAAAATTACTAATAACGCGAAAAAATAAATTCTATGTTTATTATATATCAGAAATTGAACTCGTCAAAATTATATCAATTCCAATTTTTGTTTTTTTTGACTCAATCGTTGTAATTTATTCTTCATGGATCTTCTATTATTTTCCTTCCTCATTCACTTTTGAACACAAAACAACGATCACTTGTTTCCTTGTCTTCAACTTGTCTGACTACATTCTCCGCTGTTTGGGCTTAAAGTTCATTAAAGAAAGAAGAAAAAAGGAAAAATGCAAACAGGCGTATTAATGAACTACCTAAGTATTAATAAAATGCAGTGTTTACGTTCTGGTCCGTTTCATACATTTTTCCTATTGTTGTTTCTCAAATATATACACATGTAGATGAATGTTTCTTAGTACATCGTTTTCATAAAGAAACGGCAATAAATAATTAAATTGCAGAAAATCAATCTGAAGCGTCGTGTTTTCAATTCGTTCTTTGTATTGTGAGAATCATATAGAATCGTTTCGTGTCTAAGATATTAATTCGAAAGAGAGATAGGATAATCGATATAAGGTGCTCTTGTGTAATTGTTAATATTTTCCTGTAGTTGTGGCCAGACATAGAAATGTAAAGCGAATATAAAGGCTTATATGCCGGAACGATATGCTTGTTTCATTAGTCGTGCACAAAATCGTTTATTGTCCTTTACAATTACTTGTTTATTTAGATATTATTCACGTGTCTTTTTAACAAATATGGACACGAATTATTAGTCACACGGATCTCAGTTTTTTATTTAGAAATTCTATAAAAAAAAAATGATTAATTTTTATCGTATTGATCAATATATTAATTTTTCTTCGGTATTCCTCACTTGTTGATTTTATGTTATGTTCTTATGTTCTACTCGGAAATGAGCGAATCGTTGCGATATATATACGATGGACTGATAGTAAATGCGCATAGGAAACCAGTGTAGCAAAGGCAAAAACAGAAAACCGTGGAACTCTGATTGTTTAATAAAATAATACCGAGGACCTTTCTCCAACACTCTCAAATTTATCGATACGAAACCGTATTCCTGTTCTCGATGCATTTTCTTTTCAAGCGCAGTTTTATCAACGCACGTAAGTCCGCGACTCAAATGTATTATTATAATTATTGCGATAACGCGCGCATAAAACGCACACATTCGGCGACGATATATATTCGATCATTTTCTTTCTTTTCTTTTCTTTTCTTTTTTTTTTTTTATAAAGACCGTGATCTTAATATGACACGTGCGAATGGTACATTATTTGTATATCATTCTTAATTTTCTTACGCGATTAAAAAGATTCAATCTCACCTGATTTATCGATCCGTTTCGTTGCTCGTCATCCGCTTTATTTTTTTCGATACCGCGACGATGATGAATTAAATTGGAATATTGTTTATCGGCGAGCGAACAAAATAATATTATTTCGATCACCGTATATCACCAACAAATTAGTCCTCCATCAGAGAATCACGAATAGGATGAGCGCGAAGAAATATGTAGAGTACGCGTGGAATACGATTCAATGCGATTTAATAAACGGGGTGGTGTATTCAAATAGGAAAATACTTTCGAAGATTTTGTGATTTATAGTATCCATTGTATAGTATCGAGCAATCACATAAAATTTCTCATGTTTATATTGATACAGGCTACCTCAAAGATATGTAAATCAGTAATAGGATTTTATCCCCTTTTTATACATATATACATACACTCTGGAGATACAATCAACTATATAGTACACACATCCTTTCCGGATAAAAAATAAATTTAATAAATATTTTTTTTTTAAATATGCAACGTACAAATTTGTGTGTGTGTGTGTGTGTGTGTGTGTGTGTGTGTGTGTGTGTGTGTGTGTGTATGTGTACATTAAAATTTACATATGATATTTAAGAACAAGATATTTATTAAATTTATATATATATATATATATATATATATATATATATATATATACTCCTGGACAAAATTAACGCATAATTTTTTTTTCACTTTTTTTTTAAAATTTTTCGTTAAAATTTAAATATCAGCTTTTAAAGAAAAAGTGAAAAAAAATTATGCGTTAATATTATATATATATATATATATATATATATATATATATATATATATATATAATATATTTATATATGTATAATATATATACATGTATAAAACAAGCATTTTTTTTACTTTTTACATTCTGTCGAATATTTTTACTATTCAATAAGACAAAGCTGTGCAGACGCAGCTGATTTGTTTATAATTGTTAATTAACAATTTATTATAAAATAAGTAAAAAATAATGTTTTCTCCGTTTGACTTAAGCTCTTTAACATAAATAAAAAGTTTCTCTATATAGTATTTAGTTAAACAATTGAATATTTATTATCAATTATAATAAAATAGTATCGAATAAGTTGTTTCAATAAATAGAGTGATTTTAAGATATACATTAGCGTAGAATCTCATTTCTTCATAACTATTATCCGATTTATTTTAAAATAAAAGTGTCCAAATCATAAAGTTTTTCATTAATAAAAATAAAAATTACACTAAAGAAGAAAATAAATTTGCAATTAAGCTACTTTTTCGCTTTGAACACAAATTAAAGCTTACTTGAAAAATTTAATTTTGAGACAATTCTACGTCTATTTCTCAAACCACTAAAAAATCCGCTTCCAGTCTTTTTGTAGACTATTATAATACTGATATATATACATTTGAGGCAGCCTGTTGTGTGTGTGTATATATACTACACTTTTTTTTAAACTACATTTTGATTTCAAAATGATAGTGAAGGCATTCTTTGTTATTGAGATTATATGATTTATGTAAAATAATATTCTAGTTGGAAGTGCCTTTTTCATTAAAATTAATTTTAATCTTGTATTTTTTGTGCAATGTAATATATCTTATTTTCTGATGTATGACAATATCACGAGTGCTTCTGCAATTTAATTAAATTAAACGAATATACTTAAATTAAAAAAGGAGAAAATGAGAAATGATTAAAGAGTGAGAGTGAAAGAGAGAGAGAGAGAGAGAGAGAGAGAATGAGAGAAGAGAGGGTCGGTGAAGGGGGCAGAATAATCGATCCGAAACTCTATTAATAAGCGAAGCTCGATTATCCCAATGAATTACCTTGTAATTAATGTTTAATTATTTAATTCTAGACAAATGTTAATGAATTTTATATCTCGATATAAAATAGATGTGCATACTGTGTATGCGATAAGTTTTGTACATTGCCTTATTAAAGAGATTGACCTTTATTAACAATTACATTGGCAGTAAAAATTTATTATCCTTATAATTATAATTTCATATATCAATGATATATTAATATACCAAACATGTTGTATGTTGATGTTGATTATCCATTAAGATATTGATTTAAGTTTTTTGTGACGTGATAGTAGAATTATAATTAGAGGGTTTATGAGGTATGAATAAAAATATGAAGCAAATATACAGTAATAAATATTTTATTCAAATCGTTAGATATAATCACATTTTAGTCAATTATTTTTATAATATTTAAAAAATATATATACAAAAGATATTTACAAATAAACAAACGATCGCTTTGTCGTTACTGCATTTGATATAAAAATAAATTATTTTTCTTCGCAATCTCGGTTTTGTATTTTTGATACGTAATCGCAATTGTAAAATGAGTCGCAATACTCAAAAAATAGACAAATATAGGAAAAAGAATGCAAAATGTGCTTTATAGTTTTGTAATACATTTACATTAATATCTTCAAATTTTAAAAATTCGCTTGCTTGAACCATAAAGAGAAAAAAAGACTTTCTTTTCATTATATAATTTCTTATTGCGACGTATCGTTATTTATAATCGTTAGAGAGATGTGCATATTTTAGAGAAGATAAATATTAAATTATATCACTTTGCGATTGTATCATTCTGCTTTTGATCTAAGAAAACCAAATTAATGATGGACAAATTAACGATTTATCACTTTTCTCACATAACAAAATAATCCAAGAATTTAGTGAAAGATATTGATTAATAATTATTATTTGCACGTGTAAAATAACACGGTGCAAAAAAAAAACACCGTATACATCTTTCGGAGCTGTACAATGTAATTCTCTTGTATATAATAAAAAAATTGTTAATAATATATATTGATTTCCTTCATCTTTTGATTAGCAGTATGACACGGCGATAAGTGTGGCCGGCGGGAAATAATCATCATTATCGCGATATATCGAGAGTACAACCTATATAATTGATTTGAGGTATATTTTCTTACGTTATTTTATTATCACGCGTTATCTCTCGCGCTTCTCATTCTTTGGTCTCTCGCACTTTCTTTGGTTTCTCTCCGGTCTTGCTCGCTCAAACATTACAGAGTGTAACTCGTAAGCCGTTTCCTATATGTCAAACAATGCCATCATTTTCACCTTTGTATCGACTATATTTATTTACACTGTGAATATCGATATATTGTATGTAATGTTAAAAATTTATATATGTATATATCTTTACACAGACACACATATATATATATAAATATTATTCGATATTATATGTCATTATATATATAACTATATAGAATAATTTCTCTATTTTATTGTGTTTTATCTCATTTACTGTGACAATGGATATTTTTTTAAAAATAGAATAAAAAAATATATTTGATATATTAAATGATTAGAGATATGAGATTAGAGATGAAGAGATTCATCTTAAAACGATGCGAAACGATGAGACAAGAGATTCATCATAAAAGGATGCTTTCATTGCTACTCACGTTCTTCTTGTGTTAATTCTATTAATTTATAACATATATGTTACAGAAATTCCTTTATATGTAATTACTACTATGGGAATCATTTTAATTATTTAGAAACAAATACGTACAACAGTATAACAGTAGAGAACGACTGTTCGATTACACCCTGTATGCTTTTTAGACGATATTTGTCGGGAGATATAGCTTGACCTTTAAAATTAATCTGAATCATCATTCGTCATTTGTCATAAACTAGTGCTCTCTTCCTCCTCAGAATCCGCTTTTTCCAACATTTCCTTCTCATCGATACCCACGAAGTACGTCGTGACCTTTCCTTTTGGTTTGACGTATGTTTCACCACGTAAATGACACTTGACACCCTGTTGTTCCAAGACGGCAGCCGTATCCACTGTCACCTGACGAATCGAAATGTAAATCAACATACACGATCGATTTCACAAATTTATCGTCTCGTAAATGGTAATAAAAATTTTACTTGTATTTTTCCAGGTACTCCAGTGGTGTCCATTCTGGATGCCATATTTACGGCATCGCCCCAAATATCGTACAAGGGTTTTTGAGCTCCCACGACACCGGCCGTTACTTCTCCGTGAGAAATTCCGATCCTTAATCTGAAAAATCACGTAAAGGAAATTTTATATATATTATTAGTAATTCTTTAGGAAATATATAGTTGTCATTTAAGCTCTATACAATATTATTCTCATGTGTCTTAATTAATTTCTCACAATTTTCTACAATTTTGCTCGCCATTTTTTACGTATGCCTGTTATTTACAATTACTCACTTGTATGGTTTTGATGTGACGAAAGACCTCGCGATCATTTTATCGAGCACGGACATCATTTCTACGGCGAATTGCGCCATCACCTTGACCACATTATCGTTAAAATCATCTTCGCTCTCGGTGCTATGCATCGAATTGCGTCGACTAGCTTCTAATCCACAAGCTGCCATATATGTTGTTCCTGTTATAAAAAAAATGATAATATAGAGAAAATTTTGTAATATTTCTTTTTTTTACATTATTTGTTAGCAGATTTGTAAAATTTGCTAAAGTAATTTTTCCATGAAATGAAAGATTTATGAAATCATTATATTCATATATTCATATATATATATATATATATGTATATATATATATATATATATATATATACATTATATGTTTATATGATTATATTATATTTGCGTATTAAATAAGCTCTTTTTTTAAATGAGTTTTTATTTAGAATTTTAAATAATAATTAAATAAGATTTAGAACTTATAAATTTAAAGCTATATAAATAACTAATAATAAGTATGCATTGTAATAATGAAAATGTCAAAGTTGTCTTTTAGATCCTGTCCTTAAATGTTAATCTATTCGTCATTTTTTAGGAAATGAATTATTCATAAAACACTCACCGGCAACCTTTATTTTTTCGATGCGACACACGAAATAGGGTTGAAAGAGTAATTTATCGAATTCACAGATAATCTCATTCAGATCGATAAGAATGTCGCTCTCGTCGATTGACAGCCCTATCAGAGAGGCGAACATTACGGCCACGTTGTTGTGAGACTCGTGATAAGGTTCGTTCTCCTCGCTTCGATTCATATTCAAATAAAACTCCGCTAAAATCAAGCGAGTGACGGGATAATTAATCTCGAGTAGTAATTATTTCGAATATCAGATATTATTGTTATACGTTATTTTCATCACACGTTAGTCGATATATTCGAGAGAAATATATAAATAACTGTATATAATTGTTGAATAATTGAATAATAATTGTTGAAAAAAGCGTACCAACATGTTCCGGTAAAATGTTACGGAGTAGAAGCTTATTGGCATTCCTCGTATGAAACGCTTCATCCTGTTCTTTTGTTAATTGACGTTTCCATTGATAGTCCAGCCTGCTCAGGTACTCTGCCTAAACGAAGATGTTCGTAAAAGTTAACTCATTAACAAATAACGGCGGGAAGATTCCACAAAAATGTGATTTTGGGAAATTCACCTGACGATCGATAAGATGTAAAGAAAATGTGAGAAACACCACGGTCAATATATGAGCTAGTTTCGGGTCCAAGCAAGGATTCCACGTGTCGCTCGACTGAAGAATGTGTGTAAAATACATTTTATTTCGTACGTTTCTTAAAGAAAAACAAGATTATTTTTATTTAAAAAAAAATACGCATAACATACCTGAAATATATTAAATCGGTGCACCCAAACATTCCATGTATAAAAGACTACCACGCAGATACCTATCATGAATTTCAAAGCATAGTGGACTCTCAGAAAAAGGAAACTCGTGAGGATTGCCAACGAGCAAGTTTCTGTCATTTGCTATAAAAAAGGAATTGATAGTAACATCAAAATCGCTGAGACAAAAAAATTTCATGTGAATGAAATTCTGCACCGTGTACCTACTAAATAATCTTACCCAAGGTATAGCCATGCACTCTAAATTGGAGGCGCCAATTTCCACGCTGAATGTTATATTATTGTTTACATTGTTACATTCGAACTGAAAAAAATTTTGATATTTTTCATCGCGTTAGAAAAAAGTTTTCTTTTTTCTAATTTATAATTAAAAAGCAATTACTTTAACGATCTTATATCGCAGAGAAAGAAAAGCTAAATTCGCAAAGCATGCAAAATAATTGGCAAAAAAAAATAAATAATTGAAGAAAAGTTCTTACAATCATGTCAAACATGGCGCATGCCGCCAACATTATCGTGATTATCAGGTACAAGATTGTTCTCAAAAGGGCGCTCCATACGACCTGTATCAAATTAAAATAAATAGAAAAAATGATAAAATATACATATAGTAAAGATAAACGCAAGAGGTAATATAAATAATATATTCACCTTTACGCTTGTTTGGTAAAAGAAATATAGCAATTTGTTCCGTGGATGCGGAACGTTTCCTTCGTGTTCGTCGTGCGGATCCTTCCAACGATTCCATACAAAGTGCATCCACGTGAGAGGTATTAAAATGATCAGGAACATCATTACTGATGAGTAACTGGCAATTATTCTCAGATTCCACCTGAAAGTTTAGTGAGACTTTTGTAATTATTACATTTTCTTTTACATTGATGACATTTACAATTATCATACTGATATTTGTGATATATGTACTGGGAGCGCATAAGCGTGGGTACGAGATAGATGAATCCCATGAAGAGTAGCACAAAGGCAGAACAGCCTATGTAAAACTTGAAGAGAGGATCCGGTTCACGCAGAAATGGAATCTCCCAACTCCATTCCCGGAATGTCAGGATAAGTGGATTTATATGCTTCCAGTTGCTCCATTGTCTAGACAAATGAAAAAGATTGAATTATTATAATAAATATTACTTTAATTTATACGCAAATTGCATTAATATTTTTATTCTTTAAAGATAATTTTGCTTGAAATTTAAATATACAGGGTGACCCATTTTAACTTAGGCAGCCAAATAACTCGAAAAATAAGCAAGATAGAGAAAAATGTTTTAGACAAAAGTTGTATGGTTTCGAAGGGGCCATAAGATGGTATCATTGGTTTGACCTTGAAGAGTCATTTGAAGGTCACGTGAAGGTCACTTCAATTTTTTTAAATGGAACATCCTATATATTTTTGTACATTCTTGTAGCTCATCTCGAGAGCTTTCCGAAACACTATAATTAAGTACATTTTCGTTAAGTACTTTTTGAGTTATGAGGCTTGAAATAATTTCTTAATTTTACATAAACCGTAAAATATCTTGTAAAATATTCATTTTTCGATTACCTTACCTTAATAGTTTTATGTACAAAATAATGAGAGGAATCAATTGGTGTAAAGAAAACACATAGTTGTTTCGAAGAAAAAATATGTAATTTGCAATTAACAATTCCATATTTTTTCTTAAAAACAACTATGTGTTTTCTTTACACCAATTGATTCCTCTCATTATTTTGTACATAAAAGTATTAAGGTAAGATAATCGAAAAATGAATATTTTACAAGATATTTTACGGTTTATGTAAAATTAAGAAATTATTTCAAGCATCATAACTCAAAAAGTACTTAACGGAAAGGTACTTAATTATAGTGTTTTGGAAAGCTCTGGAAATAAGCTACAAGAATGTACAAAAATATATAGGGTATTCCATTTAAAAAAATTGAAGTGACCTTCACGTGACCTTCAAATGACTCTTCAAGGTCAAACCAATGATACCATCTTATGGCCCCCTCGAAACCATACAACTTTTGTCTAAAACATTTTTCTCTATCTTGCTTATTTTTCGAGTTATTTGGCTGCCTAAGTTAAAATGGGTCACCCTGTATATACAGGGTGAGCCATTTTAATTAACGCACGCAATTATTTCGGAAACAAAGCATTTTAGAGAAAAATGTTTCAGACAAAAGTTTTATGGTTTCGAGGGGGCCATAAGATGGTACCATTGGTTTGACCTTGAAGAGTCATTTGAAGGTCACGTGAAGGTCACTTCAATTTTTTTAAATGGAACACCCTACATATTTTTGCACATTTTTGTAGCTTATCTCGAGAGCTTTCCAAAACACTATAATTAAGTACCTTTTCGTTAAGTACTTTTTGAGTTATGAGGCTTGAAATAATTTCTTAATTTTACATAAACCGTAAAATATCTTGTAAAATATTCATTTTTCGATTATCTTACCTTAATACTTTTACGTACAAAATAATGAGAGGAATCAATTGGTGTAAAGAAAACACATAGTTGTTTTTAAGAAAAAATATGTAATTTGCAATTAACAATTCCATATTTTTTCTTAAAAACAACTATGTGTTTTCTTTACACCAATTGATTCCTCTCATTATTTTGTACGTAAAAGTATTAAGGTAAGATAATCGAAAAATGAATATTTTACAAGATATTTTACGATTTATGTAAAATTAAGAAATTATTTCAAGCCTCATAACTCAAAAAGTACTTAACGAAAAGGTACTTAATTATAGTGTTTTGGAAAGCTCTCGAGATAAGCTACAAGAATGTGTAAAAATATATAGGGTGTTCCATTTAAAAAAATTGAAGTGACCTTCACGTAACCTTCAAATAACTCTTCAAGGTCAAACCAATGATACCATCTTATGGCCCCCTCGAAACCATAAAACTTTTGTCTGGAACATTTTTCTCTAAAATGCTTTGTTTCCGAAATAATTGCGTGCGTTAATTAAAATGGCTCACCCTGTATATGTTGAATTTATTTTTTCCAAGAAAAAAAATTCAAAAATCAAATCTTCAAATATGAGAAAAAATCTAATAGATGTTTCTCTCTATTAAAATATAAAATTGTAAAAAACTTACTCCCATTTACTGAGAGGCATTTGATTAATAGCATTCTCCATTTCGGCGTCTGCCGCTTTCAACATTAGATGATAATCTCGCAAGCAGGAATCCATGAAGTGCGTTCTTCGTCTATAAGTGCCCGCAAAAACGTCCGCCTGATTATTTGTTAATTTCGCCCTGGAAGCGTTGCTGATAATGTTGTTGCAGCGCCCATTGTAGAACCTGATGTAATGTTTAGGCGTAGGATACGACAGAATCGGCGAGTCCGAACTAATGACCTTCAAACTGTTCTCGCTGTTCTGCAACAAAGTTCGTCTGTCAACGATGCGAAACTCAATGGGAATTTGCTCGATTAAAGGACAATGTGAAAAATCAGTGGCGTAGGAGTATTCATTCAAGATTAGATTGCTTGATTTTTTATAACATGTAGGATTTACGAAGCGTATAACGATTGTAAGAAAAAGCAAACTATATAATCATTAGAAGAATTATTATTAAAAATTTTCTCATTATTAAAAATATAAATAAGTTGAATTACGGTTTTTCGAAGACATAAATTTACTTGGATCTTTAAACTAATGAATTTGTGAATATATGGATTTGTAAATTTACAAATTAAAAGATTCATTAGTATACTTGTAGATACTTGCGAATGACTAAAGTAAATAGAGTTGACGTATTTAAATTAAAATGATGATTTAAACTGACTTAAGACGATGTTATAGATACGAATTATCATTTTCCTACGCCACTGGGAGACACGCACCGCGTCGGTACCGGCATTTTCGACGAGGTCGGTGTGATGAGGTAGCTGCGTATTTCGTATTTTCGCAGGACTTCGTCGTCCAATCTTTCGACCGGGACGAAATTGTAATCGCTCACGTTAACGAGATCCAGCGTTTGCTGAGTCACGTGCACCTTGCCGGGTTTTCCAGTTTGCTCCATTTTATTCGCTATCACCACATCGCGCGACCAAACGTCGTACTGCCATTTATTTGTGCCCAGAATTCCGGATATTATGTTGCCCGAGTGCACGCCGATCCTCATGTTCACGTCGACACCGCTCTCGCGATAGACTCGCGCTCTCACCTCGTTGATGATTTTTATCATATCGAGGCCTATCACAAAAAGTAATATTTAATAAAAATAATATTTAAAAATAATATTTAATTACATTTAATAATATTTAAAAATAATATTTAATTACATTTAATAAATATTAATAAATATTTAATTAATATTTAATATATTTAATAAAGGAAATTTCTCTCTTATATGTCCTGATTATTATAATATATTTAATTATTATAATATATTATAATAATTAAATAATAAATTATAAAATAATAATTAAATTATAATAATTAAATAATAATATATTTAATTCTTATAATATATTATAATAATTAACATGTACACATATTTTAGAAGCATCTTCGAAATCCATTCCATTCATGCATAAAGAGGTCTTAGAACTTTATCAGGCGTCTACATCACCCTCCCTTTCACCAGATAATACGAAACGTAAATAATTTGTTATTTACCGAGATCAACGCAGCTTTTGGCATGTTGGGAATTCGGCGTAGGTACGCCGCTCACGCAGTAATAACAGTCGCCCAAAAATTTGATTCTCAACACGTTATGTTTCTCCGATGCCTCATCGAAGCTACCGAACAAATCGTTCAGCGTATCCACGAGTTTTCGTATCGGCAACGTTACGGTAAGTCCAGAGAAATTCACCACGTCCGCGTACAAGATGCTCACATTGTTGTGCGTTTCTACGCATAGATCGCTAAAAGCAGGATGATTAATTTAATCATTTCCCGTGATTAATTAATAATTATATAATTGAAAATCTCATTTTGTCTCATGAAAGTAACATGTACCTGCCATGAGGCCTGCCTTTCGGCGCGGGACTTTTCTTGTGCTCCTCTATGAACTTGAAAATATCTCTAAAATCTTTTTTTATTTTCGCCACTATATGTTGCGGCAATATACTGCGTGTCAATTGTTCCTGTAAATATTGAGCATTATTATTCTGAGCTCTCGATAAATCCCCGATTTTTCTTAAATCTCAATTTAAAATTCCCGTAATTTAAATTTTTCTTATTATTAATATATCTTCGAAATTTTTGTCTCTTTATTTTTCATAGACATGGAAATATCACAGTAAAGCATAGTGTCCATGTTCAAAAAATTAAACTACAAAAGACAAAAGAAATTTACAATGTGCTTACAACAGCCTATTTAAACCAGCTTACATGCCTAGCATCGGGAATTTTTAGTGTCTGAAATTTTCGTGTCTTTATTTTTCATGGACGTAGAAATATCACAGCAAAGCATAGTGTGTCCATGTTCAGAGAATTAAAGTGCAAAAGACACGAGGAATTCACAATGTGCTTACAGCAGTCTGCTTAAATGAGCTTACGTGCCTAGCATCGTGAATTCATGTCTTACACATTCCCCATACGAAATACTGTTTAAATTTGACGCGCGTATTTTATTACTATTATACTATTTCCATTAAAGTTAGGAATCTTTTTAAAAGATTAAAAAAAAATCTTTCTTTCTATATAAAAAATGTATTAAAACTAAAATTATTTTTAATCAAAAAAATTCTTGCAAAATATTTTTCACTTGGCAAATATGATAAATCTACTCCACCGATCCAATTTATTAATCTAGACCTACTTCTTGGTCCTTTTCATAGTTAAGTCTGAGCGTAGATTCGACACACTTTCGGCGATCTAGGAAAGAGCGTCTGATAACGACCTCGTTCATGAACCTGAAGTAAAGTCCCAGGCCATTTATGCACACAAAGTATATCGCATCACCGATAATCTAGGTGAGAAAAAGAAAAAAAAGGATTATGTTCTTTTCTATACCTATTTCGCGTCAATCTCGCGGATTATATCAGGCAGTTACGCCGCTATCGGTAGGGAGCTTACCTTGTGATCGGACGTGTGATCGGACGTGTTGCTGTAGGTGACTAACCACAAGGTCACCAAGTAACATATGGTGGCAGTAAGGCCGAGCACGAAAGCATGTGAATTCTTCGTGATCGGCAGAAACACATAACAAGCGAGAAGCGCGTGTGTCGCGTATGCCGGTCTAAAAAGTGAAATATGTATAGATGTTATATACGCGTTGTATGTAGCATTACATATGCGGTAGCGAGTTCGCAGATCTGTGCTTATTAATGAAAATTAAAAGAGCTAAAATGTAATCGCGCTACCGCGTGGAGAGATTTTTAAATGCAACCGTGAAACTGTAGACCATGTACGCATCAAGGATATTTGAAATCTTTATACTTCGCATTCTTCTGTTGTTGAAAAACCTGTTAGATATCTTACATTGCAAAATAATGTTTTACTAACAAATTATTACATGTCGTAACGTTTTACAGCAAATTATGTACATTGCGCTTTTTCAGAAAAATTTTCTTACGTTTTTCTTATATATCTTTAGATTCTTAAAATAGAAAAAAATAATGAGTGAGGCAATTTGTTTGCACTGAGACAATTTATAATTTGCATATTTAAAATTATTTTAAACAAGTTATTTGCGTTGTTTCTTAATTTTTTAAATTTTTCAGCTTGTCATAATTGCAAATACAAAAATACGTTGCGTAATTGTCAGTCACATGACGCGCAAAACTTTATTCTAAAAATATCTCATTTATGTCGGTAATGGTTATTATTTCGCGTCATGCACTCGATAGAGATGATATCAACTCTTGTAGTATCAGCCGTTTTTTCTTCTAATATATATATAACGAAAATAAAAAAAGAATATATTTATTTTTATCAGTGATAAATATTTATACGCTTAGACGGACAATTATCGCGGAATAATTTCGATAAACTGTTTGTTAAAGAGGTAACTATCATTAGGAAGTCTCCGTCGAAGGCTGATGCTACAGTAACGATAATAATCAGATGCGAGACCTTGCACAATTATTTGCTCGCTTCGCAAGTTGAGTTATCAGTACCTTATCGGAATACCTTCGGGATGGGTGAAGGTATAATACAGAGGAATTGCTAGGTCAGCGGCGACCAAGAGCACAACGATCAGCCAGGAAAGCATGATTGGCAAATAAGTGTTTTTGGCGATGATTTTCGATCTGAATGACAAGGCGATCATGGGACAAAGCAGAGCGCCTACGATACAGTAAACTACGATGTCCGCCCAATATTCCTTTACATTGACCTAAACACAAAGAGAAGAAGTACAAACATCTGTCTCTCAATCATGTTATTGTTATATGTAGATTCCCAAGATTCACACTTAAATACTTGTAATCTTCTTAAAATCTTATATACTTATATACTTGTAAGCTTTTTAAAACCCAAATCGCAGAATAAATAATAATAAATATAAATAATAATAATAATTATTAATAATAATAATAAGAATAAATATAAATATAAATAATATTAATAATAATAATAAGAATAAATATAAATAATATTAATATTTTTTTTCTTAGTCTCTTATTTATTGATTGTTCATTCGTCTGATTTTTTCGATTATTTGTGTTACTTAGAGACTAATATATATTTATAATATTGCCAGATATATATAGAATACTATATCTTAAGTAAATAAACTTACTATGAGAATCAAGCAATATATGAATCCAAGCACCAGTTGCAGCAAAATGAATATTGAGAGATAACCATATTGTAATCGCCTATGGTAGATCGTATATAGCTTTTCTAGGCTCTTGTACTTGAATTGTTTCTGAAAGTGAAAGTTTGCATGAGATCGTAATCGATTCGCCATCGAATCGGCAAATTATTATAGATAACCGATGTTCCAGATATTCGCGCATGAGACACGAAAAAGTGCTTATTGCGGTAAACTATACAATCGTTAATCTTGTAGACATTTCAGTGATTTAATGAAAAATTGAAGAGATGTATGCTATTAGCGAAATTTTATTTTTAAAAGAAACTTTTGAAGCACTTGTTAATTTTAATAAAATGTAATCCATTCGTAATAATTCATATGTACTTCTTTAATTTCTAATTATGTTTAATTTTTAACTTTTAGATTAAAAAAGAACTCCTTCTTCAAAACGATATATTTTCTCATTCGTATTATATAATAATTCAACACAAATCTTTACAGTAATTCATCATATAATTTATTTTCCAATTAAATGCAAGAATAATAAATGAAAAAAAACATGCACATATTCATTAACAATCGATTTGATAAACAGTATCTTTGCTCTTCATTTCAAAAGTTGAGTTATAAATTTATCAGAGTATATGCACTCTGTTATCGTTCCATAACGTTGAGACATCAGTCAATATAGATTATGAGAATGGATAACATTGTCATTGTGCGAAACACAACGTTGCAACTCGTCTCGAGCGAGCATGGATTTCGGTTCGAAGGAAACGAGCAGATATCCGTCCAAGAATCGTTTTTTGCATTTCGTCCATGACGGAGACTTTTATTATACGTTTTGTTCCGTGATCCATGAATCAATGATTACGTCAGGATTCCACTTTAGCGAATGACTCCATGTATCAGAGAGAACAAGAGATGTCCTTTTATATCGGAGCAAGAATCTCCTTTTATATCAGAACAGCGTTATTTTAATTGGTGCAAGACTTTTAAATATAACACTTGTAAATATATAAGAATACATCGAGTTTACATTATCTTTTATATTACACTTTTTGTGCCCGATGGATTTTCGTATCAAAACATTTACACGTACACAGAATGAAACAAATCATACAATATATAAATTATACGAATAGAGAATGTTGTACAGTCTCTTACGATATACGAGAATCTCTCGTTCTTTATTCTCTTCAATATCCAGAAAGCATCCTCTGCTCAAACGCGTTGGATTAATTTTCTTTTCAGAATGTGTCATACAACGATGAAAATGGCTTTAACAGTCGATTAATCAGCTGATAAATTGAATTAATGACTTGTATTCGTTCACTCTCATCACTTTTATCTCACGTAAGTTTTCATGAGATGACACGCACCACAAATTGACATTCGCAACGTGTCGCGAAGATTAAACTTTCGACTTGCAACCCTTTACATGCACAGAAGACAAAATTGCTTCGTCTTTCTTGGCATTTCCGCCTGTACGACGGTCGTTGGCGTTCTGATAATCGCATGTGTGCGTGGCGCGTGGCATAAATTACACAACTAGGCTCGTAAAAATTGATAAACCACATCCGTCATGAGCCGCAGTCCCACTTACTTTAGTATGCACTATGGAATGCACCACAAGCTCCCGTTGGATCTGCGCGTCTCGAGCTATTAAAGTGCCGGGATTACGGCCGGGATCACTTCTATGCTGCATCTAATGCCATAGCAAGATGCATTCGCATAATTCTTCGCCATGTAATGCATTCATATCTCTTCAATAAATTCGATTCATTGATATTTGGAGGAAACGTAATTTTAATAATTTGCGCAGAAAATCGACTGTTATATAATTTACATACAATAATTAATCTCAATAATTATCTCAATAAAAATTTCTTTTATTTGACGATTTATTTTATAATAAACTTAGAAGCAAAAGTGAAAATACTCTTCCTGAAATATTGACTATTACATTTTCGCAGCAATAATTCAGAATTAATTAATATTTCTGAATTAAGAATCTTTTATCTTAAAAGTTGAATGTTAGACACTGCTGAGTATTGAATATTGAGTCGCCGAGCCCCAGTATTGAATGTGGACTATTGAATGCTGACAAGATATACGCAATGTCTAAAAAATATCCTTGCCTTATTTATTGAAAAATATTCATAGGAACAACTGAAGAATGTTGCATCGAATAACGATTAAAAAACAATTAATTATGTTCTAAACAAAACGTCATGTGTCACAAATTAAAAATTTATATGTACACACAAATAAAATATTTTCTTTGGAAAAATTTTATGCATCTTTGTCTCGTTAGAATTTATCAACCTATTTTTTAATCATATAAATTTAAAATTTATTCAAAATGCTTAGCTATCTTTTTCTCTGATAAATCTGAAAACAAAAATCTTGAAAAGTTTCTTATTTAAAGTTTCTTCCAATATATATCTTGTAATAAAATAAAATGAATATTATTGTTATTTCAACAAAGTATTGAGCTCAGAACTTCAGCAAGATATCTGCATCGTGATAAAATTTCCTTACATAATTATTTCGAGATATTTTGTGCATTATTGATCACCAAGCGCACATTAAATTTATCGTTATTCTGGCAATTATTCAGATAATCCGTACGCACAACGTTTACTATCGGAGCCTAGGTTCACGAAAGAGGTAGAATGCCTCTGCTTTCGCTTGCGGATACTCACGTGTCACTGGCCGAAATTTACACTACAATTCGAAGCAAAGTGTGACTTTTCGCGATACGACCACACCCGCCGAAAAATTACGTCCGTCTAAAGTGCAATTAGGCAAGGTGCGCTTAAAAGCACCTCCACTTGCAGCCGGCAGCAGCAGCAGCAACAGCCCAGGGGAAACGTGCTTCCGTACTTTCGTCTCGCGCGTGCGTTTTGCCCGCTCGTTGCCGTTCGCAGCTCGGCGAATCTCGCCTTCTCTCTCTCTCTCTCTCTTGTTTCGCTGAATATTGATCTTCAATCTCAAATTCGCACAGCAGGTCTCCTTTCGTTCTTTCTGTCTCTCTCTCTCTCGTTCCTTTTAATTCGTTTCTCGCTCTATATATCTCAATTTTGTCCGTCATCCCTCTTGTTCTTCGTCTCTTCGAAATATTGAGGACAATAGTATTGATTCATTGGTTACTATCATATTGAACAATAATAATATTAGATAAAATGTGAAGATGCTTTCTATAAATGCATCTAAGTATTGAGAGAATTAATTGTGTTAGATATTTTTTAATCACTCCCCTCGTAAGCTTTCGAGCTATCGAGCTTTGATTACGACTATAAAGGATCGAACTGTTGTGAGATAAATTAGAAAAATGATAAAATTTTCTTTCCAGTTTAGAATAGTGCAATTTCATACAAAATTTTATACGATTTGGAATAATCTACTATAATTTAAACGGTATAATTTTTTAAATAATCCTAAGATGGTTTATAACAAATTAAAAATAAAAAGTGTTCCAATAAAGATAGATAGATATTTATCAAAAAATCGATATTAGATCGATATTAGAATGAAAAGAGAAATGTGTGAAAATTTCAGCTCGACTCACCAGTGACAAGTTTATAACAAATAACCTGCACGCCACAATTGAATGGATTAAAATGAAGAACGCACATCGGCAATCGAACCATTTTTTTCTAAAATAAACTTTATCGGATGCTGCTACTGATACGCGTGCTGATAACACGGTAAATAACTTGAAATCGCACATGAAGAGATTAGGCTGCAACTATTTTTTATAAAAGTGAAAAAAAAGGTAAATAGAAGAACCTCTTTCGGTTTTGCATTAATTTCTTCGAGTTTACGTTCGTGCAAGTGTTATATGTAATATCTTTCGGTCATACAGATAAATCGATCGCAGAACCGTTGATAAGATGCACTTTCGAAGAATTCTTTTCTCTATCTCTCTCTCTCTTTCCCTTTCTCTCATTCTCTTTCTTACTCTGCTTAGCGAATCATTCTCTCCTGATAGTAACTTCGCGTTAAAAATTTTCCTGTAATCTTATTTTCTTCGCATACCTTGTCGAGTGGATTTAATTTTCTTGATCTGTTTTGTAATATTATACTTGTTGATGTTAAAAATTGAATTCAATATTAAATGCTGCCAAAATATTTTGTATACTTTTAGTTAATATAAAAGACAGAATTTTTTGATAGCTCGAGTTTTTAATTCAAAATTGAAATATACGCTGCTGATAAAAAAATTGAGATATATGCTGCAAATTTTTGCAATTGGTATTTATATATCTCAAAAAGTTTTATAATATGCTTTTTAAGTTTTATAATAAGCTCTAATAGTCTTGGAAAAAATTCATCAGCTAAGTATGTTCCAGATAGATTTGTAGAAAATTTAAATACTCTCTCTCTCTCTCTCTCTCTCTCAAATATTCAATTGATTTAAAAAGTTTTAAGATGTACAAACATTTTTTGAAGAAATCATTTAAGATATTACGATGCTCTCGTCATAAAAAGTAATATAATCCGAATTCTTAATTATAACAAATAAAAGTTATATTTAGCCAATAAGTTGTAATGGAGAGGTAAATAACAAATTAATATGGTAAATAACAAATTGATGGCGTGTAAGGAATAAGAAAAATAAAATAAATAAAGGCACATTGAAATTTATCCTCATACACACATACACATATATATTGTGTTCACTTTCTAAACGTTCACCAGTTAAAACAGATAATTAATCAATTACTTACCCTCAGACCAGACCACGTCCATTCGTCGAAGCTGTTGGGGGAGATGATACGACCATCGTCGGTTTGTAGAGAGCTCAATGACACTCGGGTCACCAGTTCCATGTCCATCTTCGCTCCGCTGCGGTCTCACGTGCCGATTTCAAATCATCTCTCGATTACAATTATAGTATAATGACAACGGCGATGACGGCGGCAGCGAATTCGCGGCTGTTGTACTCATCGCGGCGGCAGATCCGCGAGAAGACTGATCGCATGAATGGCAATCGAAAAGTGAATCACCCCGTGCACTACCTGTGCCGGTTTTCCGTGATGGTCGCGCCAAGTCAAACTGACGCTTTATCGTGATAAAGGAAATGGGCCACTCGAAACACTCCCCCTGACTGATTACCTCGTCTCTTTTTCTCTTTCTCTCTCTGTCTGTCTCCCTTTCGTTTCAATCAACTATAATGCACACTCGTGATTTTTTTATGCCTGCAAAGTCTGCCTGGTGCACAGCATGGCATCGATTGCGGGTGATAAAGCGACGAGGCAGATAGAGAAGATCGAGACGGTTCTCGACAGTTTCTTCGTTGTCCGGAAAATTGAGATTCTCGTGGCAGGTAAATGGAATATAATTCTAAATACTTTTTCGAAGAATTCACGGATATCTGAAAGAACAATACCAACAAATGTCTCGATAACAACGTAATTGAAAACATCCATTCGCCGGCATTCCAGAGGGGTTTGCGTTTCTCATTAGAGTCATTGCAAAATTCCCTCTGCGTCGAGAAATATCGATCGTAATTATGTTCCAATGCGCACATTCTAATTATTCTTTCTTTTAATGAATGAGTAGATAAGAATCTGCAAAACTCGATAGTAGCTTTCGCTTTTTTATGTAAGTAGTATTAAACAAAATATAACTCAATATCAAGCAGCAATATTCTCGAATATTTTTCTTTATTTGAATATAATTTTTTCAAAATCAATCTGAGAAGTAATCAAATTTATTGCAGTTAAAGCTTAGTTCACCTCCTCCCTTTTTTCCCTCTTGAAAATAGAATTGTTAAATATTATAGTTCATATACTTGGTGTACTCCAAAGACATAGTTATCAATTGCAGGAAAAAACCTAAGCGAAAATATTGCTTTGGAAAAAAGTACACGTTTAAAATTTTTATTATGCAGAAAATTGTTAAAAATAATTATACTTACACATTAACTGTGATACATTAAACTACATAAAATACATTTATTAAAATAAATTTATCTTTATTCTATCATATGAATATATGCAAACAATTATAGCTTTAATGAATAAAAATGTAATTATGCTTTCAAATATTCTGTACAATAAGACATACAAGCATTTAAAATATGCTTTTCAAACAATATTTGTTTATACATTCTTTTTACAGGTATTTGAATTAATTTATCGAGCAAATCGCGGAAGCGTTTGATAGGAATTCTCTCGTATCTATTTTTGTGATTCTCATATGTGGCTTTTTTCGCCTTTATAAAAGCTTCGAGAGATAGCCGAAATTGATCGACAAATTAGGTAGATATTTTTGCCAGCCGATAACACACGTACGGCTTTTGTAGAATTACGAAGCACTTTATTCTACCGAGGCTATTAAGGATTAAAATAAATTGCGTGCAATGGTTTCTTCCTAGAATATTTCGTAAAATACTCTCTTTCGCTCATTATCATATTAATAACATTTTTATAAAATTATCCCTTTCATTTTATATTTCAACACAACGTTTTAAGCCAAAATTTTTCTAATTATAGAGATTATTTAATTACAAAAATTATTTTAATAGATTAATTATTAATAATAGAAAAATTAATAACGGAAAAATTATTTTAATAAATTTACAAAGATTTCAAACTGTGAATTAGTCGTTGATATCGTATGTGTCGAGAAATGTCATATCTAATATTGGTATCAGATTATTTTTTAAATGCATCTTTGTCACTTAATCGTATATTAGATACTAAGCAAATTACATAATTTTATTACGTAATTTCATTACGATAATACAAGGCACGCTTCTGATATAGCTGACAGTTAGTACACCGTAGAAAAAGTGAAATCTACAAACGAGTCGAGGAAATATTTTCATTCCCAGTTATGCCACACTGCGGTGGAACATTTTTCACCTGGTCACCACGAACCTTTTCATTGTCCGTGCGACGGGACTTTCTCTGCCGTATTCACGCTCGGTGCATCTTTTACTACTTGCAGTGTAACATGTCTTCAAAATAATCGCATGATAGCCCATATCGAAAGCGATTTACGGTCGATTATTAAGCGTGATTGCCAAGATTGGCCGATAAACAATAATAATAGAGTCTTAAACATTGATACTAGAGTACTTTTTTAAGTCTGATAGCTTTTATTGAAAAGATATAGAGACGCAGTGATGATGTTTGTAATCGTATAATAATGCATGTGTGATTTTGGCAAGTCAGAGAAATCGGCAACGGCAACACAATGGGCCTTGGTTAGTTTTTGGAATGCGATGATCAATTTAATGTTAATAGCTCCGTGTGTAATAATGCTCGGTTTATAATTTAAATGATTGATCGAGCGAATGATGATGATCGAGCGGACGATTAATGTCTGTTCGAAAAAGGACGTGTTTAATGGGTCGTTTTGTCGACGACGAAACGGTAGGAATAACCATTAAAATTATCAATCGGTTATCGCGGCTATATCGGTTATATGATTCAATCGAAATGAATTCCGAGCTACACGCCAGGCGTCTATAAGCGCCTTATTTATTGAAGCGCCTTATTTTGATTGAAAGCTTTACTCAATTAATCACCAAATACACATTCATTAGTGTCGTACGTACATGATAGATGCTTAATAAAGTGCTTGATAGATGATGCTTGATACATGAGTATTAATAACTTTGTCAGGCAACAAATTACAATTACCTTTTGTAATGCAAATAAACATCTTCTAACTTTTAACTCATTTTTACAATAACAATTTGTAATTGATAATAAAAAATTAGAAGGCACATTATTCGCATTTTAGAAAATACTTATAGCTTGTCGTTAATCAATAGAGATAATGTATATCTATCAAGTAATATACATAACACACACACACACACATATATACATACATATATGTAATACTATTTTTTATATATATAATATATGTAAAAAATTGAAAAATTACGATAAATGATGACTTTTTCCGACAACATTTTTGACTTTCAATTCAGATAGCTCATTATTAAAATTAAAATCACAGATTTTCCTCCATATCTCGATTAGAACAAGTTAGAAACAACAATATTCTGAATAATTAATTTTTTAATTTACTCAATTATCAATAAATCGGCTTTCGTCAATAATCATGCTGACAAGCTTCGCTTTCCTCAACACCTACCTTAATTAATCGGCTCTTCCTCCAGGATGAAAAGTCAGCCAGCTAACGATTTCCGATTCGCCGATAGACCTCGATGTACACAATGATTCTTCCAACAAAAGTTACACGTTTATTCGGAGGCGCGCACGGAAACTCGTCGGCGTGTTTCCCGCAATAAACTACTTTCGTCCACGAGAGAGAGACCACTTTCCACCGCCGATATCGCCGTAGCAGCTCGACAGGTGCGACGATGAACGGGTCGTACACCTACGGTTCCTTTTCGATTCGAGTCATGATGGAGGCCCCAAGGTCGTCCCGCGCCGGCATCTCGTCTCGGCACGCACGCAACAATATTGCACTCTGTATCGAAGATTCAATGACACTTTTTTACGACTTCCGCCGCGCTGTTTTGTTCGGAAGGTCGGAAGGTCGTTGCGCGGAAATCCGTTCGCAATCGCGATTCTTCTGAGAGAGCTATTCTGCAATGATCGCGCGATCTTGAAAACATAGAGCATCCCATTCGATCGCCTTTATGGTAATTTATAGGTATTATACATAATTGTGATGTAGAATTCATTAAATCATAATTTTTCTCTAATTAAAAATCTCACAAATTGATAAGATAAATAGATGACATTTTTTAATCAATCGTAGATTATTGATTTATCATAATTGTAAGAATTACATTGTGAAATAATTTCGTTGTTTCAATCAAACATCAAGAAATCAGAGATAGTAATAGTATTTATAAAAATTGAAAATAAAAAATATTATAAAAATAAATAAAAAAAAATTTATAAAATTATAAAATTTGAAAATAAAAAATCTCTTTATATTGAACATAAGATTAAATCCTTGAAGAAAGTATTCAAAATATCTGTTAAATAACATAGATATTAAATAACATAGATATTTGAAGGAACGACCTCTTAATTGCTTTAAACAAGTGTTACGAATAAAAGATGACAAATATTTGCGAGACCTTTATTTGAAGAATAAACTGTTAGATGTTAATTTTCATTCATGCGTAAAATGCCATACTTGATCGAACGATAGATTCCGAGGTTTGTGTGAATTTGTCACGTAGAGAATAATGTTAATAACGAAATCGTCAAACGAAACCGTGGTCAGGTGCCACGTGAAATTTTTACACATCTGCTGTCAATTTTCACAGCCGTGTGATTTTTCGTGTAGAAAGAAGTTAGGCTGACCTCGATTATTACGGTGTTAATTGAAGGAGTCTGACAATATCATCGATTTTGCATGCATACGACAATTATAATAATGTATAATCAGTTTGCCTCTTGGCACGATAAGAAAGTTGTAAATATATATTCAATATTGTGCAAGACAAATCTATCATGTGAAATTTTTCAAAGTTATTTAAAATATCATCAAAAATCTTTTTACCTTTAAATTGTTTTCATTGCATGCAAAAATTTTATTTGCATGTTTATATACGTGTATAGCTTGTAAAACGATCGACTGCTAAATCGATTAAAACAATTATGCGTAAAAACATTATTTCAAGTATAACATAATGTGTTACGAACAATTGAAGATTATCATCGTGTTTAATTTAAAAACGAGTCAATTAATAATCCAATTAAATCTTTTAAAAAACAAAATATGTAAAATCGTTTCAAGGTATCTAAAATTATAATAATTTAATTGTATGTATGATGTAATTATTCTAGAAATCTGATGCTGATTCTGTATAACTTCGAGTGTTCCTACACGTATAAAACATTACACAAATACACACTTTTTTAGAACATCCTGTATACGATTCTTGACTTGATGATGAGTTGGATTCGTAATCATATATTTATTTACAGGTGACTCAGTGAAATTTTATTTAATGAAATATTCTGATATTCGGCACTTCTTATCGAATGTGAAAAACGTGGAAAAACTCATTAGTTGCCAACTATTACTTTTAAAAGATCTACGAGAGCGATTTGCGAGCACTATTGTAATCTAACAAACGTACATTAGACACAAAACGATGCGAGAAACACACACACGAATCACAACACGTCAATGTATAATATTCGACCTTTATTAGCAACTTACCATAAGTTGCAACAATTTTCGCGAAGCGTTACAAAAAAATGCGAACCGTATCGTTCGACTCGAACAAACATATTACTCGAGAAGTTGCGACCAGTATTTAATGAGGCCTTTAAGAAGTCGATTGGCCGTAGAGTTATCTGGTGCCTTTTGATAAAACGATAGATATCATACTTGATATCAACTGTACATTGTACGGAAATCCTAGTGCCCATTAGAAATTTTATTTTATCTCTTTCACGCGCTGCATTGAAGCACTTGAATGCATCGATTATACAAGGAGAAAAAAAAGAGAAAGAAATATTTGTCTGTAAAACATTTTTGCAACGCTATTAACAGTGGAAATAAAGAAAAATATATTTATTTAGAAAATGCTATTTCTTTAGAAAATATTGTTTATTTAAAACAAATAGAGATTAATTAATGAAAAAGATAATTTTAATAAATCATATTTAAAAAACGGTTTATTCTTAAATTGTATATTGAATATAAAATCTATTATCTTAAAATACACTTTAAGAACATAAGCGCGAAAAAAGTTCATGCTATTTATAAAAAGCATATAATACAAGGCTTTTATTAGTCACATAGTACACATTTATTTTCAATGTCTACATGTGATACGCTAGATAGTATATTTTTGATTACTAACAAAAAGAAAGAAGATACGACGCATACGACGATAATCCGTTCATTAACAATTAACAATGCCTACATTTTTTGAAGTATGTATCTTCATTCAATTTTCAACTGAAGATAAAGGACTTTGTTCATAATCTCATAAACAAATTTGCACTTTAGTAAATATTAATCGGTTTTTTATTTATACAATTATCGAAAAATGAAAAATAAGTTGAAATTTGATCTACTTATACATATATACTATAATTCTATGATTAAAAAGATTCAAAAAACCTAACATCAGAATTATAAGATTTTTACAAGTAAATCAAAATTCAAATATATTCTCGAATCTTTGAAAAATTTCATATTTCTCTCATATTGCTACATACAAGTTTCTATTTTATCTATTCATAATTTGAAGACTGTTTTTATGTACTTCCTATTATAAAAATAACAACTTATACACTTAATCAAGGTAGCATAAATTATTTAATCAAAAAGTCACGAAACGGCCTAAAATTTTTTATTTTTTTTTGAAGCTATAAAAATTCTTTATTTAAACGAAGTAGAAATAATGAATAAAATAATAATAAATATTTATCTCTATAAAATGGATAGAAACATATATTTAATCAATTGCGATTACTATTTATTCCCGTTTCGTATCTTGTTTATCTGGAAATTGTATTATTATTCCGCAATAGAATTCGAATTGCAAAGAAAAACATAACAATATAAAATGAGATGCAATGAAAAAATAATTGTAAATCGATATTTAAATTAACTTACACGATCTTAAATTGATAATAATTAATCATTCTTAAATTAAGAAAACATGCGTTGAATTTTTGCCACAACTTCTGGAGGTAGTTCGGTGAAAATTGCATTCCAGTCATTTACAAAATCTCGTTGAGCAGATTTGATGAATTCCATGATGAGATTTCGTGTTTCTGTAAAAAAATTATATGAAAATATAATTTAGAACAATAATTTATTAGTCATATCTTTATAAAATTCTTAAACTGAAACCAAGGTATTGAATGTTTGATAAATAAATAAATAATTTCTTTAAAATTAAATGAAAAAGATATTATTTTTATATATTTTATGTGATCTATTCAGAGATCAAATTGAAAGAGATAAAAGCATTTCCTATAGATTTCTTAAAATGTTAATTATTATTGTATAAACTCACCATCATCCATGGCTTTGTCTTCATGTAATATGACAACTGCAACTTTCAACAATGTACGGATATGAGACTGTAGAACAGGGAGTCCAGCTTGATACAATGTAAGAATACTTTTGAATACAGCTTTATGCTCATGAAAGTCTGCTTTCAAAGGTAACTGTTGAACAAAAACTGGAAATACTTGTTCGAGCGGTAAATTTGAATAATTTGTAATAATAAGCCGTGCAATCGCTCCAACCACGTTATCGCGTGCGGCCGCATCTGTCTCTTTTGCAATGGCACATGACAGACTTGTTAGAATCTGGGGATAATGTCTGTAGAGTAATTATTGAGGAAATCAATATCATTAACAAAATTATACTTAGGTAATTAATCCCATAAAAAATATGCTACTTAATAATTATAAAAATGTTTGAATCGTATTTTGTTCCATGTGTATAAAATAAATCTGAGTAGAATAATATTTTGTATATTTGTAATGTTTTTGAAATTTTAATTATAAAAAAAGAAAAATTTAACAAAATTTTATTTTTCTTCTGATACTTATCATCTTTAAATACTAGAACTTTCAATATAAACAAATATTGTTAAATATCAAATAATTTTCAAATAATTTTCATCACTAAAAATATATATGATATATATTCAATTACTATTAAATATTAATTGAAAAGGATACGGATAAACTGTTTCTTTTCCATAAAATACCAGTTCTCCAATACCGAAGAAGCTATTACTACGAACTTCACCACAAGGATCTTGAGCTCCAGTTTGTAAAAGAACTGAAAGTAATTGTTGGGTAAACATAGCCGTCATATGTTTTAGTCCCGGGAAACATTCCGCGATTGTACCAACAGCAAAAGATCTCTGTGCCTCGGAATTGTCCATTTTCTGAAAACATTTGGCTTAGCTGAAACATCGAAATTGCGAATTTTCGAAGAAATGCAAGCAAATAAGTCAGTAATAATACCAGTCTCTTTAAAAGAAAAGGTAACGTAGTTTGAAAATAGAGCGCAAAATCTTCTGGCGAAATCACTCTTCCTAAACTGGACAATGTAGATCCTGCACTTTCTACTAATAATTCATCTTGTTCTGCTTCAGCACCCTCGACTTCCTCTTCGTCTTGACATGCTGTCCTGCCTGCAACAAGTTATGATTGAAGATTATATGCATTAATTTATCAAAACACTGAATACATAAATATAAATCGTAAGTACCTGTTAGCACATCAATCACACAATTTATTATAGCTTCTTTGTGACCTCCACCAAAGATAACATCTGATTTGATTTCTCTTAAAAGTTTCAGATATGCTTCTAAGCCGCAAATGGCGACCGTCCTTTCTTCGTCTAATCTTATTAGTTCCGACAATTTTGGGATAAACATACAAAGAGCCTTCAACAATGCTTTTCTACCTTCATCGGTATTAATTTTCGAGAAATTAATACAAAATTGTAACAAAGCCTCTATACTCGCTTTACGTATGTCTTCTTGAGGGTAATTGATCAACTTGAAAATCTCCTCAAAACATCTTTCGAGGTACGGCATGAACGCTTCTCTATAAAATGTAACAATATCCTCATTAAGTATAATCATCTAATTACTAGCTAAAACTTTCGAAAACTGAAAAATTTACTCTGTATATTCAGCGATTTCCTTCAAGGCCATTACACTTTCTTCTTTTTCTTCCATGTAGGCATTTTCAACACTATAGCCTTCGACATCGTCATCATCTTCTTCATTATCAGTATGTTCAATGTCTTCTTCTTTTTCATTATCAGTCTCGCTAAGATCACTGTAAACTGAAAACGCATTAGCATCGTCTTTGAAGTGCATCTGTAACGACAATATTAATTATAACATGTAATTTTCGTTGTAATGGTCTCGAATATCATGATTTGCGCGATATTCACCAAAATTCCATCTGAACTCCTTATACTCATTATCATATACTCGACAAGTTCGGGTAAAACTACAGCCATGTCCTTCTTTACTACTGTACTAATGGCGGCGAACAGCCCATAAAGAGATTTCCGCACGTCTGGATCGTCTTCAGAATTTCTTAGAAATTTTATTGCGAGATTGAGAAAAGTAGGCGCTAATGGCGCAAAGTGCTTTTCGCCTATCGATCTAGCAAGTACTCCGAGAGTATCTGAAATAATAGGTATATAATTTTCGAATAATTATCGAATGATTAATTAAATAATTGATCATCTTTCTGACTAACCAATTGCTTGAACTTTAAGAAACATGTTTTCTACAGTCACTTCTGCGGTAAGATAATCATTGAGAATGTTGATGATTGTTTCAAAATACGGTAGCATATGCTCCTTGCTGGCACAGGCGGCGGCACCTATGGCACTTAGAGTGAATTCTTTTACGTTCGCCGACGTATCCGCGTTCAAGATATTGAATAGCCTCTCCATGAGCTTGGGTAAATACGGCAGAATACTCTCGTGTAAATTTTCGCAGAACATCTCAAGAGCATAAAACATACGACCGATCGCATGCGGTTCTTTTTTCTCTTGTTTGATATACAAACAGACTTGATTTAGATATTCGAACAATACGGGTAACAATTCTGATGAATATTGCGAAATCTCTGGTTGTAAGTGTTCGGAAAATTGTCCTAAGGCGTAAAGTGCGGCATTGCGCACTATAGGCGAGGGATCGGTAATTCCTCGACAAATGCATCGTAGGAAGTACTCAAGATAGTTTAAACGAATATACTCAGCGCAACCTTCCGCTAATACAGCTATCGCTACATACGAAGCCTTCTTCATGTACATATCTGTACTTTGAAGTCCAGGTTCGATATGATGCAACTGTAAGATTAATATCTCATTATTTTAAATTTAATTTGATTTTCAAATAATGAATGATTTCACAGAATAATTACATCAATATTTTATGAACAAATGCATTTAAAAAATGTGTAATCAATATTAATAGAATTGCATGATGCTATACATGTTTTACAAATTATAATTTTCAGGACTATGCAATAATTTTATTTCTAATTTCTAATTTTATAATTTTAAAAGAAATAAAAAATGTGTATATTATCAAACATATACTCATAAAAATTTATGGTGTTATAGTAATATTAATTAGTTAGAACTAGTTTGCTTACCAAATGTGGAAGTAATTTCTCTGGTGGTAAGTGTAACGCAAGCAAGTCTAAAGTTTGAGTACTACTTGTTAAAATAGTATTCTCGTTTTCTGTATTTATATCATCATCATCTCTATCATTATCTGGCCGAGTCATCATAACTACGAATAACATATCTGCAAATAGAATAAATAATTAAACATCACTGTTAAGTAAACTGATTAACTGCGCACTAAGTAATCTGATTAAATATCAAAATCATCGTTTACCGACGATAGGTTCCACTAATTTATGTTTCACAAGAGCCTTTTTCTTTATCCTTGCTAGCCAGCCAATAAAACTAATTGCTCTAACTTTTATAAGATGATCTAAAGATTCTTTAGCGATGATTTCAAGGCACATGTTGACAAGAGATTTGACATGAGGCGTTATCACAGCAATCACATTCTCACACAATTCATCCAGTAATTCAAAACTTTGGATGGCCATATCTTCGTAAGCTTGAGTTAAAGATTGAATTGTGACCATTACACGAGGCATCATGTTAACATAAGTGTTTATGATCTAGAATTGAATGTTATTCTTCAATATTTTGCATTGAGATTTAAAATCAATTAAAGAGATTAAAAACCTATTACATAATACTAACAGCTTCATCATGTTTAATTACAGGAATAAGATGTCGCATTGTATTCAAAACGTAAAAAGCAACTGGCTGTCCCAAATTCTGAAGACTATTTAATGTCTGAGCAAGAAGCAGCGCCAAAGATGTAGCATGTGAAGTGTAGGCATCTGGCGTGACTTCTGTCATAATTGATAAAGTATGGAGGCCTAGCTAGAAAAAAATTTTTAATATCAAAATGATTGATAAATTTTTGAAGTTTCCAAGTAAAATAGTTTACAAACCTTTATTAACATATACTTTTCTTATAGCTATACTTTATATTATTTTGATAAAAATTGATATATATATATATATATATATATATATATATTTTTTTTTTATTTACCTCTTTAACTTCCATATTTTCACTAGTGACTAATTGTTGTACATAATGTATGACTTCTGGCCAACTATTTGTAGGTAATTCAAGTTTAACAATAACACCTACTAACTGAGCTATACTAGTTCTAACAGACTTTACTGATTCGTTCCCTAAAGCCTGGAAAAAAAAATATAGTAAATATGTTACACAAGAACTAATTAAAATAATTACCTAATTAGAAGAGCTAAATTATATAAGCTTGAATTTTTTTATCTTTATATATATATATATATATATATATATATATATACATATATATATATATATATATGTTTATTTTCCAACATGTAAAAATAATATAACAAAATTTAATTACTCGTATTCAATTTGTATTTCAACTGTAATTCATGTTGTATTGTCTTTTTTTATTATAAAAAAAAAGGATACAATCTTATAAAATAATTTAAAAGATCTAAAAAATATATACCTAGAAATAAGCTAGAGATATCTAGAGAAATATTTTAGCGAATAATCTTATTAATAATATAAAAATCTGTGATTTAAATCATTAAGGTACAATATATGCAATATAAATTTTTTACCTGTAAAATCATTTTTTTAATTTCACTACGTATAGGTTCCGGTAATTTTGCCCAGTTCTTGCCTTTACTATAACGTCTCCTAAGAATAAGAGCTGCATACTGCCTTACCTAAACATACATTTTCTTTAAGCATATCTATTGAAACTAGAGTATATGGAAATCAATTTATAATTCTATTAAAACCTCAGGACTCGTCGAGGTCAGTATAAGTTGGCACAAAGTTGATATATTGTCTGGATTTTGAAGAACTTTTTTGAGTTCCACAGTTGCCTGAAATGAAACATAGAATATTATTTTGAGTTATAAAATGACAGTAGATTATTATTATTATTATTATTATTATTATTATAAGAAACACTTTGACGTGTTTGATTGCACATAGACATGCAACGAATAATAACTATAATACCATAAAATATGGAAGATGTACAAGTGTGTAGAAATTATTTTGCGGATAGTACAATAGGATCGAGAAGAGAAGATTTTGCATACACATCCAATAAAGAGGAACAATTATATTAAATGGTCTCTTAACAAATTCAAATTCTATTTAAAAGCGAACGGAGTAAAACACGTGTTTTCACTGTTATTAGAATCGATTTGACAAATTCTTATGACGAATAAAGAATTACGAACCTCTTGTATCATGGCATTGTCAGCCATGAGTAGATTCATCAATATGCGCTCCATTTTGTTGTTTTAGTTAAAAGGGAAAAATCCACTTGACAGTACACGCGGACGAAGAGTGGCCCGGCTGTCGTTCACCGCCGCCATCCAGATTCCGATAAAGACCTTCGGAGCATCATGGTTGGGACCTGTTGGTGACGTCTCGATAAGAGTGCGTTTAAAAATTGTCCGTAGAATAGAGCAGAATTTCGACCAATTCGTTTTGACCAATTAGGAGCGAAGTTTCTCTGTCCTGATTGGCCAATTCAATGCTACTCTACCCAATGAGTAAGATTTTCGAACGGACCTACATCCATACGGATGACACGCAATGACGTTACGGCGCATGCGTCTCGTCTATTTATCTTTGTCTAAAGCCTACGGCACACGGTACAATTTTTCGTACTGGATTTGACAAGATTTAGTAAAATATTAGAAATGCTGCATTCTGATTGGTGCATTTTTAGTATTTTACTAAATCTTATCAAATCCAGTACGAAAAATCGTACCGTGTGCCATCGGCTTAACTTTTGACGAGGACTTTTAATAAGGATGGAATGATTCTACGAGCGCACATAGCTTAAGGGGATCCTAAAGACTTTTTTACCGATATAACATTATATTTCTTTTGTACCGAAATCTTTTTATTAATTGCACAGAATAGTAAATGCTTCTCCACGATTAAAGTACACACAGAAACAAAACGGGAACCTCCCGATTTTATGTTAAAAAACAAAAAAAATTGAAAAATTACAATTTTTTTATCGGCTTCTGTAACAATATTTGCTTTGTATGTACAAAATAAGATAGGTCCCCGCTAGATATTGCACGAAGGAATATAAATAAACTTTTAGAAATGAGTTTAGAAGCATAATGAAAAAGATTTCGGTTTCTAAACCGAAATCTTTTTCATTATGCTTCTAAACTCATTTCTAAAAGTTTATTTATATTCCTTCGTGCAATATCTAGCGGGAACCTATCTTATTTTGTACATACAAACTGCAAAACTTTTATATTAAGCAAATATTGTTACGACTTTTTTACGATTTTTCAATTTTTTTTGTTTTTTAACATAAAATCGGGAGGTTCCCGGTTTGTTTCTGTGTGTACTTTAATCGTGGAGAAGCATTTACTATTCTGTGCAATTAATAAAAAGATTTCGGTACAAAAGAAATATAATGTTATATCGGTAAAAAAGTCACTTTAGGATCCCCTTAAGCCGGATCTACATTGGTCGTATCGTAAGGTTGTAAGGTCGTAGTCGTAAAAAATTGACCAATCCCAGTTGAAGTTCAGGAGAATAATCAACTGTGATTGGTCAATTTCTTACGACTACGGCCTTACAACCTTACGATACGACCAATGTAGACCCGGCTTTAGGATCATTTGACGTCACAGACACTTTGAAAGTTTGAATAATCGGTCAAAAAAATCTCTGTCATTTTTATCATCCTAATTGAACGATTCAAAATAGTTTGTAACGCGAAGTCCAGTGTATTTCGAAAGTTGCATCATTAACGACGCGAATTCTTGTGATTGAAGAAGTGGTGATCGAAAAAACGAAGGAAATTCGCTGATCTTTGATTTGGATGCTGTGGACACGCGAAAATAACCATTGCATTCATCCGTAACAATCTGCAACAATGACAATAAATAGGATTGTATAATTGGTACGTATAAGATTTTTGTATTAATTGAAACGGAAATTGAATTTATGCACTCATAATCATGTAATGGTAAATCTTGATTTTTTTATATTATAATGATTATAATATTATATCAGCAATATTACATAAACAATATTATATATTATTATATTATATAATTATATTATAATAACATTATATATCATTATATTATATAAAATTTTATATTATATAAACAATAACGAAAATCGAGAACCGAAAAAAATTGTGTATTGAACAAATTTTATACTTTAGTAATATTTAATATAAGTAAGGTTAGTATTTATAATCATATTTGTAATAGAGCTGAGAATTTAGCTGTACATAATAGAAAGTAAAATTAAAATTGAATATTTGCAATATGACTATAAATCTTTAAAGTTTAAAAGTCTGATACTATTTATTTTTTATTTCGATATATTAAAGTAATACCTCCTCGAATTAAAATGCTTTTTTACATTAAATAATATTTCGTGATTATTTAATGTAATGAGCAATTTATATTTCATAGATTGGATCTAAGCCGATTTATATGTTGTTATTGCAATATTATCAACAATCGGCCATATGTATATGCTTTTCAATTATCTCCAGCCTCCAAAATATATGAAAGTGGTTTTCTTTGATATAAAGAAAATAAAATAATAATAATATTTGATTGATGTTTTCTTTGATATATAGAACGAGATTTTATTTTACCTACTGATAATAAAAACTGTTTCTTTATTTTATAATTTGGTAAATGCAGTACATTTTTTTTATTACTTATATATAATATATAATCTTTATATATAAAAAATAATATCATTTTTACAATTTATCCAAATTTTCAATATTAATAATTATTTTGAGTAAATAACTGATGCTAATATAGAGTTGCACACATTTGTATGTTTGCATTTGTCATCGCAAGTAAGCGAATTTTTGAAATAACATTGATTCAAAAATCGAATAATTTAAGGAGCTTATGTGAACAGAAGCAGAAAAGTTGCTGTTCTATTAATTAAATTAATAAATAATACAGCGATATATATGCAATATATTATTTTACAATTAGCTTCTAATTTTTGTGAGTGTTAACAATTTATTGAACATGCATAAATAAAAATTTAAAAATGCTACACGTTATAATTAAATAATTAATTTTAATTAGAAATGTAGCAAGTAATTATATATATAAATATATAATTTAATTAATATATTACACATATTTATATTAAACATATATATACATACAATTTTTTAACGTACTTTTCAAACACACATCTGTAATTGTATTTATTCGGACATGCAAGTCAATATATACATTTTATTTTAAAGCAAACGCCGATTTTGGGTTATATGGTATCGTAATCTTTTTTATCTCTTTTTATCTCTTTTTTATCTCTGGATAACAATATAGTTTTCCATTTCTTATCTAGACGTCTGCATAGAATAAATCGCTAGTCTGTTCTTGTTCTGGTCTAATTTTCCCGCATCGTGGATCAGTTTATTATTTTAGAGCGAACCCCTTCCTACGGAATCCTGTTCTTCGTTATATTCTCCTCGTCCGTTTCTCGTCTTTCTTTCTCTCCCTTCCCCTCTTTTTCTTTTTCTCTCTCTTTTTTTCTACTTTTGCTCGCATAAGCTTCTTGAACTATTCGATTTTTGGATCAATGCTACTTTAAAAATTCACTTACTTGCCATGACAAGTACAAGCATACACAAACAAAATTTGTGCAATTCTGTTATTACATATCACAACTTCTGAAATACTAAGATACGAGAAAAGATGTATCAGGATTATTTTTTACTTGAGATTTTGAACATTTTTGTTCATGTACGAATTCGTGTTAAACATGTATGTGTGTAAACTCTTAGGATATCTCTATATGTTCTCTTCAACAAGAAGCTTGACACGAGTGTTGGTACTTGAACCATAAGAGAGTAAATCTTGAGAGACTTACCTTGTATGACTTCCTTGCACTTCTTATCATTTTTATTATCACTTGTTTAATTTGATATATAATTGCATATAGAAATTTTCCTTAACACACATGAAAGTATTTGTCAATGAAATATTGTTTGAGATGTTATAGAATGCCAAAATTTCCCTCGGAATTTTTCAAAAGTAAAGCAGAAAAATATAAATATATTTAATTGAATCCTTTATATATTATTACTACAATATATATTATTAAAAATGTACAAATTATTACTCAGGTTATTGAGTTAATATTTATGTAATTTTTTATATAATTATATAAGAGATTCATATATTTTTTTATAATTCTATTTAAATCCTTTGAATATTAAATTGAGAATAAAAGTCATATATATTTTTTAATTTACTTTTATTATTTCGATTTTCATGAAATATTAAGAGAAAAAAACTTCTTTTCTAATTTTCCATACATTTATGATATTTATTTAAATAAAATAAGATATTTTCTTATAGTTTTAAATAAAATTAGCTAAGTAAATTAAAGACAAAACTATAAACGTTATCACTATTTAATACATACTTTTATTTAAGCTTTCCAAACATATTAATCAAAATTTCTATTTTTGACTGAAAAGAATTAAAGTATTTCTTGCTTCGCACGCTTAACTTCCACCCCGATGAAACTAACATCATCTTAGAGTAATACGAATACCAAAACAGCGTGGAAGCTGTCTGCAACATCGTTGAGTGACTCTTCTTGCACCTCGTGTATGCATTCGTCAGCTTAACGTACATACATTCCGCTTGCGACGTTCGTTCGTAAGAATTCTTTCGTGCTATTTTATTCGCTTTCGATAGTTAAAAAATTTTCGATAAAATTCAATCACGAAATCACTTTAAAAATCGCGAAGTGTTATTCTATTTATTTGATATAAAATCGCGTTAAAATAGTTTTTCCGTTATTGCAAAAATAATAATTTTTTTTATAGGTGCAGAAATGTATTTATCTAAAAATTTCAATATTTTTCCTAAAAAAAAAAAGAATATTTCAAATTCAAAATATAAGCTTTCCTTTTATAAAGGAAGATAGCTACGAAGTATGATTCTTTTCTTTCTTTTATTTATTATTCCTCTTAAAAATCGCAGGTAATATTTTAGATAATTTATATAAATTATCGAACATATTCATGAACTGAAATAATATATTATTTTAGATTAAAAGTATATATTTACATTACTATAAATGAGAAAGAGATGTTCCTGATTATTTTCATTATTGATTATACTTATGTACGATTTTTCAAAAGCGAAACAGTAACTAAAAATTTATAATATATTAATGTAAATTATAAATATATGCATAATGTAGCGTATAAATGATCTCTCCATGGTCACATATCATGTAATTGCAAAGAATTAATTTATTATTTTACATTTATATACGAAATTTCGCATTACCAGAAATAAAAAAAACGTAGAATGGAAACGTTTTAATTTTGCTCTATCAGAAAATTTACCTAGGAATCCTTCTTTCGATTCGTTTCCTCCAACTGCGCGATAACGTTCTAAGATCAGCGGGATGTCAGCACTATTTCGGGAGCTGACAGGATCGATTGTCGAATCGCGTTTCCGCGAGAAGGGGAAGCGTCTCCCTATGCTTTATATCGCAGACGCGATTTTTCTAAAGAATGACAAAGCCGGTATGTATCTGAACACGTGACGCAACAAGACACGGACTTGTCTCCATGATGTTGCTCGAATAAGGATCGTCGGCTAAAAAAGCCGAAAAAGAAGCCTTCCGCCGCCGTCACTTTTATGGCGGGCAAACATGCCCTTCCAACAACGTGTGGCACGCAGTAGTGTTTTTAACAGCAGCACGTTGCTGAATCTGTCGCTTGCGATATGCATCCTGTTCGTTTACAAAAATGCATTTCGACATCATATTATTTTTTGAATTCGATATATGTAAATTTAAGTTTTTGTAGCTTTTATACTCGGCAAACTCTTGATATTTATTTTGTAAGTATATCTTTCCCATCCGCAATATTTATTTAATCTCAATTTTAGAATGCTAATAAAATTTATTTGTCACTCTAATACAGTTTAAAAATTTTTTTAACAATATCAAAGATAAGAGAAGAAACTTGTGCAAAGTTTTAAGGATTGCGTCATCGAGTTTATCCGTCATGCGATGACGATACGTCTCCAAACTGTCTGATGACTACGTATATATTGGGGAATTTGTTAGTCGGGGCGAAGTAATTCTGAAAGGAATCTTTCGCAGTATCAACAAAACTGTTATCGCTACCGCAAAACCATTATGACGTAAATGATGTAGGACTGTTTAATTGTATCATCCGGTATGGATCATTGCATCATCTGGCATCAAAACAGTATTAATATCTCTGAAAATTTAACAGAAATCTTTTATTAAAGCTTTAAAAAGAGTTGCTCTAAAAAGAGTTACATCACTTAATCAGGCAAAATATACTGATTCAGATTATTGGGATAGAAAATCGTGCGCGACAAAGAAATCAACAGAGAATTTTCTTAGCAAACGTTATTTAATTCTACAGACTTTGTTTCTCCGCTCTAGATTTAAATTAATTACATCGACTGATGGATTATAAATATAAATAGGATATGGTCGAGATGCATCAACGTTTTTTTAAAGCGGACGTATCTCTCGATGCGCCTCCACTACGCATTCTTGAGCCACGATCGGTCGTGTGATCATTTTTTACGCAACTATATTTTACATTTTTACTTACATTACTTATATTCACGCCCGCAACTGCAAATCAAGAATTCTTTTCCCTTTTTATTACTAATTTATAAATTATAAAATTCATAAATATTCAAAATCTTTTCGTATTTCATTGAATATGAAGAAATCTTGAACAATTCACTTTTAGAACTGTATACAAGTCACTGTTTTCAAATTCTAAGTAAAGCAAATCAATGTTAAAATTTTTGTAATTTTAGCTTATACCAAAAAATTACTAATTATTAATTCTCACTTATTGATATGAAAATTTAAAAAAAAAATGACAAAAATATTCAAAAGCTTGAAGAGTGGCCTTAGTACGAGTACTGGCTTCAGATTCATTCAATCGCATTATTTAACAATACACTGTCTTTTTGCACATTTAGTATATAATTCTGTGTATTATTATATTTCCAGATAATATCGGAATGCAAATAGCAGATATAATTTAAGATTTGCTAACAATTTTTTGTTTACCGTAAAAATATGAAGCACTTTACAGCGTTTAAAAAAATTTGGAACTTAATTTTGCGAAGTTATAGTATATAATTCTGTGTATTATTATATTTTCAGATAATATCGGAATGCAAATAGCAGATATAATTTAAGATTTGCTAACAATTTTTTACCGTAAAAATATGAAGCACTTTACAGCGTTTAAAAAAATTTGGAACTTAATTTTGCGAAGTTATATCATTTGTTTCAGGGAAACGTCTTCACATGCTGTACTTGATCTGATCGTAATACATTGTCGCGGGCGGTGGTGTCGATGCATGGTGGATATTCGTCGAAACTGCACCAGGTATGTTGGATATACTTAGACCGCCGATGTTGCTTAGATTTAACGAGCCCAGCGAGCTCAAAGAGCTCAAGGCTACAGATCCTCCGGGATGCGCAAAGTAGGATGGTTTACGGTCAATGATGCCACCGCCAGAACTATTTGAACTCGAACTAGAACTGCACTGCATTTTTATGCCTGAAATATAAACAAATTTGACAAATTATTAATTATTTCAAAACTATGCATCTTTCACAAGAGATACTTTTCACAAGAGTATCTCGCAAAGTATCTGAAAAATTTCTTTAATTTTTTCTTAATAAAAATATATTAATTATTATTTTTTAATAAAACTTTTTAATAAAATTTTTAAATAAAAACATATTAATTATTATTTTCTAATAATTTTGCGCAATTTTTGATATAAAACTTAAAAAGAAGAAGCAGATATTTCATATTATAAATTAAAATTCACTTAAAATTAAGATTAAGTTAAAACGCGCATAAAGATTCATTATTTTTGGTTATCAATGATTCAAGAACAGCTAGATATCTGAAGTGTTGTCTTGATATATACTTGCACGAGCTCTTTTCTATCGTTTTAACTAGAGATGTAAAAATATTTGACTTCAATTTTTAAACATTTTATATATACGGATGAGATTTTTCACTCCAACATTATTACTTAAGATCGCACGCGATGGAAAGGAACGAAAGATCTCACGATAGAAATTGGTACTTGGGTTAGGCATAAATCTCCGGCAGTTCTCAAGTAGCTTCTTCTCAAGCAGCCACTTCACTCATGTTTCGATTTTGTTCTGTTTTTTTTTCCACTTCTTTCTTATATCCTCCTATCAATTTTTACTTCTCGTATTCATATGCGAATTACGGATTTGCTCATCTCTTTTCAAGACTTTCAGCAAGGTTATTGTTTCAAATATTTATCGTCGAGCAAATATTGCTAATCTTTTCGTAACATTTCCGTTATTTTAACTCGCAAAGTTTTCCGGTGCCACGTGAGACATTAAAATTACGTTGCGTCGTTCCGACTTGAAGATGAGCCAGTTTTCTTGATTCGGAAGCGCGACGTCGCGAGTCTTGAAACGACTTCGTGGGTGGTCCGATGGCGCTCCTGTCAGTCAAAATCCCTCTCGTAGGTCCAAATGCTCTCCGCGTTCGATCGTGCGTGTATCTGTGTGTGTGTGTGTGTGTGTGTGTGTGTCTGCTCGCGCCATTTCTTCTTTTTTTTTCTTCACGCGAACGCGAAGATGCTGGCTTTCAAGGAGCACACGAGTCCGCTCCTGACCGGAATACCGGCACAACAGGCCATAGTTCGGAGTAAAGAGATCGCGCTCCAGAAATATACGTAGAGCGTGGTGGGTAAGAAGAGTAAAAAGGCGAGCCTACCGTGGCGTCTGCACGGATCGATCTCGTTTACACTCCACTGACTGACGGAAGACGAACAAGAAGAAGAAATCTGCGATGGAGAAAGCGTGGGTGGCGACGTTTATCTCCTGTCGATCCACGTTGTATCGAGATACAGGAGCAAGAGATTTACTCTCCTTAATCGAGATTAGACTGTTCGCAAACCGAGATATTTGTAGAAATGAAAAATACGCTGGTGAATATTTCGACCTTTACTCTATACTCAAATTTAATATTTCATGCTAAATTGTAGCATTATACTTACTTAATTATCAATATAAAATATATTTAGAATATGAAATATTTAAGTCTTAAATTAACAAGACATTCAACAGAAATTGATTGATTGATTTAATTAATTAATTAATTAATTAAATTTATTGATTTATTTAAAATTATAATAATAATTTTGGGAGAAATAACGCTACAATTTTTCTCCATTAAAGTATAATATCTATTAGCTTTTCGTACCCACAACTTTATTTGAGATTTAATTATCAAAGTTTAAGATTAAATAAAAAAGAGTTTAACGAGTAAAACGGGCAATAAAGAGTTTAAGTGAACAATTTGTGGATCGATATGCTTTGGTAAAGTTAGCGCCGTAAATATTACGATGCTTCATTCTCTATAGGGTTAAGGCCGAATTAAATCATCTCGTTTATGCCTCTGATAAATATTTATGCGATAAATGATTCGAGCACGCACTTGTTAGCACGCGACTACGTTTGAGAGATGAAAAATTGCATTTTACGCCCATCTTCCTCAACCTCGAGAGTAAATAATTATTATTTTTATGAGATCATCATTATCAAATAATTATCAAATTATTACAGAATTGCATTTTCAATATTAAACATCAACACTGATGATTCAAATCTAAGAAAATATATATTATATATATTATATATATATATATATATATATATATATATATATATTTATAGATCTGTGCTATAGATGCATAGATTGCAAATAAGATATTGTAGATCAAATTCGGTATAATTTTTTTACTCACATCGAATCTATCGACTGTTTCGTTATCGTTACCATAAAGCATGGTGTGTTAACGAGCATTTTATTATCGCGTTGTCAGATACAGTGCTGGCTAAATTAATCTCACGAGAAAAGGAAACGCCTTGACGCCTCCGTCTTATGGCGAGTTACATGTGTTAAGTTACAGGGTACAAGTTATGATCTCGAAAAGCGTCGCATGGGCGTGACAGGAATGTCACTTCGGTTAATTCTTTCTGTCAGCTATGATTTAAATCGTCATAATTACTTTATATCTATCCATTCCTATTTTCTCTAGCGATTAGTCTTTTTATCATTATATCAATCTAAATTGCCTGATCACGTTATATGTCATACATACTTCTGTTTTAACATGCATTATGTAAAGATAAATTATTATTCAAAATTTGTTGTAATATCTTATTTGCAGATATAACTTTAATACGAATATAATATTATATATTGATTATTAGCATTACTTTTATAATTTCAGAAAAATAAAATTAAAAGTTAATATAATATTTTTGTTTAATTCTCAAAATTAATATCTATTAAAATATACATAATATAAGCATATATATAAATTAATTTTATATCTGTTAAAATATAAGACAGGCAATTTTGAATTGGATAATAAAAATATGAATTAAATCGAATGAGAGAATTATATTCTTTTAAAAAAAATTACTTTTTTTGCCGATAAATGAATATTCTGAGGATCAAGCTTTGACTTGTCTATCTATAATTTTTTTATTATTATAAAGGATGGAAGGTTTGAAAGAATAGTCGCACCATGGTTTCACTTTGCAGGACACGGCGCCTGAAAGATCGTAAACTGTCTCCAATTTTCCAGATGGCCCCTAAATGACGCGAGCCATCAATGTCATCCTCGCGACGCAAAGAGAGCTCATAATTCGTAAATGTGGTATCTCGTTGCATTTCTCGTCCATTGTTCTATGATATCATATTTTCTATCAAGTTCGCAGTTTAAACTTTTTGACAAGCTTTAAATCTATTTCCAACTAAAATCGTATTGTCGCGAATTATTATATTTAATTCTCACATGTTCATAAATTTCCTTTACACTTGACATTTCTAGATTAGATTTTATCATTAGTCTAATTTTCTTTCCTATTGCATTTCATTGTATTTATATCATTAGAAAATTTTAAAAATGATTTTTATAAATTTTTGACATTTTATAAATCTTTTATATGCGTGATATTCACTGAACAGAAATATTGAAAAATTAAACATAGTGAGACTATTGAGAAATTAAGAATATATAGAATATAATGTGTGTACTTTTTTTATGTATCATAACAAAAAATATTTTGAAAATTACTCGAATTTATTGCGATTTGCGACGAATTATCATATTTGATAAAATAACGTAATTATTTAACGCGTTAATAAATTAAAAAAAATAAATAACATAATTAATAAATAACAAAAACAAAAATAAATAACATAATTTAAAAAAAAGCATACACATATCCTTTCGGCGGGAAAGAAAGAAAAGTATTCCTACTCACCGTGATCCGCAGGGGTCTGGCATCCACTGTGCGGCGAACTAACATTGGTTATAGGACTGCTATTACCACCCGGTTGCTCCTGCATAGGTTGCATGGTGATATTGACACCGGTATTGTTGACCCCAGCGAGACCGTAACCGACATAATAATCCTGTCCAGGTGCTTGAGTCGTGGGTGTCGAGCACTTGGAATAGTTGCTCATCATTGTCTCGTCTTTATATTCGGTTGTGTGGTGCTGCTGATGGTGATCTTTCACCGTCGGGAAACCGTCGGTCGGCGGCCGATAGGTCGTCAGCTGATCCTGGCTCCTGGCGCCGAAGGCAGGCTCGCTCTTGAACGTCACTAGTTCGCCGTTCCTGTAAACCGATGGTGTCGATTCGCTGCCAGTCTTGTATGTGACCTCGGTGGTCTTGTAGGTCACCTCGGCTATCGGCGGCCCCGACTTGTACGTCGTGTGTCCTTCCGGATACGCCCAATCGGCGGACACCGCCGCGCTCGGCGCGTACATGGCGTATTCCTGGTAATTCTGATATTGATTCTGGTAACCGTTGGCGTACTCGATTCCACCTGGACCGCCGGCCAGATTCTCGTACGGACCAGGTGTTTGCACGCCGACGGGGCCGGCGCCCGAGTAGTATTGCGGGTACTGCGGCTTCAGGGCTTGACACTTGCGTCGAAAGCCGCGCGGCCGTCGCCGAAAGCTACCCTCTTCGAACATGTACTCGGTGGATGGATCGATGGTCCAGTAGTGACCCTTCCCGGGCCTACCCAGGCCCTTGGGTAGCTTGATGAAACACTCGTTCAGGCTGAGATTGTGACGCACCGAGTTCTTCCAACCCTGATAAGTGCCCCGGAAGAAGGGGAAACGCTGCTGTAGAAACGAGTAGATCTCCGACAAGGTCAGCCTCTTCCCCGGACTCGACTGGATGGCCATCACGATCAGCGCGATGTACGAATACGGAGGTTTCTCTTGGCGACGAGTGCCGGGTTTCCTGGGTATCTCGTTGCTCGTAGGATTGCACATCAGCGGCTCCAGATTCGTTTCCTGAGGCAGACTACTCGCGCTCATCGGCAGAAGCGCCGATCGTGCGGCCACCGTGGAATTTGGATGCACGACGACCGTCTGCTCCTGTTGACGCAGACCGGAGTCGGTCTCGTTCTTCATGGCCAGCCGCACACTTTCGGCGTCGCGCGGCATCGACGGCACGATTACGCTCTGGTCCATCGAGTCTTGGTTCTTTAACGATCGACGATCGTCAAAGTTCAGCCGTGACGAGCATATCTCGGCGAGCGACGTTTCCGAACGATTCAACGAACAAATGCACTATGTGATTTGCGGCGATTCGCACAGGGGTATCACGAAGGTTGCACGAAACAATGCGATTGTTATAAATCACGGTTGATCTTGCGCGAAAATCGAAATCGAAGCGATTAGAACTTGGTTATTTTTCTCTCGCGGAGCAACGAACCCGCGGGACCTTCGCCGCCACCGATAAACGCGACTCCGAGGTTGCGGATATTTACACTATCAGATGTAAATTGTTTGCGTGATTCCGCCGCGGAGGGGTCAATTATTTAGACTCGCTTCTCGGAGTGACGGCCTATGGCTTACGGAGTCGCTGTGAGATGCGCCGCTAAGTGTTTTCGGATGACTGCTGTTCGACCGCTCGGCACGAGAGCGGAATCTCGCCCGCGGATGACGTTGATCGCAGCATGACAGCGTCGAGACGAGCGTCTCTCTCGTAGGCGTGACGACGAAGACGAGAACACGAGACTGGGATTGGTCGCACGCCGATGTTTCGGATGAAAGCCAGATGCTGTGACCAATGGCGTCTCGAACTGCTTTCGCATCATCGCGACTCTCCAACGTCTTCCTCGTCGTCGCGGGATTATGGGGAAGTGGATTGCGTAATGGCGTTATTTGGATTCATCCGTCGGTGGTGTATGCCATCATATGGCTCATTGCGTTTTATAGGAAGTCTGCAATTATCGTTGATGTTGTAAGAGGAAGATAGAGTAAGATACTCATTTATTGAGGCAGAGTGGGAAAAGTACATATATGACTAAAAAAATACTTGTAAAACCCCCATGAAATGTGATTTATGAATGTGGAAAAAGTTTGGAAAATGTTTAAGAGATATCTCTGAAGGACATCTCGCAAATTTGAAACATTTCTAAATATTTATATTGGTCTATGAAGCTTTACTTTTCCTAGTTGCATAAAATGACAAGTGTGGATAAGATATGTTTTCGCGTTAGTAAATACAGATAGATATCCAAGATGCATGATTTAAATATTTTGACACTTCGATGAAATGCAATTGAGGCGAAACATTTTTTTATTCAATTTTAGAAGTGCATACAGAGAACGGATGTTTAAAGTGGATTTATAAAGCATGAAATTGTTTGATAAATGTTACATTATAAAATTTTATATTAGAAAATTTTAGTCTATTTATTTATACTTTTTTTTAAAATTCTATTTTTTGCGTCTGAAAATGATTAAACCATCCAAATTATTTTTATTTCAAAAAAATTAATAATTTTTTCTAAACTATATAAAATAGTTATACATAATATAAAATAATTTTTGCATATATCTAAATATTTAAAAAAATGTTAAATATGTAAGAATAGCGTTAAAATCTTAAGACGTATTCCCCTGAAATCAAATTTTTTTATCTTATATATCTTTTTTTCGCGAACCGTTCAATTGTTATTATTATTTTTATTTTATTCAGAAATAAATAAACTATGAGAGAGAAAGATTTTATTCGGTTAAAAAAAAATATTTTATCAAAAGTTACATTTAAAATTGCCAGAAAAGTTAACTTTATTCCAATCATAACACAAATTCAGAAAGAACTTACTCAGCAAAAAACATCGATTAAATTGTAATCAAATATATAAAAAAAGGTGTAAAAAAATGATTCGTTATTATTATATCAAATCAGTTTTGAGAAAAAACGGAACATAAAAATAAATAGCTTTGCCATATGATTTTGCAATTGCACTCTATCTCTCTTAAGAAGTAATAAGGTTTTGTCAAGAAAAAATCAGAATTCCAAATTGAATGGAAATAGACGAAAAATAGAATATACTGTAGAATACATTAATTTCAAATGTTGCAATTTCCAAAATGTTGCATATGCATTTATCGCTTTATTAATATTTATCAAATATACGCTCATAATTACATAAAATTTGTAAAATTTGTTTTCATATAAAAATGTAATATATTTTCTTGTTAAGTCAATTATATTTGTAAGTGAAAATTTCCACAAGATTCACGCAATATAAGCACTCATTGTTATTCTTTACACAAGCAACTCGTACTTAGTTTACTCGAAAATTATACATGGGAGTATCACCTTGAAAGATTTTGCTATCTGCGTGTACGCTGAGTAATGTATCCGTCTTCGGAACCGCGATGCACAGCTGCGGATGCAAATGATGAAGAAGATGAAGAGAAGCAATTGGTCCATCTCTTAACCAACAGGATGCTGTTGGTTAGCTCCGCCCGTTCAGAGAACCGCCTTACGTATTTTCCTCACGGCGAAGGCTCGTCGCAAAATGCAATTTTTTTTCAGCAAAGCAAACTTTTTTCGAAGAATTGAACGATTTCATTACCTTTGTTTTTTATGAATTTTTTTTTAATTTAGAAAATATTACTATTATTGTTAAGAAAAGATTATTTAATTCAATTTGGAAGTCAGATTTTTTTATCGATATTTTTATCGAAAGGACAAGATTCATATATTAAATTTGAAGTTTCAGAAAAAAATTAATTTTTTACATGTATGGAGCATGCATTAAACGAGATTTTTAAATTTCTTCTCTAATTTGCGATTTTGTTAATATTAAATAAGTTGATAAAAGTATATCTCCATTTTTCTTCTAATTAAATGAGTATTAATTGTGAGTAAAATTTAATCATGCATCTTATTTAGACATTTAATAATAATAAGCTTATTAATTAAAAATCTTGCAAATCTATCCATAAACTAAAAATTATTTAACTTTTTTTTTTAATTTTTCATATAATTATTAGTATATATTTGATTTAAGAATATATTCAAATTTTTTTCTTTAATTTATATTTTCAATCTTGAAAAGTAAAAGGATATCTGTCTTTAAAATTCTTTTAAACTTTAAAGAATTAAAAATTGTATTATATTGAATTATTAATTAAATATATGCTCTCATTGTATAATAGATATTACATAATTGAACGCATATACAATATTTTGGGGAGCGTTTTGTACACCTAATAATTTTTATAAAACATTATGTTATCAAATTAATAATTGTCAAGAGAGAACTATATTTACTGTATTAAATACCTTAATATTTATATATGCAAAATTTATGTTTTCTTATTCGCAACGTTATTTTCATTATATTTTTATTTTTATTTTTATTTTTGATTTTGATTTTGATTTTATTTTGTTTAATTTAATTTAATTCAATTTTATCTTATCTTATTTTATTTTATTTTATAGTATCTCATATTACTTTCCCCGCCTGTTACGCTAAAGTCTAGATTTTAGATTTTAGATTTTAGATTTTAAATTTTAGATTTAGATTTTATTTTATTCCATTCAAGTACTGTATAACTTACACCTTACACTCTATACACTTTATATATTATATTTTATTCTATTTCTATTTCTATTTTAATTTTATATATTATATCACATTTTATATTTTATATTTTATACGTTAATGAATACAAAACTTGTAAAGCTCTGTAAGACTGGAAGTCCATCCAAAGCCGTAAGGCATGGATTAAGAACAATAAATAAATAAATAATATATGCAAAATTTAAATATTTAGTGGACAATCAATGGATATTTAAATCTTGCACAATTCATGGACAATCATAAATAGATTACTATATCATACTTTTTCTTACACATGAAACATTGAATAATGAATTGATATACTGTCTTTTCGATTTGATTCCAAGTGTAATTATAATTTTCGACGTATTGCGAGTGTAAAAAATGATTTTCAGGCGTGCTGCTGCGCATAAAGATCTTCGTATGCCTTTTAACGATACTTGCCAAGCAATCAACACTCGATACCAAAAGGACGATCTCAGTGATCGAAGCTTCAATCGAGAAGAGATGTTTATTCGACTTCACACGTGACCGAGTGTCGAATAACCAGCAACGATAGAAAGAAAGAGTTCATGCGTTATCACGGTGCCCCGTTCCACGTGCTTAAGTTTATTGCGATCCTTGAGAGACTGGTCTCGAAAGGATGGCACTCTCTCTCTTTCGAGAGGTCGTAAAAGAAATTTTGCTCGTAAATTACAAGAGTTCGCTCTGAGATCCCATCGAGGAAAAAATAGTGCATCCGCTGAAAAAACGTAATGCTAATTAATTTTGAAAACTATTTGGATAAATTAATTTCTGTAAGATTTGTTTACAATTATAATTACTTATAATGTAATAATGATTACATACGACTTGTAGAAATAGCGTACAGATCTATGGAAGACAAAAATAATAATTTTAATTCCTTTAAAATACTTTGAAATATATACATATAAATTTTTTATACATTAGATGCTCTTTAAAAATTTTATTTTCTTGATTTTTCATTGAGTCTCAATAACATTGAATTTGAAAAAAAGAATAATATTCATTTAATTTTTTGGAAGAAAAATTTCTAAATTTTTGGAAATTTTCTTACTCTTTTCCTAAATTTTTTAATAATCAGATTTTTTAATATTCTCTGCTTGTATCTGATAACGTAATTCTTTCAGCATTTGCTATTATGATTTCCAAAAGGATACAATTGATTTTTTATTTAGGAAATTTTATTTAACTGCCCAGCAAACATGATAACATCTAAAAACGTCTCAATGAGGTATTAATGATTATACGTCATTAAAACGTTATTGAGACGTCATCATGTTTGCTAGGTGATTCATAACTGTGAGAAAAATCGATGGTTCTTTTATTTGATCCTATCAATATGATAGATATTAATTTTCAGAAAAAGTTGCGCAATTATTCCTTTTTTTTTTTGTATCATTTGAAACAAGAGATAGGAAATAAATAGATCTATTTTGTCACTAATTTATTCGTTATCGGTTAAATTAGACATTAGAAAAATGGTGACTAAGAATGTTAGGCCACGCGGTGGATGTTGTAGACCACGAATTCTCAGGAGGAGTTTATTTGCCTTGGAGCAAACGAGCTGACGAAAGAGGAGCAACGTGGCCATCTTGTCTCTGTTTTCATACTTCCTCTCTGCGCCGGTTCTCCTCGCGATCTACGTCATCCATCTGTTTATTTGACTCTCATTTATTCTAATTAGGATTAAATACCTAATTTTACTGACGTCGTATGTAAATTTTTCCGAATCCAAAAGTTACAAAAGAGAAAATTCTTTTTTTCAATATGATACAAATATTCAGCAGTCCTCTCTCTCTCAAGATTAAATAATACCAGTGCATGACGGAAACTCCACTCTTTCCTTTAATATAAAAAAGCGAGGAAAAATTTATGAAAAGAACAAAAATTTGTGTTATAATCGTAAAATATTACATTTAAATTAAATAATCATAGAATATCACATTTAAATCTTTAAGTGAACATTCCTTAAAATCAGTGAAGCGTACGTTGTAACGGGATTCGTGTCTTAAGGGTTGAAAGTCGAGTGCTTTGGTCCTTGTAACGATTGCTCCTCTCTTCCTTCTGGCTCCTTCAAACCGAGGGCAACCCTCGTAGATAGTGGTACTGCCTGTTTACCGTTTTACTATTTTCGAGCCCTCCCCTGACATTTTCTGCGACAGCTTCAAGTGCTTCTTCTTGAGGGAAAGTAATTAGCTTCTGCCATAAAAACTAGAAAAAAGTGGGAAGATGCGTGCCGCATCTCGGGTGGCAATCAAATATTTGTATGCAGACTCTAATATTATAGAAAAGATTAATGTGTAACTTATCACACGCTTGTATTTATTTATTTATTCATTAATTAAATATCATAACAAATAAATAAACACAATAATAACAAGAAAGTGCAATATAATTATATTGTCGGTATTTTTTATCTAAATATTGATAAGCGATGTAAGCAATTATAAACAATTGAGCGATTTTATTGCGAGGGTCGTGGATGTTTTGTTAAAGATAAAAGCGCTTGACGAAAAAAAAAACCGGGACCACCCTAGGAAAACCTGTGTCGGTTGCACATGTGTTCGTAGGAAAACCGCAGACCGGAATCAGAGATTATGGCCGGGCGTCTTCCGCACATTTATATACGTACGTGGCATGAGGGCGGTCTTTTTAATTACTTCGGCTGCACTTTTGAGAGCGATTACAAAATGCCGTTATTTCCTTGTCTTGCAAATTTTCAACTTGAAAAGAAGGAATTGAAAGAAATAATTTTTCACCGGTATATTAACGCGATTTAATTATTTCTTAATTCCATGTGTTAACTGTCTTTCTTTAAAAAATTATCGATTCTAGTGTCATGACTTTATATTTTAAAAGTCGCATATATATATTCTGTTATTTTAAAAGTACGTTTGGATTATAAACATAAATAAATAATGTGGAAGCAAACTGATACGACAACAAACAATGTAGCAAATTAGTGACGGTTCCGAACAAAATTTTCGGAGGCGTGCGGTAAGACGAAACCGTCAACAGGTGCATTTGTGAATGACTAAAACGTACTCGAAAAGCCGACACGCGGACTACACGCGTATTGGATGCGCGCTAAAAGACGAGAAGAGGGTTCATGAGGCGGCGGCGCAGCGGCCACGATCGACGGTGACGGTATAAAATTACGGCATCGTGTAAACAGAGAATCTCGTCGGCACGTCTGATGGCGGCTTGGGTGGCCGTCGCTCCGGTTCCGGAGCTTCACGTGTTCTCCGCAAGCGCGGAGGCTGCTGCTGCAACGACGGGCAGGAGATCCGTGCGAGCGAACGAGCGGGTTTCTCTCCGCGACAATAACTCCGACAAACGATCGAGCGAAACTGTTGTATTTATAGTTCCCGTTGCCTCTCTCGACCTCGCCTCGGAAATTATATGCCATGACTAATGAAATGATTTTTCGCATTTTCGTAAAATCACAAAATCTGTCCTTCTATCCTTGCCCGCTCGTTCAGAATTCCTAAGTTTGCTTAGGTTAATGGTTAATGGTTAGTTAATAATGGTTAGTTAATGGTCGTTAAGGCTAATTTTCGGAAGTTCTATGCCTTATATCGTAAAGTAAGATCGAGAATAAGGATTTAGAAATTTGTGTATTCTAACGCGTGAGTTCATTCATTCATAAATCATTAAATACGTAAATTAAGTTCGTAAGTTACATATTCTTATAATTGTTATTTTTAGTAAGTTAAATATTCTTATAATTAATTCTAGTTAGTAATTTAAGTATTCTTATAATTAAATCACAATCTCAACTTTCAAAGTAAATAAAAGTAAAAAATAATAAATAATAATTTTTGATAATTTTAATTTTATCTAAATTTAAAAATTATTTTTATTATAATTTTTAAGTATACATAAAATAAAATTAAAATTATTAAAAATTATTATTTTTTACCACTTATTTACTTTGAAAGTTAATATAAATTTAAAAATTATTTATAATTTTTAGATTCACTAGAGTGTTAACTAGAACTAACTATTAATTAAAAAGAGTTAAATAGAGCTAACTATTAATTAAAAAATTAGACATTGTTATTTAAACACAAATACTAACAAAATTTTTAGACTTGTGGAATAAAGATATAAATAAATAAATACCATAATATTATCTAATTTCATTTTCTATAGAAATAAAAAATTCTATCGAAAAAAAATAAATCTTATTCCTAATCAAAATCTCACTATCGAGTAATAAAAACTTTTTAAGGTGTTGCTAAAGTAGATACGATTAATTACGGTGCAACATCGCGATTTTCGACAGAAATTCGCGCGCATAGAAGAAGAACCCTGCGCTTTCCGAAATAACCAGCATGGCCGGATCAACGTGTCTTATTTTGAGAGCTAGTCTTCCCTCCTCTTCGATCTCGGTATTCCACTATCGAGCCGCGATCTTACGCAAAAGAAACACTATCCAGATACTGTGCGTTGAGGATGGACCGTAGAAATCGAAAAATTATGGCGGTTGAGGAAAATGGAACAGACGTGTTGTGAAAATTCCAGAATGCAAATTTTTTTAAAAAATAACTAGAAAGAAAACTTTTGTATTTATTTTCAATTAATATTTATTGTTAAAAAATTGGGTATTTATAATTAAGAAATCTTTTTAACATAATAATTATGTTAAATCTAGATTCCAATAAATGTGATTTAATTAATGTTAGATTAAACAATAATATAAACTAATTTTTATATTATATGCAAGATTATCAAGATATAAAAGACAATTATTCTTTTCTCTTTGAATTTATAAAATCTCTACATTGAAGAGTAATTTCTATCGTAAAAATATGAGATGCAGCATGATTAATGATATATGTCGTTGAGATTTAATCGTATGCGTTAACTTTTAATTATCGCAGTTAAATTCTTGTTAAAAAAGAAGAGAAAGACTTGAATGCAATCTACTTAGAAAATACATTGTTATCAATATCCCCTATGCAATGCATGAGGAAACGAGCGACGTCAGAGATTCATCTTTCATATTTGTTATCTTTACGAAGTGATTTATATGGAATTAGACTATATCTAGCGATGCCTTAAAAATGCGTCGAGATTTTTCACTATTCGTGGCTGCACCCCCGTAGAGCTCGGTTGTTTACGTAACGTGTGTGTACCCCACTTAATCCCGTGTTTTACTGTTTAGATCTTGACTACCGTAGGGGGTTGTTCCGACACGACCTCTCCGACGTTCCATACAGTCTTCGTGCTTTTTCCTGTGTTATCTCTTTTTTTTCTTTCATCGACGCAAAACAGGTCCTCTCGCGGATGTATTCAAGGCGAAAGATATTTTTTTACGAGATAAAATATTAGGTGAAAACAGAATTATTCTTATCATATGGTAGAGAGTATTTCTGTCATTTTAATAAAATCTATACTAATTAACATATTTAAAATCTCTCTTTTATCATGTAAAATATTTAAATAAAAAATATAACATTGCTATATAAATTATTTATATTGTGTCATATATAAAACTTTTATATTATACATATTTGAATACATATATTAATATACATATATTAATATACATATATTAATATACATATATTCTTGGAAAAGTTAACTATGTGTCAAACACCATACGATTATATATTTATTATAAACTGTGACAATCAGAATGTATAGCAATGATAATTGTTACAATCGTACGATTACAAATGTGAGGTGAAAAATTATTGGATCTTTTCTTATACACAATCAAATGGAACTTAAAGCGTTACAGCTGCGGCCATCTTGCCGCCTCGAAACTTAACAGCCTCGTTAAACATTAACGATCGTTTGTTAGAAGGCTCAAGCTACCGGAATAGCACGATAAATACAACGCGGCTTTGCCTCACGAATCATTGACGTTGATTTGCAATCTAATTTTCCACAACCCAACATCCTAATACTTATTCACACCCAATAAATGTAATTAATTCATTTATGTTTATTATTATATATAGAAGTGGATTTCATTAATAAAAACTATATTATTAAATTTAAATAAAAAACTTCTTTAATTTTTTTAGCTGAAATTAGCATTACTTAGCAAATAATCAATTTCTGAACAAATGATCGATTTTCATGGATCCCGCGCTCGTCTGTGAAATTAATTACAATTAGTTTCATATTAGAACGCATCTTCCAGGAATCTTTCGCAATGAACCGGAAGATATAAATCTCAACTCTTTCGTCCACCTTCAAACGGTCACCGCAAGTCGAAGATCTTAAGACCGACTTTCTCGCATAAGATATGCTTCGGCTCACATAAAACGCGGACAATTCTTCTCCATCAACGCAGTGTTTACAGGACAGAGTATCGTTACGAGCAATCGGACGTGAACCATCTGTCTGAGACCAGAAAGGAGTGAGTGGTCGATACCAAAAAAAGTATCTCTCCTTGTCTTACATTGCACTCATATTTGCTCGGCACTTCTTTGTATGAGTTTTTAATTGTTCCCGTTCTTCTTACATATTAAATATTGATAAGAAAGCGGCAAAAACGCATAGGAGTATCGAAAATATACAAAGAGACCGAACAAATATCGACAAACAAAAGAACAAAAGCAAGAACAGATATTTTTTTGATACCGTATCATTTTTCTACATGAGATTATGTGTTTAATTAATATATATCTTAATTTGAATCAATTATAATTTGTTTGTTCTATTTATCTATTTTATTTAAATTATTTGAAAATAAGAAATAATTCTTTATTAGAGTCTATTTGGAATTATATATGTATTGGAGGATATAAAATTTTATTATATATTTATATTAGTGTTCAATTTATATTCAAAACTTTTGTTCGAAACTTTTTTATATTTAATATATAAATCGAAAATACACACACATTTATTATTAACATTATATTTATTTAAAACCATCAAATTCAAATTAATTAAATAAATAAAAAGTATTATAATGAGAATAATTTTAAAATATATCGTGTGTATATATAAATTCTCAATAATAGATGCTTAGAAATAAAAATGCATTATGTATTTTCAAACTTTAGAAAACAAAAATAGAAAAACATGATATTAAAAAAATTATTACAAATGCATTTTAAAAGAAAATATATCACATGATTGTACAATTTTGGAAAGAGAAATGCGTTAGTATTTTCTATTTTATTGTACATCGATATCGTGAAACGATGAGATGCCTGCAGCCGAAAGAGCAGAAGGAAGCTGCTTTGAGCTACAGTCAATGAAACAGTTTCTTTTTCAGTCGATAATGTGGTCTCCTGCAGCTTACATTGTAATTACTAATCTTACACATTTCATATTATCGATGTACCAATAGACAGTAGCTTTTCAAATATGTCGTACGAGGTCTCTAAATCAGAATTATTTCATCTATGACACCTTATGTCAAAAATCAAATCAAGAAAATCAAATTTTTTTAATTATGTATAAAATTTTTAAATATATATCATATTTTTCTTTATATCTAGATTTTTAATGTTCCATATAAATTTCAATTTTTTAATTTATCTTATTTAATTTATCTTTAAATGCATGATAAAATACTTGTTTTTTTCGATTTATTATTGAGTTCTATAGTTAACAAATCTATGCATTTTGGAGTAATGCAATTTTAGTTTCTTGAGATGCACTGTCAATTTTTGTATTCTAAAATGTTCTAAGTCTTTAATTCTTAGTTTTGCCAGCCATTTTGTTTTATAGAAACTCTTTAGAGATTAGACTCGAATTTACTGATTCTTATATCTTCATATCTTTAGATGTTCGAGATTTGATAACTCTCTTCAATGTTTGACTTTTTAAATGGTAAAAGAGCTTTCAAAAAATTTTTAACGATCCATTAGAAATCATCGACAGTGATATACACCGCACCCCATAGTTTGAATCCTTAAACGCTTTATGCCAGACTAAATAAAAACACCGTGCACCGAGCTCTCCCTGTCCCGGCAACGACCTGCTCTCGCCGACAGATTTCGTATATTTTCTGAATCAATATTGAATCTTCCACGTGACCTTGGTATAACAGGTAGCACGCTTAGTTGCAACGTATCCTCTCGGGTTCATTTTCTTTTCGCCGCCTTTCGATATCCGGATTTCGTCCCCCATTTGCACTTTTATGACATATTTCACTTCCGATGATTAACAACGAGCGACGGTCTTTTTTTCTCACCGGTGACGTGTAACTGTAATTTGCATGTCAATAGATTCGCGCGTTTACATAATATAAGCTGATGATAATATTATCTCAGTACTAGTCGTCTTATCGATAGTTCCATCAAGATTTTCCGTTTTGTTACCTAAACAATTGTATGTTATTTCATATGTAACTTCGCAAGCAATTTTTTTTCGTATTCACATTTCCACTCTGAAACTTTATTTCATAATACTTTATTCGTAAAATTTTATTTAGTAATTTGAATTTTTTATTGTATTATAAAAATTGCATCGATATAATAATATCATGCTCTCATATACATAAATAGTATAGAATATACTCATATAATAAAGAGTAATAAAGAGAGGGAGAGAGATAAGCAGAATTATCTGTATTGAATTAACGGGCAGTATAATTATATGCCATATCTGGTTTAATTTAATTAAGCTTATTTAGGCTTATAAGAAATATTGATTGCACAAAAGAAATCTTTTTAGTTTTCTTTTTACATATAACATGACAAATAAATTTCTAGAATAATATTTATTAATTAATTGATTCTTTTATAAGACAATTATGCACAATTACGAAATTATGAAATTACTCTCTAACAGTGAATCAGTGAAAATATCACTAATTTAAACAGTAAAATAAGATTTCACTGAGAATCAGTGAGTATTTTACTGATCTTCAGTGGAAACGCTTACTTGTTTGTTATTTTATCTTATATCTCACTGATTATGGTAAGTTAAAATAAAATTCACTGTAAACCCACTAAATTTTACTGTAAAACCAGTAATCGCTAGTTCGTTCGTTTACCGCTACGATCGCTATCTCTCTCGTATTTAATTTTAGTCATAAGAATTATATAAAGTTTGCAAAGAGCGACATTTAAAATTAGAAGTATTACTTCGATTTAATTTTTGATACAATCTCAATAGAGAGGCTTCAGATATTAAATCGATCTTTATAAGTCGGACAAATAAATGTCTGGCGACTTAATGAAAATTATTCGTTCGTTATCTATTTAAAATAACAAGTTCAATATGCATGTAATATAAATAAAATAAAATTTTTTAATAATAAATATTTAGTAAATATAAATAAAATTTTTAAGTTTATATGAAACAGATAGAGAGATGAATTGTAGTTTAATATTACTGACAATAACGAAAGAAATATTACTAATATTGAGAAATATTACTGATTGAAACAGTCAAAATTATTAACTGATTCTTTCAATAAAATATCACTGATTTACAGTGCTGTACTTATAACTGCTGTAATAAGTGACTATTTACTGTTTTTCAGTGATAATACACTGATTCACTTTTAGAGAGTAGAAAATGATGTTATTGTGTAATTAGATTGTATAAGAAAAATTTAAAGTACTTATAAATTAGGAGTAACATACACATATCTTATATATTGTATAATCTGTATCTGTCTTGAAAACGTAATGATAAAAGTAGCATAAGATTTTTAACACTGCACATTTATTTCGGCATAGCAGATTGTCGTCATAAAAAATAATGATCTCAAAAGATGAACACTTTTCGTTTTCTTGTCAGCAATATTCTTTACCTTATAGCAACTTATGGTCAGTCTGAAGAAAAGAAGCGTTCGAGGAAGTATCAAGCATCTGGAAAGACTTAAAACTTTAAATGCGAAAACGTGACGAAGAATGTTAAGTCGAAGATTATTTGTAGTTTCGACATCTGATTCGATATTCTTTTGAATCTTATCTCCTTATCTTATCTCGTTTCGTAATATTTATATTCAGTTTTATGTATGAAGCAACAGAAGAAAGATTTTGCAGGAAACCAAAATTCTAAATGAATGCGAATGCAAATTTATGTTTCTATCGAAATTAAAGACTAATAACATTCATTATCTCTTATTATAATATAGTATGTAATATGTTATATAACTATTAATCTTTATTATATATATATTATTTAATATTTTGTCGATTGTAGAAAGCTTGCAATTCTACACTGAGAAAAAAGATTGTGGACTTGATTAAATATGTTCAACTAATTATTATCTTTTTAATTGAAATATTTAAGTATTTAAATTAAAAACTTAAATGTTGCAATTATTAAATATATTAAAATATATTAAATCATTTAAGATGATATCTTACAACTTAAATATTTAAATATTTCAATTAACAAAATAATAATTAACTGAACGTATTTAGTCAAGTTTACAATTTTTTTCTCAGTATAGATAAATATAAAATTTTTATCTTGTCTTTTTCTGCGTGAAAATTCTATTTATATATTTTTTTTACAATTCGTTAAACAAATTGTTAGTGATAGATTATAGAAAAATAACTACAAAATTCGGAGACACACGTGCGGAAACTGCTTTCGATCGGAAAGAAAAATAATTCTCGAGACGCGTGTAACGATCATTTGTTTTATTGATAACGATACAGGTGCAGTTGCAGAATAACCACAGAATTCATTGCGGCGAAGGTCAAAGTCGGGTCGAAGTCCGATTAAAATTTCGAGAAATGCATATACAGGCCAGGAGAACTTTCGCAAATATTTTTCTATTTCTCTTGCACTAAATTTGGCAATTAAAGCCTCGTGTCAATGACTTCGCCCCTTTATCTCACCTTGACGAGCGATCTGGTCAACGAACTCCCGATCGATAAGTAAATCCATCAAAATGACACGATCGGAAGTTTTGATAATCGTCTTTCGAATAAAAATGACATGCTCAAATAATTTCCTTATTGGAGCAATAACTGTAAAATATTATCGTGACAAAAATTAGACTCCGTGCAGATTTCGATTAACTTTGCGAAACCCCAAATAAAAATAACATGCTAATTACTGTAAATAAATATTCACTAATTTATTTTCGAAATGAAAGATTCTTCACTAATTTCACTAGCTGCTTTCATCAGTATATCGTATATTTTAGTGTTAGGTTTTATGAGTCTCGACATTAAATCGTTCGCCGATACGATCCCCGAAAATATCGTCATGATTCTGACTCGCTCGTAAAATTTCAAAGACGCTTCTATAACCAGCGACAATTCTCAATCGTCAACTTGAGAACATTTTTGTCAAGTGGTTAAAGTATTCGTATGAATAAGGTGATCACGTCAACAAAAATCATTCGAAAGAACTACGCCTAGAAATGTGAGGCAATCCTATTAACACACGATAAAATCGGCAACGAATTCCATTAGTTTAAATATTCGATATCACTCGCATTTTCAAATTCCAATGCATACGATGGTTTTGCAATTTTTTCTATTCAAAAACATTTATTTCAAAAATATATCGTTCTATTTAAAAATTGTAAAAAAGATTGTAACAAGTTTTAAATTTATAAACTTTTTATTTAAATTTTTATTTTTGTACTCTCTAAAAGTGAATCAGTGTATTATCACTGTAATCAGTGCTGTACTTATAACTGTTTGTAATCAGTGAGTGTTTACTGTTTTTCAGTGATAATACACTGATTCAGTCTAGTGTAAGTAGTATATATACTACTTTCACTGATTACAAACAGTTATAAGTACAGCACTGATTACAGTGATAATACACTGATTCACTTTTAGAGAGTATAATTACATATTCTTTATAATTTTGTTTTTCTTTAATCTAGAATGCTTAATTTTGCAAACTTTGAAATTTTGTGGTTGTTGCATCTTTGCTATTCTAAGATCTTAAATTCTTAAATAATTTCACGAACTTTTAAATTTTAGTTGGACTTTTACATATATGATTTGATTTATTAATTTTTTGAATTTTTACTAATGATGACCAGGTTTCTATTTTTATCTCAGATTTTAAACTTTTTCAATTCTTTGATGTTTGTTTTTCAGCCTTTATATCCTTAGTTTATAAACCTAGAAAAACGAAATGCCTTACACAAATGTGACGTTCAGATACAATAATACGCAAAATTGGTGTAGAAAACACACTTTATGATAACAAAATAACTCTTTTTGTCTTTAATATCTTTAAATAGATTTCTTCAAAGTTGCGTAAAAGTTTTAATAGCATCGAATCGATAATTCAAATGAAATCCGTACGAGGCCGGATCGAGAGCCAAAAGAGTTCGCCACGTCGCTTCCCACGTGCTCGAGGAAGAGGAAGCGCGTCCGTCGTAGGAACATCTCGCGTTAAGAAGAAGAGGCGAAAAAGCGGCGGAAGGCCGAAGTAACATCAAAGGGAAGCGACAACGGATATGCGTAAACTGTAGACCGCGCGAATGCCGAAAAACCGACAGAGCGCCGGAGGAGGTTAACCGAGGCGCGCGTTCTCGGGAAAGCTCATCAAAGAACCGCGGACGGATAAATGTAACCGGGCCGTTTAGCGCGAATCCCTCGCTAATTTTAATTATCAGCTGATTTACGTCTCGATATGTTCTTTCCTCGCTCGCGCGCGCGCGGGTCAACGCGTTTCTCCCTTTTTTTCCCCTTCTTTTCTTTTCTCCCTTCTCGCGACGTTCCGGTTTAACGCTCCTTCTTCTCTCTCATTTTCCTCTTCTTTTCTTCGTTTTCTTCGCAGCACGTGGGCGGAAGATGCGTCAGGAATTCCGATCCCCTTTCTCTTTTTCCTCTCCCTTTTCCCCCTCTCTCTCTCTCTTTCTCGCTCTCTGTGTTAACACGTTTGTGATTGCTCGCGAGGAAGGAATGATAAATTCACTGAAGACGAGCGGATATGGATTAGCGTGATTTGTCGTTGCCGGATAGGGGTTGTCGTGAAATCTTGTTACTACTTATCGGGGAGAGACTTATTTCTTGCGCGTTATGGTTATTCAGTCCGTCTGTGTCATTTGATCGTCACTTGTCCAGGAATACAGATAAATGATTAGAAATAATACAATGAGTAGAAGAATACAGTTAGATAGATAGCAATATTAGTGACTTCATTTTAGTTTCTTTATATGTTTAAAAAACGATACCTAGATGTATTAAAAAAAATATCAAATCATGAAAAAGTAAAAGACATGTCACAAAATTACTTCACGGGTGTGTCTATCGCACCATTATCATCTCGTGATGAGATGCGAATCTGGAAGATTCTCACTCGCGATCGATCGATGCGCGAGTACGTCTTTTACTTCTCGTTCGCACAGGAAGTGGAAGAAATACGTCCACGCTTTTTTCCGCCCACTGCTCAAGAGTATATCCACCTATCTATCTACCTACCTACCTACCTACCTATCAACTTACCCATCTACCTACCTACCTACCTACCTACCTACCTACCTAGCTATCCAGCAACCTACGTAAGCATCAGACGCAATATTCAGTTTGGTTTGATGCCACAGTCCGTCACCCCGTGGAGCTGTTTTCACACAAAACAAAGAAACCCATCTCTCGTCGTCTTGTCGTCGTCTTCGTCGATATTTCCTCCTTTCCCGTTCGCTCGCGCGCAGGCGATCCCACCCTTTTCCTTTCCACCTTCCTTCGATCGCAGCTTCGGCTAAGCTCCGCAAGGAAATACAGGGGTGAGTGGGAGGGTGAGCTGACCGAGAGATGGTGAGAAAGGCCGTTTTCAAGATGGCCACTACCTCGTAATCAGCACATCCGCGAGTGCATTAATCTAATAAGCTTAAACTCTAGCAAAGTTTTACTTTGCTTTTTAATAGAAAATGTATGCTACATTTCTGTGGAATTTTGTATATGTGTGTCTTGTATACATGTGGTTGTACGCAATGCGATAATATTATATTAACCGCAGCAGCTTTAGGAAATTATTTCAGGAAGAGATAACAACATTATTAATATATGAACTCTTTTTCCGGCATCTTTTCGCTCATGACACTTGTATAACTTTCGCGTAAATCGAGAAACGGTTTCGACATTCATGTATTTTGCGATGAGGAAAGGTATGAGCGATTCTTACCAGCGAATATGAAATTTAGTTGGGATTATATGAAGTTATATCGATTGCTGGAAAAAAGAGATGATTTCCTGACACTGATGCGACTCGCGTTGCATCTCTGGCAGACAGCGTGGCACCGAAAGTCTCTGTCTCTCCTTGTTTTTTTCTTCTCGGGTGTGGCAATAAGGAAGTGGACCCGCTGCTTAAGAAAACAGAAAGCCGCCAATATCGGGTAGGCCTTACGAAGTGCCTGAGAAAACACCAGAAACATTGTAGGAATCCTGCGGAGGATCCACGGTATTGCTGCCGTTGCCCGAATTATTCCTATTAATCGCGAAGAAGATTAAAGGATGGGAATTATTCTCCGAATAATTTAAATGTATAGTAAAATTCACACATAATTTCACTTTTGTATGAAATATGCGACTTCTTATCGCAGGAGATATGTAGAATTATTTATTATAATTATAATAAAAATATTATTATTTATTTATTGATTTTGTATAGTGTCCTTTTTATACGCGATTCTATATTATATTATTATTTTCATATTTTTTCCATTTCTATAAAATTAAATTATGGGGAAAATTTTTATGTGAATAGCAGTATGCACTTTTCGTGTCGAGAAAATAAAATATGTGCCTCTTCTCGCCGTCGTGCCAGACAGCGTGGCACCGATGGTCAGAAAAATTATGCCGACACGTCGGCGATGGGCGGTGACCGACTAATTAATGATTTGACGAAAGCTGGCAACAATTAACACGAAACTTGCTTCCTCTCGGTTCTCGGAAATTTTTAAAACAGTCGGGATACGCGAAGCTTTCGAGAGGATATCCTGCGTTCATAAACCAAGGGGCACGCGCTTATGGTATCAACATCACATTAAGAAGAGAATTACTTGCTATATTTCTAATCTTGAAATATAGCTTTGAAAATTCGAAATATTAAATGTATTAATTAATTTTAATTTTATCGTTCTTTAAATAGATTTAAGATACTTGATTTTGCGAAGTCTATTAATCTGCAAAATAAATTCGTAAATATCTATTATCGAATCCGGGCGCGATAAAATGAGTTATATATGATCGAAGGTCGGCTGCGTATCAAATAATTCATCGTGCGCGCTATCGATCTTACGCTCATAATATGCGATACTCGTTATTCCTCGCACTCGTTAATCAGCGGCGACCTGTCTCGAATTAACGACTCGTCGTCGCGCGAATGACGCGCGACGGAAGAGTTTCGTCCGCCAACTCGAATATTGTGTATCTTTCGAAGAAAGGCCATAATGGGCCTTAATGGAGCTGACTGTCAGCGTGGGGTTCCTTTTCGTAGCGGTGGCAGTGGTGACTGGACAATGGCCGCTCCGGTAGCCATGCCGTGTGCGTCTTACGTGCATGTGTGTGTATATGTATGTGTGTTTGTATATGTATGTATGCATGGACGTTACTCGACAGAATTCCATATGTTTTCCCACATATGACAGTCTGATATCGGAAGGTGAATTAAAGAATCATATATTAATACATATACATATATAGTACACATACACATATGCATATATATATTTTTTTTTCTTTTTTTAAAAATTATGTTGATAAAATAGATACAGATATGGTTTCAAAAAATCATATTAGTTTTTTCTCTTCTAAATCAATAGATTATATCGCATTTATGAGTGAAATGCAGTAACCTCTGTGCATCGATTTTGCTTGACAGCTTTATATGACGACCTCGTTAACAGGAAATTTCGAATATTCGCACCTTTCACATAACGCCCACGCGATTATTATGCTTGAATCAAGAAGCAGTTCGAAGTCATGATCGTGAGCGTTATAACTGTCAATCTCTATTTCATGAAATATTTATATTAGCAGAACTCTCCCTCTGCGAAAAATATTTTATTGCTTAATTTATTAAAACAAAAACATAGAAATCGAATTAATACATATCATAATGCAAATCTAAAAAAATTAAATTGCCATTATCCTATTAAAATGAATTATGAATATTTCGTATAAAATTTTTATCTTGATTGATAGTGTGTCAATTATACACTAATTAACATCATTTCTCCAAGAATCAAAATAATCTTAAAAAGTAAAAATAAACTATTCAAAATTTAAAGACTTAAATAATTTTTTTGAACCTGAATATCTTTTTCCGCTAAATTGAATCAATATCAGGTAACATTATGATAGTATAGCAATAATACTACTATGATATTTAAATTCCCGATAAAGAAATTGCCGATGATATTATTACATTAAAATTACGTACTAGTATGTAAAGTAATAAAGAATGCTATAACTTTTTCGATTTTTGTATACTGACAAAAAAACTCATTGAGGAGTATAAAAAAAATAAAAAATTCAGCTTTTTCTCCTTCTTTCTTTTTCTTTCTGTCCTTATTTTTGTTTAAAAAAAAGTCGCTTCATTAACGATCTATAATCTGGTAATTATTGTTTGGTCGATGACATGCTTCCTGTGCTTTTCATTATTAAATTCGCCTTTATAGATTTCTTGACATTCGACATTGCAGACGGTTATAGCCTGTGGCATATTTCGTTGATCGTTCTTTTCTTCTATTCACTTTTCGCCCATCGTCGTCGAAGTCAAGCCATTATTTGAGATTCTGATGTTTTGACACGATAGCCTCCAACGATAATCCTTTAAATAGTCGTACCACGGGTGGTCGTCACGAGTCATCTTGTTCCGCAAGCTTCCCTTATAGCACCTCTCTTTAATCCGGATGGGCAATCCAACACACAGGCGCTTAACGCCATCGGTGCGGCCGGAAACTCCTGGATTAGTATATTGCAAAAGATTAAGGTTTAGTTGTACCGACGTCGATTAGCGCTAATTCTGGCTAACTTAACAATCTTGTTCGAGCTATAATCTGGAAAAAAAAAACAACCAGAGATGAAATTAATAATTATCACGTACTGATTTTGTTCAGAGAGCAAAATCTGTATTCAAAACACGTTGGGATATCATTTATCCATCATCTTTCCTTCTTTTTTAAAAGAAGATTTCTCTGAAAAATTTTTTTAATGAGCCTGAAGAAAACAAGTCACTTTTTCATACAACTTAAAAATGGATACAGAATAGAATATTATAAATGGGAATATATTGTATATGTAACGAGATTATTTTAATATTACAATTTAGAAGAAGGAAGTAAAAATGATGTAAATTTTTTCTATATAAAATAAGAGCATTTGATATGTCTGGTTATTAATAAAATATAAAATTAAAATCTTTAATTTTAAAAATGCACATCTATATGTGTATGTTTAAAAAAACAATTGAGCACATTATTCCCTTTAGAATAATGTTCTTTCAAAGTTTCTATTTTTTGTCCGAATTCGAGGGGCACATACAATGCTATCTTTATATAACAAAATACTCTCACGAGCACTTTCATACAGATATAAACGCATGTTGGAAAACGAGACCATAATCCGATATCTGAATACAGAACCGTCTGTCAAAGTCGAGAATCGTGGAAAGCTGCGAAGTATCGGGTTAAAATCGTAAAAGATGCTTTTAATCTCGAAATCTTCCAACAGGCATAGAACGTTTCTTTTTATCTTGTGTGTGTGTGTGTGTGTATACATACATGTATTGTATATGTATATTCTGATCTCTAATTTATACAGCTTTATTCGCATCATTAATCTAGTAACAACATAAATATAAATTATAAAAGTTAATATTCTTTACTTCAATAATTCTGGAGAATCGTATACTTAATAATTAAAATTTTTTTAAAATTAAGATTATAAAACAATTGTAGAGGAAAATAAAAGTTATAAAAAATTTTAAATATACTGTTTATAATATTTATAAGTTTAGGTTATATTCATATTATGTTTGTTTGTATTCAAAATATACAATGTTACAAGATTTTTTATTTATAATTAATATAATTTTATATAATATTTTCAATTACATTCTTTAAATATATCATTTAATTCGATCACATATAAGTTAAGAAAAAATATCTACTAACCGTCTTTTATAATAATTAAAAATGTTCTATGAGAGATGGTATCTTTATTAATAAAGTATTCATTAATATAGTATCTTATTCATTAATAATTCTTAAAAATTTTAGAAAATGGATATATCAGTTAAACAGAATATTTACTTAATAGGATATTCTTGTCGCCGAAAGAGAAAGCGTGACCGCAGTTGGAAAATTCTGCGACATTGATATTATTTATTTATTGTGACATTTGTCAGCATGGTTCTTACTTGTCTCAATCATCGCCAACATAGAAAACGTGTCGGTAGATCTGCGCAAACGAAAACGATTTATTATCGAGTTCAAACCCTTAAAGAGAGAGAGAAAGTCCGAGAGCCATGGTAGACACGACCTTTGTCTTTATTTCGCGGCATCCGTTTCCGGTCCTTATCTTACGTTACATATATAACCTCCCGCATTCTACTCGACCCATTGTTGGCCACATGTGTGTCTCGTCTCGAGAAGTTTGCTTATGTTGGCCCATCTAACACAGCAAAGCTATGCGCCCAGATCCGAGTGTAAACTCAAGCGTCGAATCTGTGATATCACCGTAGATGATTCTATCTAATTGTTGACGACGAATGATTCGAGTAGCCTCTGAGTGTGCTTGATTTCGAAGAGAGAACGGCTTTTCTGACTTGCATTTAGCGAATTATGAGATTATTCTCAGTCAGTGTGTGTGCGAATGCTAATCAATATAATATACTTAAAAAAATTTTAAGAGCGTCTATCTATTTTTATACAACGTAAATATAAAAATCTTTTTTTTATTATACAGTCAAACCTGGTTAAGTGGGACCTGGATAAGAGGGAAATCTCTATTACTGAGACTATTTCTGAGGTCCCAACATTTTTGCATCAAAAAACCTCTGTAAGTAGGAATGCCCGACCTCTTTAACTGAGACTGATATTTAGCAATTCATAGCAATAATTACCTCTATAACTGAGACGACCCCATAGAAAACCTCTGTAACTAAGATTATTATCGTTTTTACATTGCAACGTTGTGTATGGCGTTATCGAAAATGACAGATATTTTTTAAATAAAATTTTTTACATTGTACATTTTTTCACATGTGCAATGACATAGTGCTTATTTGCATAATAAAGTTTATTTGAATACTTAATTTATGTACGTATTTTTATTTGATAATTACCTCTATAAGTGAAACATACGCGTTTTGAACCTGGATGATTGAGAAATTGGGTAAGTGAGATACCTCTTTAAGTGGAATCAAATGAGCTGTCCCTTGCGATCTCACTTAACCCCAGGTTTGACTGTATTAAAATTATAATTATTATGTATATTAGAATTCTCTCAAGTTTACTTTATTTTGTTATGCTTTAAAGTTTACTATTTAAAGTATAAAAGTACGTGATTCTTGATTTAAAAGTCTATCAACCATTTCATAGCTTGACATACTACAGCTATCCAGGATTATTCTTTGATTCTCGTTTTGCGCGTGTAAGGGAATTTATACGAGTTTCGCTTTGCTACGAACGTAAGCAAGGATGAGAGCCGTCCGCTCCGTTGGCTTGGAATCGACGGGATCGCATTGAATCTCGTAGAAATCTCATTTTCCGTCAGCGGTGACAAGACGATCGTAGAGTGTCTCAGACATCGCGTGCTTTCTTCCAACAGTAGATATTATTCGTCTTAATATAAAATAATAAATTAAAATAAAGTCCACAAAAAGAGACACATGTAAATCTCCCAATTATTTTCCAATTATTTTCAATTATTTTCAAATTATTTTTCAATTATTTTCAAATTTAATGGACATTAATTGTGATTAATGATTTATTATATTCAAAGAATAATTTATATGATAAGTTTCACGTGTTTTTTTTTTTAGTTTATGCGATAAATAGTTGATAAATATATCAAGGTTTTTCCGATTTTTGCTTGCATCTCGTTGAGCATGCGATGTCCGAATTCTTCGTTTCAATAGCGAAGATATGTCTAGCTTTATTCGGTGAAAAGATAGTGAAAAGTCGAGGACAAGAGAGGCGCAGCGACGAGGAAAAGAGAAAGAGCGCGACCACCCCGTGTTGACTTTGGCTCGCAGCCTCCAATTTCGACGGCGACGGCACGGATGGAAATATCGGCCGCTAAAATAAATCGACGACAAAGACTGGCGATCCAACGACACGCTCGCTTGGAATGCTCGATCGACGAGTCCTTTCCCTGCCGAAGATAACAACAATCTCGTCTGACACATTATGTCCCTAATGCGTTAAAAAGTAGCTCGTTTGAAACTAATATTTTTACGTTAATCTGTACACACATCTGATTCTCGTTTTCATTAGTTGGAATTTAAAACAAAATATCTATGTAGAAAATTTAACATAATAAATTAAGAGGATAATTTTTTTATTTTAGAATAAAAGAATACTATTTCAAAATTTACGTAAAGTAATATCGAAAATATTTGTGTTCTCAAGCTCGCGGCTTCGAGGAATGTACAACATGGTATCAAGAAAAGGAAGAAAAAGAATAAGGAATTTCCCCTGTCATGATTAATCAGAGGTTAAAGATTTATACAACGCGTCTTGAAAAGCTACCGACGCGAAAAGCTACCGATAGAAATTCCTTCTCGCGCCAGGAACTCACATCTGTGAATGAGTATCACATTCTTCAACGAGTTAGATGACCCGACAAATCAATCAGTTCAATTCCGTGCGTAATACGACGAAATCGCAGAATGAGGACGAAGGAAGCCTAAACCTCAACCCTCGGTCAAAACGCGAAGTGTGCTTGCTACATTATATTTTGAGTATCACACACGTGTATCTCGTCGTTCTCTCATGACAGTCGTGACAGTCTGGCAAGGGATAAATCGGAAAAAAATATCACGCGGTAGAAGCGGCGAATTCGCCACGCTGTTGTATTTTTCTTTTTTCTAAATCAATAAATATTTTTTACACTAATAAATTCGCTCGCGCACAATGCAACTCTCGGTCGCGTAAGCCGACGCATGGAATCGCAACGTAAACGTCACGTGCAGGCATGTGATAGCGGTGGCGAGGGGGGGGGAGGGACATGTCGAACAGCAGCCGCGGAAAAAGGACATCGAGGGACTCGCGAGACGTGGGAAAGCTGGCCGAGATGGTACGAGGGACGAGCGAGATGCTCGTGACCATTCACCTGTCAACTGTCTTCCTCCACGTCGACTACTCCGACTACTCCGTCCCGTCACCGGCGATGCTGCTGCTGCTGCTGCTCCGCTGCCTCCTCTTCTTTTTTCCTCGTGCTCCTCTCCTCTTCCTCACGGTGGCACATCGGCAATGCACATCGGTTGGCTTACGTAGTCGCGCCCAGCCTACCAAAACATCCTCGACGATCCTCCATTTGACTCGCCATTCAGCGCCGGTGAAACAGCTTAATATAATCCTATTTAAGGTGATGTCCATTGTAAGCTGCGATGGAACCGATGGAACGTGACCGAAATTATTTACTCGTTTATTAGAATCCGCCGCGATTGGCGGCTCGATCGGGGTGGGATTAGAATTCGCATTTGTTGTACGCGACGATTTTGTGGTCGCTTAATCTCAGGATTAAGATACGTGTGAGCAGGATATCTTCCAACTTCCAACTATGGTAATCGGTTTATATAATGAGATAATGAGATTAACTTGACCTGAAAATCATAAATACTTGTAGAAAAATTCCTTTTTTTTCTTGTATCGCAATGATTGATCATTCATTTTATAAACTTATATTTTTAATGTGTACTTTTTTTAAAATATAAAAAAGTAGTTAAAGAAATACATAGATTTTATCTTCTTCGTGTTTGCTATTTCAATCTAAAACGACATATATTACGAGTTAAAAATATAAGAAGCTACATGTTTTGAGAAATTCGTGCGTTCCTTTTGTATATAACTTGCTTAAAAAATACTTCATCCTGTTGCATTTTCTGTAAATTTAAGAATCAACTCTCTAGAATCAGTCTAGATATAAATTTCGGAAACACGTTTGTGTGACAACTGATAGCGAAAATACGAGATGACAACTCCGAATAAACGATTCGGCAGCGTGCTCGTAAAATGTCTTTAGGAATGCCGTGTACGTGTCCAGTCTTTGAGAGGTCGAGTACCGCGAGGCTGCGAGGGCGAAGGTGAGGAAATTCCTGTCAACGGTGGGGTACGAAAGAAGGACGGCTTTTTTACGTGACACACCAGACGCCACACTCGCGCCCAATCAAACTTGTCAACGATTTGACCGATGAATCGTCGTCGGAAATCTGACGACGACCCATCGACGTGTCCGGATCATGCTCCCGCATACACGATCGGGAATCTTGATCGATCGAGAATCTCCGTGACGATACTCCTCCGATCGAGCAACTAGTCGTCTCTTGTGCTCGCTTGACTCTTTTGTAGCCCCTACTAAAGCGTAGTCACGTCGGTGATCCACTGAACGTTAAATTATCATATTCATGGTGCGCCGAATTTGATTTGTTCAAGAGATAATATTGTCATTTTTCAAATCGAGAGTTTATGAACCTAAAGATTGTTAACAACACGAATAAACTTAAGGGGATCCTAAAGTCGCCTGTTTTATCGACAAAAACGCCGTAATTTTCGGAAGTGTGCCATTTTTTATTGCCTGTATAGAATTAAAAATCTTTCTCCAGAATTGAAGTATACACGCAAACGGACACGTGAAAACTCTATATAGTGTGAGATTTTATATTGAGACAGAAAATAAGTATAAAATTACATTTTTATTTATCGACTTCTTAAATTAACATGGCGTCAGAGCTGTCAACTTGTACAAATATAAGCTTCTTATAAAAGTTTTATAGCTTTTATGCATAAAATTGTAGTTTTCACGATAGTGTACTGCACCATAGAACATTGTCGAACTATAAAAATTGAATTTAATTGCCTAATTAATAAATGGCATTCTTCCGAAAATTTTAGTCCGTACGTACCTGAAATATCGGTAAAGTAGAGTGGAAAAAGCAGTGCATCTTCTTTATAAATAACGTGATAGAGAGAGATACAGGATGAGGATTAGATGAGGGCGCTGTAATCGTATAAGAGTTCGCCGTTCAGTTTAGGATCCCCTTAAAAACTTGAGTAGATTTCAACAGGTCCTATCAATCGTCGTAGGCGCGAGTCTAAGATAGAATAAAGCTACGTAAAAAATTGTGGAATAACGGACCACATCGCGCAACGGTTCGAGGAGGACCCTTCGGCGGGGATCGCGTCCGAGAACGTCGATCGTTAACGTCCGTCGAGACCCTCCGCGTCTCCTCGTAAGGTCGCATTGTTTACGGGCGACGGGGCCCGTGTCGCTCCTTGGAATGATATCGCATAAATAGCCGTGCGAGTCGCCTTCCACGACGTCCAGTCATCGTCTCTCCGGTTACCGCGCGCCTTCCATTGTTGCGCCCTTCTCGGTGCGCAGGAATCCCGCAGGATGTGTCACTGCCTGTGACGCAGCAACCTGCGCGCAGAGCAGGTCCGAGTAGCGACGATGGCGTCGGTGGCGGTGGACGGGCGCGTTTTTATTGTGCCTTCGAAAAAATGACCACACGAATTTTTTTCTCTCGGTTCCATTGAGCCTCCTGCCTGGAGGGCCTCGGAGGAAGCTTTCTCGCTCGCATGCCCGGAGAGCCAGGCCAGACCCGGGGCCCGAACCGGCTTTGCGCGGTTTCATTCATAAGGCCCCGGGCCTCGCCTCGAGTGGAGGACTCGAGCGCGAAGTGGACCGGATGGTATTTCACTTCTTGACAGCCGTCGCTCCTCCTCGTTCGCTCGTTCGAATTACGAGTATACCGAAGCCAGGCATTTTGCTTACTGTATAAATAGTCACCGCGATATATAGATGATCCGCGCGCGCGAACACTGCCGACTGCGAGAAAAGGAGGGAGAGATCCGATAATGGTGCAAAGTCGACGTGTTGTTAGTATTAACGTTTCTCTGTCGACGTTATAGAATAGTAGATCAGTTAATAATGAGAACGGTATAGTGGAATATCACTCTTTTCCGTCCTGTGGAAAAAATGAAAACCTCTTGTGATATTTTCCCCTTTTGCTTTTTTTATAACTATTTTTTTATACTATTGATTTTTTATAATTATTATACTATTGATGAAATAATTAGAGCATCTCATATATTTATATTTTTTTAATTTATTCCCCCATTTAATTAGAGTGGGACAAAATTACAAATATATGAAATATAACGGTGCGAGTTAATCCTCTTTGTCATAATTACATGTACATCATAAGTACGTGTTATATAATTCAATGTTAAATCTCTCATTCAACTTTGTGATGGAGAGATAAATGATCGGAGTAACAAAATGTCATCGAGTCAAAATGATTTTCGCAAACCTGTTCTAATAAAATCATTAATCTTCTTTCGTTTCGGCAAGAATACTGATTGAATATTAGATAAAATCATTCATTAATATTTATCGCAATAAGCAAAAAGAGGTACTATAATATTTTTCTTAAGAAAAGATAAACATTTTTCTAAAGGACACTTATTACTCAATCAATTACATAATTGCCATTGATATTTAATGTAGGCATACGCATTATTTATTTTGTAATATTTTATCTTTTCTTTAAAAAAAGAATAGTCATTTTTCTAAATCAGGTTGTAAAAAAATGATATATTATTCCTCGATATTTCTAATACGATCGAAATAAATTGTCCATTGTACGATGAAAAAATATATTCAACATCGTGATGCTTTGCATGCCTCGAATTTCGATGACAGATGGTCATGGTTGGCAGCATATCCTGAAGAAGTCAGGCTGTCTACCGCGAGAACAGGAATTTCGGAACGTGGAATTTCACCTTACCCCGTTAAATATTTGCTTTTTCGCGAGGCACTCGAAGCGCTTTGACGCCTCACCGCGGCTTCAAGCATGTCACGATGATTTTTCACTTTGGCCACGTGGGTGACTTTGAGAGCGTCTCGATGACTTTCATCCGCGGCCACGTGGATGATGCGCGCATCCACGATCTTTTACGCGGGTTCTTGAAATTTATTATTCATACATTTATGTGAGGCGATGTAACCTGCGCTACTGATACCGACATGTGCATTGAAATGCGCTTTAGAGAGTTTCACGGATCGCTCTAGGAGAGCCAATTATAACTGCACATATTATATCCGCGAAACATTCTTGCTTTTGTATGATAGGAACGAACATGTAAGACTTTTGCAAAGTTAATAATTAAATTGTTGAAAGATTCACAGAGATAAATTCAAATGATTGAGAAATTATTAATAAATGGATAAAAAGGGATCCAAGTCCGAAATCGCGAAGCGTAAAATTCGTGTAAATAATTCGGAGAGATTATCATAAGTTTGTAACTAATTATTCATACATTTGTGTGGTTTATTATCTAATTTCCGGGCCTGTATCGTTAAATGCGTAAAACTGCCACCGTCTCGCTTTTATTTTTATTCCCATTTTGCGAGCTAACTAGACGGCTTGGCACCACGCATGCACGATGCCATCATCATGCCATGTGACACGTCCGAGTATTATTCTTCCGGCCGACTCATCGATCGTTGGTCCATTTTATGCGCTGATTTATCGTTGATTTATTTGCTCTGCTCAGCAGCGAATTGCAGAAATGCGACGAACGACCGATTTACGGTCGATGATTACGTCGAAGCATTGCTATGACTATCTGTTAGTCTCAAAAAATAAAAAAAAAAAAAGAAAATTGATGTAAATCTGAGAAAGAGAAGAAATTCTCCAATCAATAAATAATATTTTTTAAAAATAATTAATATAATATTTTCAGGAATAAATAATTTTTTCTTAAGCAATAGTTGAACAAATAATATATGTGTCATTGTATTTGATTCTTGTTTCTTTGTCTGCATTAAAAAATATTATGTCAAAGTCACATTGATATTATTTGTTAAAAAAAAGTTTAATATTTATATACTTACTTTAATATATTTATTATATATAATATTTATATTTAAAAAATCTACTATAAATATAAAATAACAATTGTATCACACTAACATAATATTCGCATATAGCAAATAACATCGACAGTTTAATTGATAATATAACCTCTTTATATATTAATAAATTATTCTACAAAATGTTAAAATACAATTTATTCGCTCCTCATCGATTCTGCGACACCCTATATAGCGAAGTTATTTGCCATCGCGAGGGTCGAAGGGGTTAATTGCTCTACAAGGTTTGGCTTCGGGCTAAGCGGTGGGTGTTCTTACGGCTTTTCGAGTAGAGCGGTAGAGTGTCGGGTGGTTTTGCTATCAAACGGCTGAACGCCTCCCAAGACGAATGTCCCGCGTCACCCTTGATTTTTCGTCTCTTCCTCGTCGACGACATGCCTTCCTCTCTCCCCTGCCTCCTTCTCCTGCCGCTCCCGTAGAAACACGCAGCTTTCATGCCCCATTACCGTCGCTTTGAAACACGCCACGGTAGACCAATGAGCTTTTTTATTGCTCTATTATTGGCAGCGCGGTTCACCGAGCCTGCTCGGCGAGCCTCGCAAAAGGTACCTCGGCGATTTCACAAAAAGCCGCCGACTGTTCTTTTAGTGTTGCCGCTAACTCGGCAACTGCCGGCTGCAACCAAGTAGCTTCCTCTCCAAGAAGTTATCTCTCAATTTGAAGGCTCCTCGCTAAGTTTTCTCGAGCCCCTCGTTAATATCGCGTTTTTGCTTTTCAAGAATATTGGCCGCAACTTGAATTCAATTCAGGGACTCGGGGGAATTGAAACAGAGAATTATTGCAAAGTTTATTTTGATACGGTTGCTTGATAAGAGATATTAATATTTTTTTTTATATTAAAGCAGGATTGCGGGAAAAAGTTGGATTAACTAATCACGTGTCTAATTGATTGATGTGCAATCTGGAATATTCTTGCATTCAGGGAAATTGATGTGCGTGAAGTTAGCACCGCCATTTTGTAAAAAAAAAAATTGTGCCTGATTGTGCTAAGTTTGTGCTACATTGTGCCGTAAGAATTAATCAAATATTTCAAAAAATAAAGTGTACGATCACAAAAATAATTTTTTTGTCAGCACCGCCATTTTGTAAAAAAAAAATTGTGCTGAGTTCAGCTTCGTTTGGGCTATATTGTGCCGCAAAAATTAAAACCGTATCTCCTTTCGTGACAGAAAAAAAATTAAAATGTCAATTTCCCTCATGCAAAATTTCGAAGTCTTGCAACTCTCGAATCGTAACAGATAATCCAATTTCTCCACTTGTGCTGAATTGTGCTCATCGAGACGAATAAAAGCAATGCAAATAAAGTCTCACTGTCCCCCAGAATTAGCTAAAGATCATTCCAAAAAGGTGGGGGTAAAAAAAAAATTTAATTTTTTCGAAAATTTTGCACTTGTGCCGGATTGTGCCAGCCGAGCACAACAACTTTTCTTAATGGCAAAATGACGTCTGACAATTAGAATTCGCAGTACAGCCGAGATTAAATGCCATATTTTAAGATATAAAATCGTATCTTTATGACATGCTGTTGCTGATAAATAAGTTTTAAAATATTTATTGAAATCAAACTGAGAAGGAAATATTAATATAATAGAACAAACTAAGTCGATGCAAGAATCAAATAGATGTATGAGTCGGCTTAATCTGTTCTATTATTTTAATATTTCCTGTAATTAATTTTATTTTTTTACTTAACTAATTTGTGCAAATATGTGGTTCTGACTCGTAGCCTCGCCGTGACTCTACAACAGGCAAGAGTTATACATGGGAATCCGATTTAATTTATCTTCTCTTGCTATTAATGTGAATAATACTTTTACAATTAATAAAATAATAAAATAAACTAAACAAAATGAAATGAACAGAGTAAAATTAATAAAATAACGCCCTGTATAATGTGGTCATAACTAAAACTAAAAAATTAATTTATTTTTTTAACATACGGATTTTTTATCAGCGCTTATCAATGTTATTATAATTATTCAAATCATATAAGTATATATATTTCAAATCAGGAAAGTATAATAAAACGTTTTTTATGTTTAAGTTATAAAGTATATGTAGAAGATTTTTGACATTTTTGTGTTTATATATTTTTTTACGCTTTTTAGTATTTTCTGGTAGTGTTAATAAATGTACGATAAGTAATAAAAAGCAAATAAGCACTAAAATTAAAAAGTCATAAGTACTAAAAGAATGAGAAGTTTAAATAATTGTGTGTGTGTTTGGAAAAAAAATCTGTTTCAAATTTTTATAAATATATAGGTTTAAAATGAAATTTTAAAATGAAAAGATTTAACATTTTTTATGTTAAACTTCTTTTATAATGCGATGTATGTGTGTATGTATGGCATTGCTTTTATTCGTCTCGATGAGCACAATTCAGCACAAGTGGAGAAATTGGATTATCTGTTACGATTCGAGAGTTGCAAGACTTCGAAATTTTGCATGAGGGAAATTGACATTTTAATTTTTTTTTCTGTAACGAAAGGAGATACGGTTTTAATTTTTGCGGCACAATATAGCCCAAACGAAGCTGAACTCAGCACAATTTTTTTTTTTACAAAATGGCGGTGCTGACAAAAAAATTATTTTTGTGATCGTACGCTTTATTTTTTGAAATATTTGATTCATTCTTACGGCACAATGTAGCACAAACTTAGCACAATCAGGCACAATTTTTTTTTTTTTTTACAAAATGGCGGTGCTAACTTCACGCACATGGGAAATTGCGATATCGTAATCCTCTTAGAGAAGCTACGATCGTTGGATTACGAATGTTTGACACTTTATTTATTGACCCGCCAACTAACTTTTCCAGACAAGATCCATGATTAGATCGCTCTGCACTGGTCTAACATAAGTCAATCCTCTTAATCTCAAATCCCGACGTATAAGCGTGAGTTAATTAAAATAAACATAATAATAAAATGTACATGTACGCAACAATAAATTAACAGATAATATAAATTGACAAAAATGGCTTTTTTATCACAAAATATTCAATAATTTTGTACTAAATAATAGTTCTACTTTGTAATAATAAATATCATTATTAAAATATAAAGTCAAAGTCGCATAGAATCAAGTGACAACAGGTGAAATATTAAATCTATTGTAATGATCTGAAATACAAGTCTGCCTAGAGCGTTGCTATACCGAACATAATTTTCCGCAGCGAATAGTTGACGCATCTGTCATAAATGCGTTCCTAATATACTGCAACGTCCATCACAGGCGACAGACTAAGTCAACATGGCTTACTGTCATCATTAACAAGACATTATCGTATCTTCTAAATCGGAAAATGCTAGTAGCCCCCCGAACGCTCTTCAAGTACAATAATGGACAAGTTAATTACTTGTTAGAAGATATACGTTATACGAAGATTACCATTCTTCTCTAATTACTACAAGTTTTTTTCTTGTCGCATAGTATGCAGATATGTAAATATTACGTACCAAAGTTTCAAACGAAATTATCAAGGTAAAATTGATTATCAATTATATTACCAGAATTATATTGCTAGAAATTTTTTTTTTATTCTAATATCTTATTGAAATTTTTATTAACTGTCAAAAATAACTCGTTAATAAATTGTTTGATTAAAATTCTATTAAAGAGAGAAAAAATTAATATTAATATTAAAACGCTAAAATATTTTTAAACAAAAAAAATATGCGAGAATGCTTTTTGGACACTTAATAGAATTTTGCTTAACAAAAATTATTTCGTATCAAGGATTTCTAATATGTTCATTGAACGATATTAATTTGTGTGCATTATATACATGTTAAAGATATAAAAGGGCTGAATGTTATAAAGAGAACGAAGGTTTTTATATCGCACCGAAGCTTCCTACGCTTCCTTCGGGCTCAAAGTGTACACATCCGACAAGAGAAAGGAAGTACTTTTTATTCAACCTCCACGTCCTACGCGTATATTTAACTTAGCATTCCTACTTCAACACCTCCTGCGCATTATCTACGTCGAGGATGTCTGGCACCTTGCTGATCTTTCACATTTCATACAAGGTATTACGATTTTAAAGTATGCAATAACGTATGTGTAACATAAATGTAAGTGTATAATAAAATTTACTTTAGCTGATTTTAATTCATAATAATATATTAGCGAGGTCGAAAAATGTCTACATAATCCTCTAAAAAACATATTTTTACTGCATACTCTTATATTCAAAATTAAACAAAATATACAATGAGCTGGATCATTATTATTTCTAACGCAATAATTAGTTAATATTAGATATTATGCATGCGAGAGACAAGAAAAGAGAGAGAGAGAGAGATGTGCCAATATCTCACGCATCGCGTGTGCCCGCATAGCACAGAATTGCCGGCTCGCAAAGTGTCAAAGATTCCACGCTGCAGATATACTCAGTGTTACGTACTGAGAATATTCTGTCAATCGTCGGCGGAGCTCGTTAGCAGCATCCGTCAGAGTCGCGGACACGTCTCGGCGCCTTGGCTTCTCGAAATAATCGCATAGAGTACAACCTCCTTTTTTTCGCTTCTCTCTCTTTTCCGTGACACAGGTAGAGAAGCGAAGCATCCTATGTACTTTTAATTATCGCTCTATTAAGTTTCACATTTTTCACGATAATTACTGTTGTCCTTGAGCTTATAATAGTGATAGAACGTTGCAATATATAGAAAACATTTCGTTTAAAAATTAAAGATAAACTATTATTTAAAGATGCGAATCGACTTCAAGGTCTAGTATTATTGAAAGATCAATAAAATTGTTTTGAAAACAGATGAATTTTTTTATCATCAGTTTTAATAATTAATCATTTTAAAAGGAAAGTTTTAATGTTCTTGAAACAATATGTTTGAAATAATATGTTCGCATTAATTATATGGGACATGTAGAAAATATAAATAAAAGCTTTAGATCGAATTACAAAATTTTTATTTTAATAATGATTAATATGTAATTTATTTTAATAAGTGTGTTATTTATAATCGTAATAATGTGTAACCATTACGCAATTAATTAATACTACATACACACACGTATTTTAAATTTAACAATTTCACAGTGATTAGACACGGCAATTATGTAACGCGTTACGCAACAAACGATCGCTGCAACGTCATTCGAGCGAGCAAAAAAAAAACAATTCGCCGTATTCTGAAGGGTGTTGCGATTTTACTTCCGTGCATGGATCTGCATGCAAAGTAGCGGACGCGGGACGAGTCATTCGGGTAAAATGCGTGAATAAATAAGTAAGATCTGCACGGGACGATCGCGATCGCGCCGGTAGTTCGTTCGTTCGCCCGTGGTTTTGCAGGTGGTTTTGCGCGAGGAGACACGGGCGAACCGGCGGCCAACGTTGTTTTCAGAACAAACCGGCGAGCTTATACTCATAACAGGAAAAATATTAAATCACCGTCCGCCGTCGGCCCCCTCGAAGCTCTCGTCACCCTTTCCGCGCAATGATCGAGCGATCCTTAATCTCGCTAACTCCTTTCCGCCGTTTTCGAACGATCGCGCGATTACGCGACAATTAATTACGCAGATTATTATGTGAGTTACTGAAATAACTCACTGGGAATATCATTTTCATCCTTTGGCCCTGTGATCTTATTTTTCACATCGCGAAAGCGAAAAGATTGGATTCCGCTCCATCCTTTAATCATGCTAATCGCTTCCACGCGATTAATAATTCAATATAATATATTTCATATATATAGTAATATTTTGTTTGTAACATACAAAAAGAGTTTTATTATAAAAGAGTGCGAGTAACGGTAAAAATAGGAAATGATTCGTCCAGTTTTTACATCTAGTAATTAGACCTTACTATTTCGATTCTACCATGTGTTAATACTGAATCCGTTATACACGGAACACGCGTGTACTCTCTCCGAGTTTGTTGGACGTCTGCCACTTTTAAGCGAATAATGATTTATGATGAAATACAAGCCCTCACGCCAGTAATAATTCGCCTTCTTCCCCGCAATGTAATCTCTCGTTATTAAACATCGTTGACGTTAGAGGATTAATTTTTCTCGCTGTACATACTTCCAATCAATTTTTTTGATGACGCACGGAAAAAAAATGTTAGACGTAAAATGTCGCAATGCAAAATTAATTTAATTCTTACGACATCGTAGCAGCATCGAAGATTCAAAAACACCCGAGTTCGATACCCTGATGAAAAATTCACCCGATTTCTATTTCGGGCTCGCGGCAAGTATAGTAAACAATTCCACGGATACCGCTCGTTCCTTTTGTTCTCCCCAGCTTCTCTCTTTCTCTCTCTCTTACGTTGCTCCATTCACAGGCGAGCGCATTTGCCGCCACCCGTACAATATGTGTATCGGGCAGGCCCCAAATAGCATTAAGTCATTGCTGCTGCCCGGTCGTGCGCGCTCTATCTCTCCCGCTGTCGCCCGAGATCGTCGATCGCATTGTTACACGTACGGCGCCCCCGTAAACGGGGCGACTTCTTCTCATGGGCCCGACCGAGAGATTCAGCGGCCCACGAGAACACAATGGCCATCATTGTTTTTAATTCAGTCAGAACGAGAGAGGGTGCTTCCTCCCCTTCCTCCCCTTCCTCCTCCACCCTCTTCTGTCGTTGCACGCCACTTTTAGCCATCGGACAAAGTTTCGCACCGCAATCGTCTCTTTGATCGCTCCATTTTCTATCTCGCATAATTAGAGTCTTAAAACGTTTTATTATAAATTTTATTTTTTTAATTTTATTTTATTTTAAATTTTACTATAAATTGAATTTCCTGAATGTTTCTCTTTTTTTTCGCGCAAGACAGAGATTTACTATAAATATTTTTTAAATAAAATATTTTTTTTGATGCTTTGAAAGAGATGGAAAAATTAAAAGTTCAACAGAGGCATGCGTGTATGCATTGCGGGAATATTGAAATTTTTACGATGAAAAATGTAAATTTGGTTACAGGTATAAATATCCTTACAAATTCATACAACATACATGTTTCTATCTGTTTGACAGCGCACATTAGAAGCTAATAAAGAAAAGCTCGCATCTCCGAAAATGATCAACGGGTCGAGGAGATGGGGGAGGGAGAGGGGGGAGGGGACGTATTTGTGGATACGTTCACGGATTTCACGGTAAATCGAACGCTTTTAACGACGGGTACGTACTGTTACGCAACGCTATTGTATGTGAATGCATCCTGCGGTGTCACGGTAGAATGCCGGCCGTCGTGGGGCGTATCTTGCCAAATGGAATTACAACGGGGACCATAATGGCTCAATCGACCCGTCGTTGATGCGGCTTAGCCAAGGAAGAGGACGCCAGCGTACTCGGCGCACACGGTGGATCGAGAGAGAGCACGAGGACGAAAATACACGCCCTGTATTCTGTCCATTAAGGCGATACACGGCAAAATAGATTGCACCTACGTCATCCACGAAAGTATTCCCAGAAAGCGCATAATACGCTTCGTATCCTTCAAGGATATCTCCTGCGCGAACATTTCCGCGGCTCATAATCCGTTCCACGATTACATGTAATACGGCTAGTCCTTTAGACTGCAATGTATCTGTCAGGAAACGTCTTCTCATGTGGAAAGATCATTTTTGTTCTCTTCAACGAAATGACATTGTTACGAAATTTTTAAGATTCTGGATATTTTTATGATTTTTCGGGGCTCTTTTTCTTAGATTTGGAAACTTAGAACTTGCATTGTAGGTATTTTCTTTCTAAAATGTATACAGGGTGTCACAGGTATCATCCGTAAAAAAAAACCATAAATAGAGCTCGCTAAACTAAACTAAAAAGTCCTATACCATTTTGCAAACAACCACGTAAAATTTCGAGATATTAATTAAGGAAGATCGGCTAATAAGCGCACAATTGGCGTGATTAGACAGTCGGCCATTCCAGCGAGGACAATGCGGAGTGATCGGATTGTATTTTTGCAATATTCCCACGCGATTTTGTAAGAAATTTTAATCACTTTCTAGTCAAATAATTATTTTTCAAATAAAAACCATTTTTAACATTTAAAAATCAATATGGTTCTTATTTGAAAAATAATTATTTGACTAGAAAGTGATTAAGATTTCTGACAAAACCGCGTGGAAATGTCATAAAAATACGATCCAATCACTTCGCACCGTCCTCGCTAAAATGGCCGACTGCCTAATCACACCGATCGCGCGCTTATTAACCAATCTTTTTTAATTAATATCTCGAAATTTTACGTGGTTGTTTGCAAAATGGTATAGAACTTTTTAGTTCAGTTTAGCGAGCTCTATTTATGGTTTTTTTTGACGGATGATGCCTGTGACACCCTGTATATAAAACTTTTAGTCCAGTTCCTTAGAAGTTTTAACGTCTCTCGCATTTGTAACTTGATAAACTTGTTTTTCGAACATGTCGAAGACACGGATATCTCTGCAGCATTTCGAGGAACTCGCGAGCACTAACGACGCCTCGTTAACACGCCGGGGAACACATCGGGGAACGAGGAAACGGAGTGTCCCGCGAATACATACTTCGGTCGTCGATTCCGAGAATAAGCGAACCTCGCTCGGAGATTTAACGGCGTCAAAAATTTCGGGTGTCGGGATTCCGTGGGACGCACGCACGCACGCACGCACGCACGTGTAAACAACAGCCACGGTGTCGGTCGACGCGCGCAGCAACGGGGGTTGAACACCCTAAAATTAGCCCCGCGGGAGCGGGGGACACGACCGCGTGTACGCGACCCGGGGCCCGCACCCACACGCGTGGAGAGCGTGAAAAAATGCTTACATTATCATCCGTAATTTCGTAAACACCCGACCCGAACCTTGGCGGACGACCTGTGACGACGCGCGACGCGTCTGTTGCTGATAGCCGTTGCGGGTGGCCCTCGAGTGATCGACGCTCTCTTTCTCGTTGCTGCTTCCGTCGCTTTCGGGTCTTCCATGACTTTCGGGTCCGTTGCCAGTTAACATTGTTTATAGTATAAAATAAGGACAAAATATTCTTCCGTAAATATAAATTTGTCTCTATATATTGTTACAAATGTAAATGAATACATCTATATATTTTAGAAAAAGATTTTATCGTATGGTTTATCAATCTTTAACTGTATTAATCAACCGAGGAATTTGAATTTAGCTAATTAGACAGCTCGAAGAATAAATTCATAGTCAAAGAGAAATCCGAAAAGTATAGTATCTAATAGAAGAATAAATTAAGCATTCTTGAAAAAGTCATTATTATAATGACGTTTTAATTACGACATTCGTCATCTGTGTAGTCGAAGAAATAAAAATTCGGTGACCTTGATATATGTTGTCAAGGTCATTGTCCTGAGTAACATTCAAAAGATTTTAGTCGCTCATTGTTTATTAAAAAGTTATTAACAAAAGAATTCCCATGAATTATATGCAATTTTTAGATATCATATACGTTTTACAATCTCTGCCAGATCTGTTATGCCATTATATGTTTTCGTATGGTTTGTAAGAATAAGAAATTTATGCCGCTTTCTTTTGATTCCTGAAATAAACGCGATTTTGAAATTTCATATTTATTTTCGTTATATCCTATTTGTGTGTTTATATATTTTGTTTATATTTGCTCTTTAAGTAAGCGAGAGAGGGACGGCATCTCTCCTTCTGCATCTCTATCTCAAAAATAGTTTCCATTTTGTACAATACAAAAACACAGTGCAATTTAGGTTATAACATAACCCAAAAGCAAATTTTAATTGTAAATTAGAAATAGGTTTGAGTTAGATACATTTTACTTTGACTCTCGCAGAGAGTAAACTTTGCTTCACCTTGCAAAGTATACGCGTGGATACAATGGGTTCCACCTCCCTCTGCGAGGGACTTCACTTCCGAAAGATATAACCCAACAAACACCAAGTAACAATTATATAACTATTAGTTATAATTTCCTACTCAACAATATAACTGTTACATGTTATATAACTGTTACGTGTTAGATAACAATTATATTGTTGAGTAGGAAATTATAACTAACAATTATATAACTGTTACTTGGTGTTTGCTGGGAACCTAACCTAAACCTATTTCTGATTTCAAACTAAAATTTGGTTTAAATAAAAAATAGGTTTGAATTATATAGGTTATATAGGTATTATAAAGGTATAGATTATACCTTTTGAAAGTGGAGCCCCCCGCAGAGGGACTGTATCCACACGTGTACATTTTACTTTGACTCTCGCAGAGAGTGAACTTTGCTTCACCTTGCAAAGTATACGCGTGGATACAATGGGTCCCGCCTCCCTTTGCGGAGGGCTTCACTTCCGAAAGATATAACCTAACCTAAACCTATTTCTGATTTCAAACTAAAATTTGGTTTAAATAAACAATAGGTTTGGATTATATAGGTTATATAGGTATTATAAAGGTATAAATTATACCTTTTGAAAGTGGAGCCCCCCGCAGGGGAACTGTATCCACACGTGTACATTTTACTTTGACTCTCGCAGAGAGTGAACTTTGCTTCACCTTGCAAAGTACACCAAAAATTCATTTTTGAAAAACTCGTAACTATAATTACACTATACTATAATTAACATTTCTAGAATTTTGGAAATGTTATGACAATGTGTTCTGGAATGTTTTGACATTTTATAACAATATTCATAAATAAAATTATATTAAATCAAAATTACATAAATATTTTTACAATATTAAATAGATTTGTAGTTATTAATAAAATAACTATATATATATATACAGGGCGATCCTGAAAAACGTTATGTCTTTAAAATGACGTATTCCTGACACCATTCTAAGACAATTTTTCCTTTACCAAAATTTGATTTGAAGCGTAGTTTTTGAATTATGAGCAAAAATAGTTAGTAAATCACGCGTCGGGTACAGAAGGCAGGCAGGAGCGGCGCGGCGTGCCGCGAGCGCGGGCGCAGCTGACCGCCCGGGTGATTATCACCGCATGAGTCGCTAACTATTTTATCTTATAACATAAAATTATGCTTTAAATAAAATTTTGGTAAAGAAGAAAATGTCTTAGAATTACGTCAGAAATACGTGTTCCTTAAAATAACGTTATTTTAATCATGAAAAGTTGTTCCGGATCGCCGGCCGTCCGACGTTGCAATCAGCTGATTGCTACACGCGATGTGTGTATGGCGGAGTGTGTGCGTAAGAGAGAGAGAGAAAGAGAGAGAGAGAGGGAGGGTAGGAGGGACAGACATTCATACACACGCACGCACTTTTTTCTCGCTCTCTTTCTCTCTTTTACGCAACACTCATACACTCTCTCATTCAGTCTCTCACTCACACTCTCTCGGTCACTCACTCACTCACTCACCTGCTTACTCACTTGCTCACTCACCTTGTAGCAGCGTAGCGAATCTTCATGCTATGTATTGTTGTTATCTGCTGCACGGTTATGATTGCTAGAGATGCGCGACACATCGAAATTTTTTCGATTATTAATCTCACACTCGATTGACACAATACAGATTACACAATAACGAGTTTACTGTTTATTCACTCACTATTGATTTATCGATACCAAAAATTACTTTCAAAGAAACGCGAATGCAAACAACACATGACTCGACGCGAAGCGACGGACCGCGGAGACTGCGCGACCACAAGAGTTATGTTGCCAGAAATGCGACACGCGACATCTAACAAACGACTTGCGCGTGGCGCGTGATTGACGCGAGATAAGACGAACGATCGGCTAAAACCTTCGCATTGCGAATGCGGTAGAAAACATGAAACGTATAATGACATACTTAAAAAATTAATTATTTATTATAAATAATAACTATTTCTAATTATAATAAATAATTATTATTTAAGTATGTATAATAAATAATTATGGAATTGTTAATTGCAAATTACATATTTTTTCTTCAAAACAACTATGTGTTCTTTTTACACCAGTTGATTCCTCTCATTATTTTGTACGTAAAAGTATTAAGGTAAGATAATCGAAAAATGAATATTTTACAAGATATTTTACGGTTTATGTAAAATTAAGAAATTATTTCAAGCCTCATAACTCAAAAAGTACTTAACGAAAAGGTACTTAATTATAGTGTTTTGGAAAGCTATCGAGATAAGCTACAAGAATATGCAATGACAAATAGTAGGTTCCATTTAAGAAATTGAAGGTGACCTTCATGTGACCTTCAAATAACTCTTCAAGGTCAAACCAATGATATCATCTTATGGCCCCCTCGAAACCAAACAACTTTTGTCTGAAACATTTTTCTCTAAAATGCTTTGTTTCCGAAATAATTGCGTGCGTTAATTAAAATGGCTCACCCTGTATATATATATATATATATATATATATATATATATATATATATATAGTTATTTTATTAATAACTACAAATCTATTTAATATTGTAAAAATATTTATGTAATTTTGATTTAATATAATTTTATTGATGAATATTGTTATGAAATGTCAAAACATTTCAGAACACATTGTCATAATATTTGTCATAACATTGTCATAACATTGTCATAACATTAATAACTAAATTAATAAATGTTCTTTCTATCGAAAGAAACAATTATTATTAATTTAGTTATTACTATTAATAAATAAATTAATAATAGAAGTAATAATAAGTTATAACATTACAACATATATAATAAATTATAATTATATATTAACAGTATTATATTCTTAACCACACATTCTCATCCGCTTTTACATCGAATAATCGATCACTCCAATTTTGATAAATTATGCTTCGAAATTTATCCGAAATAATATGTAAATGAGCGTAAATTGCTCGGATACAAAGCGTTGCGTGGCATCACTCGGACATAAAGTATTTACGAGCGTGTTATAATTCGGCGTAGCTGAATCGCGCATCGGGCGATCACCGGGTTCGCACTGCGGTTAATTAATTGCCTATTTCAAATTCGAATTACGTGTCGCGGGACAGCCGCGGGCACGTTGTAGAGTGGGATGAACGCGATGTACGAGAAGTGCATTCGACGCTCTGATACCGGCGCGTCTATTCGCCACCGCCATCGATAGACGTGTCAATTAAATACGAAATTATCGGGTAAAACGGCTTCGATAGTTGGCTCGTAAACAAGACGCGCCCCATTTAGCATTTAACGTCATAATGATAACGTTCGCATTTTCGAGCCTCGATCAATGTTTACTTTACTTTGCATTAAAGCGCGCGATTAAGCCGTCATCCATCGGAGAGTCGCCTCTCCCTCGAATATATTCTATATCCGAATTATTCGCGATATTAATTCGATATCTCTTCGACAGCGCGGCGTTTCCTCTCCGAGAGGTGTGTCTCCGTTTAACAAAAACTCTTCAACGAAAACACGTCGCCGCGAGGCGTCCTCTATTTTTCTTTCCGCGTACCGTCGATTATATTTCTACCAAGTTCCCGTCTGCGAGATAGCTCGTTACGTTTTTTTCCCCCGTTGTTACCCGCGTTGCTGTTGCAACCAACGATACACACGTTGCACGGATGTGCAACTCGCGATTACGCGATGCGGCAAGAAACTTGTGCGCGACAACGTCCGGAAAAATAAGCGATGAATTAGCAGAGTAAACACAGAGCCGTTGTTTTTACCCCTCCGCGCGCGTACCCGGCTTTGCAAAAGGAGTCAACAACGACGGAACGTAACAAAATATGGGATATCGTTTAAGTATCATCGGAAGAATCGACACACAATTTTGTAATGTAATAATATTGTATACACACGGCTTTTTTGTATTATTAATATTATAGCTATTAGGGAATTTCGAATAAAATTCCCGGATATTTATTTGTTGAGCAACAATAAAAAGATTTCTGGTACGTGAATGCAAATCAAATTAAATTGAATATATATGATATCGAGTGGGAACGATCGTTTTTATCGAGTGCATCGTAATTTCGCAAAAATTTATAAAAGAAAATTTTTTCCAAAATCGTCAATTAAAATGTTTTTGTATCGTATAATCGTGATAATTTTATACGGACAATTTTGCTAATGTGATCACCAATTTTCAATTTGAGACTCGGCATTTACCGCTGCAACATAATTCTCGGTTCACGGATGCTGAATTCGCCCGTTCTTCCTTCCCCTTCCTCCGAATACAATAGTTCTCTCCGATTCTATCAATTTTTATCTGAGAGACTGTGCGTCGGTTGATTTTTCCTGTGTACCGACACGCGAATCAATTTCCATTGGTCCATCGCTTTCCAAAGCTCATCTCCGTCACCCTCCGGTCTACATCCCTCTCGTTCTTCCTTTTTTCCCTTTGTATCTCTTTCTCTTGCTCGCACTTTTTTTTCTCCATTCTCCTCTCTTCTCTTCCGCATCCGTTTGTCGTCTTTCCCTCTTTCCCCGTCTCTCCACCGTCGTTCTTTCTCGCCGTTGATTTCCGCGAAAGGAACGGAGGCGGAGTGAAAAGGACGCTGATCGCCGCTGTACGAACGTACGTGTGTGTATCGCGGTTAGGTCACGGCTCTCTACCAGCGCGTGCGATTCCGCGTTTCGCCGCGGGTCCCTGGGAAACCGCGCACCTGCCATCCTTCCGCTGAAACGGGCAGACGACGGCGGAGCAGCGCGATTTCGCCTCTCTCCCTCCGCCCTTTACTCGCCAGCAGCCATGCGGGCTTCTTCATCTCACCGCCTCTTTCTCTTCTAACGATACCGTTCTCCCGTAGTGGTTCTACGCTCCCTGTGCTGGTATATTAATTAATTACAACGTAACGAAATACATCTGTTAAATTCCGAATTACGAGCTGATACGATGAGCCTGCAGCTATATTAGTTTTTTACCGATCGTTATATATACGGGCCATTTTGAAAATCGAAAGACTCGATATGCCATTTATTTGCGTTGAAATAGTTGCAGCGAGCTTGATTAATTCATATTTATTGCGAAATTGATTGCGAATACGTAGCATCTCTCTCACCCATGTTATAAGAGTATTTTTTAGTTTCTCAAATTTTTTCCGATTTTAAACGCGCTTGCGAATTTTTGCATCTTTCAGTTTTACAAATGGATAGAAATATTTAAACAATTTTAACAAATTTTGTTATCTTTTGCCAACATTCATTTTCCATTACTTTCGACCAGCACGTCTGGACGTCTTAACTTCTAGTCTCTATTGTTGGAGTCTCGTATTTTTTGCCTGAATCTTCAGGTATTTTTCTCTGTGACCCTTAAAACTCCTGTGCGGTTTCTCTTTTCAAATTTTCTTCCAAATTTCTCCTTTCAAATTTTTTTTTTTAATTTTTCCTTTCAAAATTTTTTTCCAAACTTCTTAAGTTTCTTTGAATATTCAAAATCTCTCCGCTTTATTTATGACATTTTGCGTTTTAGCATGTTTCTTAGATTCGATTTTCGGTTTGTACTTATATCTATCCAAGTTTTATTCTCACACTATCATGCTACAGTCTCCGTATCTATCCACGCTCACGTTATTCCCTAGAGATAAACTCTAGAGATAATCGAGCGATCGCTGCTGGACTTTCCCACATATAGCGTGGCTTTGGTTTACGATCTCGCGTAAGAAGCGAGCACCGCGAGCAAGAAGAGCGGAAAGAAAGAGACATCATTTCCACACGCGAGCGCACAAGACAAAGAGGGAACGCGCGAGCGCATATCCGCGCTGCCTCGCCGCCCTACGTCAGTTTCGTAGAGCAAAATGTTTGTTTAAGTAAGGCCCGGAGCCAAACTCTTTTTACTTGCCTTTTCCTCGCTCGAAATTGATGATTGCGCACCGCTAATACGGCCACAACGGTTACGCGCAGGCGGAGGGCAGGGAGAAAAAAAGAAAAGGGAGAAAAAGATGCGATGACGCGCGCTAGGCAGAAACATGCTATGCGCACGAAGAGGATTTTGTAATCCCGAAATAATCGCCGGGAGACCGTCGAGTTTCTCGAATTTAATTCAAATTCTCAAATTTCGCTTTAGCTCGAGACGCGAAGATCTTTTGCGAACAAATATTTTGCAACGTTTTTATTCCACTCTTTTAGACCATTTTTTTAATAACGAAAGAATATCTCGTAAGTCGATGCAATGTATGTTGACGTAATTAAAATTTTGAGAAATTATGTATTATCTTGAAAATATAATTAAATAGTGACTCTCTGAGAAATGCAAAGCGATTCTCTCTCGTGTTTACGAGATAAATTGACCTCAACTCTCAAACATTTTTTGTAAAAAGAATATTTTCCCAGGAGAACATATTCTTTTCACTATGCACCATGTGTTTCATACTTTAATCGTTTGGTGCCTGACATCGAGGTTTTTATTATAATTTTTAAAAAAGTGAAAAAATGTATCATTTATCATCTATCGTCAAACTATCATTTATCACACCTGTTTAATACTTTTAATGTCGATCACTTTGATCATTTTTCATAAGTTTATGAAGCACGATTCTTTCCTTAAAAACATGATAAAAATCAATATATTTTTTTTATATATTATGTATATTATATATAATAAAAAAAATATATATATATATATAATATATTTTATTATATATTGTATATACAATAAAAAAATATATTGAAAAATATACTCTCTTTATTTTATTTCTCTATTAGAATATTTATTTCATCTACCAAAAAATTATGTGATGCGAGCAACCTCGGATGGATATCGCAAAATGTTTACCGTAGAGATAAAGAACGAGAGGGGTTGCTGCATTGACTTGTTCACCCTCGAATCGTGGTTCTTAGCGTCGCATTCGGATGGCTGAATTTGTGTGTTTGTGTGGATTATTGAAAAGTCAATAATGGCATTTACGCGCAATGCAAATAGCTCTTTCGACATACTTAGTTTTCACTCACTGATATTATTAATTTATATGATGAACGGTGCATGAATGTAGCAAACGTATACAATTCATATCCGCATTTTTTAGATATTTATCTACTATACGATTAGAAATAAAAGGAAAAAATGTATAGATATAAATTATGCAGAAAATAATTGTAAGAAAATAATTAATTATATTTCAGTTTTCAAGGAAAAACTGATATATGTAAAATTTACCAGGCAAATATACAATGACTCATAAAAGTATTTAAATACATCTTAAATATTTTAAATATATATATAATTTAATTTTTATGATATTAATTATATAACATATGACTCAAAGTATTTTTTTTTGTAATCCAATATATACTCAATTAAATGTTAATTAACAAACATTAATGCAGCAACATTTTCCACGTTAATGTATAATCGAATACTAATACACAGAGAAAAATATTTCTTTGGATTTTAACAAATTTTGCTGAAGTCAAATAAATTTAATTATTGGAATAGTCCAACCAAACTAATATTCGATTTAACAAATACGATTGTTTGACTTTCAAATAACGTATATGTTTATTTTAAATAAAATTTTATCTTGAAGAATTTTACTTTTTCTTTGACTTTAACCTTTAACAATTAACCCACAACACAGCATCATGTCGTCTAAAAGCTTTTTTCTGTCTAATTTCAAATAATCTGTTTAATATTCTAAATGCCAACAAGGAATCGAGATTATTAAATAAATTATTTTTAATTCAATTTGAAATTAAACTGATAAACAGTGATACGTCAGAAAGAGGATGCTCAAAATGCACATGATCAGAGAACCTGCGTGTGAGTAACATCCTCTTTCTCGCGCTAGTGCTAAGAGGAAAAAAATATACTTTAGATCTTACTGTTTAATACTAGTCCTTTATATACATTTTATAATAAATATTGAATACGAGAAAAGTTAAGACTGGTGCGCCGCGTAACGGCAAGCGAAGAAACATGTGCCACATATTATTGGCTGTTCCAAATAATAAGTTAATTGAAACAAACAACACTCTTATTTGAATCAGTATTATTTCAAATAATTGTCATTTTTCGGGTAAACAATATAAATTAATGCAACGAAACAATCAAATTTTTATTCAAACAAATGATATTTGTATAAAATAATTTTTCCTTTAGCGGGACAAATATAAGTCAAACAAATTGATATACTAAATGTAAAGAAATACTTTTCTCTGTGTACAAGTTCTCTCTGTGAAAGCAACCATAGATTTGTACCAGTCGATTTAAAATCACGTTTCGCTAAAGGTTCGACGTGGTCTTCCGCCTCAGGCCGGACTTAACCCCATCTGTCGAAACACGTGCTCCGAATAAAGGGGTTTAAGAACAAGGGTTTTGAACGAACCCATCAATCTGTTGGTTCGTTGAAAGATACAGTCTCTATATTAACCTACACGCCGCCACTGTCAGATTCCCAAAATCCCTCTCAAACAAGCGTTAATCTATTTTGTTCCTCTTCAAGATATGTAAAAGTTTTATCCCGTTCACCGGAAGTGTGCAGTTCTTTCTGCATTTACAAAGTCGCATTTTATATATTCTTAGGCAGGAAAATTTTCAATCTAAAAAGTCCTAAATTCTCGAATTCTTGAATTTTGTAGCTATTCTTGGAATGTGCATGCAATTCGCAAACTGTGTCTACTGTATCTGCGATTTTTAGATGGTGAGCCTTTCTATAGAGAATCTAACACATTGTAATATTTAGAGATTTTTATATCTATAAATTTTCGTTTGAATGCTCGTTTTTTTTCATTTCCCACAATTACACGATTCTTTCTAAAATTCTACAAGCAATGGCCTTTATCGCTCAATCATTTTAAGAATCGAATATAATTTTTTTATAACAGTGCTTTTCCAATTACTATCTTCGTTCTCGATATGCGCGTCGATAAAATAAGTGGCATGGATATTTCGGTGAACTACCTTTCGATATCATCAGCCACAATACGCCTTCGCTGTCGACGGAATAACGATTCTTGGATCGCTACTAAAATTAATCGTCAGCTGATGCAGATCGGGAACATGCGGGTGTCAAAAGCAGGCGGATGTGCTACGTGTTAGATCCATGCAACCATCATAAATCCCGCGGCGCGAAAAGACGGAATGCCGATTTGGTTTGGTCGAATGTTGGAGCAGTATAAACGTTTCCGCTCTCGCACATTACGAGACGCGACATTAATCTATCGAGAATTCTGCGAAATTCGCAGCAAGCTCTGTCATTTCATCGCCAATAATTTTGCTTGGGCTTTACGCGGATATGTTTACTATTCATTTGTCATGAAAAATGTAGAATTAATATAAGAAATTAATTATATAGAATTATTTTGGCACATATCGTTCCATGCAGAATATTTCCTGGAAATATAAAAAAGAATTTGCAGAAAATTTTATTTATTTTATAAATTTTATGTATTTTAGAAATATTATGGAGAGAAAAAAGTTTGACTTTAAAGCTTTAACGTTACATGAATAAATTAAATCTTCCTGGAACACAAATGGCAATCTACACTTTGCTCTGTAATTTTGTTCTGTTCTTAATTTGTCGTGTATTATATATTTATAAAAATCTTTAAATTTCAATATATGAATATTAATTTTTCTCTTTCTTTTAACATTTTCTTCTAATTCCCAAAACGTGAATTTAAATTGTGTGTCAAATAATAAATATAAATACGACATAATAATAAAACGCGGACAAAGTTGCAACAATGATCGTCGATGCAACAATTAAACATCGAGTTATTTTTACGCATACTTAGTTTATTTTCACAGCGCAGTCATCAATATTTCCGCCGGTATAGTTTTACCAATAAGTACAAATATAAAAACATATTTCGCGTCCAAACACGATGTCACGCGATGGCAAGCAATAAACACCCAACGTTTTCACTAATAATACTTTTGCAAGTGCATGCCTCGTAAACAAAACGATGCACATGATGCAAGCAGCTTTCATGACGGGTTTTGAAAGAGAGACAAAACAATTATTCGAGATTTTTACGTTTATTTCGTAAGTGTGTTCGCATTCGCATGACGTACTCATTCCTACGTGTACTGGTACGTATAATAGTATAATAATAATATTAATATCAATAGACGCGCGCGCGTATATATATATATGCGAAATACATATATATATATATATATATATATATATATATATATATTACATATACATTATACATGTATGTCTGTATATGTATATATGTATATATACAGATATATATATATGTATAGATCTGTCTATTTATACATATATAATGCTTCATTCTATATATACAATCTATTTCTATCTATATGTATGTATATTCGATGCTCTTAATAATGTACATGCAGAAATCTGACCGGTTATGTAATTATCGATTCGAGCATTAAACGCTAATTATTATTCACATGATTCGTATTTAATGTACGCGCGATTAATAAATATATATATGTATATATATATATTATCTCAGCTCTTTTTTTCGTCGAATATATCGCATAAATCTCCGGCACCAAGGAAGGTCATCACATGATTAAATGCACAAGAACGAGGTGCAATTTCTTGCAAGAAGAAAGTATCCCACTAATCGCTAAAGCTATTATTATTTTTACAATTCTCTTCGCTGTCTCCATCGTCGAATATTTGAATTTTGAACATTTCTCTAGAGGCGATGATTAAAACTGAATAAATTTTCACCATCGACATCGAAAACATAAGATCACGATTAGTTTTTCTCAATATATAATACTATATACATTATTATGTAACTTTGCTATTTCTTGCACCATGCTACCGGAACGTTTCGAATCGTGACGATTATCGTTTCCCGATTTATCGATGAAGATATATCGCGGCGCCGTAAATTTTAATCTATATTTAAGTACAGAACGATGCACACGAATCGTGTGTCGTCATAAAACAATTTTAAATAAATCTTGCTTGCTACGAAAACGATTGCGAGAGAATCATATCGCTATTAAACATTATTTTATGAAGGGGACATGAATTCTCCGGGGGCTCCCGTTATCCCGAGATACATTAAAATATTAAACCATTTCTACTTACAAATATAAAATAATCGGACGATACACCCATTTGTTCCCCGAGTTACTTATAATTCGCTCATGTATCCAACATGGCGTATCCACATTAAATGCAAAAATTCTGAAACTACTCGTTGCGGAATAATCACGGTTAAAAAAGCGGACATTTCGGGATCGGGAAATACTCGACGCAAAACGCGTCGCGCAAAGCAAACAATGACTTTTTTAACCCGCTCCAAAGATACCCCGGCGGAAAGAACAAAAATACGTGAGCAAATCATGCAGTCATATTTTCGAAATATCGGGATATTGTTCGACGTAATGCGAATTCCGTGAAAAATCGCACACTCGACCGAAAATCCAAACCGCACGATCCGGGCCGATGACTTTGATTCGTCCTTATCGCTATACCTATCGGAAGCAAACAATTGGCAAACAGAGACGCGCCGGGCGATATTTCCACGCGCCTCGCGCGATTTACGGCGGTTTGCACAGATGCGCGCGAAAACATGATTCGGCGATGGCTGAAAAAATTTGTCAGATAGGTAGGTCAGTGACGGGTTTCGCGATGTTTGCGCAGGTGAGAACGATTAAGTCGAAATTCGCAGTTTATTTCCTCTTCCCGGACGTTCACTCGCGCCCCATTCATTAAATCTCGAGACTATCGATTGAAATAAGGAAAATCGACTCGCACGGCTATCGAATTTACAACCCTGTTGATTAAAAACGATGAATCTTTCGGTGTGTCAAAAGGGAAGAGGAAATTCTCTCACCGATTGAAATTTATGATCCTTCTTACACATGCTTATCTTTTATTCTGGGAGCTATTGATTTTAATCACTTGGATAAGATTACAAAATCCTTCTAATCGGAATATTATCAAATTTTCCGGGAAATTGTCTATTAGAGATCTTTTTCCAGTCTCGAAAGAATATGTTAAAATTTTCTGGTAGTTGACTTACATTATAAACAAAAACATTATTTAACTAATTTATTTCGAATCAATTGAAGATTGTTGTAATATTACAACGATGTAGAAAAATGAGAAAAGTAATATTGTGGATTTTTGACCGACGTATTTTTCTATCGAAATCTCGATAGAAGTTTTAGCTTGTAACGAATTCGGTTAGATGCACTTAAAGGCTGTCGTACAAATTTACACTAGTATAAATAACTAAAATAAGTCAAATTAATTTTCCGAGTTATATTATTATTATTGCGTGTAATGAATAATAATAATAATAATAATTTATAATATTAATTAATTTATTTTAATTATACTATTGTAAATTTATATGCAGTCCTTAAAATGTGCACCAATATGCACTAGTGCATCCAACCGAATTCGCTATTAACCCGCTGCTTATCACATAACTATCCTCAACGACATTCACGATTCATTACGCTAATCGTCGCATTAACTAATTACCTACATATTAACCGACAACGATTTTTCGCGATAAGAAGATACGATTCGATACGGGCAGGAAACTAGAGTTACGTCATTTTTTTTTTCTTTACCAGATTCCTCTCCGAGACATTTTCTAGTTCCACTCCTTGGCGAGTTCGTCCGTCGAGGGGATCCATTCTTGTTTCACGTAAACCAAGCCCGGATCGTAATGATCACCATGATGTTCTTCAAGGTCCCGTTGATGGGACCTTGAATTCCGATATTCTCAGTACTTATGCAACGTTATCGGCAGATTGCCACTGGTGTTAACAGCGTTACAGTCTTGATAATATCTGTGGTACAGCGGAGGAGACGGCGCCGCGCCCGTCGAAAGCGGTGTCGGTGGGCTGGATCTGCGACAGATTAAATTGCATTCTGAAGGATTTTAATTAATTCGCGATTTTAATTAATCTTATTTATAATATCTAAAATTTATTAAAAAACTGATACTTTTTTCAACAAATATACTATGGTTATTGGTTTAAATAATCAATTTCTATCAACAACTATGACTCAAACCGTGAAAAGTCTTCTATGTAAAAAATTTCATCTATGAATCCTAGATTTATGTGAAAGGTACTATAAATTATTAATTCACTGATACAATCGATATCCTATTAAAACGGAATTTTCTCGTGCAAAAAAAATTTGGTAACATAAGCTCTACGTCAATTTTTAAATATGCAATGTATTAAAGTGCTACATTATAAAAATTATATTAATTTTGATTTTTATGCATCAGTCATTAAATATTGGAAGATTGAGGGTGTGTCATATGGTAAATAAAGTGTTAAAATTAAAAATGTAAGTTTTTTTAAGAGGTGCGACTTGTCAAACTTTTACACAAAAGTTACCACTATCTGTGTAATAAACTTTCGCCGCGATTTATTTACAATGGAGAAATTGCTCATAAGAGAAAGTTACTCTTGCAAGGTATACTTATGCATCTGAATAAATTATATTTAATCATACCATTTTAATTAATTAAAAGATCAATCTCTTAAAATGCTGTTTACAGTAACAAAGAAGTACTTTATATACTTTTAGTACTTTTCAAGAAAGGGATAATATTATAATATAATATAGTTACGGTAGATAAATAAATAAATAAATGAATAAATAAATAAATAAATAAAATAAATAAATAAATAAATATATATAATATTCTAAGTAAATATACGATAAATATATTAAGTTTATAATTTAAATTAATATCAATTAATATCTAATAATTTTATAATAAAAACTGTATTATTTAGCTTGGTATACAAATCATGTCTAGCTCCACTATTGCTCCACTATTACACTATTTTTGTTGACACAATGACATTATGTCTAATATACAATGTACGTATATGTATGTATATATGTGTGCATATATGTATGTATGTGGATAAAATGCCACAATTTATATATTTTCACATATCTACATATTTACATAAACAATATATTTTTTTTTTATTATCAATGATGAAAAATTTATTGGATTTTAACTTTTAATATTTGGTACTTTTAGTTTAAAACACCTCATTATTTTAAGATAAATTTTAATTAATATCAATTTATAATATTGTATGAATATATGTATTAATTGTAAGCTCAAAATAAAGACACACATTGAATTTAATATGTGTGTTATATTATATTTGATATTATATAAAGAAACAATCTTTACGATCACATTAAATGATGTACGCATCACATCAACAATTCATATCCTTTAGTTAATCAATTTATATAACTATATTATATTTATTTATTATAACGATATATTCATGATAATCTTTATAAAAGGCAGATTAGTTTATATAATTATTATATTTATTTATTGTAACAATTATTATAACAATTATATTCATGACAATCTTTATAAAAGAGAGACTTTGCTCAAATACCATACTTTTCATGGAATGAAAACAATGCGAACCGATCAAAGAACTCAACCCATCATCCGCCTTACCTGTAAAGCTGACAGCTCGGGGACTGGGTGTCCTGGTAGATCGCTGCGTCGGGGCTCGCGGCGTCCTGATACCACTGCGAGTGTCCTACGGCGTTGGTCGCGTGGTTCCTCGAGTTGTACTCGGCGTGATCCATGATGGCGTATCCGGCGGCCGCCGGCGCGCAATACGGCGTGTACATCGTCCCGGGCGGCGAGGTGTTGCCCCGGGAAACCGTGCTGGTGTGTCCGTAGCCCGTGGTGGCCATCATCGCCACTACCGCGGCGGTCGTGGTGGTCGTGGTGGTGCACGCGGATGACAGGTCTCTGCTGCCGCTACCCATGGACTCCCTGCTGCTCATGATGGAGTGAGGATGCTGGAGACCGTGCGGATGGTGCGAGTGATGCTGATTGTCCCGCGCCATCAGGCCGCCGCTGTTCTCCCGCGTGGTCATCAGCGCGTCCACGCTGAAGCTGGTCGGGTCCAGGCCGGCCATGGACACGTCCTGAATCGACTCCTGGTGCACCTGATGCGCCTGGTGCACCTGGTGACTTAAGGCTGTCTGGATGACGCTCTGCCCGGGCGCCGCAACGGCCGTCGTCGTCTTGGTATCCTGTATCGGGCTGTGCAAGCCGTATTTGCTCGCCTGGACCGCCGCCATACAATGATTTCCGGCGTTGTGATCGTTCACCGGTTCCCGCTTAGGCTTGCATAAGCCGGTGGTGCTGCTCTCCAGAGCGCTGAGCTTCTTCGCTGGCGTATCCGGCGGCGGCAACGCAACCTGGCTGCCGCCGGACTTGGCATCCTCCTGTACCCGTTTCTCCGGCACTAGACCCTGCCGCTTGAGCGCCTCCTCTTTCTCCTTAAGCGCGTCCTTCTTCTTGAAGCGTCTGCGGCGTCTCAAGTAAGAGCCGTTGTCGAACATGTTGTAGCTGTCGGGGTCGAGAGACCAATAGCTGCCCTTACCCGGTTTCTTATCGTCGCGCGGCACCTTGATGAAGCACTCGTTCAGGCTGAGATTGTGCCGAATGGAGTTTTGCCAGCCCTGCTTGTTCTCGCGATAGTACGGGAATCGTTCCATGATAAACTGGTAGATGCCGTTCAGCGTGATCTTCTTGTCGGGCGCATTCTGAATGGCCATGGCAATCAGCGCGATGTACGAGTACGGCGGCTTCACCATGTCCTTGCCGGCGTGATGGATGTGCTGTTGGCCGATACCTGACACCGGGTAGCCGGCGGCCGTCGCGTAGCCGCCGTAACGATATTGTTCGTAGTAACCCGGGGTGGCGCCCACCCCCGGATACGACGGAGTGCCCATGCCCACCGGCACCGCCGTCGCATGTCGATAGTATGCATTCTGCTCGCTAAAGAGCGTATGCATTTTTTGTCTTCAACAATCGTGAAACACGGATTAAAACGAAAAAAAATCTTTTTTTCTGACTAGAACAAGAGAAGCTGTCTTCTTTTCAATGAATGATATGGCCTCGCTATCTTTGCTTCTGTAGAGAGATAATTATACGATACACATGTTTTTTGAGTGGCCGTGAAAGGATATCTCCGAATAGGACGGTTATGATCGCTTCTTCATCGGTGAACTTGTTTGTTTATCTTAAAGAATGATGCTTGTATTAAAAATTGTTTATTTTCTTTAATCGAGAGATGACTTCTTTGTTTATGTAGGTTTTTATTTTATTTCGTCATGTATTGTTTCCTCTTGTTTTAAATTGTTTTCCTTTACAATAGTAAACTATTATTCGCCGATAGAATTAATTGTTATATATTTTCAACTGTAGCTTGTCCTCTACCTTTAACCAATAATCATCTTCCTTCTTAACAATCGGATATTACATTCGCGAGCGAAAAGATTCACGCACGTATCCGTCACTCGGGGCACTTTGAGCACGCGCACTTACTTGTCACTGCATTACCGCGATCCAAGGATATTGTTCGAGACAGATCAATAAATATCCTACGTGCAATGATGCTCAGCTGATACCCCGAAAAACAGCGCGTCGTCGCTCACGGAATCCGCGGCGCGCCCCGCGCGCCTGCTGCTCCGCAGTGGTATTTTGTTGACCGTGTATCCCGGGAATCTTCCCAGACACACGAAAGACGGACGGGTCGGGTCGGGTGCCGCGGCGAAGGTAGGAGAGGCGAAGATGCATTCAGTTGATCGGCGCGACTTGGTGCCGCTAACGCGAGACGCACGCTAACCCCGTTAGTACCCGCGTGTGCACGCCGCGGTATTATGATACACAACAGGCCGGAGTTTACTCAACCTCGAGTAAAAACACACTGGGAGCTCGGCATCGCGCGCGGCCCGGAGTGCTCGGCGTTGCCCGAGGACGGCTGCGCCGTTCGTGTCGCTTTCAAAAAATCACGAGGTTTCCGCTCGTCGCGCCGCGCTATTGGCCGCACGGCCGTCTACGGCTCCGCCTATATCGTGGTGCCAATCCGGACGCGCTGCCGGCTTCGCTTTGACGTACGTCCGCCCCGGTCACGACCTTGCCAATGATCGCGCCCCAGTCGTTCGCGCGGTCACGCCCTCGACGACTCGCGCAGGGCTCGAGGAGGGTTGCGAGTAAGAGCCGAACCGCACGCCGCGACGCGGAATTTTTCCGCGGCCCGAACGGCCGTCGGATACTTTTCGCGGATACCAAGCGGAACAACGAGCACGAGGATTAAGGTGGTGATCTCGGTGGATCTTGTCTGGAGAAAGCGATAACGGTGGAAACGAGTGATAGTTGTATGCGCGCGGTGTTTTATCAGCTGGAGATCGAGCAAGTGTTGAGGATGTTTAGGGTGACAAGTGAGAGAACCAACTGTCTCAGACTGCCGTGTGATTCAGATTTTACGGCGCACGTTTTAGAAATTAGATAGTGCTATCAGTCAAGGCTACCAGATTGCACATGCTGCGTCCAGCGGCGGCACGATTTGTATCCCCACCACTTTCGCACACTAAGGCATAAGCTCTCATCCGTGTACGCTCGACATTCGGTCATTTTCGGTTTACAGAGGAAGACGGATAGATTAGCTTCTATCCCCTTCTCTCCTGAGAGGTCTAGTGTATCTTACCTATCTGTCTGAATACAATAGCTATGTGATCCTCGAAATCTCGAGCTGGCGAGTTGGCGATGCAAGTTGCATCGTTGCAAGTATCGCAGCGATACTTATTATCACACATAATATTTCCCTATTGATTTCTCTTTTATAAAAGTTATATGTTGTTTAAAAAAGAGAATATAACATATACAAAAACAAATTTTACATATTTTTATTTAAATTTTTATCTAACATATTTTTATCTCAATTTTTATCTAAATTTTTCCACTCGTCAATATGTACGCTTTTTTATTAAAAAAATTTCTTTAAAAAAATAATTGTAATAAAATATTTAAATTTATTTTAATAGAATTGTATTTTTTATTATTATTTTGTATTAATGTATGACGTACATCTTGTTGCTCAACGGAAACCGCGAGAAGGTGATGGTCTCTTCCGTTAAAAAGGAAATGTAAAAAATTTAATAAATGAATAATAATAAAAATAAAATTAAAATAAAATAATAAAATAATGATAAATAATAAATAAAAATAAAAAATAAAATTATAATAAAATAATAAAATATAATCAATTTTCTAATTGATAAAAGGTCAAAATATTATTTCACATTTCCTTACATACATACATACATATATATATATATATATATATATCTTTACACACTTATTTTTTAAGTGGTATATATAAAAATTTATTTTAAAATTATTTATCGCAGGAAGGGCCTGCTACGTCAGCATCCGCATGGACTTTTAAATTGTTTTTATTAGCGGCATATAATTTATCCGCCGATGTAAGAGATAAATGCTCTTCATTAATGAGCATATTTAAAGCTGTTTCTCCTCTAGTTTTTAATGCGGACTTAAACACACAAATAGCATTAACGGAAACCGTTGTAAAGCTATTACGTGTTTTCGTTTTTAAATTGTTCAAAAGAGAAAACATTCTCTCAGGATCGGCATTAGAATTCGGAAGCGTCCGAATAGTATTTATAATATTCGTTAAATTGGAATATTTAGAAACATTATTCGTGTGCCGACGTTGTAAAATTGCTTTCCACATGTTCGAAAATCATAAAAATCATCTGGAATTCAATTTCGCAAATATTTCAAATTATATTCTATGACTCGAGGATTCAAATTTAACGGGCGTCAAGAATCTTCTCGAGCTTTCGATCCTTCACAAAAACGCGACCGTTCCCATTATCTCGCATTTTTTCTTCGACCGAGAAACGCTGATTATAAACATTGACAACAACAACATCAACCGTCGACAAAATAAGAGAGGCGTATGGGCATGCGCGCCCATACGTCACGATCAGCTGATTGCCAATCAGCTGATAGAAAAAGGTTGCGCGCATGACAATTAAAGTATTGTCTACCTTAGACCTCATCGGCGGCCAATTACGCGCGGCGCCATGAGGTCACCGCTAAAGCACAAAAATTATTGGGCCACGTCGCTACGGGCCCAAAATTCCGCTCGCCTTATAACGGGCACCGCACGCGAGCAAGGGAAGTCTCGCACTTTTCGTCAAACCGCCTTGTTAAACCGCTTAGTTAAACCGCATAGTAAACCGCTTATAACGACCGCTTACTCTCTTGGACTTTCCGCAATCTCTTAGATAAAACCGCTGATTAACCGCATTATACGACCGCTTACGAATTCGGAAAACGCTTTTATATCGCTGCAACGCTCGCGATTCCGCTCGCGAAGACCGCTGTTCCGCGAATCACTCCATCGCTGCACTAAACACTTGTCTTTTAAGTTTGACTTTAATAAATGTCACTTTTCGTTTTGTCAAACGTGGCGCACTTTTTTTACTGAAAGACCTTCTGCTCTTACTGTCCACTGTCGGATTCGCTCGCGAACACCACATATTGTCAAAATTTAATTTAGAAAAATTTTGTTTTTCTTCCACTGTCTGATGCTAATGCAATCCATTCTTTTTTTAAAGCATCTTCATCAAAACCGCCGAGAGTTTTAGCTACGAAAGAAACATCATCAAATGATGTTTGTCTATTATTATCGAATAAACTTACAGATGGTTGAAAAATTTGTAACTTTAATAAAAATTCATTATTTATAGGTAACCTTTTACAAATTTCTTCTGCAGCAGTCACATAAAATGTTAAACAGTTCTCTCGAACAATTTTAACTATGTTTATGTGATCTTTCAACGTTAATTCGTTCAGATATTCCTCACATTCTGATCGCAAAATAATTTCATTAATAGGTTTTTGATTTTCTTTTAATGAGAATATAATATTTGAAGAAAATGGTTTTAAATATTCTTCTTTTATAAAATTTCCACAGATTTGGAAAAGAAAGTTTTTAGATTTTGGCTGCAATAAATGGATTCTCGTGTCTGACGCTTGAAAGAATGCATTAAATGCATTAAAAAAATTTTAAACATATTTAAAAAAAAAATACGTTTCAGAAAAAACGTTTGATACAAAAGTTTCTTATTTTTTCATGTACAATTGGAATCTGTAATAAAAAGTACCATGTACCTCTAAAAAAATTCGACTTCCGATGCGGATGGCGTATTTCCGGTCGGAATCAGAAGTTGAAAATATCACCATTTGATAGAGCGTACCCGATTTACTTAAAAATTGTTCGCGATTTTTGATAAAAGCCATTTATTTTCATTTTAAAAGGGATGTACGGGTGATCTGGGACACTCTGTATATCCAAATATATATTTAAAATATTATATGTGTTTGACATTGTTTTTTTCTCGACTCATGTCGACTGTTATCGACTAATTGTTGATTGTTGACTGTTGACTGTGCTTGTCTTGCGAATACGTTCGTGACCCAGTCAAAAGATAGGCGAATCAACATTATTATTATTATCAGTTAGCGTATTTACCTTAATATTATTTTTGTGACACGCAGAATCCGCATGTCTTGATAGTGTTGAATTGCACGAATAATTATTATTGCATATACTACAATAATAAAGACTATCGTCGGATGGTACTTTGCGCATCCAAGATTTATATCGATCATCACTAAGCCAAGCTTCTAAAAAATTTCGCTTACGTTTTTTGGTTAATTGATCACACATTTTGATTATCTATTCTTAACTTAATTTATTTTCTCGTCGGCACAATATCACCAATCTTTTGTCGATTGCTTTGAACTATCTTTTGACTGGGTCACGAACGTATTCGCAAGACAAGCACAGTCAACAGTCAACAATCAACAATTAGTCGATAACAGTCGACATGAGTCGAGAAAAAAACAATGTCAAACACATATAATATTTTAAATATATATTTGGATATACAGAGTGTCCCAGATCACCCGTACATCCCTTTCAAAATGAAAATAAATGGCTTTTATCAAAAATCGCGAACAATTTTTAAGTAAATCGGGTACGCTCTATCAAATGGTGATATTTTCAACTTCTGATTCCGACCGGAAATACGCCATCCGCATCGGAAGTCGAATTTTTTTAGAGGTACATGGTACTTTTTATTACAGATTCCAATTGTACATGAAAAAATAAGAAACTTTTGTATCAAACGTTTTTTCTGAAACGTATTTTTTTTTTAAATATGTTTAAAATTTTTTTAATGCATTTAATGCATTCTTTCAAGCGTCAGACACGAGAATCCATTTATTGCAGCCAAAATCTAAAAACTTTCTTTTCCAAATCTGTGGAAATTTTATAAAAGAAGAATATTTAAAACCATTTTCTTCAAATATTATATTCTCATTAAAAGAAAATCAAAAACCTATTAATGAAATTATTTTGCGATCAGAATGTGAGGAATATCTGAACGAATTAACGTTGAAAGATCACATAAACATAGTTAAAATTGTTCGAGAGAACTGTTTAACATTTTATGTGACTGCTGCAGAAGAAATTTGTAAAAGGTTACCTATAAATAATGAATTTTTATTAAAGTTACAAATTTTTCAACCATCTGTAAGTTTATTCGATAATAATAGACAAACATCATTTGATGATGTTTCTTTCGTAGCTAAAACTCTCGGCGGTTTTGATGAAGATGCTTTAAAAAAAGAATGGATTGCATTAGCATCAGACAGTGGAAGAAAAACAAAATTTTTCTAAATTAAATTTTGACAATATGTGGTGTTCGCGAGCGAATCCGACAGTGGACAGTAAGAGCAGAAGGTCTTTCAGTAAAAAAAGTGCGCCACGTTTGACAAAACGAAAAGTGACATTTATTAAAGTCAAACTTAAAAGACAAGTGTTTAGTGCAGCGATGGAGTGATTCGCGGAACAGCGGTCTTCGCGAGCGGAATCGCGAGCGTTGCAGCGATATAAAAGCGTTTTCCGAATTCGTAAGCGGTCGTATAATGCGGTTAATCAGCGGTTTTATCTAAGAGATTGCGGAAAGTCCAAGAGAGTAAGCGGTCGTTATAAGCGGTTTACTATGCGGTTTAACTAAGCGGTTTAACAAGGCGGTTTGACGAAAAGTGCGAGACTTCCCTTGCTCGCGTGCGGTGCCCGTTATAAGGCGAGCGGAATTTTGGGCCCGTAGCGACGTGGCCCAATAATTTTTGTGCTTTAGCGGTGACCTCATGGCGCCGCGCGTAATTGGCCGCCGATGAGGTCTAAGGTAGACAATACTTTAATTGTCATGCGCGCAACCTTTTTCTATCAGCTGATTGGCAATCAGCTGATCGTGACGTATGGGCGCGCATGCCCATACGCCTCTCTTATTTTGTCGACGGTTGATGTTGTTGTTGTCAATGTTTATAATCAGCGTTTCTCGGTCGAAGAAAAAATGCGAGATAATGGGAACGGTCGCGTTTTTGTGAAGGATCGAAAGCTCGAGAAGATTCTTGACGCCCGTTAAATTTGAATCCTCGAGTCATAGAATATAATTTGAAATATTTGCGAAATTGAATTCCAGATGATTTTTATGATTTTCGAACATGTGGAAAGCAATTTTACAACGTCGGCACACGAATAATGTTTCTAAATATTCCAATTTAACGAATATTATAAATACTATTCGGACGCTTCCGAATTCTAATGCCGATCCTGAGAGAATGTTTTCTCTTTTGAACAATTTAAAAACGAAAACACGTAATAGCTTTACAACGGTTTCCGTTAATGCTATTTGTGTGTTTAAGTCCGCATTAAAAACTAGAGGAGAAACAGCTTTAAATATGCTCATTAATGAAGAGCATTTATCTCTTACATCGGCGGATAAATTATATGCCGCTAATAAAAACAATTTAAAAGTCCATGCGGATGCTGACGTAGCAGGCCCTTCCTGCGATAAATAATTTTAAAATAAATTTTTATATATACCACTTAAAAAATAAGTGTGTAAAGATATATATATATATATATATATATGTATGTATGTATGTAAGGAAATGTGAAATAATATTTTGACCTTTTATCAATTAGAAAATTGATTATATTTTATTATTTTATTATAATTTTATTTTTTATTTTTATTTATTATTTATCATTATTTTATTATTTTATTTTAATTTTATTTTTATTATTATTCATTTATTAAATTTTTTACATTTCCTTTTTAACGGAAGAGACCATCACCTTCTCGCGGTTTCCGTTGAGCAACAAGATGTACGTCATACATTAATACAAAATAATAATAAAAAATACAATTCTATTAAAATAAATTTAAATATTTTATTACAATTATTTTTTTAAAGAAATTTTTTTAATAAAAAAGCGTACATATTGACGAGTGGAAAAATTTAGATAAAAATTGAGATAAAAATATGTTAGATAAAAATTTAAATAAAAATATGTAAAATTTGTTTTTGTATATGTTATATTCTCTTTTTTAAACAACATATAACTTTTATAAAAGAGAAATCAATAGGGAAATATTATGTGTGATAATAAGTATCGCTGCGATACTTGCAACGATGCAACTTGCATCGCCAACTCGCCAGCTCGAGATTTCGAGGATCACATAGCTATTGTATTCAGACAGATAGGTAAGATACACTAGACCTCTCAGGAGAGAAGGGGATAGAAGCTAATCTATCCGTCTTCCTCTGTAAACCGAAAATGACCGAATGTCGAGCGTACACGGATGAGAGCTTATGCCTTAGTGTGCGAAAGTGGTGGGGATACAAATCGTGCCGCCGCTGGACGCAGCGTGTGTAATCTGGTAGCTTTGCTATCAGTATAAACCGGTTTTATCTATAATCTCTGGATGAGAACCCTCGATTTCCTGCTTCCTTGTTTTTCAAATTCGTGAATGTTCGAAGCAATCGTACACAATAAATCATATATTGAAGATTGAATATCTAAAAATATTCCGGATTTTATGGCACATGGTTCTAGAAAATAGATAGTGCCATCAGTATAAACCGGGTTTTATTTGTACACCCCTGGATGATTCTCGATTTCCTGCTTCTTTGTTTCCCAAATTCGTGAATATTCGAAGAAATAGTACACAATAAATCATATATTGAGGATTGTATGTTTTTTTTACGGCGCACGTTCTAAAAATTAAATAGTGCTATCAGTATACACCGGTTTTATTTGTACACCCCTGGATGCCTCTCGATTTTCTGCTTCCTCGTTTCCCAAATTCGTGAATATTCGATGTAATAAATCGTACACAATAAATCATATATCGAGGATTGAATATCTAAAAATATTCCAGATTTTATGGCACATGGTTCTAGAAATTCGATGGTGCCATCAGTATAAACCGGTTTTTTATCTGTGTATCCCTAGATATCTCTCGATTTCCTACTTCCTGGTTTTCCAAATTCGTGAACTAATTCGAAGTAATCGTACACAATAATCGTATAGGAGGATTGGATCTAAAAATATTTCGGATACTTAGATATTGGCAGCACTATTAAAAAGAAGATAAAGATTATTTTAAAGATGTTTATCTTTTAATGCTCTCCCTTGGCATTCTTAAGCTTTTTTAAATGTTAATTATAAGACAAAATATTAGGTTAAATTTGGAAAAAGTTTTTATTTTTAGGTAAAAATGATCGATTGTGAAATATTTCTATCTTTGTCATATGTAGCATTTTCTCCTGCTTGTAGTGTTGTAGAAGTGTTTATTGAATATTTTAAAAACCTGAAATCTCTTAGATAAATCACATTTTCATGTATTGTTATTAAAAGATAAATATATATACATAAAAAATAAATATAAAATTCAAAATCGAACAGTATCTTAGGACTAAATGCGGAATATCAATGTGAATCAAATCTAAATAACCTCTTGAATCTTTCAGTTAACTAATTTATTTACTCCTGTATATGCATGAAGTTTGAATATTGAAATCAAAATAAGAATTATGCGATTAAGATTGCAATATAATCAATTCTTTTTCTTTTTAAAATTTTACTGACAGTTTCTTTTCTAGCACATATGATAAGAATTTAATTCCAGAGTCTAAATAAAAAATGTCAATAGTATGCCATACGTAGAACATATAATTTATTTTTTTAAAGAGTGTTATAATATAATAAAATATTAAAATAATATATTAAAATTTTTTTGATTTAATTAATAATTTTTCAACACATTTTTTATTTTACAGAAAGTTTTGTGTCAATCATGGCTATTCTTTAGTCGAATTATCGAATAATTAATTCACTTATAATCTCTTTTTCGCGGATATTATTTACTTATCGCGCATTTCACTTATCTAAAATAATCATCAATGTCACATATGATTTGCAAATTTATGCAACTAAGGAACTCACGAGAAATGTCAAGTGATAACGTCATGTTGGACGGAAAAGAAGCTACCCCGAGTTCTTATATAGCACGACACTTTCAATTTAGCGTCTGTTTTTCCAAGGGTTCGACTCCCGTCTTGCGAAAACACTCGACAGGACACGTCGCCACCCCTGCTATTCCTCGCTACTGTCGTACTGTGAGTTGCCGCCTCCGAAACCGTTGAATTGCGCTATCCAGGTTCTCAAAATATCTTCGATCATCCCGACGTACCATTTTTCGCCATTTAAATTGATCTAACGCGTATACGCCGCGTGTTATTGAAATCAAGTTCTCTAAGAGCTGAGGATAAATTCACGACGTTACAAGAAGCAGATTGAACAACTCAACATGCTTCATTCTCCGTCTTCGTTTCTGTATATAAGCTGTGTATAATATTATTTAATAATGTGTAGCAATAAAAAGAAAATGATACAAGCATAGATATTTATGGTAGAAATCTATAAATAAATGCGACATATGAATTATACATATAAATGATATATGATAAATAGTTAGAGATAAATAGAAATATGGATAGAAACAAAAAGGGAGAAAAAAGATAGAGAATTCACATACTTTATAAATTCACATACTTTCATAATTCAATAAGTTACATTCAGTCATTATAATTTGCGAAAAGATACATAGATTATACGATATCCTTTCGTCCATGCGATCCCTAGTGTATTTTCTCGAGCCGTGCACTGTCAAATTGATCATTGCCCCTACCAAACGACCAGCCGGTTAATTTTCATTTAAATGGAACGACAAGCGAGACAGAGTCCATCTATCTAGACTCGCGAGCTCTTTCTCTCGCCTCGGGCTAACTGTCGTAAAACCAAGATGCAAAACGCTCTCTCAAAGTTCTGGCAAAAGTTTAATTGTCTCTTGAGCTCTATCGAGGTTCCTCCACAATGCAATTTATAATCTGTCTGATAAGTAAAAAAAAATTCATTGTCTTATAATATATATTCAAGACATAATTGCGATGTATATTAATATGCAACTATGTTTCATGGTTTTTTCTCTAATATCTTATCATAAATTCCTTCAGTTTCTCAATTTTATATGTAATTTTGATAAAAATAAAGAGAATAATTAAGATTAGACGGAGAGTATAATTCGTTAATATCCCTATTTCAAATTGATTCCGTTCATTTTTCCTAATCCATTCCGTTAAATGTAAAGTGATTCTAACAATAAGATTAAAATAAATCACAAATTCTTCTTCAGATTAAATTATATAATTTCTTTAAATTATGTAATTAAATTATACAATAAATTAATCAATTCAATCGCGTAAATTCACAGATTTGTAGATTCACAGATCTGTGAATATTCAATCCATCACTTTACTCAATCATCACAACTGTCGTATGTAAGTAAGCATTCAAGGAACGAGATGTGCCTGCAATATTCGCAAAGACCGGATTTATCTAGTCGAAGTGAAACTTAATAAGATCACTTCATGAAGTAAAGTTTGTTCGTAATCGGGATCAGCGCTGATTCGACGTAGGGCGTACACGGGCGATTTGCATATTTGTTATCGCCCCAGGGACGAAATCGATTAAACGGGCGGAACTAAAATTAATTATTGAAATAATTATCGGCTTTCAACCGTCGCACCGTCAAAGCGTGACGCGATTCGAAATATCATTAAATTTATTAAATATAATCTCTTATGTGTCACGCGCTATTTTTTATGAGCTTATATTTTTTCTTGAGCTCTAAACTTTTTATAGAAAAGATTATTGTGGTGTAAGACGTCTATATAAAATTAAATAAAATGCATTAAATTCAGAGATTTATAAAGGAATGATCTCTTAATCTCTTCAAATACTTGATGCGTGTGTGTAAGATATCATTTCTTGATTTTTTTTATTATAGTAATTTTTAGATTTTATAAAATTATTTTAAAACTCTGCTGATATTTAAATCGTAATATAATTGTTTGGTCATCTCTCTCTAATCAAATTTATTCAATAAGATAACAAGATAAAATGAAAACATGTAAATTAATCAGAAAATAACCAACGACGACGAGAGAGAGAGAGGAACAAAATATAATAATACATATAAAATATTAATCAAAAACATACAATTTATGAAAAGGATTCATTAGGCTTCCTTTATTTAAACATTTCGTAAATTCCATTTGTGTCATTTAACTTAAAGTATTCCGAGATTTTTAAGGAATGACGCTTCATATTTCGACTCGTACTGCGCCGCTGCAAATATTTTCCTTGAAGTGCACCGCAGATGTGTTTAGAAAATTTCGAAACTTTTCAAAATAAACGATACCTCTTAACCTATCCCATACGATCGGATTCTCGGTGATATGAACATCCGTAACCCTCTAAGCTATCTCTTCTTTCTCATCCAGAAACAATAAATTTCTTATTTCGGTATGACATCGTCGTCATATCAGTCATCCCAATTGGTTGCAATTTCCGCGAAAGAAAGTACATTATGACGCACACGGGCTATAAATAGCACTGAGTAACGTTATCGGTATTTTGCGCAAATAATTCGCGTCTGCGAATTGTGCGATATTTCATTGTCTTGTATATTTTGTTTGCTGCAACCGCACCATTGCTTAAAGCTCTTTTCCCTTTTAAATTTTTTACACACAGCTCTTATCCGCGTCAATTATTTCTATAACTTTGTTTATAAAAGCGTAAGTTTTAGAGCGTCTAATGTTGGATTTAATTTTCATAATTTAACAGAATCAGTCTTTTTTTTTTATTATCGTTATATTTGCAAACTAATGAAATTCTTTCGCGGTCTTCTCCATAAAAATTTCTGAATAGTTTCGAAATAAAATTTATAAATTCGCCGTATAATAGATTATATCTTTTTTCGGACATACTTATCCTCGTTCACGCGATTCCCTCCGAAGGAACGCATCGCGCGATCCGATTAACTCGAGAAGAACACTCGTACGTTCGGATTCCGTATGTTTCTCGTCTCGGTCAACGATGGCGATGTTTACATAGCGCGATGAAATTTAATTCCCCTTCAAACCTACACGAACCCGAATGTAAACCAATACTCGTGCTCGCTCTGGCGATATTCGACGCTGGAAAATGGCGCCGTCGTGAAACAAGGGACGGAGGAAGACGCTAACGTCGCTCCGAGACGCGCAAACGTTTCCGCTTTAATTTCCAGAAAGAACCGATCCGCTTCGGAAATCCACTCGACTAGCGTATCCAAAGGGAACAGACGTTATTAGCCCCTAATCGTTACAATTCGTTTTTTTGCGTCTTCTCGGGAAAGCAATTTTCTAAACGATGTTTCCTGTATTCTTCGATTCCGCTTATCTATTGTTTCTTATTCGCTTAATCGTCTTTATTAAAATTCGCGCGAAAAGTAGATTTACCCTTTGTGAAGCTTGTAAGTGTCGGTGCACGCGCGATTATTAAGTGAGCCGAATTTTGTAAACGAATCGGCCGCAGTTTACCAGCCGCATCCTTCAGCTGTTCTTTCGGAGCGTTTTGCAATTCCGCGGCCTCCCCGCGAGCTTTCGCTTGTTTATTCGCGCCGCATCGCTGAATTTCTGCACCGTGTCCCGCGATGCAATTCGTCGGTTTACGCTTCGCGAATTTCCGCACGCCCCGCGATGCGATCGCGCATAAAGATAACAAACATCGGCGTTGCAGGATCTGCTGTTTCTCAAATCTGTTCTAAAAGAAATGTTAATCCGCGCAACCGATTTTCCGCCGAAAATATTGCTCGCGATTTCGTTTCGCAAATTCGAACGGAAGAGAATTTTCCTCGAAACTTGGCCTCCTTTTTACACCCGCATTAATAATTAGCTCATAATCTATAATTAAATTAATAATTATGAAGACAGAATTTTCTCACGTATACAGGGTGATTCAAAACAACCTGATGTCTTTGAAATATAATATTCTTGAACGAATTCTAAGACTATTTTTCCTCTTGAAAAATTTTTTTTTAATTTTTTAATTTTTTAATTTTTTTAATTTTTTTAATTTTTTTTAATATTTTTTGATATTTTATTCTTAAGCGTTACGTTATAACCTTCCTAGACGGTAATAATATTGTTAAATATTGTGTAGAAACTGCAATAATAATTTAATACACTTCAAAGGATCAAATATTGTGCAATAAAATTGACTGTCTGGGGAAAAAATTAAGCTTTGGACAAAATTTTTCAAGAGGAAAAATAGTCTTAGAATTCGTTCAAGAATATCATATTTCAAAGACATCAAGTTGTTTTGAATCACCCTGTATAGTGTATTCGTGATTGCAAGTCGGGAAGAATTCTATCGACAATGGATATCTCTATCGCGGCTTGAAAATCGAGAATTTCGCCCTTAAAAAGCGGGCAAACCTGCGCGACTGTCGATAGGATTGAGTCGACGCGCGTTGACGACGACGAGGGAAGCGAGCCGTGAAGAGAGCGGAACCGAGAGAGGCGGAATTCGAGCGAACAATGCATACCGGGTGGCAATTTCACGCGACAAGTCCCGCCATCAGCATATCAATGGGCCCGGCCCGGGTGGGATTATCTGGATGTGCCACCGCGCAGTGATATCCTGCGGTTGGCTCCGACAGATAGGGTTGCGCAGTTTCGCCTCTCTCGCATACGTATAATACGGTAAATCAATCCGCGGCGCGCATCCAAAGAACGGCCGTATGCACACGTGCGGGATTAAATAGACACGTTATGGAGCGCGATGAGGAGACTGGATGGTCTATTATTTTCTCGCGAGAATATCGATTCCACAGTTGTCATCGCGTCAATGATATTGATCTAGCTGGTATATTACGTTTCGCGACAAGTATCGTACGTTTGCACACGTAATTGGTTAAACCAATATAGTGTATCATTGATCGTTTTTTTTTTAATTTTCTCTCTAATCTATTCATTCTTCTGCTTCAGGTTGGTCTTGCGATAAATAATACATTTCATTTCACAGACATGGAAGTGATTCGTTCGAAAAATGAAGAAACTAGAAAAATCTAGGATTTGTTATGATTCGCTTCATAAAGTGATATCGATATATATATAAATTTTAGAATTAATCATATTTGTAAAGATTTGTAAAAAAAATACGAGTTTAATTTATGAGAATTTATATTTAATTTTTATATGTTTTATTTATATTTAATATGTGCAATTTTTTAATTCCATATTTCCTCCTTAAAACGTATTAATGCATTATACATATTTAAAAATGTAAAGTGATAGTATTGGACATGTAGTTATCGACACTTTTGCAATAGTATCTTTTTTATGACGTGGATTTTTTGATTATTAATTATGTTATCTTATATTAATAAACAAATAATATCATTATTATAATTATTATTTTCTAACTTAGAAGATCACAAGAGAATATTCAGCTGAATATTACCTTTAAAATAGCCAGTTGCGTTTTCGCTTCTCTCACGGCATATTACTGCATTAATGAGATACTGTACATTGAAAATGGTAATAGTATTACTGGACTGTTTTACATTCTAAAGTTACGTCGCGTGCTCTCTCTACGATAGACGAAATGTCACTAATATTTTGATTCGAGCTTAGTTACGTTACAACGCGACCGACTCGTTCGGACGAAAACAAACGGAGGCGCACAATCCAACCCCCTCTTCACTCTACGAGCGACCACAAGTCGTTTATTTTTCTTGAAAACGTATCAGCCGCATTTCCTTCCTCATTGTCTGGCTTAAAGAAATAAATCTACCGACGTGGTACGTCGGCTCAAATCTCATTTCCTCTGTCTACGTGCTTTGCTACAATTTCCGATTGTCATCAATGTGTCCCAGCTTGCACGAACTAATCGGTTTGACTTAACAGAAAATTAACAATAAAAATTATTCATTCTCTTAGGCTCATATTCTGAATCCTCTTTTATCGATAAAAGTGCCTCTAAAAGTGGCTCATAGCCAATCAAAAGGCTTATAAGCCACTTTTAGAGGCACTTTTATCGTTAAAAGAGGATTCAAAATATGGACCTTAGTCAATCACAAGATTCGTAATCGTTGCCTCCTTTACGAAGGAAAATTTATTTAAATCTTTATATGAATTTTATTTAAATGATATATTTCTAACGTTAGAATAAATTCACACGTGACGTGAAACTGAAGCTTGCGAAAATACAACTCATCAAGAAGAGCGCGGAATGTAAAGGGCTCGTTCGAAATGCGCGTTTATGCAGAAGTACTATCACAGATGGGCTACACGTAACTCGCTTCGAACTTCCGTTATGGTTGACAGCGCGGGGTCGAAAAGTGGTAGGCAGGGTCGGCAGTGGAGCAGCGAAGATAATAGTCATAGAGAGTAGTAAACGGCGGAGAGAAGCACCGGTTCTCTCTCTCTCTCTCTCTCTCTCTCTCTCTCTCTCTCTCTCTCTCTCTCTCTCTCTCTCTCTCTTTCTCCCTTTCTCTCTCTCTCGTGGGCGGCGTAACGCGGCTAATTCCGACTGTTTGGTTAGCAAGCATTTAAGGTTTGTCTTGGCTGTTGCTTCGTGCTTTTAGACAGCCGATCTGTGTTCCGACCAAATGAAACGGAAGCTAAACGACGGTGTGACGAGGTGACGAGCTGACGAGGTGACTCGGTCGCGTGCATCCGCGCGATTAGCGTGCCACGCATGCACGAAAGATCTCTGGCCGATACAAACTTAGTTGAACCCAAGTGCGACTCGTTCGGTTATGAAATATTATTTAGCAGGATTGCGATTTTAAAGGAGGAAGAGGAAAAGAGCGGCCGAAATATATACTCGCTGCTCTCTTTTTCCACCTGACGCTATTGGCCGAGTTATCAGATAGGTGCAGGAGAGATTTGTCGTTTGTCCATCAAGTTTCTATTTGATGGAGTTTCGCATGAAAATATTCGCATGAAAATAAACATTCTCCTATGTATATTATTTTAGAAACGACCGCGCGAACGATTAATATTAAAAATCTGCGGTGATATATTTTTTTAAGCAGTCAGAATTTAAATAGTAAATAAATAGTGTAAAATACATCTCGTACAATGAATTCATCCGCGTCCTGGACAATGGTGCGAAAAACGTTGTAGCGCGTGGGCGTAAACAAGTAAAAGTTAACAAAACAATCCATTCGCGCCATGCGTTAAAATGTCGAGAGCAGCTTGAGCCTGCAAAATGACCATTCGCGTATTATTGTAGTTGCGGCTAAACGCGCGTAAAAAATTATTTGTATCGCAAATTAGGTAGGAAATGATAGTACGTTACATTCTGCCGAAATATACACGTCGAATCGTCCGTCCGATTCGATGGCGCGTAATTTTACTATTTATCATCAACACATGCCCGTATTTTTATTGTCCATTTTTGCCAATTGGCACGTTTTTTCATGCGATTGTTGCTAAAGATTTTTTTACACGCATTTTGCAATTGAAATTTTGCTCTTAATTCATGTGCATTATTTCGCCGAATAATTCACTTGGCGAGAATATCAATTTTGTTTGATTTTTTTCAATGTAACACGTATCAAAAGAGCAAAAATATCCAAGAATTTAAGACGCGTCAAAGTCGAAAGGAACACGAAAGTTGAAATATTTCGAGAACAAATCCGAGGGGAGATTCGAAGAGAGCTCTCGCAACTTGAATTTAAAAATCGCGAGATTTCGCTGTTTCGCGGGAATCAAAATACAATCGTCCATTAGCCGATAAATGCGCGGAGACCCCGATAAAACTCGCGCGATAACTCGATAACTCGTGGATGAATGTGAACGACGCCGCGGCGTCGGAGACGAGCCGAGACGTCGTCGCGACGCATTTATGGGGCGCGTTTACGGGGTGCGGCGCGACGGCGGTCGCCAGGACCAGGAAAAGCCGTAGGGAGGAACGTGCTCGCGGTGCCGGCGGTGTTTGTTCAGCCGCAACTTCTCTAAATCTTTTGTGCGGAGCGCGCGGCAAACTCGCGTGCACACGCGGTTACATGCGTTTCCGAGCAGTAGCTACCTCGTGTGATCGCTCAGGTACGTATTATGATCAACGTCAGAATGCTTGAAACATTTCTGGGATATATTTCATACGCATTCCCTTCTTGCATAAAGCCAAAATGGTTAATACTAATTACACAGGTCTACAAGGTTTTGTTGTTGGGCAGCTGGGGGTCATTTCCGAAGTAATTTTCTGCGTAGAATCCGAATCCGAGGTCAGAATTGGCCCATCACGTCAGGATTTTGAGATATTTGAGGTTATATACTCGAAAAATGGCTTGTTGGGCTACTTTTGAGGTTATGTACAGAACGCACAAAATTTTTTAGCTCTTTTCTTCTAATTGCATCATTTAGTACTACTCTTTCCCTTCAAAATGAGCTGTCGAATGTTATAACGATAGTTATAACTAAATTTAGTTATATAATAGGTTTGGGGTCGATCTGAGATCAGATTCGTAATCAGCGACCCCAAAAACCCGTATATACAGTTTTCAGTCCAGGTTTTCGGGTTTATAGTTCAAAGTTTACAGGTTTAATGTGAATGCTCATGAGGTTGTTGGGCTATAACGGCGCAGGGTTTGGAATTCATCATGTCATCTTAAAATGGCCGTAACTTTGCAAGGAAAAATCGTAGATGACCATTCGACAGCTCATTTTGAAGGGAAAGAGTAGTACTAAATGATGCAATTAGAAGAAAAGAGCTAAAAAATTTTGTGCGTTCTGTACATAACCTCAAAAGTAGCCCAACAAGCCATTTTTCGAGTATATAATCTCAAATATCTCAAAATCCTGACGTGATGGGCCAATTCTGACCTCGGATTCGGATTCTACGCAGAAAATTACTTCGGAAATGACCCCCAGCTGCCTAACAACAATCATGACCCCATTTTTTGTAGACCTGTGTTATTGATTACATCATTAATGTAAATCACGCTAACTGTATGCGAAATGTCACATATGTCAGTCTTTATTCTTCAAAAAAATTCATTTATATTTTGTAAAGATAATGCTGAAATATATATACTGAAGAATATATATTATATTTAAAAAATTTTGAAGACGAGAGAGAGAAGTGTAAAAATTAAAATTGTTAAATAATAACATGTACTATCGACTATGCGAAAATTTTATTTCAACAAGAGAAGGGATTAATTAAAGATTTAATTCGGCGGTAGAGTAGAGAGAGCGATATTCGACAATAATTTGATGCGGAAATAAGCCTTCAACCTGCGAAGGTAGGCCGCGAATAATGGCGTCGAGTTGAAAATGCGACGTGCGGAAACGATGCCTGTTGTTGTTTTACGGGAAGAGAGGAGAGGAAGAGGGTGACGCGGAGAGCGGACGCTCACGTTAAACCGATTTGCACATCGGATGCACTCCCGATTCCTCGAACAGCGGACAATTTCACAGGCTGGAGCCCGGTTGTTCATTCTTTTGCTGCGTGTAGCGATATTATTCTTCCTATTTAGTTTATCGCCCTCTTCCAAAAGTATTTATGATTAATTTATGAAACACATGTTATGATCTTCAAATATATTATAATCAAATAAATATCCTATATCGAAGTGGTATCATTTATGGACTTCGAATGAGGTTAATACGCCACATGTATCAATATTATAATAAATTTCTGCGATATATGACAAGTGACTACAATATATAATTTTTTAAGTACGCTAGGAATTGTTTATCATCATCATTAATTGGCTTGTCAAATTATTCGATCATCAAACTATGCGATTGCAAACGACATACCGTCTCTAATGCAAACGGAAAGTTGGAAGAAACCCATCTTCCAAGGGTTTGACGCTGATGACGAGTTGCAGCCTGCATCCGTCGCATCGCCGACGGAAGACAAGTCCCGTCGGTCGTCGACCAGTAAATCTCATTCACGTTCGTTCGTTACGTACTTCATGCATCGTGGTGGCCGCCCGTGCGATGAAAAAGAAGTCGGAAACATTCGAAACGTCGTTCAGCCAGACCTCCAGATCGGATAATGGAGCGAAAAACTTGGGCTGTTAAATGTACGACGTGACATTAAAGTTTCTAAATGCTCGATATGACGTTTGACGATTCATCTGAAAGGAAAAAAGACAGATAAAAACTAATGTAAAAGATTATAGAGGAAAAGAGTTTAAAAATTCGCTAAATCGTTAGATCACTTTCGTTCATTCTTTCAATTCTACTTTGGTAGAAAATTAATTATTAATCGCTTTATCGCTATTCGTTCAAATTCTTGCAGTGTGCGAATAATATTGCAAAAATTAAAAGTCTTCCCATGTTTCATTTGGACGAGTGAAAAGGCACATGTGAAGGCACGATGGGATAGAGGGGAGGAAAGGCATCGTTCCTCGTCGACGACGTAATAACAAGGTGCACGAGGAGAGAGACGTCGTAACGATTTTAATAAATTTGGCGCTGGGTAAGCTGCAACAACAGGGCGTATGAATTAAGGAGGGCCGAAACAGCGCTTGGGTAAACATCTCGAATTAGGCACCGAATTCTTTTCCATGCGTCCGACGCACGCAGCGATGACTTCTTTACGAGTTCGGCATGCAAGCCGCAATCGCGCGCACGCGGTTAATTTAGTTCACAAATTTTCGGTAATTGACGAGCTATTTTACAGTCGGGGGATTTCGGCTGGCAGTTTGAGAGATTACGCGGTGCTCTCGCGATCTCATTGTGAAACATTTGGTTTTTATCGTTATAGTAAATTGTCTTATGGTGACATGTTGATATGTTGGAAAATATATAAAATTTATACAGAGAGAAAGAAAGAGAAAAAGGAGCAGATAGATAATGTTTTTCGAGCAATTTATTTAATGAAAAATAAAAGTAACTTTATGTTTGTAAATTTAAAAATTAATAATCTTATTAAAATTAATTATAAAAAATTAATTATTTTATTAATAATCTTAAATAAAATAAAATAAAATAATTAAAAATAATATTAATAATAAAATTAATAAATTAAAAATAAAATTAATAATCTTATTAAAAAATACGTCATACGTTTCGTTTCACTAAACTCTGCTTTTTTTAAATAGCACAACAATAAAAATATATTTTGTGTATTTATTATTTGATATTTATTATTGCTATATTATTTGCTATTTATTCGCAAAAGGCTGCTATTGTTAAGTTTATAAAAAAATGTGCATTTTTAGCTGACCGAATGAAAATATTTAGAGCTATTTCGGGTATAATCGAAGAGATTATCTCCGTATTAAAGATGGAAGAACGAAGGTGGACCACCGTGATCGAAGTTTGTGGAAATACGCGTCATGCGTATCTTCTTACGTTTCTAACCGTAAAAATGTTTCCAAATAATTCTTGGGTTCTAGATCGAATCAGCTCGCGGAATCGGCGATCCAGTCATAATATGAAATCTTCGACAGGAATGCAGCTCTTGTCCGATCACGAATGGGACAGAGAATTCTCGCTCTATCGCCGCATTATGTTCGAATTTACGGCGAGAAGGGGAAGAGGGTTTCTCGATCGTCTCTCAATCGTTTCGACACAAAAGATCCTTTATCGATATGCACCTGTTTCACGTTGTGGGCTTACGCCACGCGTGAAAGGAAAGCTTGGATGCGTGCAGCATCGTCAACAAAGATTCATGTCAATAAGAAACGTGCGGTGGATTATCGCGTTTCGAATTGGGTGATCCGCGTTGAAGGCAGAACATCGTTGCACAATTAAACTCGGTATTAGAAAAATCTAGTTGACTAGAAATTATCTACATTACTATATATTGACTTTAAATTTAATGTACTTTTATATCTGTTTTCAAAATTTAATTAATTAATTAAATTTTGTTTAAATTTTAATTAATTTTTAAAATAATTAATATATTTTTGATATCGATCTTTTAATATGAACGTTAAAACAGAAATAATATAGAATAATCTCTACGTAATAATATAATATCATCACAGGTTTTATATATATATATATATATATATTTTTTCATATATATATAAGATGTGTAAAAAAATACTTTGCCTGTGATTTCTCACCGATTTGTTCGCGAAACGACTGCGAGTTGCAAAGTCACGTATCGCGTTCTTTTTTTCTTACGTGACGCAACGGGGCGGACTTCTTTTCGGGGTTGGCAGGTGTACTCGCGTACTTCGAGAATATTATCTCTGTCAACCATCCGCGTGTTTATCCGCATACATATTTGACGAACTTGTTCCTTCCTGGGACCCGGGAGCAAAGATACGCTTGGAAGAGAAGTACCGATCTCGCCGGTTCTAGTGAGATAATATTTAGGCGATTGCACGTTACCTAGATATCCATTGCGTTCGCTACCTGCCCGTTTACCTGGCTACCTGCCTATATCTACACCTCGCACTGAGGATGTCAACTTTTGTCTCATGAGTTAGGTCAGTGCCATTATTAACCTATTAAAGATTTTGTAGCGCCATGTTTGATGTCACAAAAATGCGTTCTGGTTGGGCCAGACCTTTCTCAATATCCTACAGGTGGTCTTAAAGTGTCACTTGACGCAAGGAAGAATGAGAATACGTATTTTTCATATTTTCACAATCACATTTTTCGTGGCTGTTGTTCCGAAAGGAACACTTCGAGTTCATAGCAGCCCTTTTGCGTACTGAAAATAGATATCAATATAATGTAACATACAAAACTTCAGCTGCGGCAAATCATTTTTTCGAAAGTTTTTACTTAAAAGAAAAGTCTCAACTAAACCCAATTACAACAAAGAAATATTATGAATCATATAAAGCGAAATATTATATATCAAGATATTTCCTACACTTCAGACAGGTTGGATTAGGTTATATCTTCCGAAAGTGGAGCCCCCCCGTAGGGGGGGCGGAACATGCGGTGTCCACGCATACACTTTTCCATGCAAAGCGAGGTTCCACATGGGTTTGCGACTCTACGCAAAGCGAGGTTCAACCCGAACCTATGTGTCTAGTTTTTTGGTAGTGGAGCCCCCCGCAGAGGGGCGGAACTCACTGTGTCCACGCATACACTTTTCCATACGAAGCGAGGTTCCACATGGGTTTGCGATTCTACGCAAAGCGAGGTTCAACCCGAACCTATGTGTCTAGTTTTTTGGTAGTGGAGCCCCCCGCAGGGGGGCGGAACTCACTGTGTCCACGCATACACTTTTCCATGCGAAGCGACGTTCCACATGGGTTTGCCATTGGGTTCCCATTGGGACTTTCCACGGAAAGCGAGGTTCAATTCAATTAAAAATTTATAAGTGGTGTCTTATTTACCTTTTTTGTTAATAATTTTTTAATAAAGAATGAGGGATGAATAAAATCTTTTGAGTGTTATTCAGGATGATGTTCCTTTCGGAACAATATCTTTTTTCGTTAATAATGTACAACATATTTAAAAAATTTTGATAAATTAAAAAATTTAATTAAAAATTAAATTAATTAATCTTCTCACTTTTTGTATAGCTAATTTGACGATTTCATATATATGCTATTATATTTATTATATTTTATACATATATATTTTTACACATTATATATACTTTTATAAATTTTTTCTAATAAATCTCACTTATTATGGATATTGTGATAAATCTTGTGCGTGTTTTTTTTTTAGACAACATTAAAGTAAGAAATAAAATTCTATTCGAGCCCTAAAGGATTAATCAAAGAGGATACTAGACGAGAGGGGAAGGACGAAGAAAATAGGAAGTAAGCGAAAGGATATAGGAGTGCGAAAAATAATTTCCTGCCGCTCATATGCGGTGTATCAAGAACGGGGGAGAAAAGTTCGGCCCCTTTCCTCGGGAGATATCAAAATATTATTCAAGGCTTTCCCGGTACCTTCGGATTCTCTTCGCGTCATATAGAAGCCGCACGGGATCCAAAGTGGTCAGTTATTGCTCTCAGCCTCGATATACGAGCACCTCGCATATTCTCGACGTACGGTATCTTATAATCTTCGTTCAATCATGAGAAAATATGAGAATTTATGAGTGCTGAGTTGTTCGTTTCTATTATTAGTTAATATTGTCATATTAGTTGCTGATATATATTGCACAATGTTTTAGATCGACAAAGATTAATTATACTTCATCATAACTTTAAATAATAATTTTTAAGTGAGGAATCTTGTTTTTTTTTAAATTTAAAAAATAGTTCTCTCTCTCTAGCACACAGTTGCAATTATTTGTGACCTAATGTTAATATTGAAGGCAATTTTTTACTAGGCATGTGTATGTGTATAAAGCATCCAGAAGCAGATGCAATATATTGATCGCGATCAAAATTTTTGACAGACAGATTTTTAACATATTTCCGAGTATTTCCGTAAGCAACGTTTGACATTCTCGACATGAACTGTCGACTGGACTTTTAAGCGCACATCAACGACAATCAGAATGATAACTCTCTTCTCTATTCGGACCGTTTTCCCTCATCGCGCGTCTATGGAAAATCCAAAAAGCAATAATTGCGACGAAAGACGGGGAATGTTTTCTTTTACGGGCTGGCAGGCGAAATGCATGGAGAAGGAGGGGGGGAAATACGCTCTCGGATATCTATATAGGTGGAGAGAAGAGAGAAAGCGAGAAGAGAAAAGTGAGAGAGAGAGAGTAGAAAGGAAAAAGACAGAGAGAAGGGAATTCGTGCTGGAATAACATTGGGTGACTGTGGTATTGTCAACCCCTGTCGCGCGTTGCTCTCGTGCTTCTCTTATTTCTTTCTCCGACTGTCTTTCTCTCTCTTCCACCCACCCTCTTCACGGCCGCCCACCCTTTTCGTTGCCTTCATCGCCCTTCTGTTCCCTGCCCTTCTGCTTCTCTCTCTCTCTCTTTCTCTCTCTAAGTTCTACCTATCCTAGCCACGGCTTAGTTAGACACTGGAATATAGGAGAGCAGTCAGAGAATAGACGGGAATCGGGAGGGATGAAACAACACCCCGTTCCCACCGTTCTATCCCTTCCAACTCTATTTTTCTCTTTTCCTCTCGTATACTCTTTCACCGTCTCTCTCTTTCTCTCTCTCTTTCTCTCTTTCCCTTTCTCGCTCTTTCTCCTTTATCCGTTCCCTAAACGCGGCTAATAAAAACAACACTCGACGAGGCGAAGGGATGTACGGGGGTTACGGCGAATTATAAAAATAACACTGCCAACCGATCGAACAATCGCTGGATCTCTCGCGCGTCGTTGATGCTGACGTCGCTGTTGATGCTGACGTCGACGACGTTTTGTCATTTGGAGCTGTGAAAAGTTCGAAACCACCTCGCACTTTTCTCTTCTCCTTCTTTCTCCTTTCTCTTTTTTCTTTCTCTCGCTCGCCATCCAGATTTCTCTCGGAGCTACGGTTGTTCGGATAGAAGCGACAACGTATGGTGACACATACACTTAATTGGAAGTTGTGCGCGCGGTCGTCCTTATTTTTCTTTAAATTGCACGACGATCGTATTTTTCTTTTGCGAGTATTCACTTATATAAACCACGTTCCGGATAGCACTTCTGATAACCGCTTTCGTTTTTGCTCCACGCGTTACCGAGCTGATTGGAATTAAAATCTCCTGCCCCATTAATGTAGAATAATTTAATCTCATTTTTTCACTTGTTATAGGAATTTATCGCACACACATATACACATATAGATGTTTTACAAGTTTTAAATTATCATTATATATATCATGATAAAACATACGAGGAGAAAGAAAGAAAGAAAATGTTTGCTTTATCAAAGATTACTGGCCGCTATCTATTAATAATGATAAAGATTTACGACTTATTGAAGGCTGCCGATTATTTAACTTATTTTATAGAAATGTTACGAAGCTTTTGACTTTTACTCGGTTTTAAAAATGTTACACACACAATTTTTACGTACATGAATAATAATACATTTCTAAATTTTATTTTTATTCGTTAATCTTTTCTTTTTTCACTTAAATTTATATTTGCGAGGAAATGTTGAATTTCTTGGAAAAGTATACAGAGTAGAACCAACGTAATCGAACAGATGAGCGAATCCTCGAACGATATAATATTCGCGAAGGAGTGACGTGAAATGAAATGACGTGTCGACGCTTGTTCCACAACCGCTCGTAACTGTCCCATTACGGGGTCATCGCGGTATATCTCACCCTGTGTCTCGTCTTTTCTTTCTATTATGTTTTCTTTCGTCTTTATTCTTTCTTTCTCTCTCTTCTCTTTCTCTCTCCCTCCCTCTTTCTCTTTTTCTCTCTCTTTTCTCTTCTCTTCTCTTCGCGCGCGAGTATGTATGCGAACGCCTGGACCGGCATGGCAAAGCAGTCAAAGAGAGATAAAATCTATAAATATGTGGGAGGCGCACGCGACCCATTCCAGTGTTTGTTCAACCAGGAATAACCTCCGCGTTTCTTCATCACGCGCGGAACCCCGGAGAAGAGACTCTGGTTTTGTGGCTTGACGCAGGCCTAATCTCAGGGGATGATGCTTCATTAACTTGCTATCTCCGGCCAATTCGGACTTTCGGCAATTTGATTTGCGCGTCGTGTGGCTTTCTCGCCCAAAATCAAGGTGAATCCATGAATGCATCTGTTTGATACGAATAGGAAATATTGCACTGTATTCTTCTACGAATGATATGCGAATATTTAAGAAGACTAGTTTCTGAGTGCTAAAAATTGAGTAATATATAAGAATCATACAAGTAGATTGTGTTCAATAATATGTTTGTAATAAAAATGATGATATTACATTTACATTTTGTTTAGAGATATAATAATAAATTAAAAGATTATTCATATAACATAAAGTAAAGAAGAGAGAAATTATATGTATAGAAAAATGAGCTCGAGAGACAAATTGCATTGTTAAATAATTCTGTTAATTTTGTTATAATAATCAAAGAATAGAATTTTAATACGAATCTGTCTAAAGATCAAGTGATCTAAAGTTTCACATATCCAGATATTGGTAAATTTACTTCTTTATATAGATCCATATAGTCATGAAATTTACACAAAAAATATGATTTAAAAATTTGAAGTCATCTGTGGTCTCCTCCCACATGCATCCCTACTGGATGCTTGCATCTTTACTGGAGGTTTGCCATGGCCCTTTAGGGTCATTCGCCACTGTTATTTGGCACAGTGGGGATATTGTTATTTACTAAAGGGATCTTGAGGGATGTGGTCACTCTCGTTGTGCCGTTATGTTCGTCGGTGCCATTTCTTACGGAAGGCTAGTCGGAAGTCAGCATGCAGTGCACGCGAATACTTCCACCAGCATTTATTTGGTTAGCGAGCGACCTTTCAGGAATCCTCCGTCGCAATCGGCATTGCATCCATCGAGCGAGATGCCAACATTGTTCTGGAGTCGCATATCACTGTGTTAAATAGCGGCATTAGAGGTCTAGAGCAGTTGCCCAGAAAGCGAAAGATCGGGTTCGATTCCTGATCCAGCCACTTGCACCTCACATTTTCTAGTCCATGAATATTATTTTCTAGCAATTATTCGTTGGGCTGAAAAGTGTGTGAATGCTCTCTTCACAGGATATGCGTCGATGCCGTTGTTACGGATGGATTCTGTCGCTCGTTGACCGAATGGGCATATTAAAGACACGTTTGATCTCCTCCCACATACATCCCTATCTTTACAAGCGACGAAATAAATATTAATTGGGAACATTATTATATAAAACAAGGCACGCTGATGAAATGCAAGCAGCATCAAAGCAGAAATCAAACAGATATATTATTCCGCGATCTTTTCCTACCAGTTATCAGTTTCTACGAATACTGCGAAGTAAATTCTTCTCACTTATTATCTAGTTGAGATAATGTGCATTATAGAACTATTAGGTGAAACGTTTATAAACAGTAATTTTTTACAGTAATAAATAATTATATGTAAAATTTGTGGTGATAAATTTAAATATTCTTTAGAAACAAAACATTTAAAAAAACATATAGTGGAAGATCATACGGAATTTTATTATTATATACAAGCGACGTGCGCGGAATAAATATCAATTGGGAACATTATTATATAAAACAAGGCACGCTGATGAAATGCAAGCAGCATCGGTGATTTTTTAAGATTTTTTATCTTCCTTAATCTGCACTTTAAAAAAGAACATACTGTTTAGTTCCTTAAAATTATGTATTTTTAATACACTGCTTGATAAAAAAATTGTTCTCGAGAAATTCAACTCAAGATCGGCCGTTGAATGGGCGTATAGACACGTTTGCCCTTCTCCCACGTACATTCCTATCTTTGCTGGAAAAAAATTTGAAGTCTAATAAAAATAGGGATGTATGTGTGGAATGAGATCAATTTTTCTTTTAATTCACATATAGAGTCGCGAACCAAAGATTCTCTTGATTAATAGCTTCAATGAAACGAGCTTTGAAAATGAAAAGAACCTTCTTTGAGAAAGATTCGATTACAATTAGATAGTTAAATGTAACTAACGTTCGTCGTGGAATTTACATTCGTCATTTTGGAATTCTGACTATTTGTCGACGATGGCAGAAAACGTGGTCCGAGAAAGTTAGCCAGACGGTAAGCACGAGCGCGTTAGTTAGCAGTAAGCACATCTCATCAATCTTCCTCGAACGTCGGCGCGCGTCGCCGCGTGATGTACCGTGGTCCAAAATACTCGCGACACGTGTATCCATTAAAATAGTAGTGGCACCGCGGAAGTATCTACATTACCCGTTTTGTCGAGAAAATAGAAGAAAGCTTAAAAAATTAAAAAAAGAGTCTTAACCCTTTCATCTAATTCTATAATATTTTATTCATCTACGAAAACCTCTTAGAACTTCAATGATACTTTTTCACAAACTTATATGATTTCTGAGATACATACGACGTGCTGTGCCGCGGATCCAAAATACTCGCGACACGTGTATCCATTAAAATAGTAGTGGCATCGCGGAAGTATCTACATTATCCGTTTTGCCGAGAAAAGAAAGCTAAAAGAAATTTAAGAAAAAGAATCTTAATCCTCTTAATTCTATAATATCTTATTCATCTGTGAAAATTCCTTGGAACTTGAATGTCTTTTTTCATAAATTTATATGACTTCTGATACGTAAACAGATGTAACTATAACTTTTATATCATAATACTAATCATATTTTTTGATTTATATTGGATAATATTGAATCAGGAAGAGTAGCGTAATGCAATTTTGGTAATTTCGTAGTAAAAGTTTTCTGTCATAATAAGCACTTACATAATTACCAGTAAAATAATCTGATTTATGCGTAGGAAAATAATTAATGAGATATGGCAATGAATCGTTCAATCGTTTAATACATTTTTATACATTTCAAATCCGACATTCGAAATCGCTAACATACATATTTCATAAAACAAATTTAACATATTTCTAAAATGATATTTTTTAATTCCTCTTATTATTATCAAAATGATGTTAATTAATTAAAAATATAAATTCTATTGATAAGCCCATCGAAGAAGATTTAATTTTTTAGCTCTATTCATAACTTATGTATTTTTCCTGTCTTAAGTAGCAGACTTTATTAATGCTGCAACAACATTTGATATTTTATCTTTAAATTATCGATTTAATCATTTAAGAAAAGTTTAAATCTTCTGAAATATTTTGTTTAGAATTTTAGAAGAGACGTTAATAAAAGAATCGATAAGACTTATAAAGAGGGATAAATACATAAAACTGCGTGCGCGGTAAACGATGACGGAAACGACGCGTTTCTCGTTCCTCAATGCGAATCCTCCGGAAATAAGAGACGTGTCCCGAGGAAGCTCCCAGCTTGACGGGACGAGTACACCGGATACGGGGCGCGAAAAGGGGTTTGACAAGCCGCCGCAAGATCCGCCATTCTCGACACCTGGCAACAGCCAATCGTAGGATAAAGCGGACGATGGAGCGAGGAGCTCCTGGTCCTCAAATGCCACACCCTTCATTGTGACCACATATCGACCGTGGGGCCGCAGCAGCCACAGCCGCGGCTACGGCGTCGGTGCTAAGTACTCGCGCACTTGCGACGCGCATGTGTGATGCGCGCACAGACGGCACATTCACGCTCGCCCCGCGGAATCGAATTAAGCAAAGGGAACGTACTCTGCGGCACGGGGGGAAATTTTATTTTCGTATTTTCCGCGCCGTGTTTTTATGTTATGTCGCCTCTCGGCGACAGAGCGGATCGCCCATAGAAAGCCTCGTGCTCGCAATTGTTGCACAAATGTAACGTTTCGCTCCTTCAGTCCTGACGTTTGTCACACGATTCGACAATTCTCGTCTCATCGCATATGTACTTTTGATCTATATGTTATTATGGAACTCTACTTAATATTGAAATCAAGAATTTAATTACTGTCAAATTTTCATTCATTTTTCCTTTTTATATGTATTACCAATTAGCGTTCACCATAAGAAGGTAATTAACTTGACAAGACACAATATCGTTTTCGTTCAAATCCCAAAGCTCCTCGAGCAAATATCACTTGTAAAGCTGATGTTCCTGCTAGAAACAAACTGTTTTAGAGAGTAGCTCAGATATCTCGAAGTCGAGGGATTTATGAGGGATATATCCAGGGATGGGAAAGTTACTTTTTAAAAGTAACTCGTTACCGTTACTCGTTACCGAGTAAAAAAAGTAACTCGTTACCATTATTAGTTACTTATTTTTAAAAGTAACTAGTTACCGTTACCGTTACTTCAAAAGTAACGATTCGTTACTTTTCCCTTTTAATGTTAAAACAAGATAGAATTAAATAAAAAATTTACTTTGGTAATATTTTTGATTAAAATATTAATAAAAGCAACAAATTTTTTATTTTAAATTTACAAAACCGTAAAAAATTTAAAGAGATATAGATTTTAAAGCACTTAACATGTAACTTCACATGTAAATAAAAAATTTTAATTTCCATTAAATTGATAAATACAGCTAAATTTACATTCTTTTTATGCGCTCTCGTCCGATATTACGTCAAACTTAAAAGCTGGCCAATCACATCTATTCCTCAGAAGAATGGAATAACTGTGATTGACCAATGATGTCATTAATCGCTCTCAGAGGTGTCTGTGAAACCGGCACGACAATCTACGAATTTCAAAAAAATACTAAGAGTTCTGATAGCACTTTTCATAGTTCTACAGTTTCTGAAAATTAATAAATAATTAAATAATTATTTATAAAATGATAAACGGTCGGAACTCTGCGCAAAAATGTTTCTAAAGAATAGAACTGTCCAGAACTGCCGTTAAAACTAGGGAAAATCATCAGCACGACACATTTTCACTAAGTGTCGTGCTGGCAAGAACATTAAAAATTCATAAAAAATTATTAATTTTTGGAATATCGATCTGAAATTGCATATATAGGCTGAACTATAGCAGAACTATCGGAAACTCTTACTAAAAATAATAATATTCAACGCGTTTTGGTATTTTAGAGGGAAGAGTGTCGTGCTAGATTCGCGAAGTTAGCACATTTTTTCGATTTCGATTTTTTAATATAAGGAATGCGGAACTCTTTTTAATTTTTATCAGGAACTGTAGAACTATGAAAAGTGCTATCAGAACTCTTAGTATTTTTTTGAAATTCGTAAATTGTCGTGCCAGCTTCACAGACACCTCTCAGAGCTATAAATTTCATCCGAAGTATTATCGAATTTTATATGAATGTCGGTCGATGACTAAAAATTGAATATGACAGAAATACGATGTCATAAGTATTTTCAAAATATGAAAAGTAACGGTAAAAGTAACTGTTAAAATCGTTATCGTTACTAAAAAATGTAATTACGTTATCGTTACAGTTACAGAAAAAAAATGTAACGCCGTTACCAGTCCGTTACCAAAAAAAAGTAACTATAACGGTAACGGCGTTACAAGTAACGCGTTACTTCCCAACCCTGGATATATCAATTTGGATTATCGCGGACGAAATCGTACCTTGGCGGTGCAGGCGCGCGCGTTTTCAGAAATGCGCGTACGCGATCCCGAAAATTAGGCGTCGCTCTTCCGGATTGGAAGGAGGCTTCTTTGTGCCTGAAATACACCCCGGGATCCCCGAACGAGTAGCATCTGTAATAACAAGGACCGTTCTTACGGTCTCTCCCGCCTCGTGTACGTGGCGAATACGCGGACGTGACGCGAGAGATGGGCTTCGAGAGTTCGATTAGCCGATCTCATCGACGAGTGTGTACGTTATGGAAGCTTATTACCGAAATCTAGTTCTCCAAGTTTTCTTGTGTAAAGTTTCCGGCACGTCTCTAATCGAACTCGCATAACAATAATTTTACATCACTTGTAAAAATAATAATGTAAATAATGTAGATTTGAAAAATTTGTATAGAAGTATGATATACATACATGTTTTTAATATTTTTATAGATAAAACATTATTATAAATTAATTATATAATACACATCGCAAGTTATAATTAATCGAAAAGATTTCATATTGGAAGCAATCTAGAAATATCCAGGATTTTCACATAATTCTTACGTAATCACATTACAGCCACAGTAATTGTCACAATTCACGATTAGATAAGTTAAGATATCGGCAAAGTATATGTATATAGCCTTTCTAAACCCGTCTATTGACTATATAAATATCTGAAATAATATTTTTCCTGCTCCAGAAAGCGAGTATTCCTTTTCTTTTTTTTTTCCTTCGCTCCTGCGTCCGCTGGGGACAAGCGTGAAGAGGAAGCTCGCGGCGAGGACATCATCAGTCGTCGACACCGGGTATCCCCAGGAGTCTTCGACACGGGGTTGAATCTCGAATTAGTATTAACGTCGCGACTCTTTCGTTCGCTTTTACTAAAGCAAACATTCGCGGCAAAAACCCCGAGCGTCGATGCTGCGCGACGACAGTTGTCACTTAAATAGTCGCTAGGACGTCTCCTCTTATGTACATTTTTGAGCTGTATTCAAATCCTTTTATATTTTTTCTTAAACTTCCATGATTATATTTTTTAAATATTTTTATAGTGTGTGTATCTTTTTAAGTTTTCATCATGTATATATATTTTATTCCTTTAAATTCTCATTAATGTTCAAAGATAACGAAAGCCAAATAAGGCCCAAAAATAGGATAATTAGATACAAAATTAAGAAAGATGGCTCCCCTCTTCCTCGATATAGATGCTGACGCCGGCGCCAAGACCTTGCGAGCCTTGTTCGCAGGGACTAATCCACGGGAGATCTTCATCGCGCAACGGCAAACAAACGGAATCGAACAATTTGTTTTCGTAAAGCGGCTAAGTAGCGGCCACTATCTGGCGCGCGTGTCTTAGAACGGGAAGAATAAGGAGAGTCAATGGGAAAGAGGGCGAAGGGGAGAGTATATAGAAATATAAGTGGTACGAAAACTGGCAAGATACACACGGGAAGAATGAGAGAAAGAGTGGAAGCGCGACGGGGGGGAGGGAGGGGGGGAGCGGGGAATAGGGAAAAGCAGCAGCAAAGCAGCACGGAGACGAGGCGACAAAATCAATTATTTTGTTAAACAACAAGCCGTGTTATGTTAGGTTTGCCAAAATAACCAAAACAACGCTGCCGCGTTTCGTACACGCCGCGCGCGCGTGTTTCGTGATACGCCCCGGTTCATTCATCCGCGCCCGACCATTTCCCATTCATCCTTTCGCCACGAGAAATTATCGCGATAATCGGCCGCAAAGCGGTTTTTCCGCTCCGCAGGTGGAATCCTGCGCGCGACCTCGTTCGTCTCTATAGATGTTATTCATTGTTATTGTTATACGCATTATATGTGTCGTATACGCGCGCGATATATATGGGGGGGGGGGTTTATATGCATTATTGGAGCTGCGCCGGAGATCGGTGGCGGCGCGACGTAATATCTCTCTCGGGGAGAGTTAATTAATTTCCAATTCCGATATCTCCTCGGGGGAAAAATGTTTGCCGCGATATATCCGACTTTTTCAATGTATGGAATGTATCGAATGCGTCGAATCTTGCTTGGCGGGGAAAATATTTCGTTTATATAACGATGCAAAAAATGGAACGTCAATATAAATTTTTCGAGAAAGTCAATTATCTTTTTACACAAATATTCCTCCTCTAACAATAAGATAATTCAAGTCGAAAGTATATCGGAATTACTAAGTACTTTCTTTTCAATTTCTTAGGATATGTAAGAAAAGAATACCTGATTCTACATCATTTTATTTTTTTGATATAAGGAGGTTTGATGAGATATTTCGTGAATTTGGCCTAACATTCATTATTAGCGTTTTTAATTATAATTAATTATAATTATGTGAGAGATCAAAATAAGATATATAAGATTATTATAAAACGAGACAAAATTAGACGATTGTGAATTTATAAAAACTAACGCGTGCACGCACATGTACACAATTATATTGTTCAAAATCCTTTCAAAAAATTCTTCGTGAGACATTCTCTTCGGAAAATCGTTTTAAGATAAAAGACAGTGTTCTCTCTGAAGTTGACGTACAACTTTCTTGATTATAGAAAGAGAGAGCGCGAAATTTCGCGGATGCAAGGTACATCGGGATGAGGGATCGGGGAGGGGGAGGGGGAGGAAAGTTTTGCGGTATCATGAGCTATGCACTCTTCAAAAAGTATGAACGAACGAGCGAAGAAGCGATCCATTAGGTAGGAAGCCCCGGCTGACACGCCCTGACGCTATCAAAACACGCCTTAAAACTTATATTCCAGCGTTGGCGCGACGGTGGTAGTAGGAAAGCCGCGTACGTGAGATAAAATAACAGAGTGTAGTTAACAGGCTTGGGTAAAAATATTCACGCTAGCTTCCATATCTCCCTCTCGCGCTCCCGCCCTCCATCCCGCACCTCCCTCTCAATTTAACCGCGTCTACGTCTCTCTCTTTCTCTCCCTCTCTCCTCCTCTTTCTTTGTCTCTTTCTCTCTTTGTGTCATCCTTGCTTATTCTTGCGCGTTTTTCAGACTCCGAAAATTCACAAATCGTATCATTCGGTAGCATCGATTAATCGATACGTTCGTAAAAACAGAGCATGCACTTGTGTTTGCGTCCTCACAAAATAATTTTAATTTACCTTTCAACGCGTTGATTATACTTGCGAAAAAAATGTTTGTATTTACATAAATTACTTTACGATTGTGCATTATTAAAATAGATATAAAATGTATTTAGGAATCTCGTGGTATACATATATATTATATATATGTATATAATTCTTTCTTTTCCTACATTATATTATCTTAATTTCGATTTTGTATACAATAACTAGAATTAAAAATGTCACCTTTCCTTTAATTTAATCATTCGAAATATATCCTCGATAAAAAGTTTCTATTATAATAATTACTAAAATGTCGAAATTTATAACGTAATATAAAATTTAATATAGAAAATTCATAATTTATAATGAATCAAAATTGAATGATTAATGGAATAATTATTTGACCATACTCAGTACCCAGGTAGTAGAATGTCAAATGATATCTTAATAACGTTTTAATGACATATTATGATGTCATCTTGGGTAGAATATGTCCCATAATATAATAAAGGGAAATAAAGAAAAAGAAAGAGAAAGATGAGAAAGTTTCACGGCTAATATATTATACAGGGTGTCTCATTTTAATGTCCCACCCCAAATAACTTTTTTATTTTTAATTTTAGAAAAAGATGTTTCAGACAAAAGTTGTATGGTTTCAAGGGGGACATAAGGTGGTGTCATTAGTTTGACCTTGAATAGTTGCTTCAAGGTCACGTGAAGGTCACCGTCAATTTTTTAAATGGAACCTCCTATTTTTTATTGCATATTCTTGTAGCTTATCTCGAGGGCTTTCCAAAACACTATAATAAAATATTTTTCCCTCAAGTACCTTTTGAGTTATAAGGCTTGAAATCATTTCTTAATTTTACATAAACCGTAAAATATCTTGTAAAATATTCATTTTTCCATTATCTTACCTTAATACTTTTATGTACAACATAATGAGAGGAATCAATTGGTGTAAAGAAAACATAGTTATTACATAGTATACACAGAAACATCCCATTGTTGTTACATTGCAGCAATATTGCAACAACATCGCAATATTGCTGCAATGTAACAACAATGGTCTGGATGGGATGTAGGTCATGTGATGATGAATCTGATATCAAGTTGATAGGATTTCGGCTCTTGATACGAGTATACATTTAATGACTCTTCTGACATAGATAAAAAAAAAAGATTGATATTCTGATACATCTCGTACCGTTTTCGATTATACATGTATGTACGTAACGTCTTTTTTCTTAAATTTAACATGCACTGTCATCTATGGCTGCGTAACCGATAACAATGTATCAATAAACTCGGTCGATAACATTCTTTAATTATCATGAGTTCTCCGAATTCAATCGGTAATCACGAAAACGTACGTATCAACAGCAACTCATCTTTAAAGAGTCTGGCTGATGGCAGAGAACTAGACGTGAGCTCTTACGTCTGTCGTAGTCGTGGACGTAAAGTAAGACAGAGAAAAACCGTATGTCGTAAAGACCATTGTGAATGCGGAAAGTGCATCATGAACGAGGTAAGTAATATCCCTAAAAAAATTACCCTTTTAAAAAAAAGGTAAAAAAAGGTGCTAAGTCCGCGTAAAAAACAGTATATGTATTTGCAAAATAGTGTATTATTAACTGTAAAAAACTATTGTAAAAAACCTGTCTCCAAAATAGTGTTATTTTAAAACTGTAAAAAAATACTGTAAAAACCTATCTTCAAAATAGGATTATTTTAATCTACAAAATAGTTATTTTAATCTGCACAAAATAGTGTTATTTTAAACCGTAAAAAATTGTTCTACAAATTATTTTAATTTTGTGTAAAATTGTATATCCTACAAAAATAATGATATCAAAAAAATTGCGCTAAGTGAAAATAAAAACTTATAAAAATATTTTAACCAAAAAAAGTTATACAAAATAGTTGTTTTAATTTTCTACATTATATCCTAGAAAAATGATGATATCCAAAAATTACGCTAATTGAATTGTACAAAATAATTGTTTTAATTTCCTACAAATAATATTAAAAAGTTGCGCCAACTGAATAAAAATTTTCACTATAAAATATACATTTCTTTTTTATTTCCAATATTAAAAGAAAAATGATATTAAATAAATTGTAATATATCTATTATAAAAAATCGTTGAAAATATGAACAATTATATATATTGCAATAATCATATGCATATATCCTGAAAAGTTTAATTAAAAAAAAAAAAAGGAAATGATAATACAAAATACAAAATTAAAAATTAATAAAAAAATTAAAAATTAGAAATTAATAAAAAAAAATAAAAATTTATTTAAAAATTAAAAATTAATACATATAAAAAAATTTTAGTTAAAAAACTTAGCGCTGCTACGTTGAATAATGTGCTAATGAAATTAGCAGCGCTAAGTTTTTTAACTAAAATTTTTTTATATGTATTAATTTTTAATTTTTAAATAAATTTTTATTTTTTTTTTATTAATTTCTAATTTTTAATTTTTTTATTAATTTTTAATTTTGTATTTTGTACTATCATTTCCTTTTTTTTTTTTTAATTAAACTTTTCAGGATATATGCATATGATTATTGCAATATATATGATTGTTCATATTTTCAACGATTTTTTATAATAGATATATTACAATTCATTTAATATCATTTTTCTTTTAATATTGGAAATAAAAAAGAAATGTATATTTTATAGTAAAAATTTTTATTCAGTTGGCGCAACTTTTTAATATTATTTGTAGGAAATTAAAACAATTATTTTGTACAATTTTTTTTAGTTAAAATATTTTAAGTTTTTATTTTCAATTAGCGTAATTTTTGGATATCATCATTTTTCTAGGATATAATGTAGAAAATTAAAACAACTATTTTGTATAACTTTTTTTGGTTAAAATATTTTTATAAGTTTTTATTTTCACTTAGCGCAATTTTTTTGATATCATTATTTTTGTAGGATATACAATTTTACACAAAATTAAAATAATTTGTAGAACAATTTTTTACGGTTTAAAATAACACTATTTTGTGCAGATTAAAATAACTATTTTGTAGATTAAAATAATCCTATTTTGAAGATAGGTTTTTTACAGTATTTTTTTACAGTTTTAAAATAACACTATTTTGGAGACAGGTTTTTTACAATAGTTTTTTACAGTTAATAATACACTATTTTGCAAATACATATACTGTTTTTTACGCGGACTTAGCACCTTTTTTTACCTTTTTTTTAAAAGGGTAATTTTTTTAGGGATATCACTCTTTTTTGTACTATATGTTAAACATCTTTAAATAAATGAGCAAAGAACCCGCCACCACCCCCGTCATACTTCATTAAAATTCGACGGTCCTCTTTGCTTACTATATAGATATTCAAATCCTTCAAACTTCTTTGCTATTCTTATTGCAAAAATAACGGATAATTACAAATCAATATGTCATTAGAAATCTACATTTATTATTCATAATTAATACTTATAAATCCATTAATGAATAATCGTTGCTTTGCTTATCTAATTCATCATTGAATATATAAATGGAACGGAGAAAAAGTGAGTTATTTAATTCTATTTTTAATAGTAAGGAAAATAAAGACAAATTATCAAGAGACACGGTAGTGTTGGCAACTTACCTAAATAGGAATATTTTTTCACAGTTCATCAAATAATGCAGAATATGAAGCAATCTTCACGAAATTATTGTTGATACATTACAACATTCTTTTATATGGGACTGATCGAAAGGGTTTTCTATCATTTTTATACAAATATTTTATAACTTATATTATACATTTACAGTTCCAGAAACGAAAAAGAACCAGCAACAATTAATGATAATGAAACTCACAAAAGGTAAGCAATGATTATTAATAATATCTATAAAGATATTTTATAATATAATTTATTATTTTATATATTTTATTTCAATCTTTTATTATAATCTTCTATTATATATGTTTCACGCATGATACTGTTTAACTTTTATTTAAATGTCTTATTATAATTCATATATGTATTATACATACAAATACATATAATTACTCATCGCAATAACTAATGATTGTTATAATACATATATATTACTATATGTTGCATGCGCAATACAAATGCATTATAATAAAAAATTAAAATAGACCATTAAAATTAAAACTAACCATTAGTTGTTGCGATACGTAACTATATGTACTTCTGCGTATAACACATATATATGTATTACAATAAAAGATTAAAATAAAGGTTAACCAAGTATTGTGTGTGCAACTCATATGCATTACAATAAGGATTAAAATAATAAAATATATAAAATAATAAAATATTATAAAATTTTTTATAGAAATGATACATAACAATCTATTATTTCATTATAAAAATGTTTTATAATCTATTTTAATATTTTATTATCTTAATCTTTTATTATAATGCATATGTATTGCACACACAATACTTGCTTAACTTTTATTTTAACACTTTATTGTAATACATATTGTAATACATATATATAATAAAAATATAGAAATATATAATAAAAATAGATGACAAAGAATTAATTTTTATTTTAATCTTTTATTGTAATACATAATATAAAAATATTTTATATTGTACAATATATTTTATACATTTCTATTTTCAGATCTAACGAAAAGGAAAATGAAGAAAATCCTAAAAAGTAAGTGTAACACATTATATTATTAATACATATGCGTAAGAAATGATAGATAACAAGGGAATAAAAATTTATTTTACTATTTTTATTGTAATTCATTTATTGTAATTACTTATTTTTTATTGTAATTCATATTTGTGTTGCACACACAATACATATATGCATTACAATAAAAGATTAAAATGAAGATTAATCATTTATTATCTATCATTTCTACTATCATTTCTAAACATATTTTATAATATATATTTTATATGTTTCCATTCTTTCAGAACCTACAATATGGAAGAAATGGAGCCAGAAATTGAATTGTCGTCCTTTTTACGTGTTGAGGCTGAAGCGGCTTTAAAAGAAAATATAATACTTAAAAAAAAATACAAAAATTAATGGAAACACAAAAATTAATGGAAACACAAAAAGAATCGCCGCCACCAACGATGGCATCACTACCACCGCCACTGCCGCCGTCAACGTCGTCACCGCTGCCATCGCCGTCAGCGTCGTCACCGCTGCCACCTCCGCCGTCGTCACCGATAACGACAGCGGGGCAAGTAAGAGGTAAATAATTTTGAATTATATAATTGGCACGTTAATTATAAAGGAATCAGCTAAATGAATCAGCTATGTTAAAAGTTAATAAATCCATTACATTTTCAGATTTATGAATTTAACATTGCCCAAAGTATTTTTAGCCTTCTATAGAATTAAAATTTTTATTTTCATGAATTTTTGTGTCGTATAAATTATATTTTACAAAAGAAATTTTTAATTCACAAATAATTATTTTTATATTTTAAAAGGCTAAAAGTATTTTGCGTAATGTTAAATTCATGAATCTGAATGTACATATATTAAAATTAGATTTATTAACTTTCAATATAGTTAATCCGTGCAGTTCTTCTTTAAATATTATATTCAAATAAAATAACATTAAAATATTTCTTTTATTGTAGAACAACCGCGTGCACGATGGGCTAGAGCGGGACGATCGAGAGGACGAGGCCGAGGCCGAAGTTCCAATCCAAGAACCTCAGCCCGTTATAGAAATAATATTTTTAATTTTTATTAATATTTAAATGTGTATGCGTGTGCGTGTGTGTGCGTGTGTGTGTGTATCATCATAACATAGAATATTTTTTATAAATGTGTCTTTTTGTTTTTTCTTTCTATGCTTTGCACAAACTACTTTTTATTTTTCATTTCCTTTTGCAAAGCATAAGCTATTTTTAATTTTGAAAATTTAAATATTCTACGTTATGATGATATAAAAATATGTTTGTATATGTGTACATGCATGTGCGTGTGTGTATGTAATATCATCATAGCATAGAGTATTTATTTTTTCTTTCTATGCTTTTGCATAAACTACTTTTCATTTTTTTCATTTTTAATTTTCTTTCGCAAAGCATAAGTTATTTTTAATTTTGAAATTTTGAATTTCAATACTCTATGTTATGATGATATAAAAATATGTTTGTGTGTGTGTGCGCGTGTGCATATGTGTGTGTGTGTGTGTGTACATCATCATAACATAGAATATTTTTTTTTATAAATGTGTTTTTTCGTTTTTTCTTTCTATGCTTTGCATAAACTACTTTTTATTTTTAATTTTCTTTTGCAAAGCATAAGCTACTTTTAATTTTGAAATTTAAAAATTCTATGTTACGATGATTTCTTTTAAAATCGCTTCAGCCTCAACATGTAACGATGACGATAATTCAATTACTGACTCCATTACTTCTTCCATGATTAGTTTGTGCGTGTGCGTCTGTGCGTGTGTGTGTGTGTATCATCATACATAGAATATTTTTTATAAATGTGTGTCTTTATGTTTTTTCTTTCTATGCTTTGCATAAACTACTTTTTATTTTTCATTTCCTTTAGCAAAGCATAAGCTATTTTTAATTTTGAAAATTTAAATATTCTACGTTATGATGATATAAAAATATGTTTGTATATGTGTACATGCGTGTGCGTGTGTGTATGTAATATCATCATAGCATAGAGTATTCATTTTTTCTTTCTATGCTTTTGCATAAACTACTTTTCATTTTTAATTTTCTTTCGCAAAGCATAAATTATTTTTAATTTTGAAATTTTGAATTTCAATATTCTATGTTATAATGATTATATCAATTGCAATAAAATGAGCATTATATTTTTTCAATGCCATTGCTAGAGCTGTGATGACTATACCAGAACCACTACCTATTTCTAAACAAATCACAGGTTTCATCGCATGCAGAATGTCTAAATCTTCTTCCAAAGCATCTATTAAAAGATACGAATCCTCAGAAGGATCATAAACTGTCTTGAGTTCTTCATCTGATAAATTAACTACTGGAGTTTCCATAATTTATGGTGAAAATTGTAAGAAATTTCTTTTATAAAACTTGCAAAGTAATCAATGTTAAGTAATAACAATCCGCTGCTTCAGCTCTATTTGACATATCCTATAACAAAGAGAATAGTTATGCATAAAAAATAATACTCTTCGCAACTTTTGTACGCAACTTGTAGTACATGATAGAAGCACAATTTTTTATAACATTCCAATAATTATATATGAAAATTGAAAATGATTTTCAAAATGCTCAAGAATTCTTGTAAAATAGGTAACAATAAGATATATATGTTGCTTGTGTAAGTAAATCGCAATTTTTTATCGTTACAATTCGATGAATAAACATATATTTTGCAATAAATAGTACGTACTGTGAAAGAAATGTAAGAATAATAAATATACGTAAATTTGCAAGAAGAAACGCGAAAAATAAATGTTACTATTATTGCATGCGCGCTGAACAGAAAACTTGACGTCACCTTGTGGCGCGAATTCTCTCGTCCAGTTGATCCACCGTAGGTTTCAAGAGACTCATAAGACCTTCCGTTAATGCATCCCGCGTCGGATTTTCGCAAAAGTCATCTATCTTGTCGTCGATAGATGTATTGTCACTCGCTGTGTCCACGTCCATGTTATAGCTGTAGTGAAGTAGGCACTACCGTGTCTCTTGATATATATATATATATATATATATATATATAATCTGAAATAATAATATAGATACAATCTAATCTAAATATATAAATGTTATATGTATATTATTATTTTATATAATTACCTGAAGTGACACACTTAACCTTTTACAACATATTTATAAACACCGTTAACGCCACAGAGCGCTACTAACGCTGCGTCGCGTGAATCACTGCTAGCGCATTCTTGTGGCAGACGTTGGAAACGTATTTCTGTATATTCTTTGTTACGTTAAGAGGAGTTGACGATGACCATGACGACGTTTCTTAATCGAAATTTTCACATTTCAGACTTTGCATCATGATATCTCCGTTTACAGAGCACGTAGCGCAAAAATAAAAACACTTTTATTATTTAATTTAAACCCAAGCTATCGATTAATTCTACTAAGAACTCGATCCGTTGAGCGGTTATATGAGAAATAAAAATATCGAGTTATACTCTCAATCCGACTCGCGTAATAATACACGGAGTGCATTTTTTTGCTTACGCTGGGACTTAGCAAAGACACTACCGTGTCTCTTGATACACGGAGTGCATTTTTTTGCTTACGCTGGGACTTAGCAAAGACACTACCGTGTCTCTTGATTAATATATAAATATACTGAAATACATATTTCTGAATATTTTATTTATAAGTAAATATACTAAAAAAGAATAAAATAAAAATAACTTTATTTAAAATGATTTGTCTTCATTTCGTTTATCGAAAAAGTAATTGTCAAAATAGTAATTGTTATTTTAGGTTAATTAATATTTTTCTTTGCTATTTCAAAATACATTGATGGAAAAAATTTTCTTAACAAAATTTCTTAATTAATTTTCTTAACAAATTTTCTTTCTATTTTTTAAAATTTGTATCTAATTTTTAATTTGTTTCTTCAACAGAAAATTTATCTTTTTGACAACCGCTACTAAGAGTAATATAAAAAAATGTCTGATCATTTAAATTACTGCAATACTATTGCTGATTTGCCTGATGAAATCAGTACAGATGACTGGGATAATGGTTGTGAATCTGCATCTATTGATATTAACGAAAAGAGTGGCGATAAGCTTCTCATTGAATTATATAGAGAACGTCCATTTTTATATGATAAGAATAATACCAGTTTTAAGGATTGTTTGATGAAGCAAAATGCTTGGGATGAAATATCCAAAATAATGACTGAAACTAATGGTGAAAAATAAATTTGAAAATTTATATAATAAATCATATAATTACAAAATAATGTTAATACACACACACATATATATATTAATTTTTTAATCTTATACTTTCTGTTTAGGTGACATGTACACTCCTTCATATTGCCAAAAAAGATGCATCTCCTTAAAAGACCAATACAGTAGAGAGAAAAGGAAAGCTGAAATTGAATGTAAAAGTGGAAGTGCTGCGGCTAACTTCTTTTACCACTTCTCTTACAGTAGATTCCCCAATTCGAAATGCCAAAGCTATGGAACATGGTAGGTCACCTGTCGCAAGATATCTAAAAAAATATAATAATTATAATACACTTATATTAACTATCTAGATATTTAGGCATGAAATATGTACTTCAATAAATACCTTAAAGTTATTAAAAGTCGTAACTCTGGAATTAAAGCACGAGAACTTTTTTTTACCAAGTATGGATTTATCATATGTAATAATTGCTGAAAATGTACCAACGTCATTCTGGTGTAGCGATAAAATAATTCAGAATCGTTTTTTATTTCTTGAAATAAATTGTTATAATCTCTATATTGAAGTCTCTTTTCATTGATCGGACTCACAAGCCATCGCCTATTTAACCACCTGATTTGCCTTTTTTTACGTATCAATAGAAAACACAAGTTTATCCAGTACATCACCAAAATAAAAAATTCCTCCTTTTTCATTTTCATTAAAAAGTGCTGTTATATATAAATGTATACTGAAAAAAATAATATATAAAATTTGTTAATAATTTACTTATTTTATTAATAATAAATAAATCATAATTAATTCATAATATGATGTACATCATATTTTTAAAGATACCCACACAACATGCATGTCTTGAAGACGTCTTAAACATGTCTTTCTTATGACGCCTTTAAGACTTGTCCAATTGACGTCTTTCTGATGTTTTTAAGACATTCAATTTAAGACGTATTTTTTTAAACGTCTTAAAGATGCCTTTCTTATGACGCCTTTAAGACTTGACCAATTGACGTCTTTCTGATGTTTTTAAGACATTCAATTTAAGACGTATTTTTTTAAACGTCTTAAACATGCCTTTCTTATGACGCCTTTAAGACCTGACCAATAGACGTCTTTCTAACGTCTGTAAGACATTCAATTTAAGACGTATTTTTTTAAACGTCTTAAACATGCCTTTCTTATGACGTCTTTAAGACCTGACCAATAGACGTCTTTCTGATGTTTTTAAGAACATTTACTTTAAGACGCCATTTTTAAGATGGCCGCGGTGCCAGGCCAGCCAGGCATTAGACGGCGTCGAGTTGGAAAATAAATTATTCCATTTACCAAAGCTGAGCAGTGCTTTGCACAGGTAAGAATTAAGGTGGAAGCACATAAAATTGCAGGAGCACATAACCATAAGCATAAGAAAATTGATTGGTTCATTTTCTTATGCATATATTTGTGGACCAATCAATTTCCTTATGCTTATGGTTATGCGCCTATGCAATTTTATGTGCTTTCACCTTAAATGATATTTAAAGCCGGGTCTGCAATGGCCATAGCATAAGGTTGTAAGATGTAAGCGAAATAACCAAATCCATTTCCTATGGATTTCGTGCGTTCTACGGTGGTCTCGCATACGCAGTCACGGAAGAATTCTGCGTTCTTAATTCTTATTGCGCGTCCGCCGTAGAACATACATAGAGCTCATTCTACAATGGCAGTAACAAGACTGTAGGAGTAGAGATTAAATCGTTTTTAGTGAAGTAAAGAAGAAGAAGTAATGAAATAGACAATTCTCATTTTGTACTACTATTACCTTAGAGTACTAATGAGAATTTCTATTTCGTTACTTCTTGTCTTTACTTCATTAGAAACAGTTTATTCTTTACTCCTACAGCCTTGTTATTGCCATTGTAGAATGGGCTTAGGGCGTGTTCCAAAATTCACTGCCAGCGCTGAAAATCTTTAGTTCATGTTACGTATATTATATATTTTCAGCGCTGGCAGTGAATTTTGGAACATGGCCATAGTAGGAAATGGATTTGGTTCATTTCGCTTACAACTTTATGCTACGTTATATATATATATGTATATGTATGTATGTGTAAAAAAATTAAACTCTATATTGTAAAAAAATATATTAATTATCTTTTGTATATTTTTTTTGCAGCATTATGACAACATATGAAGATTTTATTCAACAAAATTTTATTCAACAAGATTGTGACGGTGTGCGTTCCATAAATGGAATGCTTGGCCATCATCGCGTATTGATACTACTAGACTAGTTGTACTATTGAAAACTTTGTATCAACCAATTAAGGAACAAGTAGATCTTCCGCCAATTCAATATGATCCAGTTTTATGTACAAGATCTACATGCAGAGCTATTTTAAATCCATTATATCAAATAGACTATCGTGGTAAGTAATAAGGTATTATAAATGAATAGAACAAAAATCATTTTTTATTTATCACAAGAAACATTTTGAAAAATATTAAAGTAGTTTATTTCTATTAGAAATTAAAATATATTTTAATGTGTTTCTTTATTACGATGTATTTACATTCATATTCTTTATTATTCTTTATACTTCATTTAAATTCGTATTTTATTTAATGCATAATTCTCTTGTAATTTTCTGTCTATATCATATAAGATAATTTAAAAAATCAAATTATTTATTAGGAGCATATAGTATTCATAATAATATTGTAAAGATATTTTTATATTTCAATAAATTCTAAATTTGTGTTATCATTATATATTATTTTTTTTAAGTTACATTATAATACACATATTGTGAGTTATATTAATAATTATGAGAAAAAAACTTTGCAAAAAGAATTTATGAGGAAATTCTTCGAAATAAGAAACAAAAAGGAAATATATTTAAATGATCAAAATGTATGCATTTATTTGAATAATAGTGTTATATATGTGTTATATATGTTGAATAGTTATATTATGAAACAAATATTTTTGATTTTACTTTTTTTAAGATTTGATTCTTTTCGAACATTTTTTTTATTATCATTTATTGACATTACATGATTTATTATAGTTTTTATTATATATAAATTTATGATATATATATATATATATATATATATATATATATATATATGTTACTTATATATTACTTTAAATATTATTGTATCTCAGTCCAATTGTATGTATTTATATGTATTATTTAGCGTGCCCAATGTTTGCCATCAATATTTTTACTTTTTGCGGATACATATGTCTGGATGATGAAGAATTAGAGGCACTTAAAGATTCATTACAAATGTCATTGTCTCTGCTTTCACTCAATGCTCTTATTGGTCTTATCACATTTGGCAAAATGATTCAAGTTCATGAATTAGAAGCACAAAGGATCTTCAACCAAAACAAGTTCAAGATATGTTAGGTACGAATAGAATAAGTCCCAAGTTATATTTACTATATTAGTCATTGTTCTTCATGATTACTTTATTGCATTTTATTCACATTACATTTTGATAGGTATAGGTAGACTAATTCCTGGACAAAATCCAAATCAACCAAGAGGACCTGGTGCGTAACTATTGCCAGCTGCTAATCGCTTTTTGTAACCAGTACATAAGTGTGATATGAGACAGTTCGACAGATCTTTTAGGAGAACTGCAACGTGATCCATGGTCTGTTGGGCCAGAGAAACGTTCATTGCGATCTACAATTGTGGCATTAGCAGTCGCCACGGATCTCTTAGAAGCTAGTTATGCAAATACTGATGCTAGGTATTTATATGTTGTAATATGATGTATATATGTTATGTTTTTCATTGTAATCCTACATATAATGCTATCAATGTATTTAAGGATTATGCTATTTGTTGGCGGACCATGTTCTCAAGGACCTGGCCAAGTTGTAACTGATGATTTATGACAACCAATCAGATCACATCATAATATTCAAAAAGATAATGCTAAGCATAAAAAGGCAATTAAGCATTATGATACACTTGCATCACGTGCTGCAACTAATGGCCATAATAGATATTTATAATAGATATTTATTTTTGTGCTCTTGACACCAAACTGGTTTATTAGAAAGGCGACAATATTGCAACTCTACTGGTGGTCATATGATGATGGGGGATTCATTTAATTCTTCATTATTCAAACAAACTTTTCAACGAATATTTGCTACAGATGCCAAGGGTGATTTGAAAATAGCATTCAATGCAATCTTAGAAGTAAAAACATCTCAGAAAATTAAAGTTCCTGGAGCAATTGGATCTTTTGTATGTCAGTGGGAGAAAGGATCAAGTGTTGGAGTACTACAAGAAGTAGGCTTACTTGTCAGTGGAAATTTTGTTCATTGACACCATCTACAACAACAGCATTATTCTTTGAAGTTGCAAATTAACATACAGCCCCAATTCCGCAAAGTGGAAGAGGCTGTATTCAATTCATTATCCAATATTAACATAGTAATGGACAAAGGCGAATTAGAGTTACTACTATTGCAAGAAAGTAAATATATTTTTTATTATACATTATATGTATATCATAAATATTTATAATATCATAAATAATAATATATCATAAATATTTATGATGTTATAGGGATATCTTTAATTATTAGTTGGGCAGATGAATCATCATCTTTGCATCATGTAAGCATAGAATTTGAGGAAGCAACAGCTGTTTTTATGTCACGTTTAACTGTATTTTGAGCAGAAAGTGATGATGGTCCAAATGTTTGAAGATGGGTTGATCATATTCTGATTAGACTTGTTAGTAGTTTCTATCATTAAAATTGTGCCCAATTACACTTAATATAAAGCTTAAACTTAATATATTTATACATATAGATTTACACATAAATATATATTTTATCTATTTTGAGGTGTAAAATCTTATTATTGCAGTATCAAAAATTCGGAGAATATGCAAAAGATGATCCAACTAGCTTTAGATTGGCAGAAAATTTTTCCTTGTGTCCACAATTTATGTATCATTTACGCAGATCACAATTCTTCAAGTATTCAATAATTCCCCAAATAAAACTAGTTTTTATAGGTAAGTTGTTATTTGTATAAAACACATGATATATTTAAAACTTATTGATACTTTTAGGTCTCATATTTCATATATCAATATATATTTTTTGACATTCTTTTTAACTGAAAGAAGAAAGGAGCATCTCAGATAAAGTTTTCATTTATCTTATGATAGCAGTCATTTGTCATAAGTTGCTAGTGTATTACAGCTAGCGAATACACTAGCAACTTATGACAAATGACTGCTATCATAAGATAAATGAAAACTTTATCTGAGATGCTCCTTTCTTCTCATCTTTCATCGAGTGCGATTGTGATTGTGGTTGTGCGTTAAGTGAAAATTATATAAAATAGTTTACAATGAATGAAATTTAATAACACTGTGATGAACAGTATAACTAACAAAATGAACTCACAGACTTTATATTTACAGATGTTGACATTACTGATGAGGAATGGTTGAACGAAAGTTTAGTAGGTGATTACGTGTCTTGCGGTAATGCTAATGTGCGTGATGATGGTAATAGGCTTAATAATGACAATGTGCCTGATGATGATATTGGTGACAATATGATTAGCCCCGATAATGTGCTTGACGGTGATGACATGACAACTTTCAATGCCAACGGCAATCAGTTGGAAAAATGCTATGGTATGTATTAAACTTTATTCTTTATTCTTCCTTCTTAATTATATCGTTATATTGTACTTATAATAGCAATATGTTATATGTACTTAATTTCGTATGTATGTACTTGTGTAAAATAACTAAACAGATAATTTTAATGATACTTATAAAGAGAAATAAATATTTTTCTTTTTTATCTTATACAGATGCGTGTCGTATCGAACAAAAAATTATTAAAAATCTCATACAAAAGAATACGAGACAGTTGGAGATAATAATAAATTTAATAAATAACGCAGGACCAGCTAATACAATATATAATAATGACGAAGTCCAATTATTGCCGGAATTTCCGCTATCAACAGTTGACGAATTTTTCAAATTTGACACGGATCTCCAAAAGGACAGAGAGATTCGGAAACAATTAGTGAGTACTTTTCTGTTTTTGCGTCCATTTCTTTTTTCTTCTTCTCTCTATTTTTAAATGTGAAATAAATGTATATTTCTATAATTCAATCAACAACAAAAATTCTTTTGTAGAGATAAAAGTAGAAGACAAAATCTAGATATTGAATATACTGGGTGTCACACTAATTAATTCCTCTCATTATTTTGTACATAAAAGTATTAAGGTGAGGTAATCGAAAAATGAATATTTTACGATTACCTCACCTTAATACTTTTATGTACAAAATAAGATATTTTACGGTTTATATAAAATTAAGAAACGATTTTAAGCCTCATAACTCTACAAGTACTTAATGAAAACTAACTTAATTATAGTGTTTTGGAAAGCTCTCGAGATAAGCTACAAGAATAATAACGCAATGAAAAATAAATAGTTCCATTTAAGAAATTGAAGGACAACCTTCACATGATCTTGACAACGCTATTCAAGGTCGTACTAATATTACTGTGCATTATTTGAAACCCTATAACTTTTATAGGAAACATTTTTGTCTGCCGTTCTCGGTTTTCGAGATATTCGGCTGATACGGGTGGTCTGACACACCCCGTATATGTGTATATATATATATATATATATATATATATATATATATATTCAAGGTCGTACTAATATTACTGTGCATTATTTGAAACCCTATAACTTTTATAGGAAACATTTTTGTCTGCCGTTCTCGGTTTTCGAGATATTCGGCTGATACGGGTGGTCTGACACACCCCGTATATGTATATATGTATATATATATATATATATATATATATATATTTATTTATTTATTTATTTATTTATTTTTTTATTTATTTATTCATATGATAAAAACAATTGTGAAAAATAAAATAATGAAAATAATAGGCTCAACATAATAATAAATTACTAAGGGGTAAAAAGGCAAATAAAAATCAAAAGACACGCGGTTATTAGTGCGCAAATTTAGATATATAGTATAAAATATTTACTTAAATTTACTTAAAGCGTAATATATAACATTCTTTTAAATTTTATTACAATTTTTGCTGCCTTTTGTCGCTTAGTAATTTTGAAAGAAGCTCTTAAAATATATTAAATTCATGTTTCCTTTTTCTTCAAGCGGCTTAAATTGAAAATATTATTAAACATTTTTGTAACATTCTGTTATAGAAAAGGAAAATTGCAAAAATTGGAGGAAACACTTTCGTTCACAAGACAAGGAATATTATAAAATACACATTATCGGATGAATTGTGCCGCAAATTATCATGGACAGGCCAAAAAGGATCAACGGCAATTAAGGACACAAGTTTTGTCACAGTTATTATGGGTAATTATTATTTCTTTAAGATATATTTTTATTTCTCCTTTTTATGTAATATTGTTTAAAAATAGTTGCACCTTTAATGTATTCGAACATCAGTATTATTCGAGATAGTATCTAACATATGCTTAGATGTAACGTGCACTTTTAACTTTAAATTTTTCTTCAGAATTATTAATAAGATCTTACTTCAAATTTCGTTCAAATATTCTTCTACACTTTATACTCTTTCCAATTTTTTACGGATCAAAATTTTTATATTTTTTCCAAAAGTTGCAAACGTTTATAGCTATACTTTACTTCATGACTACCCTATTCTAACTATTGGAATTAAAGCACAAAATATTTTAATAATTATGTAACAAATCGTTTTTCAGCATACGTTTCGGACGACGAAAAAAGTAATATGCACGATATTAAAAATACCATCCAAGAATGGTTACGACATGCGGGAGATCGCCTCAACTACTTAAGAAACAAGAAGAAAAAGGTTGGTAAATTATTGAAAATTCCATACGATATTATTTAAAAAACAATAGGGCTGTATAATGTTGCTGCATAACATTTTTAGTGTTGAAAATGAGAAAACATTGAAATTAATATATGTTTTTTAATATATGTAAATGTATATCTTAAATCATATTTCACTTATATATTTAATTTTGTGTGTGTGTGTGTGTGTAAAAAATTAAATTCTATATTGTAAAAAAAAATATATTAATTATCTTTTGTATATTTTTTTACAGCACTATGACATATGAAGATTTTATTCAACAAAATGAAGATTGTGACGATGTGCGCAATGGAATGCTTGGTCATCATCGCGTATTGATGCTACTAGACTAGTTGTACCATTGAAAACTTTGTATCAACCAATTAAGGAACGAGTAGATCTTCCGCCAATTCAATATGATCCAGTTTTATGTACAAGATTTACATGCAGAGCTATTTTAAATCCATTATATCAAGTAGACTATCGTGCAAAATTATGGATCTGCAATTTTTGCTCTCAGAGAAATCCTGTAAGAAAAAATTCTATCCATTTTCTTTTAAACTAAATCATTTTAGCTAGACTAGAGTTTAACTTAATTAGATTTAAGCTAGCAATTGTTCAATTTTGGAAGTAAATTCAGCAGAATAGTAAGCTATAGGTCCTTGATAAAAATGACTAAAATAATATGATTTAGATTGTACAGATCATAAGATTTCAATCTTGTATTATAGTATGTATGTATATACACAGCATATATATGCTATACACATAAATGAATAGAGTAAAAATCATTTTTTATTTATCACAAACATTTTGAAAAATATTAAAGTAGTTTATTTCTATTAGAAATTAAAGTATATTTTTATGTATTTCTTTATTATGATATATTTACATTCATATTCTATTCTTTATTACTTCATTTAAATTCGTATTTTATTTAATACATAATTCTCTTGTAATATTCTCCTCTCTATATCATATAAGATATAATTTAAAAAGTAATCGTAAATTATTTATTAGGAGCATATAGTGTTCATAAAAATATGTATAAATATTTAAAATATAATAAAGAAATGAACTTAAGATGAGTTTTGTTATTTATTATAGAATAAATCAATAAATCAATGCAGCTATTTTACCGACCGAATTACGCACGTCTAAAAGTCGTCTTAATTGAAATGTCTGAGACGTCTTTATAACATCCTGAGTGAGACATTTAATTATATCTTGATTGGGACGTCTTGAGTGAGACGTCTTAAAACAATGCCCGATAGATATCTTAAATCGGGACATAAGACGTCTTAAAGACGTCATAAAGATGTAATTCTGATAACTTCTTAAGACGTCTTTAGAAATTTCATGACGTCTTTAAGACATCTTTAAGACGACATAATGTTGTGTGGGTATTATTAGATTTTAAAATATTTTTCTCAATGTGCAATATATTTTAAAAAATAAAGGAAAATACTGGTTAACCTAAAAATAGTTACTATTTCGACTATTTAGTAAAATAAAATGAAGACAATAAATCATTATCTTTGTTTTTATATTGTCTGTATTATTTTTAATTTATTTTAGTATATTTATTTATAAATAAAATATTCAGAAATATGTATTTCAGTATATTTATATATTAATATTACTTACCTCGTTCATGATGCACTTTCCGCATTCACAATGGTCTTTACGACATACGGTTTTTCTCTGTCTTACTTTACGTCCACGACTACGACAGACGTAAGAGCTCTCGTCTAGTTCTCTGCCATCAGCCTCTCTCAAATGTATCGATCGAAAGGTAGGTGCGCTGTGCACGACATCGGGCGATGATATTTTACAAAATCGCGGTATCTGTAAATTAATTAGAAAATTCCACATACCTGATGCAAGAGTCAGACGTCAGGCGCAATATGTGTAGACATGTGTAGCATCGAATCAATCACTCAACTCTCATAAAAATTGCAAGCGACGTAATTGCATCGATTGCGCTCCACGTTGCGTCATTCTACAAGAAGAAAAGGCTCGAGCAACATTAGAGTAAGTATCCCAATTATCCTTCAATTATTAACAGATCGACAATCGATCCAAAGCAAGCTTCCTCTTTATGGAAACATATGGAATATTACACATCTTGAAATACCTGCCGGTCCATCCAATCATTTGCGATAGTCGTTTAAACGAAAGTCCAACGCCTACGTTGCGACGTGGCACGTTACCATATATGGCGAATACCATGGAAACCCCGTAAAATCGAAATCCGCATCGACGTCGAAGGTAGGAGAGTGCGCGGCGTGAATTTTTGAAATACGCGAAGTACGCGAGAAGACGAGGGAGCGTGGACGGGAGGACCGCGACGCGAGCAAAGCTTCCCCTTTGAATTTGGCGCGCCCGCGGATGGCGCGCAACGCCGGCCAATCGCGCGTCGCCGCGCATGCGCGGCCAGGTGGCGCGCGACCGCGCCGCCGCGAGCGCGCGGCGGGCTTGCGAATTGGACTTTAGCTCCGACGTTACGGCGCGGCAAACGAATCCGATTGGACAGCGTGGCTACGAAGGCCACATCCGGCCGCGACCGCCGCAGTATTGGTCGATTGCGCGCGACGGCATCAGCAACGGCAGCGGTAGTGGCAGCGAAGTTGGTCGAATTTCCTATATATATTATTGATAAATAGCTCGCGTCGTTGCTCGTGTGACTTTCCGAGACGGCTAGAACGGCCGACTTCGCGTTGTGCGTGGATGTGCGTGACCTCGTCGTCGGGAGAGAGGCGTTTTCGCGCAGGAGCGTTCGAGTGTGCTCTCCTCGCGAGGAAGAAAGAAAAGTGCGGTGGTGTTCCGTGAACGAGCGACTACACGTACGACGTACCGTGACGACAGTTACGTGAAAAGAGAGAGAGAGAGAGGGAGAGAGGGGGGAGAAGGAGAGGGATAGAGAGACGGAGGGAGAGAACGCGCGCGCGTCGCTTCGCAAACGGAGATCGGTGGTGGACGAGAGCAGCCGAGCGCGGACGACGGGATTATCGTACGTTGGGTGTGACGGGACGTGTCGCGGTTCGGCGTGGACGATCCGGACCGGCGAATCGCACGGATAGTGTCGTGGTACGCGGGCCCCTCGAAAGGGCAGGCCCAGGCAGCGTTCCTCGCGAAAGCCTGCGGCGCTATCCCACGAGAGAGCATGCCGAGCCCGGCCACGAAGAGGTGAGAGCGAGCGAGATAGAGATAGGGAGGGAGCGTGCGAGCGAGCGAGAGAGGGCGAGCGCGCTGGCTTGAGAGGGAGCGAGAGGGAGAAGGAAGAGAGATAGAGTGAGAGAGAGGCGGACAGAGACGGCGCGAGCGAGCACGAAAGGAAGGAGAGCGTGCGTTGTAATCCGTGGATCCGAGGGAAGCGACTACTTCTCCTCGAGGCTGTTTTTTGCACCGCCATTGTACGTCGCGAGAGACGAAACGCGACCCGAACGTCGCGGTGGCGGCGTCGCGGAGGAAACCGTCCTCGCTTTTCCCCTCGTGTATCCTCGGCGGGCGTCTTCGCGTCGCATCGACGGCGACGAGGTGGAGGAGACGGAGGAGGAGGAGGAGGAAGAGGAGGATATCGTCGTCGCGGCCCTCCGTCCCGTCGCCGTGTCGTGTCCGCGTTCCTACCTGCGTGCATGCGGCTCCGCGGGGTGTTCCTCGAGGCGGCGGTATCGCGCTCGATACTCGCCGCCGTTGAACGGAGTGCGGGAGTGCGGAGTGACCCGAGAATAGTGGTCGATTCCTGGTAAAGGGAGCAGGGCGTCCTTTCGCGGAGATTCGCTCGTTCGTTCACCTGGCGCGGAGACCCCGCGTTGCTGCTCGCGCGAGCGAGCCTGTGGACGTCGTCGCGTGGATTTATAGCGAATTAATATCGCCCCAGAAATCGAATCCGGTCGCTCTCGGCTTCCCCGGGCATCGATCGCATAGGTCCTTGATCTTTCTTCTTTCCGCGATAGCCGCTATCTCGTTACAAATAATACGATAATTGTATTAATGGGGTAGATTATTAAGCCGGCTTCGTGCATATTGCGATCGCGTGTACGTGGAACTTGGCTCCGTGTTCGAAATCTGTGCGGCTCGTTATGCAACAGACGCCGCGCGCGCGATCGACGTCGAGGAGGAGGAAGCGCGCGCGCCTCTCCTCGTCTTCTCGCGGCTTCGTCGCCGTCTGTTTTTACTAATCGTGCACGTATCCGCGCGTATCTGCCACCGCCGCCGCCGTTGTCGTCGTCGCCGCGAATGTATCACGTGTTGATGCGTCAGACCGTGTGCCGCTACTTTAATTCGCCTCGTATATCGCACACAAGCGCATCCGCGTGTACGTGTATTGTTTGTGCCGCGTGTAATTATACGGCCGCGCCGACCGGAAAGTGCGTATCCCTTCGAGCGGAGGAGAATTCGCACCCTCGAGAGTCCTTTACTCTACGCCCTTCTCTCTCTCTCTCTCTCTCTCTCCCCTTTTTTCTCCTTCATTCGAGCGACTCCTCTCGGTTTCTCGGCGTCTCCTCCCGTCCCAGCCTCAGCCGCCTTTCCCCAGCCAAATTCCTCTCCCTCCGGAATTCTTTTCGCATCCCGCTCTTGCGAGTTTTTTTCCGCTAAAACTGTCGTCTCTCTTTGTCCCGCTGTCGCTCTCTGTCCCGGTCAACAATACGCATGATTGGCCCCGCCGCGGAGAAATATCGGTCTGCTTCCGGCGCGATTGCATACGCCGCAGTTTGTGTTACGATTTTTCTCGCCACCATTTATCGTGGTACATGATTTGTAGTTTTTTTCCCCCGTGAAAGCGAGGGGCCTCGTTCCGGATATTTTAGTCCCGTTGGATTTCGAGAGAATCGATATTTATTAGTAAATATCGAGAATATTCATTCTCGGTATTTGATTTCTTTCTTGATAAAATAATCGTTATTTAACTTTAATAATGTTTAGCTTGTCTGCTATCACAGCTTTACATTGCCGATAATCAGGCGTTTTGATAAAAGGGGTATCTGAAAGAGCGGGAGAAGAAATTTCATACATAATCTTGGATCAGCTGATTCTTGCTTAGTTCGGAATACATGTTTCTTAACGTAAAAAAATTTATAAGCGCATCAGATTTTTTACATCATTTATCGTATCGATTGAAATTTCGTTGTTGTGTCATCACGAGTAATCATGAGTCACTTGTATATATCGGGTGTATCGAACAGTGTATCATCTGCAATTGTTCGTCTCTCTGTCGATTTTATTTTATTTCTCAGTCGATTCGCGTAAATTTGCGTACTTACGCGATTACCACGATCCGGTTACGCTTATTGCGCAATATTATTTATGCTGAAATAGCCGTAAACATTGTAACTATAGTAACGCAATATACTGAAATATACACTACACACTTTGCAGTTTGAATTTTATTATATGGTGCTACAATCGCAAAATTATTTTAATGTAAAGCTGTAAGAAAGAAAAGAAGCGTACAGTTTTACAACGCGTTGATAAGAATCGATCATCATTTTAAGTAGTTTTTAAATAATTTTCCACGATAAAGAATTTTATATTTAGAAATATATTCTGAATGAGACACAACGGACATCGAACGTATCACAAATCTAAAAGTATATATTAAGCTCCTTGATTAGCGATATAAGATACAAGATTCATAGTGATAAGATAAAATTAAACTGAAAATTAAATTACAATACTGTAAATATGCCGAACGAAAAACATGACTCATTTATTGAGACAGAGAGCGCTGGTGAAACATATTTAAAATTTAATTTGCATTTAAGGTATTATTCAATTTTCACAATGTATTGCAATATATAGCTTAAGAAATGATATTTTTACAATTTTTCAAAAAGTTGCACAAATTTTTCAATACTTGATATTAGGAAAACAACGAAGCGAAATTATTTTTAAAAAATATGCAAAAAGAAAAGGGTGATAAACAAGATCGCGTGAATAAACGAAAGTTGCAATACCTTTTATATTTAGGATTTAAACTGGTCCGATGGTAAAACGCGAGTACCATCGACCGTAGAATACTTTTCTGAAATTAAGCTAATGATTGTAATTTGCAGCTTTCGCTATAGAAACGCGCATCTTTTGTGAATGCGGGCAGGGCATTGTAACATTTAGCGTTACGTATTCTTTTCTTTTCCAGGACACACAGGAGAAAAGCGGTATACGGAACGCGGTACACCAGATAACTCTGATCTAGACGGAAATATTTTAATAGCATCGCTGTTGTTTACGTCATCTCACTGTAGCCAGCGGTGAAAGATTGCTTTTGTGAAGTATTGAGAAAATACAGAATACATTTAAACGAGACGTCAAGTATGCAACGCTTCTTCAAACGTGGAAACGAGGTGAGCTATATTAGTGTTTATGACTACGCAATTTTGTACCGATTCCTTAGAACAAAGTCTACTTAGCAAGCTTATACTTTTAACATTGCTTCTCGGCTATACTTATCTATGTGACTTTAAAAATGTTATGTAATTTTGCGTAACGTACAGATAACCCCGTTTTAGCATGCGATGATTAAAGGGCTTGGCAACCATTAAAATTTTTCAAGTTCTCTGTTGTGAAAGATATGATTTATTTGTATATCGAGAATAATTATGTTTATCTCTATTTAGATAAAATTTTTTTACTTCTCACTTCGAATTATCTCGATTATAATAACTCGATACTTATACGGTGTTTCATTTTCTTATTTCTTGTAATAAATAAATATATAAAGCAAGAAGCATACAAAGCATGATGTAATATTTTGATTTTTTTGCAGGAGAGCAGTATCGTCTTGTGATAAACAATGGGAGTAAATGATCGATAACATGAGAGAAACTGTGGAAACGACGTAATTACCATGGCCGGGCAAGGGATGGCAGGCCAATAAATCAGACTGTGTATTAAAAATAAAAAGGAAACAAGCGAGGACAAAGAAAGAGACAAGTCGAATAGTCAATTTAGGGTGGCGGACGGTAAGGGAGGCAGGACAGAGCCGTGTAGTAATGGATGAATGGGAGTGAGCGCGGTGCACGGGGAGCGCAGGAGTGGCGGGCGCGCACGTTGTGGCACGTCGTGGGAGCCTCTGGATGTGGAGGCCGCGGCTCTGGCAGCGTCAGTGGCAGTGATGGCCCCTGCTCTGACGGAAGGCGGTCCTCAAAAGCCTGAAAACTTGCTCCCTACCCTACCAGCAGCCGCCAGCGGCTTTCTGTCCGCCGAGCAGGCCACAGAGGTGTGCCAGAACCGTGAGATCTTGACCAAGTTCGTGGTGCCGGCGAACGTACAACCGTCGAAGATCGACGAGCAGTGCTTGCGCGGTATCTCGAAGGACCTCATACGCGATGTCATTAATTCCAAATACGCTAACGACCTCGACTCGTTATCCGCGTTCGCGAACGCGTCCGACTTGATCGGATCGAGAAACGGTGCGGCAGCGTGTCTGCAACAGCAGGCGGAACAGGAAGACTTTGAGCGGCCGTTTACGCTGCCGGACGCCGGTCACGCCGTAGGGAAGGTGATCGACATTATAATGAGCGACCCATCTATGGGTGATCAAACGAACAACATGGGTTTCTTGAAATCGAGCGTGGACTTGCCCCTAGCGGCTACTGAGACTGAAACGGGAGACAATAAAAATCTGGATGTCGATCAGATCATGGCCTTTGGCACTGATATCACCGCCGAGCAATGCAACATAGGGAATGTCGCTGATATCGGGCACAATGTTGATGATATCTTGCAGGTCATTAATTCGATAGAAGGTGCGGAGAATGCCGAGAACATTTCCGCCGGTGGTGGCGAGCCGGTACAAAGTGCTGTCGATGGCGTGGAGATGTTTGCCATGCCCGAAGAGGGATTCGCATCCTTCGAGCGGGATTTACTTAATGGCGTTGACGTAATGAGTCTCTGCAATGAGAATATGAATATATCGGTAGACACGGTGGACCAACAAAAGTCTAACAATTTAAAGTTACAACAAGACATTGTGGCGCAGAAGCAATTTGAAAGTGAGAGACGATGCGCGTTTTTACTGAGAAGACTGAGAAAACTTCAAGGAAGAATAGTTGGCAGACACGTGGCAGAGGAGAATACCGGCGTTCTCGAATTGGCCCATCACGGAGTAAAGAAATATCTTCTGCAAGAACTGGTCAATATTGGTTCAAAATCCAATGTGAGAAATTTTCCTGAGATTAGCAGTAGTTTACATTCGTTCTTACAAAAAATTGAGAAAATGTGCATTGCCCAGAGTAACAGTATGAATCGTCAGAGAGTGTGTTGTCGATATTTCGGTGGAGGGTCGCGTGATAACGCGAGCGGCAGTACGTCCGGCAATAATGGCAATCGTCAGCCGGTATTCGGTACTCCTCAGGTTAAACTAAACGGTGAAGAAGTGGAAAGTGTGTTTGGAGCTCTGTCCACACAGTTGCACATTGTAGAATCTAACTTGGATTCGGATTGTACAGCATCCAGTAGTGGTGGAGAAAGTTGTGACGAAATGCAGACATTTAACAATCCTCATCAACAGAATCTACTCATGTAAGTTATCTATAATAAAAAAAATTAATATTAGTATTAAACATTATATAAATGTATTTCACATATTCTGTCTCTATTAAATGTATACAATTTTTCAATCATGCATTTTATTGAAAAAGTATATTTTGAATGAAATAGAATTGATTAAAAACAAAAAGGATATACATGACATTTATTTAATGAATGTGATAAAAGTATTTAAAAAAAGTACTTAAAAATATCTTTGAAATAATTTTTTCAAGAAAAAAAATTTTTAGAAATATTTAAGTATTAGAAATAATTATAAGTAGTTTTAGTATACATCAACTTAATTTTATTATTGTCAAAATCAATATTATTTTTTGTATTATAAATAATTAAATCAAAAAATAGTTTTAAGTATTTTTTAAAATTCTGCAACATAAATTTGATTTCAATTTCTTCAAAGATCTAGCTTAATGCAATTTGAACAACTTCATTTTTAATATTTTTAATGCTGTTAAAGTTAATTTTTAATACTACCGCAACTGAAAATTGAAGATTTTTATTTATATTTTTAAATCTTAATTTGTTAAAATCTTTAGATTTTTGGTCGTTTGCAAAAATTATTTTTTTATGCCTCAATATAAAAGCACATTCTATGCAGTTTTTTAAATTTGGCTTTTAATATAATATGTTTGAGAAATCTTTGAGTGCTTGTGTAATAAGTAATATATATTATTACAATAGGAAAAAACAGACCGAATATATTTTATGGGTCGGTTCTGGATTTTTTACTGTTTGTTTATTTACAATACAAGTGTATTGACTTTATATTGACAATATTTTCCTAGTTTGTTTGATGTTTAGTATTTATATTTGATTTAATATTGCATCTCTTATCTTTGTATGTGTAATTGCAACAGTATATTATATTTAAATTTAATGATTTTATAAGATGGAAGAAAGGGGGACAAGGTTGAAATATTTAATTTTTGCTGGATTTTTCTTAAAGTTTCCCGATGTTTCGTCTATAAGTATAATTTCCACTTCAATAATAGACTATATTAATTTCAATAACAGACTACTGTGATTTGTTATGCAATATATAATCTTTTGCAAATGAGAAGGCCAATCGTATTGTTACATTATTTGCACAGATCCAAAAGAGCAGCATGGAGATATGCACAGGATCGTGCAGGCGTAGCATCACGGTGGACCTGGCTACAGGCACAAATATCAGATTTAGAGTACAGAATTAGACAGCATAACGATCTGCAACGGCAGATTAGGGCCGCGAAAGGCCTGGTTGTTCTCGAAAATGCAGAAACTGTTAACGGATACAGTGGCGCTCTACCAGGTTCTACTGGACGATACAATTCGCCCGAGGGTGAATTACCAGCTAGTAGAACGCGTCCATTTGTATGGAGTTTTTATAGAAAGCGAAAGCTTTTGCAAATGGATAGGCTACACGAAGTTTCAAAGCGTGCGGCTAAAGCGTCAACAGTGAGATGCAATTGTGATCATGTGTTGCCTGCGTGTGCTTTATGTACAGGAAGGCTAGATCCAATGCAGCCACAAGAACCAATTGAACAACTTTCTGTACAAGAACGTGTAGCACTTGTTGACCCTAGTTTTCATCCAGTGTTGTCATTCCCTGATGGTACGTTTATACATATATGTACTCATTAATACATAGTATAATGTAAAAATTCCTCTAATGAAATTATAATAATTTAGTAAAGTTTATACTTAACTGGTCTATTTTCTCTATAACGCAATTTTTTAATATCTAAATAAGAATTAAAATATTGTTTTTGTCAAGTAGTAGTGAAAAAGTTTGCAGCTATATCATACACATATATGTTTATTATAGAAATTGTACATGGAACCCATTTAGAAGCTATTATGAAATCAGTGGAATGGCAGCAGAAAATGTTGAGAGGCAATTTGCGAGTTATCCGTATGAAAGATAAAGATAGCAATGAAAGAAGAAATAAGAAACTTCCTAACAGAACAAAATATACCGCGCGATTAAAGAAATCATCCTCGACTATTCTTACAGCAAGTACATATCACGAAATGTCATGTACATTTAGTTTTTTATTCTTGTCTAGTAAAAGAATGAACTGCTTGATCAAGGTGTTGTTTCTCCGCAATATAAAATAACATATTTCTTCTTATACAGGAATCAAGAGAAAAATGTTGAAAAATGGTAAGAGAAATAGACTCGGCCATTCGGAAAGAAGTGTGTCTGGATTAAACAAGAAAAAAATATCAAAATTGCCAACTGAGGATGACGACGACATTAGCGCGCTTTCAAGTTCCAGCAAACACTCATCCCCAGTGCCTTCTCCATTGCAACATGTTACTGCCTCTTCGGAGAAAAATACTGTTAAAGAAAAAAGTTCCAATCCACATGGGTAAGAAATATACAATATTTTTACAATTTGTAATTCTATATGTTTTCGTTGGCAAAATTGCTATATTAATTTCTTATGTGCTAAAACTTATATATATTTTTGGAAAGCAAATACTTTAAAATATAAAATTAAGCACGATTAATTTTCTATTTATAAAATTATCAACTAATATATATGTATCACTTTTATTTCGAAAAAATGTCAAACATTTCATAACAATTGATATTTCAGGCGTTTGCGACAAAACTCGTACGATATTAACAATATAGTCATCCCCTATAGTGTCGCTGCTTCAACGAGGCCTGAAAAATTACAATACAAAGAGATTTTAACACCAAAGTAAGTATATTTATAATTTATCAAGCTATTGCTCCGATTTTTATCTTAATTATTTTGATTATATACATTATAGTATCATATTAATTAATATATTTCTCGTATTATTAAAGATGGAGATTATGCGAAGAGCCCTCGAAAATGGATGTGAAGAATGGCGTAATGCACAGGCCTGATCAGGACAGTGATGTAAGTTAATAACAAGATCTAGTAAGTGATAAGAACGCAATTCAGCACAAAATAAAATGATGTGATATTTTCTTTTTCATTGTCGTAATTCAATGATTGTATATGATTTTATCAGATTGAAGATATGTCGGATGAAACAATTGCCCTGAGGCACGAGCGTAGCGAACGCGAGGAATATAAACGTTTCATGACATATCTTAGTATGCCGCATCAAACGCGTATTCGTCACAATCGTCGTATCGACAGCAGAGCAGACAGTGGTGCGAACACACCAGGTATGTCGTATCGCGTTTAATCGTGAATTTTAACATTATTAAATGGCAATTATAAACAAGAGATTTACGCTATTATTTTAATATTATTCTATATTTTTGTTGAAATAATAGTTTTTAATATCGAATCAATAAAATTATATTCTCTCGTAAAGAAAGTAAGTTGTTTTAGATCCAATGTCACCGCACGCGAGTAGTGACTTTGGTGGAGACGTGGTATCTCCGTTTACGTCTCCACCTGCCACTCCATCCCAGGTGCAGGACACAGAACAGTCGTCGGGTTTGGATTCGCATCGACCGTCTGCTTTACAAAACTCTTTTCGACGTCGTACTATGTCCGCTTTAAGACTGGGGAAGGACGATGCCGCGGTCGCATTTACCGAAGATGAAAATGAGGTAATGCATAATGACCGACACATATATTGCGTATAAATCAAAATTAACACAAACGTAATATTCAAAGCCCAATTTTTTTTTCAGATTTTACCGTATGAACCAAGAGTATTCCCGTTATCTGAAGAAGTTTATGACAAAATGTTGGAAGTGATGCCGGATGGACATTGGCAAGCTTCGTCTACATCTATATGTTCTCGCGACGAAGATAAGGGTGATGATGTACGTACATTGTATTTGTATTGATATATATCTTCGCATTAAATATCTAAGTCTGAAAAATTTGAATTATATAAAATGTATGTGGGTGCTATATAGTACTGACTATTAATATACACTTTGAGCCAATTTTCATGGCTCCTCTCGAGGCTATTTCCGGTAAGCAGTGCCACTTGACGCTTCCTATACTTTTGTAACGTAATTCTCTAATTTTATTTTTCACTTATTTCTCACATACAGACACACAACATATACACACAGAATTAGCAAATTTTTACACAACAAAAATATCGCGTTAAGTCAACGTTATCGTTACATAGTTTCCATCCATTTATAGAATTTTTTACACAATTTTATAGTTTGCTCCTTGTTTCGCGCAGCTGCCGTATGAGAGCTTGCAACTTTAAATAGTTTTTTGCAAAGCGATCAATTGTGGATGTAGGTGATTCCAGTAATCGTCGCTTGTGTAATTATTCATATTTCTACGTTTCTAGGACAGAGAAATGGATTCTCCCGAATCGGATTCGACCGAATCTGCTTGTTGCGACATAGATTGTGAGGATCCCAATGATCCCGAGTGGACAGTAGGTGACGATAGAGACACTGAAAAGGAGAGAATACGTCCGACGGCTAAGAGATAGGATATAAAACTCTTAATAAGTACAGTATGTCTACGTTACTATATGCAGAAGCTACCTGTCAATTGTTATATATACCTGTCGGTCATGTAACATTGCACCTTAAGTTAATGGTATTACGAATCTGTAAAGTGTATTATAAATATAAATTTTATAACTTCATTCTGCTTAAATTAATGGAAAGAACCTTAATTAATTATATTATTGCTATTTTGGCCAAAGCATTAGAACTGTACAAGCGTCATAGTACCTTTAGGATGTATACTTGCATCACTGATCTTTTCCCCTTCTGTTAAATACACATAGTAGGTAATATTAGTTCTCTGAAAGAAGTGGAATCTCATGACAGTGGTTGAGCGGTTTTATATAAAACTGTATGTTACAATCACAGCTCTTCACTTTAAATAAAAGTGCCAATTGAAATGTTCTGTAGCACTGTGTACCTTCCAATATCACGTGCTTTTTCTATTTTGTAAGAATGAATACACTAATTTGTGTGACATTCTACGAGAAATGTTAATATACAGATGCTCTTAAATGTATATAAATTACCATTTTATCATTATGTGAAAACTTGTATTTAAATCCTTGTATATTTTGTCCATCATTACATGACTTGCACCTAATTTCGCAAATGTCGTAATTTATATAACAGTCAAAATCAGTTTGAATACGAATTTTCTTTATTTTGTTAGTATTAAGAATTCCGTTTTATTTCTCATATATGACCAAGTTGTGTCTTAAGATATTACTAGTACATCTTATAGGTACAGGTAAGAGGGGACAATGCTATAAAAATGAAAATTATAAAAAAGGAGTTGTATAAATTTATGTATCATACACAAAATATTCTTGACATAGGCCCATATTCTGAATCCTCTTTTATCGATAAAAGAGGATTCAGAATATGAGCCATAGTGTGTGAGAATTTAAAGTATATAGAATAAATATTAAAAATGTATTATCAATTAATTACCGATGCTCTGTATTTTGACTGTTATGTTCTTATCATTGGTATAATTTATGAAATATAAACTCACTTGTTAATTTAAGTTCATATTGAAAGTCTTGTGTCACTGTGATTTCGCGATTTTCTAATAGTCTGTGATACTACATGTATTTTCTTTCGTATTAAAAGTTTTATAACCAGGCAAATGTCTACGAATTCTTAAAAATCGCATGTGTTTCAATTTTGTATATCACTTTTACAAGATGCAAATAAAAATAGGTGACAACAGAGATTGTTCTTTATTCTTCATTATGCAAATTGCACAATTGCATATGGATGCAATTGTATTCATTTATATATATATATATATATATATATAAATGAATACAATTGCATCCATATGCAATTGTGCAATTTGCATAATGAAGAATAAAGAACAATCTCTGTTACAATCATAAGAAAAATTACAATCATAAGAATATGTGTGCATATAAGTATATATATATATATATATATATATATATATATATATATATATATATATATATATATATATATATATATACTTATATGCACACATATTCTTATGATTGTAATTTTTTTATGATTATGATAAAACAATTATGAATCAAAATATTTGATAACTTATTGTATGAAAATTTTTTGTTATACAACATAATATTGTATTAAAATATATTTACCATTATTAAAATATAAAAATATTTTTATTTTGCTTTAAAAGTATAATGAGAGTACAAAAATATGTTTTGATAATGATCTGATAGAAAATTTCACATATTATATTAATTATTTTTATCTTAATCGTATTCAAACAAATTACAAATTCACTCAGGTGTACTTGTACCAAAATAAATTATTTCAGTATCCAAAGTTTCTATGTCCACCATGACTGCAAGATTTGTAGAGGAAAACTTTGGAATACAAATTAGTCTGACCACCTGATTTCCTTCACCTACAAATACAGTTGAATGTACTTTCTTTAGTTCTTTAGCAAAATGTAAGAGGATATTAGCAGTATCAAAATATCTATGCGATATTGTAGCATCAAAAGTGAGAAATAAATCTGTTATGCATTTTACACAAATGCGTTTAATTAATACTAATGTAATAATAATGCTTAATCAGTAAAACAAATAATTTTATCAAATTTTGCTTTATAATATTTACCTCTCCACAGTTTTGTTTCAAATTTATCTGTGTTGCCCACAAAGTATATATCTGGACAATAATTTATGATAAATGGATCTTTTACAGAGTAAGGATGTACTGGTAATGTGTCTGGAGCTGTCGGACACATATGCCTCCAAAACAGAGTTCTTTCCAACCAGTCTAAAGGAGATATATCCGTTGCACCAGTCGCTTTTATGATATCTTCAATCGGCTGACCACTGCTACCCATTATTACACGTTCAGCGATTTTGCCGATCCACGGATTAGTTGCACCTTTAAAACTTTCAAATCTAGAAAACACAACACTATTTTAATCAGAATTATATTTGCGCATAGATTAAATTTCGACTATGGTTCAGAATAAAAGCTTTTATGAATCAATAAAATTTGATATAGAAAATTAAGTCTATTTTTTATCAAAAAATAATAAAAAATGTATATTTGTTTCCTATCGCGCTTGTCCTTGTTTAATCGCGCTCTATTATTATTATTTTAAATTTTAATTTTGTTTATTTTCTAACGACTTATTGAACATTGAAAAGGATCTTGAAAAGATCGAAACGTACGTATGTATTTTTATATCTAACTGATTATTAATATATTATGTCTCTTACTTAGAGTCTTTTATTACTTCTATTTTTTACGCTCTAACATCTTGCGTCACGGTCTTTTTAGCCTTTCTTTTTTGCGTTTTGTTATCATCCGGACCGTATATTGCTTTTGTCATTGTATTCTATTTTTTATATATCAATCCTTCAATCTTGTCAATTTTTTAAAGCATACTTTATTATTGTTATATATTACTTAAATTTGATTTGGTCATCCAAATTGAATTTAAAAGAATTGAATAAAAAATAGAGTAAAATTTAAATATATTAAGAATGCATGTGTGTAATTAAATATAAGTTCATAAAAGTGATTTTTTAAATCATGTTTTTTGCTACACAATAGAAAAGAAATCCATTTTCACACACCACACACAAGTAGTTTAAAAAATATAATCTTATTTCCTATTCATTGACGTCAAATATAATTTACATCACAATGGTAGGTATATTTGCACAATACCTAGATGTTAGTGGTAGTATACATGGATGCAGTGGTTTTTGAGGCAGCATTGCATTTACAGGATCATGTTGACCTGGCATTAAGGTGATGCAACAACATGTTGCTACTTCAGAGAGAAATACGTCTAAGAGTGTTGTTGCTACAGCAACTTCGTTTGCTATCGCGGCATCTTGTGCCTTCCCTTCAGCGTGTCCCATTAAAGTATTTGTTTTTGTAACAGTTTTGACAGAATTACCTGACATTTAATAAGTAAAATGTAAAATTAAAATCGGTTTATACAATTAAAGGCATAAGAATATACCAGGGTAAATACCAGCAATAATAATTTGAACAATACAAGTAGCATTTTCTTGAACAATTGCATTTCCTGCCATGCCACATATCCATTCGGTTAAAAGACCTAATGACAAACTCTTTGAATTGTTTGCCAAATCGAGCCCAGATAGAAATAACAGTTTTCCTTTGGACTTTAATTGTGTCAGTGAACTTTTAGGCACGCAACCAGGAAAGCACCATTCCTTGATCTGAATAAGATGTAAAAAGATAATTTTGCATGTATTACAAACAATACACAAAAAAAACAAAAGGATTTTAAAAGATTTTAAAAATTTACACTTACCACAAAATTGCCATCTTTTTCTTTGTGACCTAATATGGCACATACGATACCTGTAACATAATTCTTCATCTCTGCATCTTCAACTAGTAACCTGATACGTAACATTTCATCTTCCAAGAAAAGTTGATCCTTTTCTGAGCAATAATTTGATCTTAGTTCTGGTAATGTGAGTTGATAATCTTCGCTTAACTCATGTAATATCGATGGCTTCCACTTTTGATGTTTATAGAGCGTACCAACTATTACACACTCTTGTCCTTCAAAATCTTCTAATTCTGCCAACTTTAGTATCTTAACTTTTCCTAAGAACAAAATAAATATCTTTTTTATTTATTTGAGTCACAGTGACAAGATATTTTTGCATAAAACACTGTTATACAAAGCTTACCCCATTTTGCAATAATTCTTGGTATCAGTATTGCTTTCAATTCTGCCAGTCTTACTGAATATATATGACAAAATTGCTTAGAGAAATCGATTAATTTATCATTAAAATCAATAGTCAAGTCTTCATATTGTACTTGCTGTCTTTCAAATTCTTGGGCTGCTTCTTTCTTTGGACTTGAAAGTAGATTTTCACCAGATTCATTGGAAATTGGTGCCATTATTAATAATAATCTGTAAAATAAAAAGTATAGCACAACAAGAATATTTAATTATTTAATAAGCATACATTTATGAACAGATATTAATTTAGTACAATAAAAATAGATATTGTTTTAATACAATAATGTACCCTCAATAAATTTACATTATTGTATATTTATACATATATCTAATATATTAAAGATATTTTATAAAAAAAAGATAAAGATTACTAAAAGATAAAATTGATCGATATATATTATTGTTTCTACTACTCTATTAACATGGATATACAAATAGTATTTAAAAACTATATCAAATTCTATTTATACCGATTACATTAGATTATCATACAATAATTTTATATTTTTTACAATTTATTTTGCAACATTAATTATTTAGTTGTAAAGATATATATATCACGTTTTCATTCTAACCTTCTGCCTTTATTTTTTCTTCCTCTTCGGCTTTTTTGACCAACGCTGTTTTGATTAGAATCTAAACATTCCGACTATCAATTGGTATTTAATAACTATTGGCATTACGTATTTTATACTACACATGTAGCTAAAAATTGGTTAAAGAGAACATATAGAATGCATAAATAGAAGGCGAAAATATACACATGAAAAAAAGATGCAACATAAAAAGCAAGCAACGGCATTCTTATTTAAAGCCTTATTTTCTCTATTTTCGTTATATTAGAGATGTTAAAAATCTTTACTTTCTATTATTTCCACAATACTGAAATCTGTGATTTATAATATTTTTCTTATTCGGTATTTATCTAATATTTATTACCGATCTCACACAACGTTATGCACCATATCAGGATTCTCTCTTTTCGCGCCTTTTTTATTCCCACAAATTGGCTGCGTTCAGCAGAAAAAGCTGCTTTGCAACTGTTGTAAAATTCGTGAATCTGATTGGTGTATGCTCTTAGATTCAGTCACAATTAAGAGCATACACCAATCAGGCTCACGAATTTTACACAGTTGCAAAGCAGCTTTTTCTGCTGATCGCAGCCATTGGTAACTCGATAAAATGCGGCGTTCCATTGGACGTTACGAAAGTTTCGAAGCGTTTGATTAATCATTAAAGAGCAAAGAAATCTATAGCCTTTCTCGTCCCAAATAATCAATCGAATGATGAAGCTACAGCATCGAACAGAGTACACAAAACAATCATTCGTATTAAGTTAGCCGGAAATTTTTCAGCCAACCAAAAATCTCCTTATGGAATCGTTTGTATTTCGTATGAAGATGTTTGAAGTGTGATTAAAAACGTTTGTGAGTAATTAGAATAATTATAAAAAATTAATCATTTTTACAGTATGTAGTTAGCCAACATAACTAAATATTAAAAATTCTCCTTATGAATCGTTTGTATTTCGTATGAAGAGTTTTGAAGTATAATTAAAAAGGTTTGTGAGTCATTCGTTTAATTTTAATTAAATTTTTTTATATTGTGAAGTTAGCCGGAAGCTATATAAAATGGACGCCGTCCTGTGATTGGTCGATTTGCTTATGGTAAATACTAAAATTTTCTCATGTGTACTGACTTTAAGTGTAAGCAAAACGAGCAAATTTATCTCTTTTGTAACTTTTAATCCATGACTAATTTATTATTAATTCCGCATAATCGCATAATATATCATGGAACGTGGATAAGCGTACCCACACAACATTATGTCGTCTTAAAGATGTCTTAAAGACGTCATGAAATTTCTAAAGACGTCTTAAGAAGTTATCAGAATTACATCTTTATGACGTCTTTAAGACGTCTTATGTCCCGATTTAAGATATCTATCGGGCATTGTTTTAAGACGTCTCACTCAAGACGTCCCAATCAAGATATAATTAAATGTCTCACTCAGGATGTTATAAAGACGTCTCAGACATTTCAATTAAGACGACTTTTAGACGTGCGTAATTCGGTCGGTAAAATAGCTGCATTGATTTATTGATTTATTCTATAATAAATAACAAAACTCATCTTAAGTTCATTTCTTTATTATATTTTGAATATTTATACATATTTTTATGAACACTATATGCTCCTAATAAATAATTTACGATTACTTTTTAAATTATATCTTATATGATATAGAGAGGAGAATATTACAAGAGAATTATGTATTAAATAAAATACGAATTTAAATGAAGTAATAAAGAATAGAATATGAATGTAAATATATCATAATAAAGAAATACATAAAAATATACTTTAATTTCTAATAGAAATAAACTACTTTAATATTTTTCAAAATGTTTGTGATAAATAAAAAATGATTTTTACTCTATTCATTTATGTGTATAGCATATATTATGCTGTGTATATACATACATACTATAATACAAGATTGAAATCTTATGATCTGTACAATCTAAATCATATTATTTTAGTCATTTTTATCAAGGACCTATAGCTTACTATTCTGCTGAATTTACTTCCAAAATTGAATAATTGCTAGCTTAAATCTAATTAAGTTAAACTCTAGTCTAGCTAAAATGATTTAGCTTAAAAGAAAATGGATAGAATTTTTTCTTACAGGATTTCTCTGAGAGCAAAAATTGCAGATCCATAATTTTGCACGATAGTCTACTTGATATAATGGATTTAAAATAGCTCTGCATGTAAATCTTGTACATAAAACTGGATCATATTGAATTGGCGGAAGATCTACTCGTTCCTTAATTGGTTGATACAAAGTTTTCAATGGTACAACTAGTCTAGTAGCATCAATACGCGATGATGACCAAGCATTCCATTGCGCACATCGTCACAATCTTCATTTTGTTGAATAAAATCTTCATATGTCATAGTGCTGTAAAAAAATATACAAAAGATAATTAATATTTTTTTTTACAATATAGAATTTAATTTTTTACACACACACACACACACAAAATTAAATATATAAGTGAAATATGATTTAAGATATACATTTACATATATTAAAAAACATATATTAATTTCAATGTTTTCTCATTTTCAACACTAAAAATGTTATGCAGCAACATTATACAGCCCTATTGTTTTTTAAATAATATCGTATGGAATTTTCAATAATTTACCAACCTTTTTCTTCTTGTTTCTTAAATAGTTGAGGCGATCTCCCGCATGTCGTAACCATTCTTGGATGGTATTTTTAATATCGTGCATATTACTTTTTTCGTCGTCCGAAACGTATGCTGAAAAACGATTTGTTACATAATTATTAAAATATTTTGTGCTTTAATTCCAATAGTTAGAATAGGGTAGTCATGAAGTAAAGTATAGCTATAAACGTTTGCAACTTTTGGAAAGAATATAAAAATTTTGATCCGTAAAAAATTGGAAAGAGTATAAAGTGTAGAAGAATATTTGAACGAAATTTGAAGTAAGATCTTATTAATAATTCTGAAGAAAAATTTAAAGTTAAAAGTGCACGTTACATCTAAGCATATGTTAGATACTATCTCGAATAATACTGATGTTCGAATACATTAAAGGTGCAACTATTTTTAAACAATATTACATAAAAAGGAGAAATAAAAATATATCTTAAAGAAATAATAATTACCCATAATAACTGTGACAAAACTTGTGTCCTTAATTGCCGTTGATCCTTTTTGGCCTGTCCATGATAATTTGCGGCACAATTCATCCGATAATGTGTATTTTATAATATTCCTTGTCTTGTGAACGAAAGTGTTTCCTCCAATTTTTGCAATTTTCCTTTTCTATAACAGAATGTTACAAAAATGTTTAATAATATTTTCAATTTAAGCCGCTTGAAGAAAAAGGAAACATGAATTTAATATATTTTAAGAGCTTCTTTCAAAATTACTAAGCGACAAAAGGCAGCAAAAATTGTAATAAAATTTAAAAGAATGTTATATATTACGCTTTAAGTAAATTTAAGTAAATATTTTATACTATATATCTAAATTTGCGCACTAATAACCGCGTGTCTTTTGATTTTTATTTGCCTTTTTACCCCTTAGTAATTTATTATTATGTTGAGCCTATTATTTTCATTATTTTATTTTTCACAATTGTTTTTATTATATGAATAAATAAATAAAAAAATAAATAAATAAATAAATAAATATATATATATATATATATATATATATATATATATATATATATATACGGGGTGTGTCAGACCACCCGTATCAGCCGAATATCTCGAAAACCGAGAACGGCAGACAAAAATGTTTCCTATAAAAGTTATAGGGTTTCAAATAATGCACAGTAATATTAGTACGACCTTGAATAGTGTTGTCAAGATCATGTGAAGGTTGTCCTTCAATTTCTTAAATGGAACCATTTATTTTTCATTGCGTTATTATTCTTGTAGCTTATCTCGAGAGCTTTCCAAAACACTATAATTAAGTTAGTTTTCATTAAGTACTTGTAGAGTTATGAGGCTTAAAATCGTTTCTTAATTTTATATAAACCGTAAAATATCTTATTTTGTACATAAAAGTATTAAGGTGAGGTAATCGTAAAATATTCATTTTTCGATTACCTCACCTTAATACTTTTATGTACAAAATAATGAGAGGAATTAATTAGTGTGACACCCAGTATATTCAATATCTAGATTTTGTCTTCTACTTTTATCTCTACAAAAGAATTTTTGTTGTTGATTGAATTATAGAAATATACATTTATTTCACATTTAAAAATAGAGAGAAGAAGAAAAAAGAAATGGACGCAAAAACAGAAAAGTACTCACTAATTGTTTCCGAATCTCTCTGTCCTTTTGGAGATCCGTGTCAAATTTGAAAAATTTGTCAACTGTTGATAGCGGAAATTCCGGCAATAATTGGACTTCGTCATTATTATATATTGTATTAGCTGGTCCTGCGTTATTTATTAAATTTATTATTATCTCCAACTGTCTCGTATTCTTTTGTATGAGATTTTTAATAATTTTTTGTTCGATACGACACGCATCTGTATAAGATAAAAAAGAAAAATATTTATTTCTCTTTATAAGTATCATTAAAATTATCTGTTTAGTTATTTTACACAAGTACATACATACGAAATTAAGTACATATAACATATTGCTATTATAAGTACAATATAACGATATAATTAAGAAGGAAGAATAAAGAATAAAGTTTAATACATACCATAGCATTTTTCCAACTGATTGCCGTTGGCATTGAAAGTTGTCATGTCATCACCGTCAAGCACATTATCGGGGCTAATCATATTGTCACCAATATCATCATCATTATTATTATCATCAGGCACATTGTCATTATTAAGCCTATTACCATCATCACGCACATTAGCATTACCGCAAGACACGTAATCACCTACTAAACTTTCGTTCAACCATTCCTCATCAGTAATGTCAACATCTGTAAATATAAAGTCTGTGAGTTCATTTTGTTAGTTATACTGTTCATCACAGTGTTATTAAATTTCATTCATTATAAACTATTTTATATAATTTTCACTTAACGCACAACCACAATCACAATCGCACTCGATGAAAGATGAGAAGAAAGGAGCATCTCAGATAAAGTTTTCATTTATCTTATGATAGCAGTCATTTGTCATAAGTTGCTAGTGTATTCGCTAGCTGTAATACACTAGCAACTTATGACAAATGACTGCTATCATAAGATAAATGAAAACTTTATCTGAGATGCTCCTTTCTTCTTTCAGTTAAAAAGAATGTCAAAAAATATATATTGATATATGAAATATGAGACCTAAAAGTATCAATAAGTTTTAAATATATCATGTGTTTTATACAAATAACAACTTACCTATAAAAACTAGTTTTATTTGGGGAATTATTGAATACTTGAAGAATTGTGATCTGCGTAAATGATACATAAATTGTGGACACAAGGAAAAATTTTCTGCCAATCTAAAGCTAGTTGGATCATCTTTTGCATATTCTCCGAATTTTTGATACTGCAATAATAAGATTTTACACCTCAAAATAGATAAAATATATATTTATGTGTAAATCTATATGTATAAATATATTAAGTTTAAGCTTTATATTAAGTGTAATTGGGCACAATTTTAATGATAGAAACTACTAACAAGTCTAATCAGAATATGATCAACCCATCTTCAAACATTTGGACCATCATCACTTTCTGCTCGAAATACAGTTAAACGTGACATAAAAACAGCTGTTGCTTCCTCAAATTCTATGCTTACATGATGCAAAGATGATGATTCATCTGCCCAACTAATAATTAAAGATATCCCTATAACATCATAAATATTTATGATATATTATTATTTATGATATTATAAATATTTATGATATACATATAATGTATAATAAAAAATATATTTACTTTCTTGCAATAGTAGTAACTCTAATTCGCCTTTGTCCATTACTATGTTAATATTGGATAATGAATTGAATACAGCCTCTTCCACTTTGCGGAATTGGGGCTGTATGTTAATTTGCAACTTCAAAGAATAATGCTGTTGTTGTAGATGGTGTCAATGAACAAAATTTCCACTGACAAGTAAGCCTACTTCTTGTAGTACTCCAACACTTGATCCTTTCTCCCACTGACATACAAAAGATCCAATTGCTCCAGGAACTTTAATTTTCTGAGATGTTTTTTCTTCTAAGATTGCATTGAATGCTATTTTCAAATCACCCTTGGCATCTGTAGCAAATATTCGTTGAAAAGTTTGTTTGAATAATGAAGAATTAAATGAATCCCCCATCATCATATGACCACCAGTAGAGTTGCAATATTGTCGCCTTTCTAATAAACCAGTTTGGTGTCAAGAGCACAAAAATAAATATCTATTATAAATATCTATTATGGCCATTAGTTGCAGCACGTGATGCAAGGGTATCATAATGCTTAATTGCCTTTTTATGCTTAGCATTATCTTTTTGAATATTATGATGTGATCTGATTGGTTGTCATAAATCATCAGTTACAACTTGGCCAGGTCCTTGAGAACATGGTCCGCCAACAAATAGCATAATCCTTAAATACATTGATAGCATTATATGTAGGATTACAATGAAAAACATAACATATATACATCATATTACAACATATAAATACCTAGCATCAGTATTTGCATAACTAACTTCTAAGAGATCCGTGGCGACTGCTAATGCCACAATTGTAGATCGCAATGAACGTTTCTCTGGCCCAACAGACCATGGATCACGTTGCAGTTCTCCTAAAAGATCTGTCGAACTGTCTCATATCACACTTATGTACTGGTTACAAAAAGCGATTAGCAGCTGGCAATAGTTACGCACCAGGTCCTCTTGGTTGATTTGGATTTTGTCCAGGAATTAGTCTACCTATACCTATCAAAATGTAATGTGAATAAAATGCAATAAAGTAATCATGAAGAACAATGACTAATATAGTAAATATAACTTGGGACTTATTCTATTCGTACCTAACATATCTTGAACTTGTTTTGGTTGAAGATCCTTTGTGCTTCTAATTCATGAACTTGAATCATTTTGCCAAATGTGATAAGACCAATAAGAGCATTGAGTGAAAGCAGAGACAATGACATTTGTAATGAATCTTTAAGTGCCTCTAATTCTTCATCATGCAGACATATGTATCCGCAAAAAGTAAAAATATTGATGGCAAACATTGGGCACGCTAAATAATACATATAAATACATACAATTGGACTGAGATACAATAATATTTAAAGTAATATATAAGTAATATATATATATATATATATATATATATATATATATATATATATATATCATAAATTTATATATAATAAAAACTATAATAAATCATGTAATGTCAATAAATGATAATAAAAACAATGTTCGAAAAGAATCAAATCTTAAAAAAAGTAAAATCAAAAATATTTGTTTCATAATATAACTATTCAACATATATAACACATATATAACACTATTATTCAAATAAATGCATACATTTTGATCATTTAAATATATTTCCTTTTTGTTTCTTATTTCGAAGAATTTCCTCATAAATTCTTTTTGCAAAGTTTTTTTCTCATAATTATTAATATAACTCACAATATGTGTATTATAATGTAACTTAAAAAAAATAATATATAATGATAACACAAATTTAGAATTTATTGAAATATAAAAATATCTTTACAATATTTTTATGAATACTATATGCTCCTAATAAATAATTTGATTTTTTAAATTATCTTATATGATATAGACAGAAAATTACAAGAGAATTATGCATTAAATAAAATACGAATTTAAATGAAGTATAAAGAATAATAAAGAATATGAATGTAAATACATCGTAATAAAGAAACACATTAAAATATACTTTAATTTCTAATAGAAATAAACTACTTTAATATTTTTCAAAATGTTTCTTGTGATAAATAAAAAATGATTTTTGTTCTATTCATTTATAATACCTTATTACTTACCACAATAGTCTATTTGATATAATGGATTTAAAATAGCTCTGCATGTAGATCTTGTACATAAAACTGGATCATATTGAATTGGCGGAAGATCTACTTGTTCCTTAATTGGTTGATACAAAGTTTTCAATAGTACAACTAGTCTAGTAGTATCAATACGCGATGATGGCCAAGCATTCCATTTATGGAACGCACACCGTCACAATCTTGTTGAATAAAATTTTGTTGAATAAAATCTTCATATGTTGTCATAATGCTGCAAAAAAAATATACAAAAGATAATTAATATATTTTTTTACAATATAGAGTTTAATTTTTTTACACATACATACATATACATATATATATATAACGTAGCATAAAGTTGTAAGCGAAATGAACCAAATCCATTTCCTACTATGGCCATGTTCCAAAATTCACTGCCAGCGCTGAAAATATATAATATACGTAACGTGAACTAAAGATTTTCAGCGCTGGCAGTGAATTTTGGAACACGCCCTAAGCCCATTCTACAATGGCAATAACAAGGCTGTAGGAGTAAAGAATAAACTGTTTCTAATGAAGTAAAGACAAGAAGTAACGAAATAGAAATTCTCATTAGTACTCTAAGGTAATAGTAGTACAAAATGAGAATTGTCTATTTCATTACTTCTTCTTCTTTACTTCACTAAAAACGATTTAATCTCTACTCCTACAGTCTTGTTACTGCCATTGTAGAATGGGCTCTATGTATGTTCTACGGCGGACGCGCAATAAGAATTAAGAACGCAGAATTCTTCCGTGACTGCGTATGCGAGACCACCGTAGAACGCACGAAATCCATAGGAAATGGATTTGGTTATTTCGCTTACATCTTACAACCTTATGCTATGGCCATTGCAGACCCGGCTTTAAATATCATTAATTCTTACCTGTGCAAAGCACTGCTCAACTTTGGTAAATGGAATAATTTATTTTCCAACTCGACCCCGTCTAATGCCTGGCTGGCCTGGCACCGCGGCCATCTTAAAAATGGCGTCTTAAAGTAAATGTTCTTAAAAACATCAGAAAGACGTCTATTGGTCAGGTCTTAAAGACGTCATAAGAAAGGCATGTTTAAGACGTTTAAAAAAATACGTCTTAAATTGAATGTCTTACAGACGTTAGAAAGACGTCTATTGGTCAGGTCTTAAAGGCGTCATAAGAAAGGCATGTTTAAGACGTTTAAAAAAATACGTCTTAAATTGAATGTCTTAAAAACATCAGAAAGACGTCAATTGGTCAAGTCTTAAAGGCGTCATAAGAAAGGCATCTTTAAGACGTTTAAAAAAATACGTCTTAAATTGAATGTCTTAAAAACATCAGAAAGACGTCAATTGGACAAGTCTTAAAGGCGTCATAAGAAAGACATGTTTAAGACGTCTTCAAGACATGCATGTTGTGTGGGTTGATTACTTTGTTAATTATTGTCAATTAAGAAGAAATATATATTTATATAGCAAAAATTATATATTAAATATTACTACAGTCCAGAAAATTATAATATATTTAGCATAAAACTGATTTTTTATACAAGCTATAAAAAAAATTCTTCTATATTTTTTACTTTTATTTTTTCGCAAGAAATTATTTTGTCAATTATAATTAATTGGATTACATATATTACCATCTTTTTATATAAATTTTATTATTATATAGTTTATTATTTGAAAGCGAATATAAAATAACAATTAAATACATAGGTCCATATTCTGAATCCTCTTTTATCGATAAAAGTGCCTCTAAAAGTGGCTTACAGCCAATCAGAAGGCTTATAAGCCACTTTTAAAGGCACTTTTATCAACAAAAGAGGATTCAGAATATGAACCATAATCACAAATTGTGATCATTTTCTGAATGATGACTACATTATAAAACAATTATAAAAGATTTACTTATTTATTGGTAGAAAAACATATTTCAATTATCTACGCTTATCCACGATCCATGATATATTATGCGATTATGCGGAATTAATAATAAATTAGTCATGGATTAAAAGTTACAAAAGAGATAAATTTGCTCGTTTTGCTTACACTTAAAGTCAGTACACATGAGAAAATTTTAGTATTTACCATAAGCAAATCGACCAATCACAGGACGGCGTCCATTTTATATAGCTTCCGGCTAACTTCACAATATAAAAAAATTTAATTAAAATTAAACGAATGACTCACAAACCTTTTTAATTATACTTCAAAACTCTTCATACGAAATACAAACGATTCATAAGGAGAATTTTTAATATTTAGTTATGTTGGCTAACTACATACTGTAAAAATGATTAATTTTTTATAATTATTCTAATTACTCACAAACGTTTTTAATCACACTTCAAACATCTTCATACGAAATACAAACGATTCCATAAGGAGATTTTTGGTTGGCTGAAAAATTTCCGGCTAACTTAATACGAATAAAACAATCTTTATACGTATTCGTTTCGCTCAAATCGCTCCAAGTCGGGATACGCGAGATGGGGTCGGTTTGACGTTTCGGAGTCGCTCCGAGCGCCTCAAGTTGGATCTGTTCTTTTTACCTGCACTGCTGCACTAGTGCAATAAGTTGGAAAGAGACAAACATACTTTCTTTCACTCCAACTAATTGCACTAGTGCGGCAGTGCAGCTAAAAAGAACAGGCCCGTTATCAAGAATGCCACCAGAGAGAAGAATGAGAGGTGTCATGGCCCGCTTTTAGGTGATCCCTGAAAGCGATACGCCCTCTGTGGACCTTAAAAATGTGCACCTAAACTACGAAGCCAAGGTGCACGAATGTTCTCAGAGGGTAACATATAAGGTGCACAATTTCTGGTTCTGTTCCGTGTTATGTGCACAAAATGGCGGTAGCACCAGTGCTGTATAGCAAGACGCTTACGTATATTAAATAAATTTTTAATGAATTTTGTATGACTCTCTCTCTCTCTCTCTCTCTCTCTCTCTCTCTCTCTCATATATATATATATATATATATATATATATATAGAAATTTATTCATTATATGATTGCAACACTTGAAAATAAGATATTTTATTAGGCTATTAATAAATAATTTATATATTTACAGAGAGAAAGTTTGATATTATTTTTAATGTAAAACGCGTACACATTTCTTAAGAATAAAAGTTCTAAATAATAAAGATTTATGTGTGTGTATATACAGGGCGATCCTGAAAAACGATCCGTCTATAAAATGACATATTCCTGACACCATTCTAAGACAATTTTTCCTTTACCAAAATTTGATTTGAAGCGTAGTTTTTGAATTATGAGCAAAAATAGTTAGTAAATCACGCGTCGGGTACAGAAGGCAGGCAGGAGCGGCGCGGCGTGCCGCGAGCGCGGGCGCAGCTGACCGCCCGACGGGTGATTATCACCGCATGAGTCGCTAACTATTTTATCTTATAACATAAAATTATGCTTTAAATAAAATTTTGGTAAAGAAGAAAATGTCTTAGAATTACGTCAGAAATACGTGTTGCTTAAAATAACGTTATTTTAATAATAAAAAGTTGTTCCGGATCGCCGGCCGTCCGACGTTGCAATCAGCTGATTGCTACACGCGATGTGTGTATGGCGGAGTGTGTGCGTAAGAGAGAGAGAGAAAGAGAGAGAAAGAGGGAGAGAGGGAGGGTAGGAGGGACAGACATTCATACACACGCACGCACTTTTTTTCTCGCTCTCTTTCTCTCTTTTACGCAACACTCATACACTCTCTCATTCAGTCTCTCACTCACACTCTCTCGATCACTCACTCACTCACTCACCTGCTTACTCACTTGCTCATTCACCTTGTAGCAGCGTAGCGAATCTTCATGCTATGTATTGTTGTATCTGCTGCACGGTTATGATTGCTAGAGATGCGCGACACATTGAAATTTTTTCGATTATTAGTCTCACACTCGATTGACACAATACAGATTACGCGATAACGAGTTTACTGTTTATTCACTCACTATTGATTTATCGATACCAAAAATTACTTTCAAAGAAACGCGAATGCAAACAGCACATGACTCGACGCGAAGCGACGGACCGCGAAGACTGCGCGACCACAAGAGTTATGTTGCCAGAAACGCGACACGCGACATCTAACAAACGACTTGCGCGTGGCGCGTGATTGACGCGAGATAAGACGAACGATCGGCTAAAACCTTCGCATTGCGAATGCGGTAGAAAACATGAAACGTATAATGACATACTTAAAAAATTAATTATTTATTATAATAATTATTTATTATAAATAATTAATTTTTTAAGTATGTCATTATACGTTTCATGTTTTCTACCGCATTCGCAATGCGAAGGTTTTAGCCGATCGTTCGTCTTATCTCGCGTCAATCACGCGCCACGCGCAAGTCGTTTGTTAGATGTCGCGTGTCGCGTTTCTGGCAACATAACTCTTGTGGTCGCGCAGTCTCCGCGGTCCGTCGCTTCGCGTCGAGTCATGTGCTGTTTGCATTCGCGTTTCTTTGAAAGTAATTTTTGGTATCGATAAATCAATAGTGAGTGAATAAACAGTAAACTCGTTATCGCGTAATCTGTATTGTGTCAATCGAGTGTGAGACTAATAATCGAAAAAATTTCAATGTGTCGCGCATCTCTAGCAATCATAACCGTGCAGCAGATACAACAATACATAGCATGAAGATTCGCTACGCTGCTACAAGGTGAATGAGCAAGTGAGTAAGCAGGTGAGTGAGTGAGTGAGTGATCGAGAGAGTGTGAGTGAGAGACTGAATGAGAGAGTGTATGAGTGTTGCGTAAAAGAGAGAAAGAGAGCGAGAAAAAAAGTGCGTGCGTGTGTATGAATGTCTGTCCCTCCTACCCTCCCTCTCTCCCTCTTTCTCTCTCTTTCTCTCTCTCTCTTACGCACACACTCCGCCATACACACATCGCGTGTAGCAATCAGCTGATTGCAACGTCGGACGGCCGGCGATCCGGAACAACTTTTCATTATTAAAATAACGTTATTTTAAGCAACACGTATTTCTGACGTAATTCTAAGACATTTTCTTCTTTACCAAAATTTTATTTAAAGCATAATTTTATGTTATAAGATAAAATAGTTAGCGACTCATGCGGTGATAATCACCCGTCGGGCGGTCAACTGCGCCCGCGCTCGCGGCACGCCGCGCCGCTCCTGCCTGCCTTCTGTACCCGACGCGTGATTTACTAACTATTTTTGCTCATAATTCAAAAACTACGCTTCAAATCAAATTTTGGTAAAGGAAAAATTGTCTTAGAATGGTGTCAGGAATATGTCATTTTATAGACGGATCGTTTTTCAGGATCGCCCTGTATATAAATGTGTATGTATATATATTGTATATATATATATATATATATATATATATATATATATATTGTATATATATATATATATATATATATATATATACACATACATCTTTATTATTTAACATTTTTATTCTTATATATATATATATATATATATATATATATATATATATATATATATATATATATATATATATATACAGGGTGACCCATTTTAACTTAGGCAGCCAAATAACTCGAAAAATAAGCAAGATAGAGAAAAATGTTTTAGACAAAAGTTGTATGGTTTCGAGGGGGCCATAAGATGGTATCATTGATTTGACCTTGAAGAGTCATTTGAAGGTCACGTGAAGGTCACTTCAATTTTTTTAAATGGAATACCCTATATATTTTTGTACATTCTTATAGCTTATTTCGAGAGCTTTCCAAAACACTATAATTAAGTACCTTTCCGTTAAGTACTTTTTGAGTTATGATGCTTGAAATAATTTCTTAATTTTACATAAACCGTAAAATATCTTGTAAAATATTCATTTTTCGATTATCTTACCTTAATACTTTTATGTACAAAATAATGAGAGGAATCAATTGGTGTAAAGAAAACACATAGTTGTTTTTAAGAAAAAATATGGAATTGTTAATTGCAAATTACATATTTTTTCTTCGAAACAACTATGTGTTTTCTTTACACCAATTGATTCCTCTCATTATTTTGTACATAAAACTATTAAGGTAAGGTAATCGAAAAATGAATATTTTACAAGATATTTTACGGTTTATGTAAAATTAAGAAATTATTTCAAGCCTCATAACTCAAAAAGTACTTAACGAAAATGTACTTAATTATAGTGTTTTGGAAAGCTCTCGAGATGAGCTACAAGAATGTACAAAAATATATAGGATGTTCCATTTAAAAAAATTGAAGTGACCTTCACGTGACCTTCAAATGACTCTTCAAGGTCAAACCAATGATACCATCTTATGGCTCCCTCGAAACCATACAACTTTTGTCTAAAACATTTTTCTCTATCTTGCTTATTTTTCGAGTTATTTGGCTGCCTAAGTTAAAATGGGTCACCCTGTATATATATGTGGGTGGGGGTATGTGTGGTATGTACGTATGTATGTACGTATATATGCATAAAAGCGATGCGAGAGTTACGTGAGGAAGCGAGAAGGACGAGTGAAATAAGAGCGAACGAGATAGAAATAGCACGAGCAACGAGGACTCGAGCTCGAGAATCAGATTTTTCTTGCGCGCTATTATTTTCCTCTCGCTCGCATCTATTACTGTCTCGCTCGCTCCTATTACTGTCTCGCTCGTTCTTGTTACTGTTTCGCTCGCTCTCGATTCTTGGGTCCGCTTATCTTTCCGAGCTGTCTATCACGATTGTCAAGTGTGACAGAGAAAGCAAGACCATGAGTAGAGAGCGAGCGAGATGACCTACCATCAAAGAGTTCCGAAGTCTCTTACAATCGATTTCTTCGCTTCCTCTCCATTCGCAATTCACGAAAATGTAAACATCTTATAAAATAAAAATTGAAACTTTTATTTTTAATTTCATCGGTTTGAAAGTAATTTTAATGAATTAAAGAGATTTTTGCGATTAAAATGATATCAAACACGACGTAAATCGGGTAATTTTTAATTAGTCTGATAATAAAAATTTTATAATTATATTTAACTAAATTTATGCGATTTATATCGTGTTTGATATTATTTTAATCTCAAAATTCTCATTATTCCATTAAAATTACTTTCAAATGAATAAAAAATGCATTTAATTTTTTGACATATATTCGTGAATATTATAAATGAAGTCTCATGTAAGAAACTTCGGAATCTGCGACATCGGGAATTTTTTCATTATTTATAATAATTATTATAAACACGATATAAATCGCATAAATTTAGTTAAATATAATTATAAAATTTTTATTATCAGACTAATTAAAAATTACCCGATTTACGTCGTGTTTGATATCATTTTAATCGCAAAAATCTCTTTAATTCATTAAAATTACTTTCAAACCGATTAAATTAAAAATAAAAGTTTCAATTTTTATTTTATAAGATGTTTACATTTTCGTGAATTGCGAATGGATAGAGGAAGCGAAGAAACCGATTGTAAGAGACTTCGGAACTCTTTGATGATAGGTCATCTCGCTCGCTCTCTACTCATGGTCTTGCTTTCTCTGTCACACTTGGCAGTCGTGATAGATAGCCCGGAATGATAAGCGGACCCAAGAATCGAGAGCGAGCGAAACAGCAACAAGAACGAGCGAGATAGTAATAGGAGCGAGCGAGACAGTAATAGGAGCGAGCGAGAGGAAAATAATAGCGCGCAAGAAAAATCCGATTCTCGAGCTCGAGTCCTCGTTGCTCGTGCTATTTCTATCTTGCTCGCTCCTATTACCATCTCGCTCGCTCCTATTACTATCTCGCTCGCTTCTGTTATTGTTTCACTCGCTCTTACGTACTCATATACTGTCATGTTCATCTCGTTATCAAGCCTGCCGCTGGCAAGCGGCCGATGACAAATTGTGACAAATAAATAAGTTAATCATTTTAAGATATATTTATAAGGGTATGCGAGTAATTTTAATGGAATAATAAAAATTTTGCGATTAAAATAACATCAAACACGGTATCAATCGGATAAATGTATTTAAATATATATAATCAAAATGTTTATTATCAGACTAATTAAAAATTATCCGATTTACGTCGTGTTTGATATCATTTTAATCGCAAAAATCTCAATAATTCATTAAAATTACTTTCATATCGATAAAATAAAAAATAAAATATGTGATATTAATATTCGGGTAATAAGAGCCTATCGCGGATGTAATTGCGTAATGGTCAAAACTTAACTTGGAATAATCTCTTGGTTTGAGATTTAATTCCAACAAATTCCCCTCTAACCCCCCTAGATGGAAGTAGGCGAGAAAAATATCGGTCCGAAAGTCGCTGAATCGGGAATCGAACCCGAGTCTTTCGCTTGCCGGGCGACTGCTCTTACCACTGAGCTATTCAGACACTTTCAATCCGATACTTCTCTCATTGCCTAAAAACACTAAGTGTAAAGATGCTTCTTTTTCACCCTACAGCGTAAATAAACATTAAATTTCTTTTGATGTCGGCTCTCGAATATAAAATATGTGATATTAAGAGCAGTCGCCCGGCAAGCGAAAGACTCGGGTTCGATTCCCGATTCAGCGACTTTCGGACCGATATTTTTCTCGCCTACTTCCATCTAGGGGGGTTAGAGGGGAATTTGTTGGAATTAAATCTCAAACCAAGAGATTATTCCAAGTTAAGTTTTGACCATTACGCAATTACATCCGCGATAGGCTCTTATTACCCGAATATTAATATCACATATTTTATATTCGAGAGCCGACATCAAAAGAAATTTAATGTTTATTTACGCTGTAGGGTGAAAAAGAAGCATCTTTACACTTAGTGTTTTTAGGCAATGAGAGAAGTATCGGATTGAAAGTGTCTGAATAGCTCAGTGGTAAGAGCAGTCGCCCGGCAAGCGAAAGACTCGGGTTCGATTCCCGATTCAGCGACTTTCGGACCGATATTTTTCTCGCCTACTTCCATCTAGGGGGGTTAGAGGGGAATTTGTTGGAATTAAATCTCAAACCAAGAGATTATTCCAAGTTAAGTTTTGACCATTACGCAATTACATCCGCGATAGGCTCTTATTACCCGAATATTAATATCACATATTTTATATTCGAGAGCCGACATCAAAAGAAATTTAATGTTTAAAAAATAAAAGTTTCAGTTTTTACTTTATAATCTCGTAAATTGCGAATGGATAGAGGAAGTGAAGAAGCCGATTGTAAGAGACTTCGGAATTCTTTGATGATAGGTCATCTCGCTCGCTCTCGACTCGCGGTTTCGCTGTCGCTCTCGCACTTGACAGGTCGTAAAGATAAGCGGACTCGGCTTCCTCGCGAATGTAAACATCTTATAAAATAAAAACTGAAACTTCTAATTTTTATTTTATCCATTTGAAAGTAATTTTAATGAATTATTGAGATTTTTGCGATTAAAATGATATCAAACACGACGTAAATCGGATAATTTTTAATTGGTCTGATAATAAAAATTTTGATTATATATTTAACTACGTTTATCCGATTGATACCGTATTTGATGTTATTTTAATCGCAAAATTTTCATTATTCCATTAAAATTACTTCTATACCCTTATAAATATATCTTAAAATAATTAACTTATTTATTTGTCATAATTTGTCATCAGCCGCTTGCCAGCGGCAGATTTGATAACGAGATGAGCATGACAGTATATGAGTACGTAAGAGCGAGTGAAACAATAACAGAAGCGAGCGAGATAGTAATAGGAGCGAGCGAGAGAGAAATAGTATGCCAGGCTGCAAGAAAGACTCGATTTCCGAGTCTTCGTTGCTCGTGCTATTGCTATCTCGTTCGCTCTTATTGCCATTTCGCTCTCTCTTATTACCTTCTCGCTTGCTCACATAACTCCCGTATACGCTACACACGCGCGCGCGCGCACGCACGCAGCACGCACGCACGCGCGCACACACACACACACACACACACACACACACACACACACACACACACACACACACACACACACACACACACACACACACACACACACACACACACACACAACTATATATATATATATATATATATATATGTATATAAAACTTTGCTCACTTGAAATATCTACGCTATTTTTACAGATATGAAAAAATTGTAATTACGAAAATTGTACGATTAAAAGGACCATGATATGCTAGTAATATTGTTTTCGTAAGTGGAAGCGTTTTAGAAATTTCAAGATTATTTTCATATTTTTTAATGGAACCATCCTAATTTTTTTATATAAATCGATTCTTCGCAATATTCCGTGTAAAAAGTTATAAAGATAGTATAGTCAAAAATTGAACAGTTAACGAGATATTTGATTCTTTAAGTTGACATAATTTTATATAAATTATAAAATATCTGATAAAATGTTCATTTTTCGATTATTTTACTTTAATAATTTTATGCATAGAATAATAAGAGGAATCAGTTAATGTAAAAAAAACATATAATTGTTCTTAAGAAAAAATATGTCGCTGCTCATTGCAAATTCATATATCAAAAAAAAAAATGTATATATATATATATATATATATATAGAGAGAGAGAGAGAGAGAGAGAGAGAGAGAGAGTGTGAGAGGATCGCAAATTCGTCATTTCTCATTTATATTAAAATTTATTTGATATACGTAAGCACCTTGCTATACAGTACTGGTGCTACCGACATTTTGTGCACATAGCACGGAATAGAACCAAAAATTGTGCACCTTATATGTTACCCTCTGAGAACATTCGTGCACCTTGGCTTCGTAGTTTAGGTGCACGTTTTTAAGGTCCACAGAGGGCGTATCGCTTTCAGGGATCACCTAAAAGCGGGCCATGACACCTCTCATTCTTCTCTCTGATGCCACGGCGGCGCATCGAGTGGGGATTCGTGTAATCGCGCAGTTGGCAGCAATATGTTTACAGCTCGCATCGCGTAAAATAGTAATAATTTGTTTGCGGCGCGTTTTTCCGCGAGAAACGAGAGCGGCCGCGGGAAGAGCGCGACAGCAGTGATATCGGTAAATGGGCGTGTGAGCTGGAGGAGCTATAACGCAGCTGTCCCCGATTCTTTCCGTATAATTCATCGTCCTAGCGGAATGGACGCGAGCAGCGAACAGCCGGCCGCGATCGCGGCCGAGCCCGTCGTCTCTAGCAACGAACAGGAGCACAATGACGAAGCCATGGAGGAGACGGAGGAGTATAGTTACGAGGGGGACGACTATAGGCATTTCATGCCGCGTGGCCGTGGCGGTTTTCGGTGCGTATGACAGGCTGGCGCATGATTGCGCGGTTGCCGGTTGATTTTCGCGATCACCAGCTCGCGGCACCGCTGAGATTTATGTGCTCTCTTCACCACCCCCCTCCCCCTTTCGTCCGCTCTGCCGCCATCGCTCCACCCCTCTAGTCGCATCACGCGCTCCCTTCGCGTCTCTCCCTCCTGATGTTTTCCCACCGTAATGTTTCTGCTCGATTTAGGACCGATCGCAGCATCTGTTTATTAATATCGTATTCTTTCTCACGAGATCTTGATAAGCAGCATGTCGGGGTTTTATTTTTACTTACAATTTGCGTGGAACGCAATTCCGTATCATGGATTTTTGTGTGAAATTCATGTCATGATTTATTTACAAGAGATATTTTTACAGCGTCTTGTAGAAACATTATGGGGAATGTAGTTGTACTCGAAGTGAGCAGATCAGATTCGTATATTGTTGAATGAAGCTTTTTCGAGAAAGATTCGGAATATACGAGAGATACGTCTGATCTCCCTTCCTCTCTGTGGCATGATATAATGATAAGATATCCTAGTCAAAACATATAAAAATAATTTAAGGGGTCGTGGCAGAGGTGGGTTTGATTTCCCTATGAGGGGCGGTGGGCCTCCAAGGTTTCGAGGAAGAGGGTTTGGACCACGTGGACCTATGTTTCGTGGCGCAAATAATGGATTTCCATTTGAGGGCCCACCTAGGCCAAATTGTCCCCCTGCTGGGCCAAGGTTTCGAGGACCCCCGCCATTTGACCCCAGTTGGGGACCTATGGGCCCGCCAAATCTCATGGGACCTCCTAACATGATGGGACCTCCAGGAATGGTAATGCATCACTCGATAATTATGAGTCGAATTGTTATTTAAATCAAACTTATAAGTTATATAAATATAATGAGGATTTTTAAAAATAATTATTTTGATTTAGCCACCGCCACATATAATGAATGGGCCTATTGGTACAGGACCGGGTCCATATGGGCCACCTCCTGGAATGGGACCACCTAACATGAATAGCGTATGTACAAAAATAACTTTTAAATATTTATATATTTATAATACATACATTTAATCTTATTTTCATCTGCATTCATTTATATTTGTATTCACTTATATCTCACTTGTATTAAAGTATTGATGTTTTTTCTAATGTATTTTAATTTGTATAGTGTGAATTTATTTATTATTGCAACTTATTTTCTTAAAAAGCAGTGTTATTATCTTATAGCACAATTTATATAATATTTCACAAATTAGATAAATAAAGTAAATCTTAAAATACACGTGTGCACACATGCATGATAAATTACATAAAAATTTATATACACACACACACACTTTTGCAAGAATAGAGTTAAATAAAAAAAATAGATATTTCAAATCAAAATATTCACAAAGTTTAAGACTATGTTTTTAAATAATATATATTGTAGATTCCAGGACAGCAACAGCCACCTCAACAACAATCACAGCAACAAGCAAACATTCCAGGTCTAGATCTCAATGGGGAAGTGTGGGTAGAGACAAAAGCTGCTGATGGCAAGTCATATTACTACAATATTCGTACAAGAGATACTACATGGACTAAACCAGAGGGACCAAATGTGAAGGTCATGGTGCAGGATCAAGTAAGTACATATTTATAAGAACTTGTTGATAGTTATCAATAACAAAGATGCAACAGTAAGCTTACTTATGTCAAAAGTCAAATATTTAAAAATATGTATATGAATATATGTATGAGGAAAAATATCCTATTAAATTGTAACTAATATTTTTGTGTTAAATTTTCTTTGCTATTATAAGAATCATAATAAATGTGTGAATATTAGAAAATAAAATTTTATTTTGTTCTTATATGAAATTTAATATTGTATAAATTTAATTTAATTAAACAAAAAAAAATTATATTTCATGGTTTTATAGTTAGAGCAGTTAGTACATGGTGCGTCGAAACAAGCGACAACACGTTCCACCACACCTACTTTGTCAAGTAGTACACCGACTCAAATTAGTGAAAATAGGATTTCTCAAAGCGAACAATCTTCTAGTAATGTAGATGCTATCAATCAGTTAAGTACAGCACCTCCTGGTACTGGGCCACCTCCAACATTGAATGATACATCAGATGTCAGTAATCAAACATCTGATACAAATCAATCTAATGGTAATTAGTGAGTTTTGGAGAAGATAAACTTTTACTTAATTTTTAAAACATTCTTGATGCTTTATAATTATCTTAGCAATAAAATCTTTTAAATTTATGGGAAATATATAAAAATATTTTTGTTAAAAATAAATTAAAGTCATCGATTAAAATATCAGGTACAGCACCTACAACAGTTACCAATACGCCACCAATAAATACACCGACTGTAACTACAAACATGATGCAGCCGCCGCCAAATATGATACCTATGCAACATAGAATGCCAAATCAGTTTGGTGGTCCGATTGCTACGCAGTTTGGAGCGGCACCCTTCGGAATGCCACCGCCGGGTTTCCAACCCTTTGGTGGTTATGGACCACCACAAGCGAATTGGGGTAATACTCACAAAAGAATATATTTAACAAGTATTACATAAAGGAAAAATATTTAAAGATTGTAGTTTAAAATAATGCGCACTTGCATCTTTCAGGTATGCCACAAATGCCTCATGGTGTAATGGCGCCTCAAGTAGCTGCTGAAGATCCTGCTATACTTGCGCAACTCGATGCTGAATTAGTGGCAGCTGCTATGGTTTGGACTGAGCATCGTGCACCAGATGGCAGATTGTACTATTACAATAGTAAAGCAGGAGAGTCGGTATGGGAAAAACCACAACCGTTGAAAGATTTGGAAAGTATGTGTAATTTCAATCATCTGTATATTCTGTATATATTTACATATCTGTATATATTCATAAATAGAGTATTTTTAGTACTGTAATTAGTAAATATGTATATTTATAACTGGATTATTACAATTAATAAGAATTTATAATATCTGATCACCTTTTGCATCAAAAATCTTTATAATATAATCTGACATAATTTTGTAACACAAATCTTAAATTTTGATATATTCATATTCAATATTTTATTAGATGCAAAATTGGCATTACGGCAGAAAAATGAGGAAGCAAATGCTATTCCTACGAATACTGTCATTACAACCACTACCGTTACCAATAACAACACCACGGCTGAACCTAACAAACAAGAGAAGCCGCAAGAAAACACTCATGAAACCAAAGATAACACAAAAGACGCGGATAGCGCTAAGCCTAAGAAGGAAGAAAGCACCGCAAAGGAACCTGCAAAACCTCAAGACAAGTCTAGACCTATTTCTAGTACACCAGTGCCTGGAACTCCATGGTATATCTAACTATATTTATTTCATATATATTTATAATATATATTTATATGAAACAAAAAAACATCTATATATTATATGTGAAGGTGCGTCGTTTGGACGGGAGATGCACGGGTATTTTTCTACAATCCTTCTTCACGGATATCTGTCTGGGAAAGACCGGATGATCTTATTGGTCGTCAAGATGTCGATAAGATGATATCAACTCCACCAGATGCAATCGGTGCTGCGAAACCAACACGCCAATCAGATACTAGTGAGAGCAGTGACGACGAACAACCCACACCAGCAAAAAAAATAAAGCACGACGATAGCAAAAGTATAATAATTCTTGCTCTAAAATAAGTATAATGTACATAATTACATTGATTTTTAATATAAATTTTGTATTATTTTAGGCACACCTATAAAAGAAGAGGAAGAAAAGGAAGAGAAGAAAACCATCGACATCGGTAAGGAAGCTGCGATAGAGGCCGAGGTGAGAGCAGCAAGGGAGAGAGCGATAGTTCCGTTGGAAACCAGAATCAAATCGTTCAGAGATATGCTTGCAGAGAAAGATGTAAATTATCATATATCTTTATTCCTATTGTGATACAGTATTGGAATTTATTTGCATATTTTGGCCAGATTTCGTAATTTATACCCATTGCTTCTTTCTCACTGTTCGCGCATTAGCAACGAGTCATTAAAAGTCGTGATAAAAAAACGTATATTTTAGCCTCAGAAGTGTCTGTGTATAATAAGATACAAATGTAATAAGATAATACTTTTCTAATATTGCGAGAATTTTCAAAGTTAAAACTTTTTCTTCGATATTTTATATTTTATTAATAATATAATATTTTTTCTTTTATTAAATATGTACATATGTGTTCTATAATAAATCAGATTTTTGTGATATTTTATTCCAAGTTTTTAACTCGTATTTATTTGCATAATTTCTGCGATATTATTAAAAAAATATTAAATTTGCGTCTGATTACATATAGATACTTCTAGATTAAATGCCGTGTATCCTTACATATATCCGATGACTTGTTGCTAACACGCGTGAGAAAAGTATGAATCACGAAATCTGGCCAAAATATGCAAGTAAATCCTAGCTCTGTTGTAACATGTTATACTATATCTCTAGGTATCTGCGTTCAGTACTTGGGAAAAAGAACTTCATAAAATAGTGTTTGATCCGCGTTACTTACTTCTAACATCAAAGGAAAGGAAACAGGTTTTTGAAAAATATGTGAAGGAGAGAGCGGAAGAAGAAAGGCGAGAGAAGAGGAATAAGATGAAAGAACGGAAAGATCAATTTCAGAAGCTTCTAGAGGAGGCCGGACTTCACGGAAAGTATGTATACGTGGAAAATGTATTTTTTTAAATTCTGTTTATCTTATTAATTTTTCTGATGTTATTTTATAGATCGTCGTTTAGTGATTTTGCTCAAAAACACGGAAGAGATGAACGATTTAAGAATGTAGAAAAGATGCGTGAACGAGAAAGCCTTTTCAACGAATATCTCCTGGAAGTACGAAAGAAGGAGAAAGAGGAAAAAACAGCCAAACGAGAACAGGTATTTTCATTTTATTAACATTATTAAATGAGCGCATTGTGTGGCAATGCAAAAGATTTTCAGGGCATTATAATTAACTTATTAAACTTTTAACATTTAATATGATAAGTAAAATAAACATTCTAGCAACATATCCCTTTCTAAGATTCCGTTAAAAATATGTATATATTAACAAATATGGAGAAAAGATTTAGGTACATTTTATAATCTTTTATAAATAGTAATGAATAATTTTGTATTATAATAATATTTAAAAAAGGTATCTTATAATTATGTTTCAAATAATTTTAATGATATGTATTTAATTCAGCAAACTTTTATCCATTAAAATTTTTATAATTTTGTATTAAATTTCACATGATATTACACATATCAATTTTCACACATATTGCTCATATGAGTTTAAAAAGTCTGTTAAGAATTATTTTTTCCCCTTCTCCAATATAAATTATATAATTAAAGTTATATTTTCTTAAAAATGAGTTATAATTTTATATGAACATATATTTTTACTAAAGTGTACCTAAATTCTTTATATTTTAAGAAAAGAGCATCATTATACAAACCACATTTCCTAGTTTTAAATCCTGTCCAATAAACTTTTCCTTCCATTCCAGGCCGATGTCATACATTTATAATAAATTGCTCCATAAATGCTTTACGACGAATACTTGAAGCAGTTTGTAAATGTAGTATATACTACATTTGCGATAAGTTGTGCATGGGCTAAATATATATTTATTCAGTACCTGCTTCTATGTTTAAAAATAATTACATTATTTTGATTAATTAAATCCAAGAATTTTATCTCCCCTTATCAAGCGAAGTTTTGTAATGCGCGATGATATAAAAATCAAATTAAGAATAGATAGAAAGCGTTTTTAACTTTAGATAGGAGAGGATATATTTGATAATATTTAATAAAGTTTATGTTTACAGCGATAATTGATTAATTTCTTTCAGGTTTCATAGGTATGTTATTATTTTGTTCCACTTGTAAGATAATACGAATACCTAAAATTATATTGGCTGAAGAACACATATACCAGGAGATATATATATTTCTCTAATAAGAATTGTCTAATCCAGTAGATTTGCTCGATAGAAATCGAAAAGTTTTGTAGCTCTAAGATGGGAATTGTAGAGAATAAAATCTTAGTATGTCACGGTTCCTTTATATACTTATGTGTTCTGAACTCTCCACTTCAGTCAGGAGGCAGGCAGGACAGGTTCCGTATGTGGAGTGGCTTGGTTCTGAAGCTGGTTGGTGGCATGGATGATGTCATCTACCATTCCCACCTACACTGCGGGTCACTGTTGGCACACCCTCGCGCGCCGCATTCTTTACTCCAAAGCAGAGTCATGACAATGAACGAACTCGGTATTTGTATATTACTCGTAATCCTCGTTTCTTCAAAAAATTAACTTTTCCCCAGAGTCAAAATCAATTTGAGAATTTTCACGTAAATTCATCATTTAATATGGAAGATGAAAAAAAGGCAAATGCCCGAGGTAGCATTAGTATCTCCACAAAGAACAATTTCTCAGAGCTCAGTTACTTCGATTTGGAAAAAGTCGATTCTCTAATGCTACCACAGAATTTATATTAAATGTATGGACATAAAAACAAATTTACTAATGCAAGAAATTATGTATGTATATAATTTGCTATTTTATTTTTCAATAATAGTTGTATAGATTGTATAGCATTACTTCTTTCTTTTATTAATATTGTTAAGTAAAAAATTATTTTTTGTATGATGATTAGATTAAATGTAGATGATTAGATTAAATATACATTCATAAAATTTTTTCTATTGTTTTTATGTCAATACATAATATAATAAATTTTATTTACAAAAATATTTTTAAACTTTTATAGACATTTTTGAACTTTTACATATAACTTTAAAAAAAAAAATGTATATATATATATATATATATATATATATGTATATTACTAAGCCAATTTTAAGATTCTCTCAAAAATTCTTATCAAGAATATAAAAAGAAATTATAATTTTATTATGAGATATATTTTAGAGGATTGCAATAAGTTATAATACAAAATTTTAATATGTAACAATATAAATTAGATTTGGCATCGTTAAAATGAATGCGTTTCTCTATAAAAATTTGGCTTATAGTCTTGAGGATTTTGACTTAAATATTCACTATTATTGTTCTAAAAGTAATACAAGGATTTTTACAATAATTTCACTCGGATAAAGAAGCAAATTTAAACAATTGGCACAAATTTTTTAGTATCTTAAAAAATTTTTCATAGGCTCAGGATCCAAGTAGTGAATATTATGGCAATCTGAAGACGAAAACGTGCCATCGTCTGAATTATCATTAATTTTTTGATTAGTATTTATTAAATAATATCATCTAAACGTTTCTTTTTAATGCAATAAAAGATTATAGCTATTGCACAAAATATTTCGTTTTAGTCGTTTACAAATTACGCAATGGGAATCGGAAGAAAAGTTATAGAATAATTCTTGGGTTTACGTTGCATAGATTAGACAGTTCAAAACTCTGTCTATTGTATTTAATTTTGCTATTTTATTATAATTTAGAAGTATCGAGGTTTAGGAGAAGGAAGTATATTTTATTTTAATAATGTAACGTTTTTTTTTATATAAAATAGTTTAATAAAAGAATCTCTATAGTTACTTTTATAAAAAAAAATATATACGTTTTAAGAAAAAAATTGCGTTACAATTTTTGTAAACGATGCGATGTGTTATATAAAATACGCGAAACACTGTTTAAATAAAATTATGGATTCTTCGGAAGATATTTTGGAGTCTAGCAATAATAGGAGCAAAAAATAAATTAGATGGAAACTCGTTTCGTAATTTGGACGGCTGCGAGCTTCTAATGTTTTTGGAGTTAATACAATAATAATCATAATGTACTAACCACATTTTTTCGTTTCAGCAAGGACGGCAGTCAAATATGTACTTACCTTACACTTCTAGTCATCATTAAATGCGAATACATCATGTAGATATAATGAACATGGTTTTTCTGAAAAATTAAAATTTAAATCAATTGAGTCATTTTTTGAATTATATAATGTGTGCATAGGATTAATCCTGTATATATTTAATGATGACTGGTTACATAATACATGATAATCATTTTTACAGGAATAATAAGTCCATAATTTTTTTCAGCCACAATGAACCAGTTTAGTACATTAAAATAAAAAAAAATCCGACAAAAAATAGAGCCCTTAACGTTGTGATACTTCCTGATAGAAATGAACATGAATGACTATTTCTTCTCTACCCCTAATGAAATATAGTTTGAAAATCAATTAAAAAAAGGTTTGCAAGTTGAAATAGTTTGATCCACATTACAAGTCATTATATTATAAATGTTTATAAAAGTGATTGTAATGTGGTTGAGCGTGTAATAATTGATTGGAAATACTATTAAAGCGTGCATGATATAAGAGAGCCAAGAAAATCTGATCTTAAAACCAAAAGAATTGTATAATAGTACATAAGCAAACAGTAATTATTTTTCAGCGATGAAAACTCTTATGTTAAATGCGTTTCAGGTGAAAAAGGAATTCTTTGCGATGCTACGTGAACACAAAGACATCGACAGGCATTCGCATTGGAGCGATTGTAAGAAAAAATTGGAATCGGATTGGAGATACAGAGTCGTAGAGTCGGCGACTACGCGGGAAGATTGGTTTAGAGATTATGTTCGCATACTGAAGGATGAGCGGAAAAAGGAGAAGGAGAAAGACAAAGACCATCGACACAGAGAAAAAGATCACAAGATGGAGAAGAAGGATAAAGATCGTAAAGATTCAGACAGAGCTAAAGAGGCGAAATCTAATAAGGACAGAACAGATAAAGATAATACGAAGGAAAAGAAGCAACGAAAGAGCGAAGTTCCTGCGGAGGAAAATGGAAAGGAGAAGAAGGAGATGGTGATAGAGAAAGAAAGCGGGGAAATCGAAGAAAGTGATGACAAAAGTGTAAAAAAAGAAAATGATGTAAGAATAATTAACAATAACAATATTACCTTTTCTTTTACACTTATAATTTTTTTATATTTTCAACACTTTTGCAGTTTTTTCATTTTTTTATAAAATAAATTTTGTGTTATTGTTTAGAAGGAAGATGGAGATGATCATTCCGATTCAGAGGAAGATCGGGAAAAACAAAAAAGAGAACGTGAAAGACGAGCAGAAGCTAGTCTTCGAGAGAGAGAAAGAGAAGTACAAAGGACTCTTGCTACGCATCTTCGCGATAGGGATAAAGAGAGACAGCATCATCGTCACACAGAGGCGGTTCAACACTTTAGTGCTCTTCTCGCTGATTTGGTATTATTTTCAATTGCATAATATTTTTGATATGAATTATCGATACTTCAGATCATAATATTTTGAATATTTATCTGAATTAGGTGAGAAACGGTGATCTGGCATGGAGAGAAGCAAAGCGACAACTTAGAAAGGATCATAGGTGGGAGCTTGCTGAAAGTTTAGATCGCGAGGAGAAAGAACGACTGTTTAATGAACACATCGAGCAATTAGGTCGCAAAAAACGCGATAAATTTCGGGAGTTGCTTGATGAAGTAGGCGCATCGACTGAATTAACAGCATCCTGGAAGGATATTAAAAAATTGTTGAAGGATGATCCTAGATACTTGAAATTTTCTTCCAGTGACCGGGTACGTAATAATCGTCAATATAACTGTAAAAAATAAATATTGATTTAAAATTTTCATTATTACTTATCATCAATTCATTATTATATTTCGTATGTACATACATTTTTTTGCTTTTCAGAAATGCGAGAAGGAGTTTAAAGAATATATTAAGGACAAACTTGTTGCTGCCAAAGCCGATTTTAGAGAGCTTTTACAGGTGGGTTTATATATATATATATATTTTGATATAGTTTTTGCTAAAAAAAATATGATTTTCAGGAAACAAAACTAATTACTGATAAAACGTACAAAAAAGTTCAAGAAAATAGTTCGCATCTAGCAGAAATCGAGGAAATTCTCAGAAAGGATCGAAGATTTCTTGTACTCGAAGCTGCCGCCACCGAACGGACTCGTTTATTAATGGGTTATCTAGAAGAGTTAGCACGCAGAGGTCCTCCACCACCTCCTACTGCTTCAGAACCATCAAGAAGACCAACTACAAAGTAAATATTAATATATAAGAAGAAAGAGAGAGATAATGCAAATTTTTACATTTTGTTTTCTTGATAGATAAAATGTAAATGTCTTCCAGACCTTAACACATTTGCCTTTGTTTCAGTTGAAGAATGGTCTACATCGAAGTATAATGTTACAGTGACACAAACATGAATGAATTTATAGGTATAGTTAAATTGAACTACTTTACACAAGATTTTATTGCCTGTATAGGATTCAATAAAATTAATGAATGCCAATTCTATATAATTAAAACTGTATTACATTGTGAGATACTAATGTAAGCACATATATATTATTGTTGAACAATATTAAATAAGACTTCACTGAAAATGAATGTCGGTGATACTATGTAACATAATTATTTTGCATAACAATGCAGTGAATGGATTCTCTATATGCTTGTCTAAGATTTTATGTTTAATAATATAAGTTCAAGCTACAAAAAAATTGAGAACATTGGATAAAAAAAACGCACTGATTTTCTAATAATAAAAATGACAGTTATTGTAAAATTATTAAAAAATATTACTATTTTATCATTAAACAAATTATGGTCATTCCAACAATCCTTTGTAATTTTCTCGATTATCCTTCAATTTTCAAATTGTTATAATCTTTAATATAAGATGTTCGTCAATATACTTTTTTGTTATGGTAAAGATAAAGTATTAATAAAATAAATTTTAAATCTGTAATTCAACAACTAGAGGAGGAAGAGAATCAGTGAGTCAAATTTATTCTGTTCTTTTATAAGCTCATGCAATCAGTCGATAATAAGGATTTTATTTCAATTTATCCTAAAAATTTGTATTATATTGTTTTTTGTTAAATAATTTTTTTATTAGTTGCTAATATAACATTTTTAGGAAAATTTACTAATATTTATAATTTATTGTAGGAAATAACGTGCACTTTGACCATGAGATGATAATGATTCCGTCCACTTAGTTCTTGCAATGTGTCCTAGATGTAGAGACTGAAATTATCATATATATGCTTTTGATCAGTGGTCGAAAAATCACTGACTCGAGAAGGCTAGATTAGACAGCATAGAGCATGGACCTAAGAAGATATGGATGGAGTCTAGAGCCGGGGCGGTGTGAAATTTGCGGTAAGGGGGGTGTATAGCTCTGTCTCTTTCCAAAAGCAACCTTCGGGTGTTTCCGTCGCATATCCGATAATTCCCGAAAGGTTATATATCCCATATTAGCTAACTTTCGAATAAAAATACATGTATTTTTCATAGACTTATATAATAGACCAAGCCAACCGTGAGAGCAACCCACGCTGGCACAAAAGTGAGAGAGCAATAGCTGGAGTTGTGCTCTCTCTGTCTAAATGTGATAAGGTGGGGATAAAGGAGAGAATAAGATAGAATAAGATATAGTGCCTTCTCCGCCTTCTCCGTCTTCTCCGTCTTCTCCCACTCTCTCTCAAATATGAGAGAGAGCGGACGACTCCATCACTATCTCTGTCCTTCTATGTCGGCGTGCGTGCGCCCATAAGATGGCGCGGTCTATTATATAAAGGTGAAAGCACATAAAATTGCATAGGCGCATAACCATAAGCATAAAGAAATTGATTGGTCCACAAATATATGCATAAGAAAATGAACCAATCAATTTTCTTATGCTTATGGTTATGTGCTCCTGCAATTTTATGTGCTTTCACCTTTAAGGTAAAAGCACATAAAACTGCATAGGCGCATAACCATAAGCATAAGGAAATTGATTGGTCCACAAATATATGCATAAGAAAATGAACCAATCAATTTTCTTATGCTTATGGTTATGTGCTCCTGCAATTTTATGTGCTTCCACCTTTAGTCTATGGTATTTTTATTCGAAAGTTAGCTAATATGGGATATATAACCTTTCGGGAATTATCGGATATGCGACGGAAACACCCGAAGGTTGCTTTTGCAAAGAGACAGAGCTATACACCTCCCTTACCGCAAATTTCACAGCCCCCTCGCCCATATGAGCGCTTTAGACTCCATCCATATCTTCTTAGGTCCATGGCATAGAGAGTTAGATTATTGCATCCCTTCTGTTGGTATAAATACTAAGTGCCAAGTCGCGTTTTGAGCGGACTGATATTTTGAGCGCTTCCCGGAAGGCCCTTGTTAATATATATAGCGGATCGGCGTGTGAGACAACTGTAAGGATTCAGTCTAACCTCCAAAGCACGTGCTCGTCACCTGACGGGCACGTGCCATCGCCGGGTTTTGAGGAAATTAGGAAGGACTTTATGCAATTTATCTCGGAGAAAGCCGGGATTAATGAAACCATGGAAGGACATAATCAAGGTAAAGAGCAAGATGTGATGGAAGTGGAGATGATCAATGCAAATAAGCGAGGCCATTCAACGACGGACGAGGATGATGCAAAGATAACAAAGAAGATGGTGAGCAGTGTCCTTCGAGAAACAGGAAAGATGCAGACATCTATAAGTAAGAAGAGCAATGCGTCAATTAAAGCTAACGTGAGAAGTGACGCAGGCAAACAGTTAAGCAGTAAAGGACCAGAGAAAGCAGACGGTTACTTAAAGAATGTGAGAAATGATAAGGGCGTGGAAGATTTGGAAAAGAAATTCAGATACGATATCTTTTCAAGAGCGCCTTTCGTTGTTCACTTTCGCGTTAAATCTTGTAATGAGGTAGATAAGAAGACTCTTTCTCTTATATCTGTGTCGAAGAAGCTGGATAAAATGAATATTAAGTTCAGTCGTATTGTCAAATATTCAAGAGATACATGGAGAGCGACATTCACGTCGAAAATGTTAGCCAATAACGTCTTTACTAACAAATTATTGCAAGAATCAAATATTGTAGCGTTCATTCCCAGATTCAAGATAAGCAGAAAAGTCGTTATCAAGGAGATCCCAATCGATGTGTCATTGACGGAACTAAAGGAGGTCATCGAGGAAGAAAACTCTGGTGTTAGCATCATCAATATGTTCAGATTGAAGCAACGCAATAGGGCTACGAGAGTAATGGAAGACTCAGAGGTGGTATGCATGGAGATAAAAGGGGAAATGCTCCCGGAAAAAATCTCTATTTGGAGAGCAATCGTCCCAGTGAAGCCGTATGTTCAATCTGTAAGGCTATGTTTTAAATGTGGTCGCATAGGCCATATAAGCAAGTTCTGCGAGAGGCCAGAGGCTTGTCTGATGTGTGGAGAGGATCATCGTTCATCGAGGGAAGAGCCTTGCTCGAGGGGAAAAAAATGTATTAACTGCGAAGGTCCTCATAGTACGATGGATAGAAGGTGTCCGGCCCTCAAGAAACAAATGGATATCGCAAAGGTTATGGCATATGACAATCTGCCATTTATAGAGGCGAGGTTACTGGTAGAAAAGAACACGGGGGGAAAAGAAACATCACCGATAAAAACTCTATCTGAGTTCCCGTTGCTGCCGACGAGAGGAGACGGTCTGGAGGAACCTAAAAGGTCGGCGCAAGGAATCCCAGATGGAAATGGTTTGTTCAAGCTAGCGACGATGAAGAGTGGCAAAAGAGACAACAGAGACGAAATGGTAAAGATTATAGAAGCTTTACTGACGGACCCCGAGGCGGATGTTTTACTAGATAGGGTCAAAAAGGTGATAGATTTACATGTTATGATTAAAAGTCAAAAGGGTAAGAAGTGAAATATATGTACAGTAATAATAAGGAATCGTTAAGAATTTTACAATGGAACGCTAAGTCAATCTTACCTAGAGTAACAGAATTATCAATGAACTTTGAAGGTTTTAACATTATTTTAATTTCAGAAACTTGGTTAACAGCAAAGAAACAGTTTATTATCAGAGGATTCGACACGGTGAGGAAGGATCGAATAGATCGTATGGGAGGAGGAGTTGCAATTTTGATAAGCAATGGCGTCAAATATAAACGTATTACGGATATCTATGAGTGCGATAGTAAGATAGAAGCATGCGCGGTTCAAATATACACAAATGGTGAGTCGCTTACATTCGTTTCGTGTTACCGTCCTCCAAATGATGATAATATTCTAGCTAGTGAGTGGAAAAGATTCTTTTCTCAGTTTGATGATAAAGTCTTTTTTGGAGGTGATTTCAATGGACACAATGCTATTTGGGGTTCTACATATACTAATTCGGTGGGAAACGATATAAGTGAGGCCTTGGATGATTTGGATCTGACGATTTTGAATGATGGGACGTCCACCTTTCACTGTGCGGCTTATCACACCAATTCAGTTATAGATCTGTCTATTGTTCATGACTCAATTGCTCTCAGCTTTCATTGGAGCGTTGGCAAGGATCCGTGGGGTAGCGATCATTTCCCAATTATAATTGAATCGAATATTAAGATAGCTTCGCCAGATAATATTAAAAGAAGCCCCAGATTACATAGGGGAAATACTGACTGGAATAAATTTCAGAATGATCTAGAAAAAAAATTAAAGCTATTGCCTGACTACGCGACAATGGAGGTGGAGGTCCTATATTCAACGGTTGTCGCTGTGATTGAAGATGCGTTGATTGGCTCCTCACCCCAGGCAAAATCCCGCGGTAGGGATCAAAGTACTCAGTCAGGTATATGTGGTCCACCATGTCCTTGGTGGACGGAAGAGTGCAATAAATTGGTTAGATTACGCAAAGCGGCTTTGCTCAAATTTCAATTTACGGGATTAAGGAAGGATTTCATTGAATATAAAAAGCGGGTGGCCATCACCAGACGTGAATTACGAGGAATCAAAAGGGAGAAGTTTCAAGTATTCTGTGAGAGCCTTAGAAAGGAATCGGACCCATCTCTAGTATGGAAAACAGTCAAAAAGTTTCAGTCTAGGTTCAACCGAGTTGAATCTAGCCATGAATATACTCCTGAAAAACTGGACAGAGTGAGTGTACATATCGATGAACTCAGAACAAGTTGGGTGATTGAGCAAGTACCGGCATTTGAGGGAGGGGCACAGGATGATTTCTTGGATCACCCTTATTCAGAAGAGGAAATGAGCGTGGTGATAAATAATTTGAAAGTCAAATCTAGTCCCGGCTTAGATAACATTGATTACAAGATCATCAAAAATATACCCCCAATGTGTAGGTGCGTTCTACTACATATTTTTAATAATATTCTAGCAAAAGGTGCATTCCCGGCGGAATGGCGAAGATACGTAATAAGATTCATTCCTAAGACAGATGGAATTAAATTCCGCCCAATCTCTCTGGCATCATGCATGTGTAAGGTAATGGAACGTATGGTTAATAATAGATTAAACTGGTGGCTAGAGTTCAAAGATAAGTTGCCGAATTCACAATTCGGTTTCAGAAGAAACAGGTCATGTATGGATAATTTGGCGACGTTGTATACGGAGATACTGGGTAGCTTTCAAAATGACTCGAACACTGTCGCAGTGTTCCTCGACATTCGATCAGCGTACGACAATGTGCTACCGAATATTCTCATACGGAAACTGGTTGAGATGGGCGTTCCTCCTAGGACTTGTCATTTTATTTATAATCTGGTCTCGGCTCGACAGGTATGGTGTCGATTCGGAGAATTAGAGGAGGTCTTTTGGATGTTTAAGGGTCTTCCTCAGGGCAGCGTATTAAGCCCATTGTTGTACAATATATATGTTGCTGATATGGAGTCTGTCATAGGTCGAAATTGCAGGATAATTAGTTATGCGGATGATGTATGTATCTTCTCCTCAATAGAGTCTATAGACTCGAATCTGCGGGATACTGAGGATTCCACGAAAAGAACAGTGAGATTTCTCGAAGAGCGGGGGTTGACTTTATCGGCTGAAAAGACGAAGATGTGTGTCTTCAGTCGTAATAATAGAGCACTAAAGGTTCCGATTAGACAAGGGAACTCTACTATATATCGAAAAAGACTTTGCTCTATTAACATACAAGACTCGGAAATTTTTAATTCCAATAAGGTAAAGTTTCTAGGCATGACTTTCCAGTCGGATTTGGGCTGGAATACACTATAAACTAGATTGGAATTCGATGTGCATGTCCGGTTCGTATAATTAAATGCGTGGGACGGACGTGGTGGGGAGCGGACCCCCGTATTCTCATGATGATATACCGGGCGTTTATTAGATCTAGATTGGAATATGGTGGATTTTTGATGCAAAACATTTCCGATAAGATGGGGACACGGCTGGATAAGATCCAGCTGCGAGGATTGCGGGCGACCATGGGTTATAGACAATCAACTCCCATCAATGTAGTGTTGAGGGAGGCAAAGGAACCTCCGTTGGTGATAAGATACAAATTTCTGTGTAAAAAATATCTCACACGTATTGCGACAAGTGATAGACACGTACTTCTACGATCTTTAGAGGCTTTGAAAGATAGTGCGGAAAGTTCGACGGTTATGGACCGAGTCAGCGGATTTACACTTGTGTCTTCATTTGGGGAGGTGGAAGATAAAATTCATCTGTTACCAAATAGTGGACCCCCGATAAGTTTTTCAGTAGAATATGGGGTACTATTGTTTCTGCCGGAGGTAGATATCATTGAAGGAAACAAAATCAATCGGAAGGGAGGAAAAGCGAATGTTGAATTCCAGGAAATTTTTAGTAAGGAGCTTCAATTTAATATGTGTGTATACACGGATGGATCACGGATAGAGAACAGTCCGTTCGCAGGTCTGGCATTTGTCTCGCATGATGGGTCTATATCCTGTGGATTTAGAACTGTGGGATTTGTGTCATCATTTTGTGTGGAAGCCATGGCGATTCTGGCAGCTATTGACTTTGGAAGAAACCAAGGATGGGAAAAATTAGTGATTTTTTCGGATTCACAATCGGTGTTAAGTGCCGTAGGAGCTCCTTATGATTACCGTAAAAGCTCTTATCTGATTCTAAGGATTAAGGAGGCAATATATCGACTGAAAGAGGAGCGGAGGATGGATGTGAAACTGATATGGATACCCAGCCATGTAGGGATCCAGGGTAATGAATCGGCGGATAGATTAGCGAGAGAAGCGATACGTACGGGCAGAGATATTCAATATGGCATTCCAACTTCGGAGGTGAGCAATGTTTGGAAGCTGAATATGTATGAGGATATGTTTAAATGGGTTAAAGAGGAGGCGACAAGACGAGGGGCGTGGTATTGTAATAACTTCTTAAATGAATCAAGGTACACTTGGTTTAATAAATTTAACATTAGTAGAAGGACGGTAACCACGATAAATAGACTTCGCTCTGGGCATACGTCGCTGAGAGCGAGCCTGTTTCGTTTTCAAATAGTGGATTCTCCCATGTGTGTGAGATGTGATGTAGAAGAAACTCCCAATCATGTTTTCTGGGGGTGTATAGGATACGAGGAATAACGCAAGGTGTTCCAGAAAGCCTTGATTGACAAGAGGGGCCTCCTTCCTCACCCTGTCGAGTATCTTTTGGCGACTTTAAGAGAAGATATAGTATACGTTATGGAAAAATTTTTATGTTCTATTAATAAGGATATATAAAATGATGCTAAGACCTGTGTTTATACCAATCTAGGTTATCGTTAGTTTGCGCTCATGTGTATTTGCTTTATAATTTCAATTTTATTTAGCCTAGGGACAAAAGAATGTGCTAAAGGATTAAATATGACGGATATAATAAATGTAGCTACGTTATAGTTTAGATATCTATTTTACTTTCTAGCGATCAAATCGTTTTACTGTATTAGTTAGTGTTTGGGTTTTTTGTTTTTTTTTTTGTAAAATGTAATAGTTAGTGTCTTCTGTACAAGTGCGATCTCATTTGGAGTTGTAGTCTTAACGTCGATTTAATCCGGTTTGATTCAATCTAAGTTTAGTTTAGTTTGAATTTAAGTGTAGTGTAGTTCAGTTTAGTTTAGTTTAATTTAATTCTAATGTTAATTTAACTTAATTTAATTTAATTTAATCTAAGGCTTATTATAACAAAGTTAAAGATTTCTTAGTTTTAGCTCATCTGTTCTAACGAAAGACTTCGACGATATGGGCTGTGAATATTTAATAGACATAGATAGGCATACTCGTGCGAAATGTGGATAAGACATTAGGGAGTACCGTACATACTCCTGCGTTGTAAAGTAAACTTAAGAGAAAAGTGTATTACTTGTTTTGTGAACATATTAGCCTAATAGGCATGTACCTGATGGCTAAACTCCTTTTCTTTTTTGCCAATAAATAATAATATGCTTTTGATCATGGACCTAAGAAGATATGGATGGAGTCTAAAGCGCTCATATGGGCGAGGGGGCTGTGAAATTTGCGGTAAGGGAGGTGTATAGCTCTGTCTCTTTCCAAAAGCAACCTTCGGGTGTTTCCGTCGCATATCCAATAATTCCCGAAAGGTTATATATCCCATATTAGCTAACTTTCGATAAAAATACATGTATTTTTATCGAAAGTTAGCTAATATGGGATATATAACCTTTCGGGAATTATCGGATATGCGACGGAAACACCCGAAGGTTGCTTTTGGAAAGAGACAGACCTATACACCCCCCTTACCGCAAATTTCACAGCCCCCTCGCCCATATGAGCGCTTTAGACTCCATCCATATCTTCTTAGGTCCATGCTTTTGATATATATGTTCTTCGACGATCGCATAATAAATCTCAGTGATTTCAATGCTGGATTGAATATTAAATTCTAATATCGAAGAATTCAATGCTGGATAAAATAGTGATCGATATATAAAATAGCGAATGATAGAAATTACACAACCGTTGATATTTTAATCATGTATCACGAAATTGACGGAAAATAATTGAAAAAGTAAGACTAATACATATTTTTACAATTATATCTCATGTGTAAGTAGAGCGGATTAAACTGAATAGAAAAGTTCTTTACCATTTTGCGATTTTCACAATAATTAATGAAAAATTAATTTAAAAAATCGACTAATTCGTATTCAATATTAGCATGCGGCAAAAAAAGACAGCTTGTTATCACGTGGTTGTTAAGATGCGAGAATCTAGCATTACGCACAATTTGTATGTAATTGTTGTTATTTGAAAAATGCTCCTCCCAACATTTATTTATTATTTAATTTCTTGTTAATATTTTTTTAAATATAATATAATATCTTTTATTCATATTTCTTTTGAAAATCGCAAAACGGTACAAAACTTTTCAATTTAATTTGATCTCTTCTGCACGCAAGAGGTGATACGGTTATTATCGAAGACACTGTATATACATATATATATTACGGAATGTTTAAAATAAGTTTTTTTAAAAATAATATAAGTTGTTTTATATCTTATATGCTCTTTTTATTAATCTCAATCACATATGTATGTTATATTTGATTATATATGTTTTATAATATGTGAAAATTCATAAATAATAATGCAAAATTTTGATACGTTTATAAAAATTGATTGAGACAGCTATCAGTAAACGCGTCGCTGCCTAATAAATATCATGCAGATATTTGTATACCTTCCATGTTACCGTTACGATACACAACGGCGCATTGCACTTCCTGCTACTTCGGTAAGAATATAAATTGGTAAGTAAACAACCGGTAGATTCTTGTAGTCGAAGCTAGCGAGCGTTACGTCAGTATGTATGAAACAATTGAGAATACAATCTCATTCTCTGGAATTCTCATAGAATGCTTACGAAATTTTAACATCCAGTATTCCTAACAATATTTTAAATTTCATTGAATAATTGTACAAATAATAATAAAAAGATTATAAGAACAAAATTATAAGCTAAAATCGCGGTATAAGAGAAACAATTCCAGAAATGGTAATTTTCTACAACAAATTAAAATAAATTTGCAACGAAAATAAAAGTACAATTTCAGATCTCAAGATGCATTATCAAGCGTATATATGTTATCAATGAAACATCGAAGAATTATCATCGATCGCATTACATTACGTGACATTGCCTTCTCTGATTCTCCCAACCTTGCGACTTCGTCTTTTATTTCTTTTTGCGTCTTTCCGGATGTGAATCAATCTACATTCGATGCTATGGGACCGGTAAAGGTCACCAGCGACCAGTATGGGTTAACGAACGGGTAGGATAACAGGATGGACTTGAGAGAGCAAATTTTTGCGAAGGCCTGCCTAGAGGTCGAGGAAGTGCTGGAAGAGACTTTGAAATCCGATTCTCTGGCATGAGTGAGTATCTCTTGCAATTCTAATAATACAATCGATATGTAAATTATAAAAGAGAGAGAGGGCATCCATTTTCATTATTAATATAATTTGTGCGTGTTATAATAGATTTTTTATAAGAATCTTTTTTAACGTATCATGAAATGTCATTTCTTCTTTATCTAAAAATAATAAATAAAATGCATTATTGTTATAGGATGATTCGACCGTTAAGGATGCTTTGTATGTACAATCCCAGCAAAAAGTAGCTGAAAACCAATATTGACGAATATATCCACTTTTGGTGTATTTTGAGTATGAGAAATTGCGTGGAATATTACAATTTGATTTTAGCTACAGTGCAGAGATGTATTTTTTAATATTTATTGCGTTTTTACTGAAATATTCCGAATTTTGTTAATCGAAATGATTAACTTTTGGCAGAGAATTTCGCCTTGTGTCAGATATATGGCTAATTTCATTGAATTATATTTAATTTCTTTTTAACCAGTTAGTACTTGTATAATATTATTTGACCAAATATTTCCTCTGTAACTACACTTTTGCAAATTTTAAACAAATTCTGAATATTATTTCCATGTGTTTTTGTCATTTGAATCGACGTGGTTATACGTTTCCCATAAGAACACATGTTAATTCGGTGCAAATTAAAATCCTTATAACTTGTGAACGCTTTAGTGAATCGATTTAAAAATTGTACTGAAGATTCTAAACATATGTAAGGACATTCTGTACAATTCTCATTAAATTCTCAATATTTTGAAAATAGGTACAAAACATCCTTAAACGAGCGCTCTACAGAATAAAGACGATATTTTATAGCTATGCTTAAAGCTTGCATGTTAGGTCTCAGATAGGCGATTTGTGCAAACTCAAGCTATCTTTATAAAATTCAGAAACTCTTTCAACATGAAAATAAATCCCTTTCTAAATTATTGTTAAATAATCGAAAACACTTGAGATCTGACTCTAAAAATATTTCATACATCATTACTGCGAAATAGGATACAAGACTTGCGTGATTCTCATCAGGACGTTGCTGACGAGAACCGCAGCTATTGTCATCGGGATTCATCGTCGACTCTATTTCTCGTCGGCTCTCTTCCCCCCTGTCCCCGATTATTTTCACGAGCGCCAAAACGCACGCAGCAGGTAAGATCCATCGATCGCAAGAGAAGGTGGAGGAGGAAGAGGAAAAGAGATCCATGGCATAGCGCCGTTGTGGAAGGGACGGTGGATCCTGGCGGCCTCGACGTGCCAGCTCCGCCTCGAGTGAAAGTGGGAGATTTTGCTTTCTATTCGTTTGCGCTCGCCAGTGACAAGCGCGCCGTGAACGCGGACGAACGCGCCGTTTTTCGCGGCGATATTTGTCGCACGCAGTTAACGGCACCAGCAGTTGACAGTTCGTGTCTGCTGAAGCTGCGATCCGCCAACACGACGCCGCGTCGAATGGGGACCGGTCGGTCGATGGCGCGATGAGCTGAGGACCCGGTTAAGGACCCCGGCTAAGGACCTTCGATGCGTGCAACTTCATCGGGAACATCGGCGGTGATTTACAGCCAGGATATGTCGAGGAGCCAAGGAGGAGGAGCGACTTCGCGCGGCCAGGTTTTTTTACTCCTACGCCTGCTGCTGGCCTGCGCTCTCATTGTCATTAGTCGCCAAGAGGGTAAGCTCGTTTAGATTGATACCCCTGTTTCCCTGAGGGAGTTTAGCGGTGCTTTAAGCACGATGATAGTGTTTAAAGCATCATTTTATTGCTTTGCGTTTTGCTTGTCAGAGCGCGCTGACATTAATGATATTCTCTTCTCGCGAGCCTTCCATGGATACGTTTCTCGGTGAACGTGAAGGATATTACTCGTGGAGGGTACGTGTGATGGGCTTGACGACGAATCGCGGCAATCGGTGGAAGTTTCAAGACTTTGCATGGGAAATTTGAAGACTTTTCGCGTTAATCGTTGGATTGTGAGAATTTTTTTTATAAACGTAACTCGAATATTTTTAAGAAAGTATGCTACTTAAATTCTTTTTTTTTTTGGATTTTTTTTTGTGAATTTATTATTCATCGCAAATCTGTAATTTTATTAATTTGCTAGTGAATGGCAGATTTTAAAATCCGAGAATACATGTGCATGTTTTTATTTTTCAATCTGTAAATATATAACATATGAATTAGGGCGATACATATTCAAAGATTTATAGATTTAAAATGATATCAGGAATAAACGGAATTAAAAGTGGAACATCTTAAAATTCACTTTACATGACAGATGCTACGTATTGCTCATACTTATGCAGGTCCTACTTTCTACCTCATTATACTTTAATGATGGATTCTTAAGATAGTTTGGCGTCGATTGTTTTTTCAATAAACGTATCAATGGAAAGACATTATTTACCGCATTTAATATTTTCATAAAAGGTCTATTTTTATAAAAGTTTCCAATAAAAATTCTGTTATAAAATAGAGATTACTTGAAATTGAGAAATATATTTTTAAAAATTAATATATATATATATATATATATATATATATAAAATAAATATATATTATAAATATATTTTAAAAATATATATTTATTTATTATTCATTTTGATATAAAACTTAATTTTCCCTCGCCTTCGCTTAACTTTCTTGTTTCCAACCGTTAAATTACTTAAAAATCTTCGAACACGCATTATCATTAGGACAAACTTGACTTCATATTAACTAGACACTGTCATTAGGCGGTAGAATTGAGAAGAAGCGATTATCTCAATTGCGAAATACGCGCCTTATTGGAGCAACCTTATTTGTTTCTTCGATCATTGTCTGCGCGGTAATGCAACCGTAACTACTAGCACTCGAAGATAATCTCATTTGCAACCGCGAATACATCAAACGAAACATAGTTCGCGTAAATAATGGTCGGTGGTCACGAACGGGCCCTCATGTTTGCCCGCGCTACGTGTAATTCTAAAAGTGGCAGCGCGATACGCAATACAATAGAATTGCGATACAGTTGCCAATAGCGGTGGTTCAGTCGCTCCTTATTGTCGGGCTTAATGGACACAGAGGCGAGTTGTCGTGTTGCTTGTGTATCGCATCGAAGGAGCACTCTCTCGATTTGTAATACCGAGCAGCGTATGTACAATACTTCGCAATCTTGCCTTTGTTCACCATTGTTATGCTGATCGTCGACGCATGCGAACATTGCGAATTCGCAAAGGTATGATTGTCAAAACAATTGTACCACGATTATGCATGGATATGCATCGTTATAAACGCGTTCTCAAATGAATGCGAAAATATGCGATGTTATTATACTTTAAGGACTTGCGAATTCTTGCACAATTTGTAGGTTTTTACAGTCATATAGATTATCTCGGAGCTACTGCATCATTTTACAACAATTGATGCATACAAGCTGATCGTTCTTTTGCTCAAAAATTACCATATGTCATAATTTGTTTTTATTAAAGATTAGATATATCTCGATGTTTTCTGAATTCAAATTAAAAATTCATTAAAATGAAACATTTATGTTTCAAGGGGATAATTTAGAAACGTGAGAAAAAGATTTATTTTATGAACAAGCATCGGGATGTAATATACATTAATGTTCCCTTAATATTGATGCGTAGTTCTCAGTTGAAAAAATTCCTAGATATATAATTTATAACACAATACATTAAAAAGAATTAAAACATATTAAACCTCTTAATATATTTTAATTGTTAATAAGTCTATCATTCGCTACAAATAAAAATATTTTATTAGTTTTTTATTAATTTTTTATTAATATTTTATTAATTTTTTTTTAATTTTTTTTAAATTATTTTTTGATGTCTCTTTACGCTAAAAAGAAATGATATAAAAACATCATATATTTATATCCACTCGAGTATCGCTATTTTATAGAACCGCTTTTTTATAGAATTGAATCAGTTTATCAATTTTATAGAATTGAATCAGCATATTGAGGAATAATAGCTGCAATGAAATATCAATCCATGAAAGTTTCTCGCAATCGCCAGTGACTTTAATGAAATCTCGCGCACGCGATGCGCGAGGCTTCTCGAAAAGGTCGAAACAACTCTTTTGCCCATTCAAAGACTCTCACGAAAATTCCAATATGATAGAAAGTGAAACAGTCGTGTCTTCCTAATCCGCTGTTATTCGAACCTGCGATCCCAAAAATAGTCCCTACGTCATACGAGTGAATGTTGTCCGGCGAAGTAGTTCGGCCTCGTGTCTTTGTTTATCTCGAGTGCATTTCGAGTGGCATTAAATGTTGCAGAAGAATTTGAATCTTGTTAAGAGCCCTGCCTTGGTAGCAACGAACGACCTTCCTCGCGTTTAGATCGTTTTAATGAGTCAACCCATAAAACGGCAGGTAGATACGTGGACCGGGAGGAATTTACGCGATTCGAGTTGGATGAATTATCGAAGGACATAAAAATATCAAATGCACTTGGTATCCTGAGCGTTGATCTTCCATGATTTTTTTACTTCACGTAATTGATATCACGATAATATTTCGTGAGCTATTTTTCATATATACCGCGCATGTGCTATATGGAGAGGTAATTCTCGCATACCTTGAAATGTCAAATGCATACAATATGAAACATAAAATGTACAGCCAATAAAATACCGAATAAACTGTGCAACAACTCAATTATTAAAAAATAAGGAGAAGTATTATCAAAAAATAATAATAAATTTTTTAAGAGAGAAAGAGATTTTTTTTTAATGGAAAGTTGTAATTTATACACGAAAAGTACGAGAAAAGTAAATGCTAAATGTTATGATATATGAAATAGTTCGAGATATACGATTTGTATCAGATATTAATCTACAACCGATTTGTTTCGAAAGAAATATCAGATCCTCCGTGCTTTCCATTTCATGCGTACGTTGTAACACGTAATAGTACCTTTTTTCTTTCGGTTTGATCGTTCCTCGTACATGCGATACGGAACAGTGATCACGGAATTCGGAGCATTGACGTTGAGTTGAGAAATATTACATGCACTCAGAACGCAAATGACCTTCCCCGCGCGACTTATTTCCCAGAGGAGTGACGCCTTTTCTCAATGCAATCTGATTCACGACGCCCATCTGCTTTTATGATCCTCCACGGATGGTAGTCATCAGAAACATCTCGCAACATCGCGAGCGAAATTGCGAGATTGGGAAAGTCTAACACATCATTCAGAACCCAAGAATGTATTAGCTTGTGCTCCCTGAAGGAAACGCCGATTGCTAAACAATAATATACATATGTTATGTAGTTAGAATCTTTTATACACACATTTGTATTCGTATGGTGCAAAATCTAATTATTGTTAAAAGGAATATTCATAAGAATCTGGAATTTATTTTTTTATCTAGAATTAGAATTAATTAATATATTTTTTATCTATTTTTTAAATTTGATGTTTTATATTAATTAATTAAATTTGATTATATTTATATTATATTATTTGATAATATTTAATGAGCTAAGACTAAGATAATAGAGATTTACTAACAAATAATCTATGACTATTTTTATATTCAGGCATATCTCTTAAGTTTTTATTTTTTAGACTCAAACTTCTAACATAAGAAAATTGTTCGTAACAATAGTAACAATAATTTGTTTAAAGTCACGTGTTATGAAAACATTGATTCTCTTTTGTCGATTACAAATAATGATATTGAATAATAATATTAATTATTTTTTATTTATACTCATTTAGTCGCATTATATAATTGTATATTACTGTAAACTTAATTTCTTTTTTCCCTAAAATTATATGTTTTCGCGGAAATGAAAGATTGCGGATTTTTTTGAGAAAGTGTAATAATACATGCATAGCGAATTTCTCCACGTAATAGCAACGATTCGACCTTTCTTCAAGAGTAGCGGTAGCCTTTGAAGAGATCTTCATTTTAGAGAAAGTTTATAAAATCACATAAATAACTAGAAATAAAATCTAGGAGAAATACGTGTAGTTTATATCTACTTACTGTTCGTTTATACTACTCTCTGTAACTAGATATTTACTACCTGTCTATCCGTTACACTCTATTTCACTTGCTCTCTCTCTCTCTTTCCTTTCGCTGCTATGCTTCTTTTCTTTCATATATAAAATTTTCAAATTGCATCAACTTAATGAGCGAGTATGGATGTAGATGTGTAATAAACTTTCTTATATGTGTGCATATATATGTATACAAATGTCATTTCTCTTTTAATAGTGTATTGCTTGTGCAATAACTACCGCACAAAATTTTGCAATTATTAATAGAGTAATTAATATCCCATTAATATTGGAATGAAGCAAACGGTGCAATATTAATTAATGAAATATTTATTTTTTATTTGATTATATTTTGAATTTTATTTTCTTCTTTGCATTAATTTTTCTTGTACATACATAAGAAAAAATAATAAAACGCATATTCACCAAAATATTTACCAAAAAAATATTAAAAATATTCCTTTAAAGATTACATATTTTTCAGAATTTTAAAAAAATATCCTTGTATAAGAAGATTAATACTTCTTTCTCTCTCTTTCTCTTACATATAGTAATATTTTATTCATTCATGTTATTCACACTAATAATAAGTGCTATACGCGAGCTATAATCATCGCTAAAAAGTTGTTTTTCATTCAAATAACGATACACTCCTTGCTGCGATCGAGTTAGAAAGTACATACCCCTTCGTGCGTGCACCTCGTGCAAGTTTCGTATGACACACACGTATTACCGTATTTGGGTTCCGTTTTCACTAGGATTGTAAAGCAGGTCGGCGGTGTGCGTAGGCAAAACACGCATCTCTCCTAAACAATGCGTAACTCTTCGCGCTCGCATGCGTCTCAAATACACGTTAAAGAAGCTTTATTACAATAAACGCAAGAATCCAAATTTTTTGAAATATATTGCCGTAACACATACACAAACATATACATTCATTACTATTAATTTCTTCACTGTTTTTCTGCGACACGACAAATGAAGCGAAATTTCTCGACAAAAGGCGTGATAAATTTGCACGTTAACAAGGTACGTGACCTCGTCCAAATGTCACTGACAAAGCTTAAACGGATCTGGGTTCACTTTATGTATCAGTGGGAAGTGCCTATGATTTCATAGTTGTGCAATATCCCCTTTTCTGAGAATAAATTTTACGCTCGGGACTCTGCGTATTAACATCTGAAGTAATCAAAACGTCGTATCGATAAAAATCATTCAACGTTAGGCTATATGAAATGAGACATGTAAAATCATTCCTTTAAATATGTTACTTAACTGATATCAGTTTAAATTTTATGTGAAGACATTTTATATACTTTAATTAACTGTGAAACTTTTATTAAAGATATATATCGTACATTATAAATTATATAATAAATTTATTTTTTTGCATCAAAATGTAAGAATATATAATTAAATTAATTTAGAAGATTTATAAAAGTGAAAGTTATTCAATTTATTTTATTGAGATACAATATGGAGAGATTTTTTCGAATCTCATTTGATTGAGTAATATATTGGAAGAAAAAACTCTAAAAATATAAAAGTATATAATACATGGATTATTTTTTCACTTTTATTTTTTATATCAAAATAGAATATTAATATATATGTATATATATATATATATATATATACTATATATTTAAAATAATTCAATATAAAATATTTTTTAGTAATCTTTGTGAAGTTACAATCGTACCTAAGAAGTCATGCAAGCAACCATGAGCAGGAGCTCGAATCGAAGGACAATCGAAAGGAGAACGGCTGCAATTTCGTTGCCTAAGCTTCTCGTGCCTTTTCTGTGCGTTACATTTTCGATCGAATAAGCACTTCCTGACCGTGTCCCGATCGTGAAAGTAACGCTCTGTGCGGGAAGTACACGTTAAACTGACCATGTAAGAGTTTCGAATTACGCCAACGATACATATTTAATGTTCTACGTTGAATAAAGACAGGCGCATTAACTCGAAAAGGAAAAGATCTGCTTGAATAATCGTGTTAACACATCGCAAATCTTACGTTCTCTTTATATTCGTAAGATTAAAATTATCTCAAATACGCGCTAAAAAATCAGATCCCGTATCTTTTACGGTCTGTTCACGGTGCGTGGAATTGCGCGAGACATTTTGAGAAGTTAGCGAAGTTACATAAGTTATGCATAATAATCTCGTAATACTCTCATAGAGAGAGTATTGTCTCTAGCATCGTTATCGTCATCAGTGCAGAAAATTAAATTCACTTCAAAATGATCTGTTCTCTCGCGCATTTTTTTCGATATTATGGAGATTATATTATAGAAAAAGATTCCTAATAATTTTCAACTTATAATACTAATGTATTTTTCAGGCTTGTTTAGCAATTAGTATCTATAGGAAGATATATTTTATTAAGAAATATAATAATAATTTAATATTGATAATAATTTTAGGAAAGTTATTAGAAAAGATAAATTTACATATTATAATATACATTAAATTCTCATTTAAGAAAAGTAAAATTTATGATAAATTTCAAAAAATATATTTGCATTCTTAAACAATATACACGTAATGCACTTTATAGTTACGCTCTGTTTAGCCGCTGAAAATAAGTTAAAAAGGATCTTTACCGCGCGAATCATTAATCCCATTCTCGAGTAATGCGAGCTGATTATCTATTACCGTGATTTCATTATTCGCGCGTATCGTCTGTAGTAGTGATAATATCTGCCGTTAAGTATAAAATATAGCCGGCTTCGAGTCTCTCGAAGCTCAGCACGAGCTGATCCTTCGTCGCAAAGATGTGTGCAAACGTTCCTTACACGATGTAAAAATGCCTTTTTTTCATGCGACCAATAATTAAAATACATACACACGAATAGATTAACAAATGAGTTATTACGCAGACAGCTGATTAAAAAGAATACAACATGAACGTGGTTTAATTTACATTCACTTGTTACTCAGGGTGTTGTTTTTATTGTCAATTAATCGCCGACGCGAGGTAGCAATTATCGTCGCGTATATGTAATTGGCGTTTTACGGAGGTGGTTTTTTCTTTGGCCAAGGCATCTTCACGTCGTGACCTTAAAACCCACAGCGTGCAAAGAAAAAAATAAGACATTAAAAATAGCCAACGAAACTAGGACTTTTCAGTTTTTGCAGCAAAAAAAAGTGGAACAGAATTTGCATTTTTTAAATATTTCATATTATGGAAATTATCAAATCATTTCATTCACGTTCATGAAACTATTATTCTATACTTCATTTTTCATAATCACATCTCATGTTTGTTATTTTATTGTAAGTTAACATTTGTATTTTATTCTTGTGACTTCTATTTATCATATCTTCTTAATTTAATAAGCGTTGAGAATTTTCATCCGTTATAATATTTTTACCGAATGTTCTCTCTCTGATATGATTGGTATCATTATCAGGTCGGAATTTGGTAATAAGTATTCCGCAGAAGACTTTTGGCTCAACCACCATGGAGCCTTTTACGGTGAACGCGAGTCCACCAACGATGCGTCTCAGGTCTACTTATACAGGATCCATTGACGATTAGTTGCGTAGCATTGAATTCAACATGTCTGTCCGATTTTAAGATATTACGTATTTAAATTTGTACCGTTTGTTAATGCGCTGAAGAAGGCTCAAACGAGAGCCAGAAACGTTCGCCTTTTCATGTACTTATTTCTATTACCGTGTTTTTAGTTTTTTGTATAACTTAAATGAATTATAATATCACGAATATTAATATCACATATTTTATATTCGAGAGCCGACATCAAGAAATTTAATGTTTATTTACGCTTTAGGGTGAAAAAGAAGCATCTTTACACTTAGTGTTTTTAGGCAATGAGAGAAGTATCGGATCGAAAGGGTCTGAATAGCTCAGTGGTAAGAGCAGTCGCCCGGCAAGCGAAAGACTCGGGTTCGATTCCCGATTCAGCGACTTTCGGACCGATATTTTTCTCGCCTACTTCCATCTAGGGGGGTTAGAGGGGAATTTGTTGGAATTAAATCTCAAACCAAGAGATTATTCCAAGTAAAGTTTTGATCATTACGCAATTACATCCGCGATAGGCTCTTATTACCCGAATATTAATATCACATATTAAATGAATTATATTTTCTGATTATTTACTTTAAGTTAAATTTAATTCTCTTGCTCTCTATTGCCTATTGTATTTTTTCTTCTTAATTTATTTATATTTTTCATTTTTATTATTGCGTCGAGACTTGTATTTCCGATAGACATGAAACTACTAATTTAATTAATGGATTAGTAATTAATTTAATTAACAATCTTTTAATTACATTTCCTTTTCGGTAGAAACACCATCTTTTATCGGTATTATTTTATCGATAACGTGTTTTTCTTCTCCATATTTTTCTATTTATACACTTTAAGCGGAGCCTTGGGTCGTGCGTGTCAGTTTCGCGGCGATGTATCAACGAAGCGAGAGGCGAGAGATGCTTAAACACCTTGTAAGATCAACGCTGCGAGAGAGTAGCGCCGTCGTACCCCTTAATTTATAACCGTTCCATGCCGATCTATTAATCCCGACCGATTGTAAAAGCGTAGTGAATGCGATCGGCCGGTCGACGGCGCGCGCGGAACGCGTAATTATAATTATCCTAGCTATTTGCAGCCGCATAACTCACGGCTGCGGCTTCACGACGAGGCGCGGTAAAAACGCGGCGCGATCGTTCCGCGGACGACGCTCGTAGATCATTCCGGTGGTCGTCTTTTTACAGGAGGCGTCATTGCCATGATTAATGCCCATACGAGCGCGATAAAACGGAGGCATTGGTTTATAACACGTTTTTTTAATTTTATTGTAGATTATACGGTGGCTGTTCGCGAGAGAAAGCCGCGAGCGAGTAGTAGAAATCGCGTAATTTTCTCTGCGAGTTCTAAAATTAGAGGAAATAGAAATTCGCTAAAAGAATGTCGATTTCGAGTTTCTTTGCGTACACACATAGTACGAAGAAAATTACTTCTGTTCTCTAAATTTTATTTTGTAAATTGTTTCTTCTTCTTTTTTTTATTTGCAGACCAACGTTATACTACCTCGCTGTTTATCAAATAATTAATAGAAATTTTAATTAATCGAGGTATTCAAGATTTTCCTCAATTTTACTTTTTAAGGTTTTCCAACAAATAAAATGCACGTGAGATAAATTTTCAATCAAAATCGTGCACTGAAAATATACGGTTGAACGAGTTGAAGCACCTCGCAAGATTAACATCTCGTGCACTCGAGAGAGTAGCATATAACCCTGTCTTAATTTATATTCGCGTTGAGTTTTCGAGGTCTCGTCGTCGATCTGATCGCCGTTCACGCCTACGGAACTATTCTAGTTACGACACTGAAATACAAGTACGATGTAACATTACAGCGCGGACAACAAAGAGACTTTAGGAATAAATTGCATATCCCGAGGCTACTCGCAGAATTTCAGTGCCCAGTAACAGATAGATAAAGAGAAAGAGAGAGTGATTTTATCTTAACTGCTGCGCAAAGGTCTATAATTGATCAGAAATTATGTAATGATGGCGGATAATAATTGCAGTAATAGGAGTGAATGGATATCGAGTAAAATTTTATGTTGAAGTGAAACTTTCTTTCATATTTTGAGAAATGTATTTATTTGAAATGCTTATAATATCCATGTTGAGAAAGAATGTTTAATTATGTTTTATATCCTCTCTTTATAATTATTTATTACATAATCGTGAAAAAATTTATCATTTAACATATCAATTATATCTTATTTCTAATAGAATATATAATTTTTCGATTTTATCTGAATTTTTCTACTTTTATAAATAAAAATTTATAAATTTATAATTTATATAAATTATATTATTTATATAATATTAATTGCAAATTATGAATAATAAATAAAAAAATATTAAAATAAGATTACAAAAAAAGAAATTTTTGATCAAAATATAATGACAAGGAATATCCTTGCTTTTGTTTAAGTATTTTCGTAAATAAATATATTATGCAATTTACCTCGTTTTCCTTTCTCTCACGCGCCGCAAATTGATGTGTATCTCACGTGGCTTTATTATAGCGCACATAACATCGCAGGTACTCGTTACGGTATTCCTCATTGCTCTCTATCTCATCTAGGCGTATCCAAGAGCTGCCTCCTCCGACTCGTGCACCACAGTTATATTCATCTCGGAGATTATTATCCGATTTATATTGCGCAAACCCCGCTAATAAATTATGCCTGCGCGACTCGTTTAAATGCACGGTGCTGCGGCGAAATGCACGATACTTCGCCTTTCACCTTGCTACGATAATGCATTCTGTTCCGTTGCATTGTGCTCGGTTGGGATAACTGCCATCGTATCGTTGCAGTACCTTGGGCCACAATTACACGGAAACGACCGGCGAAAATCGGTCGCTGAAAACCGTCATGATTTCCCGTGATTAATGAAGAGCGAGTAAAAGTCGCGGCTGTGCAGCGTTTTATGCTCATAGCGTTTTTTATCGTTAAGGAAATACTGCAACTATGCGAATTGAAAAAATAAAATTATATATAAGAATACATATTAAATAGACAATACAATTTTTACTTACTGTGAGATATATCAGAGCATTTATATCAGATACAAATACGGGGAACACACAATGCCTGAGTAAATTATTTATTAATATCTTGGTTATAAGTAACATTGCTTAAATAAATATTTGAGAGAAAAAGAAATTAATAAAACAAAATAAAATTAAAAAAATAGAATAAAATAAAATAAATTTCATTTTTTTTCGAAGTGCAGAAGACAATACGAAAGTCTTCCTTTTCTTCAAAATTTTCGTTACTATAGCTTTATTTTATAAGAAATTTCCACATATGCATATAAATTATATTGAAAATATATCAGTTGTGATATCTTAAAAAAATATTTTGGTCTGTCAGAAAATATTGCAATAGAAACTAAAGTAAAAAATATGTATATGTAAAAAAAATCATATTTTTTGCTAATAACATTATTCGTGTTAATCACTTGATTTATCAATGATTTATAGAAACGGTCAGATCCTGGGACAAACTCTCACAGTTAATACCAACGAATTCGGTCTATTCGGAGAAACAAGATCGAAATGCATCGCCGTCCAATAATGAGGCCGATACATCGTTGACGCATTCACTGGACGAGAACAATGTGATGGACATGTCAAAATCGAAGGGGGAAGGCGATCATGTGGAGGAGAAGAAGGAGGAAGAAGAAGAGGAGAAAGAGCCTAAACTAACATATGACGCCGAAGATTACGAAGATGAGAATAAGCATGAAGAGGAAGAGGTTGAAGAGGAGAAAGAGGAGGAGGAAAAAGATTCCTCTGATATCGACAATAGCGCAACGAAGAAAGAGAGATCTCCGGTGAAAATAAGCAGCACATCGAATATTGAAGCAATAGACAATTCCAGGGAAGGAGATTACCTCGAAGAGCCCCCCACGAATCAGTATGACAATACATATTATTATTATGATGAATATGAAAATGGAAATCATTCTCAATACGAGTCCACAGGTGAGTTTAAGTAACTAAAAAAATTTATTTCTTTTAAAATATTAAAAGAAACAAATTTTGATAATTCTTTTCTTTTACTGTGGATTTTTTGATATCTTTTTATTTGTAATATACACTACTCAAAAGAATCTAGGGAACACTTTTCATACCCTAAAAATTGGGCTATTTTCAAACCGTTGAAACTCGTCGAAAAATCATCGTAGAAAAAAATTAAAAAAGCATTTTGAAGCATGAAGTTTCAACTTTAACGCGCTATTGGTGGTTTTTTAAAAATCATTTATCTTCCTTATTCTGCGCTTTAAAAAGGAACACAATGTTTAGTTCCTTAAAATTATGTATTTTTAACACGCTGCAACTTGATGAAAGAAATTTTTTTCGAGAAATTCAACTCAAGCTCTATAAATTACATTTTCTCTGTAAAATGCTTTTTCAAAAATCTTTCTGCGATTTTTTTTGACCGAGTAATGCGATTTTGAAAATAAACCAGTATTTTTTAGATATGATATCGATACTCGGTGAAAAATCATCGTAGATGAAAAATAAAAAAAGCATTTTGAAGCTTGAAACTTCAACTTTAACGCGCTATCGTTAGATTTTTTAATTTTTTATCTTCTTTTTTCTGCGCTTTAGAAAAGAACATTGTGTTTTTCCTTAAAATTACGTTTCTTTGACACTCTGCAGTTCGATAAAAAAATTTTTCTCAAAAAATTTAACTCAAGATCCATAAACTACAACATTTTACCTACAAAACGCTTTTTTAAAAACTTTCCTACGATTTTTTTTGACCGAGCTATATAACTTCGAAATCAATATGAAGAAGAGCGTCTGCAAGCGGTAATTGATCAGAGAGGAGGTAACACACGCTATTAAACACATATGCACTCACGCGCGCACGCGTGCTGGCGCACACACACACACACACACATACACACACACACAGAGAGAGAGAAAGAGAGAGAGCAGAGAGGGTTTGGAGTCATTAAATACTGCAGGAGTGACGAACTGCGGGGTCCTTATCTCTGCTATGTAACACACACACACCCACACACACACACACACACACACACACACAACACATGATGTGCAAAATCTGATCGGCAACCTCCACGTGGTGTACATTGGATAACGCTAATGCCGGCGGTATACATCATTTTACATATTGGTTTCGAAGTTATGTAGCTCGGTCAAAAAAAATCGTAGGAAAGTTTTTAAAAAAGCGTTTTGTAGGTAAAATGTTGTAGTTTATGGATCTTGAGTTGAATTTTTTGAGAAAAATTTTTTTATCGAACTGCAGAGTGTCAAAGAAACGTAATTTTAAGGAAAAACACAATGTTCTTTTCTAAAGCGCAGAAAAAAGAAGATAAAAAATTTAAAAAATCTAACGATAGCGCGTTAAAGTTGAAGTTTCAAGCTTCAAAATGCTTTTTTTATTTTTCATCTACGATGATTTTTCACCGAGTATCGATATCATATCTAAAAAATACTGGTTTATTTTCAAAATCGCATTACTCGGTCAAAAAAAATCGTAGAAAGATTTTTAAAAAAGCATTTTACAGAGAAAATGTTGTAATTTATAGAGCTTGAGTTGAATTTCTCGAAAAAAATTTCTTTCATCAAGTTGCAGCGTGTTAAAAATACATAATTTTAAGGAACTAAACAATGTGTTCCTTTTTAAAGCGCAGAATAAGGAAGATAAAAGATTTTTAAAAAATCACCGATAGCGAGTTAAAGTTGAAACTTCATGCTTCAAAATGCTTTTTTAATTTTTTTTTTACGATGATTTTTCGACGAGTTTCAGCGGTTTGAAAATAGCCTAATTTTTAGGGTATGAAAAGTGTTCCCTAGATTCTTTTGAGTAGTGTATTTAATTTATTATAAATATAAATTTTTTGTTAATCATAGATGTCTAGACATCTGTGATGTTAATATTATGTTCTGATTACGTTTTAAAACGTAAACACTATCTTTACTTATTTCTTCCCTTTAGACGGAGAAAACCTTGATTACTCAGACGCCGATTCAGAAGAAGAAGACATCACGCCGGAAAATGTCCCAGAATCAACGCTAGAGAAAGAAGACGAAGATGTCTCGTATGAATCATCTACCAACTCATCATTGATCGAAAAACCAGTCGACGATGTGGTATTATCGATGGAACAAGGCTCATCTATGGAGAGCAGCGATAAAACATTCGCCATTTTCGGCGCGTCTGATAACAAATCTGACGACAACGTCTCCGCCGAGGCGAGTTCCATCCTGATAGGCGGTGCTGTGGTATCTGTGGTGACCACCAAAAGTGTGGTGAACGGCACGATATCGGTGCCGACGACGGTCTCACCTACCACGACGGAGCAAGTCTCGCCGCCAATACCGTCGTCTTCGTCGACCGAAACAACGGAACAACATCTAGAAATAACCACGGAGGACTCCTCGAGGATTCTCGCTTCCGTGCAAACCAGTCGCAGCATATCGGGTGCGCGCTTTTTGCCATTTCCGGTAATAGATCGCGTGGAACAGGTAGAGGCGCATGGTGAATCGCCCGAGAGCAAGAAGACGTCTCAGCCTCCGTCCGAGTCAACGGAAAGCATTATCGACAAACTCGACTGGGCGCAGTCCAAGCTGTCGAGTGATCTCCTGCCAGCCGCCATACTTGGTACCGGTGGTTTCCGGAACGCCGGCAATACATTACAATTGGACGTGCTAGCCGAGAAGGATCGTACGACGACTCGCAGGAGTTTTACCACTACGATCAAAACGCCAATCATTAGCAAGTTTGTCCCTCGACGTTATAATGATAGAAGGTTAGATCATGGCGGTACTATCAGCACGATGAAGCCGCGATTAGAAACCACGATCGATAATCTGGAAGGTTTGTTGCCACGGAATTATGTATTGGGAGGAACTACACCGAGCACGGCAGTTTCCAAGATAAATTTCAGGTTGGATATATATTATATATTTTTATCAAATATTAAATGATAACTAGAGATTCTATGATGTGCTGAGAGAGACATAAATTTATAAATTATTAATTATATATGTACATATAAATATACATATATACAGACATATACACGATACATACAGGGTGGTTTATTTTAATCCCAGACAAATATTTCGAAAAATATGGGAGATATGAAAAAATGTTTCCTACAAAAGTTTTATAACTTCGAAGGGGAGATAAGATGATACTATTGGTTTAACCTTGAATAATTATTTGATGGTCATCTTCAATTTCTTAAATAGAACTCCCTATTTTTCATTACATATTCCTATCTTGAAAGCTTTCCAAAACACTATAAGTTATTTTTCATTAAGTACATTATGAATTATGAGACATGAAATAATTTCTTAATTTTACATAAACTATATGTAATTTACAATTAATAGTTATATATTTTCTTTAAAAAATGACTATGCATTTTTTTACATCAATTGATTTTTCTCATTATTTTGTACATAAAAATATTGAGGTAAGGTTGTCGAAAAATGAATATTGTATGTTAGTTATAGTTAGAGATATTTTAGTTATAGTTTATAGTCTGTGTAAAATTAAGAAATTATTTCAAGCGTTATAACTTGGAAAGTATTAAATGAAAAATAACTTAATTATAGTGTTTTGGAAAGCTCTCGAGATAAGCTACAAAAATAAATAATGAAAAATAGGGGGTTCCATTTTTAAGAAATTAAAGGTGACTTTCTTAAACGTGACAATTAAATGATTATCCAAGATCAATGATACCATCTTATGTGCCCTTCAAAGTCATAAAACTTTTGTAGGAAACATTTCTTCCATCTTTTTCTAAATATTTAAAGCGATTAATCATCCTATAATTGAAAATTATGCATCATTTTTCTTTCAGGTGGCCTTCCTCAAAACCGACAACGTCCACGGAAATAACGGAGACAAAGGTCACATCGACTACACCACGAACAAAATCTAAAACCAATATTATTATTCAAGATATTAGCGCATTCTTGCCATCAGGCTACAAAAAAGAAGACACAGCTGTTACAGAAAGTTCACTTTTGAGTGACATTCTCGCCAAGTCCAAGGTTGATATTTCAGCTCTCTTACCACCTGACTATAATAAGAAAAAGCTCGAAGAAGAATCCAAATCGAAGAGTACCACAATGACGACAACGATCACGTCGTCAACAACAGCGAAGAGTACACACGTTTCCCCGGGAAAGATCGCATCTTCTATTCAAGATCTCTTCGCTTCATCCAAAGTCGACATCTCTGCCTTGTTACCTAAGGATTATGAACAAAAGAAAAAGGATCTTACTTCAGATAGCGAAATCGGTGATGCAAATAGTAAACAGAATGCAACGGTCACAGAACGACCTGATTCTGAGTCGCCTACCACGAAGAAAACCGGCAGTTTGAAGATTGTGTTTCCTAGTAGACCAGGCGGTCGCAAGCCTATCCACAAAATAACTACTCCACACACTCCACGTGGAGATGGTCCAGGTGCGGTGACGCTAAAAATACAAAAGGGATGGCCAATTAGGTAAATCGATGTTTTATAATTTTTTACATCTCTATTACATTTAAACAATTCAAAATGATGTCTCATCTATTCATTGCAGATGTAATTTCATTCACGTTCTACGTCCTTTGATAATAATTCGCGATAAAGAAATTACTATAAAATAACAGTGTCCAGTGTACATATATTATAGTGTCAACATTTTAGTAATCATTAAATCATGCGATTTTCAGAGCTACTACGGAATTCACTGGGTGGCCAACTCCGTCTACAACGCCGATTTCTATCGAAAAGCTGCTGGAAGCTGCGCGCACAGCTACGGTAGCATCGGTGAATATGTCGCTGATTCCCAGTACAAACGAGATCTCAAGCACATCGACATCGACAACGACTACAACGACGCCGAGACCAACGACTCCCGGTATATGCGACGATGAATGCGAGGTCGCCGGCACGATACGCATCATCGGAAACGCGACGTGGGTGCCAGAACTGTTCGATCGGAACACTCGTGAGTGGCAGGAGCTTGCGAATCAGGTGGAACGAGAGGTATCTTTTAATAAGCTTCCTATATTTCGTGAAATATTCACTAAGTTTTTAATTTATTAAATCACTAAATCAATATTGTATTTTTAGGTAGACTTTATATTCTCAAAGTCTAGTGTTTTAATGAATTGGTATAAAAAAATAAGGATTGACTCCTTCAGGTAATTAATTTTGTAAATGTAGTTTGAAGTAGTGACGTTGAAATAGATAAAAAAATAATTAAAATTAAATCTAACATTTTAATTTCACGAATAATGGAATTTTCGTATTAAAATTTTTGGCATATTTTGAACATTATTACTACAAATTACATGATGTCATATAAAATATAATAAAAGATGTAATAACCATTTTCAGTCAAGGTAGCATCCTGGTAGACTACTTTGTCGAATTAGCTAATATAGAACAAAAAGTGAACACGCAGGAGCTAAAAGTGATTTTCCACGATTCGCTCAGAACATACAATGCCAATCGGTGGAATGAAACAGGTTCAAAGGGTGCATTAAGGATGGGAATTTTTACTATCGATCCTAAATACACTGATTTTGTAGGTACGCTATCACATGCAAAATTTTTGTCAAATATTCTTGTTTCTTGAATGTTTGTTATACATTATTATGTATTTTCAGTAATACCTAAAGCGATTACACCACAGTATATCGACAAGGACGATAGATTGATTCCTCAGTGGGCCATCGCAGTGATAGTGATAGGCGTCGGAGGTTTACTATTCATTATCGTGTTTGGTGTATCTGTGGTAATTTAATCAAAACTGTTTGAAGCTTTATGTATAATTCGAACTAGAACTAATAAACGAAATTATTTCCAGCTCGTCAATAGACAAAACGGATCCAAGTTGAAGCCGACCATATCCACTATTTACGATGAAGAAATAGTCAAGCACACGTCGAGTCACCGATCGAGCGATTACTCGAAACCGGTGCATACAATATGGTCCGATCCCGACGTTTCTTGGAATGATAAATCTTTCGAATCAACCTCTAACAAGGTAAACATACGCGTAGACACATGTTATGACCTAATTCACATATAATCGCATATGTTTACATCGATCCTATTGCTTTTCAGATTCTGGTTGATAAATCTTTCCAGGACAACAAAAAGTACAATCTATATGATAGTTGGCGATCTGAATGGAATGGTTATTATTACAATCCTTCGCATACGAGCAGCAAGTATGGTTATGATAGTACCACGAACTTATCGAGTCGTCACCATCCTGATTATGACACGAACTTTTAAATTTAACGGCAATAAAAACTGCAATTTTTTCTATCAATACAGATTTTATTTAATTTATTCGGCGTCTCAGGTAAGCAGTTACGAGAAAGATCCTAAAAAAAATATATATATATACTGTTCTTCTAAAAATGTGCATATCGCAGTATCTTGATACAAAATTTTACACATCCCTTTGTGCAAAAATGTTAAATATATGAATTTGTTATTTTGTATTTTCACACACATATGTTAATATTTCGAGTTTATACATTATTTCGCGAAAATTGTCATCGAGAATTTATTCATTTATTCATAATCTTTTCTTCACTTTAATATGAATTTATTTATTCTAGTCAGAATAATAAATAATCGATAATATTTGTATAATTGGTCCAGCGATAGATCACATCTATGTGATATCGCGATATATTTAGAATTGTGGATATAGAATTAGGTGATAAAAAAGTTGACAACGAATTTATAAATAACGAGATATTAAGACTAAGTTATTACATGTTGTACAAATTTTTTTGAACAATTATTCATATATACATTGTTTTGACATATTCAAATTTGTATAAAAAAATATATAAAACTCTTATATATAGATCTAAAATAATTTATTTGAGCGAAAATAAGTTTCCAATCGATGAAATCGTCGTTTTTTCTTGAGGATTTACATGGTATTTGAGCACGCTCAAAAGTTTTTGATATAAAAATGATAGCCTATCCATAAAAATATAAAATAGCATGAATTTACTATTTTTTCTTTCGTGTTGTACTTAATTTCCAATAAAAGAATATATTTAATAAATATACAATTTCAAAACATCATTGGCAATTAAATACAAACTCAACACATGCTGGATCTTACATTTTAAAATAAAGTTTAAGATCATTTGGAATATCTTTTTTCTTTATCAATAATGTGTATTTTAAATGCTAAATTACCTATTGCTAGCTAAATTGCATATTGATAAATGATCCTGTGAAATCTCGAAGAATTCTTCTCTATCAGGGTCTGGAAAGACATATATAATATATAGTACGAATTAGTTAATATAGACATATATTATCTTGTGATGATAGCAGCTTAGATTTAATACACATTAAGTTACATTAAAACTTAAACATATTATAAATCATATATAAAAAATCTAATCTTATGTATTAAAATGTATTAATGTATTATCTGTCGAATTAAAACTGACGAATTGGAAGGGAAATTTTAGCGCGGATACAAGCGTAGGTTTGGCTTCGGCAAAACTAACAATCTCTATGATATTCTTTTAACATTTCTAGGAATTCGTCATGCAATCTTAGCAATTGTGGCGATCTGTAACGTTAGAATAGTATATATAGTTATTTATTAAGATAAATCAAGAAGATTACCTTCGCGCAGTTCTTGAACTTCAACTGTTAGTCAACATTTGCTTCAGAGCTGCCACATGAGAACCTCGGTGAGGAGTATCGTAAAATAAAATACTTTTGGTATTCTTTCAAATATCATGTTTATCTCCAGTTTTTCCACTCTATAAGCAATATGTTTTGTAATAATATTAACAATAACAATAGCAATATAATAATAGTTTCTTGATATACATTAAAACATATAAAAATATATATAAATTCAATTTACCCCTTCTACAAGCATCTTTTTAACTAATATTCTCCCATTGAGTGATCGATCCATACAAGCGGCCGCTTTCCCACGTTTGTCATTGTTAATTTGATATAACGAATTCTTCGCTCCTCTCTTTAATAGCGTCCCTAATCAAATGTGATGTATCAAGTATAATTATCAATATATTCAATACTTAAAAAAAATGAAAGATTAAAATAAATATTCCTATGTCGCAATAAAGGAAATGTATATATAACACTCACTTCTTACTTTCTATTGGGCAGAAAGGAATCCAGATAGAGAGAGAGAGAGAGAGAGATATAAACTTGTGTCATAATTAATACTTACTAGTCATAAATACGGTATGTCAATGGGTATGTCAATCTTTGGACCAACATAGTGTTTTAGACGAAGAATGGGACTTATTCTTCATGCAGGCATTATATCAAAAAATGTGTGTGCGAAAATTCACCATTAATTAGAGACAGATTATTTATGATAATTATTATTTACAAGCACATCTTTCATTCGTATTATTTTATGTAAAAGATGTAGATATGTAAAAAAATGTACCCTTCGCAAAAATAAGGTCTACATGCGTGAGCATTTGTGTTTTGTGGGACAATCATCCAATCATCCACTACATCAAAATTTCGATCCATTTTTCTTCATTCATGTAAGTACAAATCACCAGCTAAGTCTTTAAAGAATTCCTGAAGATGACCATTGTCGATAATGATAGACAAATAACCCGTAGTCTGATTTAATGTATTGGAATATATAATTAAATGTGTAATTTGTTAAAACATATAGAAATAATCTTTTGATTGCATTTATTTTAGGTTACACAGCACGAAAAATTTTTACTTTGACATATATTGTAGAAGATACATTCCTAAGTAATACGCTGTTTGAATTTTTCGGCAATCTCTCTTCGTTCCTGTGATTTTGAAATTTTGCACTTACTTATATCACCTTTTCATTATATCTTATTTATGTGTTTATATTTCTTTAACATTATGGCAGAATTATATCCCCTACACAATCTATAAGATAAATATACTTTAATAAAATATAAAAATTGCACTTTTTATTTTACCTACACTTTTAATAAGTGCCCATGCATGTATTTTGCAAGACGAAGCAAAGTTACATACAAACATACATATATTCCATTAAATATATTTCTTCTTAAATGTACATGGTGTCGTATAATTATGTTCTATTCATGAGACTTTTTTCGTTAATAAATAACAAGCGGCTACAATAACCTTCTGAAAGTTATTCAGAAAGATGATCTCGGTAAATGTAAACAACAAAAATATAAGCATATTTAGGATATCGCGAAAAGATAATACAGGTAAGAATGAAACAATAAAAATGAAATTTCAAAATTGCATATCTCAGGAACGAAGAGACCGCCGCAAAATTCAAACGGTACATTACTCCGGAATGAACTCTCTACAATATACGTCAAAATAAAAATTTCTCGAGCTGTGTAACCTAAAGTAAACATTTACCTTTTATTATTCTGTACATTATAATAATAATAAACAATTTGTTTCAAAACATGTATTTTTCTAACTATCTACAGATACTTTGGCTAATTTGTTTAGTAGCCCTTTGTACCCAACCAGATCAAATATGTGCTGTACACAGTTTGATTATTAATCAGCATTTATTTGCGGCCTTTATAAGTTTTTGTGTATTAATTGTTTTTTTTAATTCTTTAGACAATTTTAATAATAAATTAAATATTCCTGAAATAAGTCGGACTTCGTGAAGAAGTCATTGACTGAGCTTGACTTATTGGCATCAAGTCTATCTTGATCAAGCACATGCTTAAACATGTTCTTAAGCGCGTTCGGGTATATTCGAAAGTTTTCCGATGTATCCACCAATCGCTGCTCACGATTAGAATTTTTCTAAATATGTATAACGATCTTTCCTTGTTCTTTGACAGTTGTATGTCAGCGTTGAAATTTGAAATTTATAATCATGGAAATTTGTTATGTTTTATATTATATATTATTTTATTTTCGGCAATATGTCTAAGCAAAGAAGTGGCAAACACCGTACATTATACCGTACTCGAAAGAAATATACTTATTGAAATACTAAAAATATATAACGACATTATTGAAAACAGGAAAAGTGATTCTCACACTTTAAAAGAAAAAGGGATAATATGGAGTAAAATTGCTGAAGAATATAATTTGTCGCGTGATGTAACTCAAGAGGTTAGTATTATTTTAAATTGTAACACATTATAATATTAATATAATACATAATAGTAAAGTATATACACATATACATGTATTATTTTATTTAATTATAGAGATCGGTATAACAATTTAAAAAATTATGGGCAAATATGAAAGCGACACAACGAAACGCTTTAATAAAAGAACGGCAAATGAGATTGAGTACAAGAAGTGGTTCAGAGGAAAAAACTCCTAAAATTGATCCAAATATTGCGATCGTTGTATCGAATTTACTTGAGATGGCACCAACACAATTTTCATCTGATTTATCAGAAACTGAGATACATGGTGAATGTGAATCATATGAATCCTACTAATGTTAATTAATTGATAATTTGATTGTATGTAATAAATATATTTTTTGCAATAATTTTAGAACACAAGCAGCAGATTCGAAATAATAGTCTTGAAAGTACACTGGATTCTGAGGAAAAAGAGGAAGAAAATATAAAATTACAAATTAATAAATCAACCAACTTAATTATTGATGATAGTATTTGTTCTGTCATATTCAAATGTTATGTGTATGTAGTTATGTAGCTATGTTTGAAATCGTGATTAGGAATCTTACATATAATTTAAAAATTTAAAATAATAAATCTAATATAATGAATAAATTACATATAAAAATTTTCATTTTTATTAAATTAATTTTGTTTTTATTTAATTAATTTTTGATGTTTTTAGGTTACTGATTACGAAAATATATATGAAAAATTAATTTCATAATATCATAACATCATTAATTTCATATTATAAATACATTTTGACTTTAAGCTTCCAAGTGGAAAAATTTTTATAATTTATGCCATTTTTATTTAAGCATTAATGTGATTTTTTCCTAACATAAAATCTTTATTTCTTAAATATTTTTATATATATTTAGAATTTTTTGTAAATAAAGATGTAAAAAATATCAATAAATTAATATTATACAACAAGATTAGGAAATACTAATAATCTTTTATATAATAATGCTATTATTTAAAATTAAGCATATACATACTTAAGTCATATTATACCTTGACTTGACAAAGTAAAACTTATTCGTGGACTTATTGCTTAATAAGTTCATGCTAAATAACTATGAATACGTTCATGCTTAAGGTATTATTTATTATAAATAAGTTACGACTATGAATTATTAAAAATCCGATTAAGTCAAAATCTAAATAAGTCCAACTTCGTCAAGCAAATCTTATTCATATCGACTTAAGTTCAAGCGTAGTTTCGTCTCTGCATCAAGTCGCAAACTTAAGCATTTACTTGAATCTTACTTATATGTATATAAGTTTCGACTATGAATACGGGCCCGAGCTTTCGTTTGCCAGGCGACTGCTCTTACCACTCTTACTACATCCACGTCTGGTTTTTATAGCCTATAATACTTAATAATTGTATTTTCACACAGAGCCTCTTATGCCTGATTTCACCAACCGCGTTTAACTTTAATCTTTCAATTAGTTTAACTCACTCTTTGTGTCCTTCTAACTGTTTCTTTAGAAAGAGACAAAGAGTCAGTTAAACTAACAAGATTAAAGTTAAACGCGGTTGGTGAAATCGAGCATTATTCTATCTTCTTAATTCGTTATCACACCGGCGAGAGAGGTGTTATTATTTACAATAGACATTTATATATAGGCAAAGGGTAAATATCGGGGCATAGAGTCTGAATAGTTCAGTGGTTAAAAAAATGGTTAAAAAATTTAACTTGGTTTAACCAAGAAGAATCCGTGCTTTGTACACGAAAATCAGTTTGCGCCTCACCCCCCCTGAGAGGACCTGGGTTAGAACCGGCCTAGTCCTAACTACTAATCATATAGTTTAAAACAAGAAAAAGCTAGATTTTTGATGGGCCCAATGTAAAATTTAAAATTATACTACGGACCGCGCACGCGTGTAGCTAAATTTCGAACTAATATATCTTGTCTCCTCTGTATTACCTGGAAATCATCACATAGAGATTAAGCAAAGTAAAATCTCTTTTTGTATGAGTTTTTTTTATTTTCTCTGCAAGTAAAGTTTAATTGTTGTAAGTCGGATTGAAAAGCTTCGCAAGTCGTTTCTTACCCACAGGCTGCCTGTTGCACATTCGTAGTCTAAAGCTTATTTTATAAAAATGTAAATTGTACTTACTAAATGAAAGGATTAACAAATATACATATATTGTATATATGTATATTGTATAATCAAATTTTTTATTTTATTCGAGATATGTGAACGACGGAGTGGGGGGGGGGGGCACGCCAAGTTTTCATATCTTACTTATTATTACTGATTATTTTAGAATTTACTCGTATTCTCGATGGGTAACGTTTCATTCCGATTTCATGGTCGTAGTTAATTTATTCGCCTTCTCGTGAAATCCGTGCAGTTCCCCGACGAGCCGTAATTATCTCTTTTCAATTCTCGAACGTCTTGCCGCGCGTCTCGCCGTACCACGCAGCCACCGACTACTCTTCGCAACACGGAGAAAATTTTATATCAAAGATTACTATAATGTGGTAGTAGCTGCGGACCATCGAGAATTTATAAGCTTAAATGTGTCACGGACGAACTCCGCGCGTGCCGGCGGATAATCGCAGCCGGGATCAGGATTCGGTTGTCGGTTAGGCAAGCTTAAAGATTACGCTCGGAATTTTCGTCAGAAATAAAAGCGATACTTTATTCACGTTGAGTGTGTACAAAAGTGAAATGTATAGTTTGTCTAATAGAATGATGTGACTGCACGTTGCAGTGCGTATGTATGTAACGGCGTGTGTGTGTGTGTGGCACGATGGTACGACGCAGCGGGTATGCGGTCGCGATGCACAAGTAACCCGTGCGTTATTCGCGGGTTCGTACGCTGGAATGCGCGTATACCGCGTGTGTTTACAAACGACACGGTCAACGACCGTTTGACGTAGCGTGGCTCGCGTTTTTTGTCGCGCGTCTGGGCTTTCGGTCTAGCCCCGTTTTTACGCAGGTGATAAGTGTACGGTTCTTGGAAATTCGCGAGTATTTCCTTGACGGAGATAGGCAATTCCGGGAACGCCGTGCCGACGAGAATGCCTCGTCCGAGGTAGCTCTCCTCTCAACCTCGAGGTGTATGCACCGGCGTTTAGGCGGTCGGATGGTAGACCGATATCTAGATCCCTCGATCGAACCGGAGTGCACTCTGATTCGGTTTCTCTCGGTCGGATAATGCTCAGATGGAAGGAGCCTGTGTCAAGAATCGAGAGTGCTCGATGGAGGAAGAGTTCTCTCTACCTCCTGATCTTGATAGCTGGCTAATTCTTTGGAGCGGTCTAGGTTTCGGATCGTATCACTTGCGTGAGCGGATAGGAAAATAGGTGTCTAATTCGCCGAACTCGGCCTTTTTATACCGGCTAATTACCCGCGTCGGCGCGCGGCGGTATTACCCCTTCCGAACGGGTTTCGGAAAAGCGGTACGGTTGGGCCCGTTCGGAGGGGTTCGAGAAGTGCGCCGAACGCGGGCTTTCGCCGGTCGGCGGTTCGGGCCGCATCGGCGACGCTCGGTCGTTTACGGCTAATTTAGCCGAACGGCTTAAAGCCGCCCCAGGTAGCAAAATGATCCCAGGTAGCATTAATGTCCATTCGATGTCTATAAGTTATCGTTTTAAGGTTGCCTTTACGATTTTACTATAAAGGTGGAAGCACATAAAATTGCAGGAGCACATAACCATAAGCATAAGAAAATTGATTGGTTCATTTTCTTATGCATATATTTGTGGACCAATCAATTTCCTTATGCTTATGGTTATGCGCCTATGCAGTTTTATGTGCTTTTACCTTAAGATAACCTATGTATGTCTTTAAATCGATATCTATTTAACTGTTGCCTTAATGGTGTCTTTTTTATGATATCTTAACAAAGAAAAAGACTGCCCACACAACATGCATGTCTTGAAGACGTCTTAAACATGTCTTTCTTATGACGCCTTTAAGACTTGTCCAATTGACGTCTTTCTGATGTTTTTAAGACATTCAATTTAAGACGTATTTTTTTAAACGTCTTAAAGATGCCTTTCTTATGACGCCTTTAAGACTTGACCAATTGACGTCTTTCTGATGTTTTTAAGACATTCAATTTAAGACGTATTTTTTTAAACGTCTTAAACATGCCTTTCTTATGACGCCTTTAAGACCTGACCAATAGACGTCTTTCTAACGTCTGTAAGACATTCAATTTAAGACGTATTTTTTTAAACGTCTTAAACATGCCTTTCTTATGACGTCTTTAAGACCTGACCAATAGACGTCTTTCTGATGTTTTTAAGAACATTTACTTTAAGACGCCATTTTTAAGATGGCCGCGGTGCCAGGCCAGCCAGGCATTAGACGGGATCGAGTTGGAAAATAAATTATTCCATTTACCAAAGTTGAGCAGTGCTTTGCACAGGTAAGAATTAATGATATTTAAAGCCGGGTCTGCAATGGCCATAGCATAAGGTTGTAAGATGTAAGCGAAATAACCAAATCCATTTCCTATGGATTTCGTGCGTTCTACGGTGGTCTCGCATACGCAGTCACGGAAGAATTCTGCGTTCTTAATTCTTATTGCGCGTCCGCCGTAGAACATACATAGAGCCCATTCTACAATGGCAGTAACAAGACTGTAGGAGTAGAGATTAAATCGTTTTTAGTGAAGTAAAGAAGAAGAAGTAATGAAATAGACAATTCTCATTTTGTACTACTATTACCTTAGAGTACTAATGAGAATTTCTATTTCGTTACTTCTTGTCTTTACTTCATTAGAAACAGTTTATTCTTTACTCCTACAGCCTTGTTATTGCCATTGTAGAATGGGCTTAGGGCGTGTTCCAAAATTCACTATCAGCGCTGAAAATCTTTAGTTCACGTTACGTATATTATATATTTTCATCGCTGGCAGTGAATTTTGGAACATGGCCATAGTAGGAAATGGATTTGGTTCATTTCGCTTACAACTTTATGCTACGTTATATATATATATGTATATGTATGTATGTGTAAAAAAATTAAACTCTATATTGTAAAAAAATATATTAATTATCTTTTGTATATTTTTTTTGCAGCATTATGACAACATATGAAGATTTTATTCAACAAAATTTTATTCAACAAGATTGTGACGGTGTGCGTTCCATAAATGGAATGCTTGGCCATCATCGCGTATTGATACTACTAGACTAGTTGTACTATTGAAAACTTTGTCTCAACCAATTAAGGAACAAGTAGATCTTCCGCCAATTCAATATGATCCAGTTTTATGTACAAGATCTACATGCAGAGCTATTTTAAATCCATTATATCAAGTAAACTATCGTGGTAAGTAATAAGATATTATAAATGAATAGAACAAAAATCATTTTTTATTTATCACAAGAAACATTTTGAAAAATATTAAAGTAGTTTATTTCTATTAGAAATTAAAGTATATTTTAATGTGTTTCTTTATTACGATGTATTTACATTCATATTCTTTATTATTCTTTATACTTCATTTAAATTCGTATTTTATTTAATGCATAATTCTCTTGTAATTTTCTGTCTATATCATATAAGATAATTTAAAAAATCAAATTATTTATTAGGAGCATATAGTATTCATAAAAATATTGTAAAGGTATTTTTATATTTCAATAAATTCTAAATTTGTGTTATCATTATATATTATTTTTTTTAAGTTACATTATAATACACATATTGTGAGTTATATTAATAATTATGAGAAAAAAACTTTGCAAAAAGAATTTATGAGGAAATTCTTCGAAATAAGAAACAAAAGGGAAATATATTTAAATGATCAAAATGTATGCATTTATTTGAATAATAGTGTTATATATGTGTTATATATGTTGAATAGTTATATTATGAAACAAATATTTTTGATTTTACTTTTTTTAAGATTTGATTCTTTTCGAACATTTTTTTATTATCATTTATTGACATTACATAATTTATTATAGTTTTTATTATATATAAATTTATGATATATATATATATATGTTACTTATATATTACTTTAAATATTATTCTATCTCAGTCCAATTGTATGTATTTATATGTATTATTTAGCGTGCCCAATGTTTGCCATTAATATTTTTACTTTTTGCGGATACATATGTCTGGATGATGAAGAATTAGAGGCACTTAAAGATTCATTACAAATGTCATTGTCTCTGCTTTCACTCAATGCTCTTATCGGTCTTATCACATTTGGCAAAATGATTCAAGTTCATGAATTAGAAGCACAAAGGATCTTCAACCAAAAGTTCAAGATATGTTAGGTACGAATAGAATAAGTCCCAAGTTATATTTACTATATTAGTCATTGTTCTTCATGATTACTTTAGCATTTTATTCACATTACATTTTGATAGGTATAGGTAGACTAATTCCTGGACAAAATCCAAATCAAGAGGACCTGGTGCGTATCTATTGCCAGCTGCTAATCGCTTTTTGTAACCAGTACATAAGTGTGATATGAGACAGTTCGACAGATCTTTTAGGAGAACTGTAACGTGATCCATGGTCTGTTGGGCCAGAGAAACGTTCATTGCGATCTACAAGTGTGGCATTAGCAGTCGCCACGGGTCTCTTAGAAGCTAGTTATGCAAATACTGATGCTAGGTATTTATTTGTTGTAATATGATGTATATATGTTATGTTTTTCATTGTAATCCTACATATAATGCTATCAATGTATTTAAGGATTATGCTATTTGTTGGCGGACCATGTTCTCAAGGACCTGGCCAAGTTGTAACTGATGATTTATGACAACCAATCAGATCACATCATGATATTCAAAAAGATAATGCTAAGCATAAAAAGGCAATTAAGCATTATGATACACTTGCATCACGTGCTGCAACTAATGGCCATAATAGATATTTATAATAGATATTTATTTTTGTGCTCTTGACACCAAACTGGTTTATTAGAAAGGCGACAATATTGCAACTCTACTGGTGGTCATATGATGATGGGGGATTCATTTAATTCTTCATTATTCAAACAAACTTTTCAACGAATATTTGCTACAGATGCCAAGGGTGATTTGAAAATAGCATTCAATGCAATCTTAGAAGTAAAAACATCTCAGAAAATTAAAGTTCCTGGAGCAATTGGATCTTTTGTATGTCAGTGGGAGAAAGGATCAAGTGTTGGAGTACTACAAGAAGTAGGCTTACTTGTCAGTGGAAATTTTGTTCATTGACACCATCTACAACAACAGCATTATTCTTTGAAGTTGCAAATTAACATACAGCCCCAATTCCGCAAAGTGGAAGAGGCTGTATTCAATTCATTATCCAATATTAACATAGTAATGGACAAAGGCGAATTAGAGTTACTACTATTGCAAGAAAGTAAATATATTTTTTATTATACATTATATGTATATCATAAATATTTATAATATCATAAATAATAATATAATATCATAAATATTTATGATGTTATAGGAATATCTTTAATTATCAGTTGGGCAGATGAATCATCATCTTTGCATCATGTAAGCATAGAATTTGAGGAAGCAACAGCTGTTTTTATATCACGTTTAACTGTATTTCGAGCAGAAAGTGATGATGGTCCAAATGTTTGAAGATGGGTTGATCATATTCTGATTAGACTTGTTAGTAGTTTCTATCATTAAAATTGTGCCCAATTACACTTAATATAAAGCTTAAACTTTATATATTTATACATATAGATTTACACATAAATATATATTGTATCTATTTTGAGGTGTAAAATCTTATTATTGCAGTATCAAAAATTCGGAGAATATGCAAAAGATGATCCAACTAGCTTTAGATTGGCAGAAAATTTTTCCTTGTATCCACAATTTATGTATCATTTACGCAGATCACGTATTCAAGTATTCAATAATTCCCCAAATAAAACTAGTTTTTATAGGTAAGTTGTTATTTGTATAAAACACATGATATATTTAAAACTTATTGATTCTTTTAGGTCTCATATTTCATATATCAATATATATTTTTTGACATTCTTTTTAACTGAAAGAAGAAAGGAGCATCTCAGATAAAGTTTTCATTTATCTTATGATAGCAGCATTTGTCATAAGTTGCTAGTGCATGTATTGCAAATATGCAATAATGCAGTTATTTGAAATTAAATTGAATGTTGCACACAAAATGGACACAGTATATATTGCGAATACACTAGCAACTTATGACAAATGACTGCTATCATAAGATAAATGAAAACTTTATCTGAGATGCTCCTTTGTTCCCATCTTTCATCGAGTGCGATTGTGATTGTGGTTGTGCAAGCTGAAGAAAATCTTTCGATTCGAAGAAATAAAGGTAACGTAAACTACGAATAGATAGATTTTAGTATTGATAAAGTTTCGAAACAATCGGTGTATGAAAATTGAAAATGGTGGTCGTTCTATATACAAGGTGTAAGTGATAGTGATTAGTGAGAGTCATTAGTAAATTTCTCGTCTCATCGAGTGAGTAAATAAATGTGATTACGTTAAAGTTTATAAAAGAATACAGTTCATGAAAGGAGAAAAACTTTCAGTTAATAATTTAGTGTGGATTTCTTGTCTTTTGCAACGTGATATCTACGTTAAATTTGAGAACGTACGATCTATCGGAAAATTCATTTCTCCTTCAAGCAATTACAGCAATACATCAAAAGTCATCGAACAAGGTAATAATAACTATTTTTTGACGTTATGTGAAAACAGATCTCGGGAAGTCAGAGGGACAGTGTGTCAAAGGAAATTCGTGAAAAGAGAGGGGTTTTTAGTGGGTAGGGAGTACCGAGTTGGTAATTCGACTTGGTACTCGAGTCCCACATAACTCACTGGATCGACCGGTGGGTATGCATAAAATGCATTTTCCCCTCTCGTAAAAAAAAAAAAAAAAAAAAAAAAACAGGTGAGTGGGCGAATGAGCGAGAGAGGGGGGGGAGAGAGAGAAAGAGACAGACAGACAGAGAGAGAATGTATGTGTTCGCATGTGTGTCTGTATGTGTATAGCGACCAGCTGATCGCAGCAGGCGCCCCGCGTAAGCACCCGCGTCTGACGGTGAATCGCGTCACCCTTGCTTGCCTCTTGTATTCGACCCGTCATACGTTAACTACTTCCTTTAATAATTCAAAAACTAAGCTTCGGATGAAATTTTGCCAAAGGAAAAATCGTCTTAGAATTCGGTCAAGATTATGTTTTTGCAAAAGCATAAAGTTATTTAGAATCACCCTGTATATATATATACAGGGTGTTTCATTTTAATCTTACCAGTCGAATATCTCGAAAACCAACCCCGGGAGAGAAAAATATTTCAGACAAAAGTTGTTTGGTTTCGAGGGGGCCATAAGATGGTGACAATGATTTGACCTTGAACAGTCATTTGAAGGTCACATAAAGGTCACCTTAAATTTCTTAAATGGAATACCCTATATATTTTTGCACATTCTTGTAGCTGACATCGAGAGCTTTCCAAAACACTATAATTAAGTACCTTTTCGTTAAGTACTTTTTGAGTTATGAGGCTTGAAATAATTTCTTAATTCTACATAAACCGTAAAATATCTAGTAAAATATTCATTTTTCGATTATCTTACCTTAATACTTTTACGTACAAAATAATGAGAGGAATCAATTGGTGTAAAGAAAACACATAGTTGTTTTGAAGAAAAAATATGTAATTTGCAATTAACAATTCCATATTTTTTCTTAAAAACAACTATGTGTTTTCTTTACACCAATTGATTCCTCTCATTATTTTGTACGTAAAAGTATTAAGATAAGATAATCGAAAAATGAATATTTTACAAGATATTTTACGGTTTATGTAAAATTAAGAAATTATTTCAAGCCTCATAACTCAAAAAGTACTTAACGAAAAGGTACTTAATGATAGTGTTTTGGAAAGCTCTCGAGATAAGCTACAAGAATGTGCAAAAATATATAGGGTGTTCCATTTAAAAAAATTGAAGTGACCTTCACGTGACCTTCAAATGACTCTTCAAGGTCAAACCAGTGATACCATCTTATGGCCCCCTCGAAACCAAACAACTTTTGTCTGAAATATTTTTCTCTCCTGGGCTTGGTTTTCGAGATATTCGACTGGTCGGATTAAAATGAAACACCCTGTATATACAGGGTGTTTCATTTTAATCCGACCAGTCGAATATCTCGAAAACCAAGCCCGGGAGAGAAAAATGTTTTAGACAAAAGTTGTATGGTTTCGAGGGGGCCATAAGATGGTATCATTGGTTTGACCTTGAAGAGTCATTTGAAGGTCACGTGAAGGTCACTTCAATTTTTTTAAATGGAACATACTATATATTTTTGTACATTCTTGTAGCTCATCTCGAGAGCTTTCCAAAACACTATAATTAAGTACATTTTCGTTAAGTACTTTTTGAGTTATGAGGCTTGAAATAATTTCTTAATTTTACATAAACCGTAAAATATCTTGTAAAATATTTATTTTTCGATTACCTTACCTTAATAGTTTTATGTACAAAATAATGAGAGGAATCAATTGGTGTAAAGAAAACACATAGTTGTTTTTAAGAAAAAATATGGAATTGTTAATTGCAAATTACATATTTTTATTTATTTACATAACTCTTGTGGTCGCGCAGTCTCCGCGGTCCGTCGCTTCGCGTCGAGTCATGTGCTGTTTGCATTCGCGTTTCTTTGAAAGTAATTTTTGGTATCGATAAATCAATAGTGAGTGAATAAACAGTAAACTCGTTATCGTGTAATCTGTATTGTGTCAATCGAGTGTGAGACTAATAATCGAAAAAATTTCGATGTGTCGCGCATCTCTAGCAATCATAACCGTGCAGCAGATAACAACAATACATAGCATGAAGATTCGCTACGCTGCTACAAGGTGAGTGAGCAAGTGAGTAAGCAGGTGAGTGAGTGAGTGAGTGACCGAGAGAGTGTGAGTGAGAGACTGAATGAGAGAGTGTATGAGTGTTGCGTAAAAGAGAGAAAGAGGGAGAGAAAAAAGTGCGTGCGTGTGTATGAATGTCTGTCCCTCCTACCCTCCCTCTCTCTCTCTCTTTCTCTCTCTCTCTTACGCACACACTCCGCCATACACACATCGCGTGTAGCAATCAGCTGATTGCAACGTCGGACGGCCGGCGATCCGGAACAACTTTTCATTATTAAAATAACGTTATTTTAAGGAACACGTATTTCTGACGTAATTCTAAGACATTTTCTTCTTTACCAAAATTTTATTTAAAGCATAATTTTATGTTATAAGATAAAATAGTTAGCGACTCATGCGGTGATAATCACCCGGGCGGTCAGCTGCGCCCGCGCTCGCGGCACGCCGCGCCGCTCCTGCCTGCCTTCTGTACCCGACGCGTGATTTACTAACTATTTTTGCTCATAATTCAAAAACTACGCTTCAAATCAAATTTTGGTAAAGGAAAAATTGTCTTAGAATGGTGTCAGGAATACGTCATTTTAAAGACATAACGTTTTTCAGGATCGCCCTGTATATATATATATATATATATATATATATATATATATATATATAGAGAGAGAGAGAGAGAGAGAGAGAGAGAGGATCGCAAATTCGTCATTTCTCATTTATATTAAAATTTATTTGATATACGTGAGCACCTTGCTGTACAGCACTGGTGCTACCGACATTTTGTGCACATAGCACGGAACAACCAGAAATTGTGCACCTTATATGTTACCCTCTGAGAACATTCGTGCACCTTGGCTTCGTAGTTTAGGTGCACGTTTTCAAGGTCCACAGAGGGCGTATCGCTTTCAGGGATCACCTAAAAGCGGGCCGTGACACCTCTCATTCTTCTCTCTGCACATACTAGCTGGTTATAGCCACTGTCCTCCAGAAGCAAATTTCTCGACGCTTGACGCGCCGTCTGAGAAAGTGGACGTGAACTATGTACGTTACGTTCGGTAACAATACATGGTTCGTGTCCATACTATGGTTCATATCCGAACTAGATAAGATGGACAGAGTCAGACAAAGACGGACAATCAATCGCTCTGGCTTTGTCTCACCAACGCATGAGCAAACCACGCGGCGAGCTAATAGCGATTTGTCTTCCCCGTCTCGTTTTTAACTTATTGATATTTCGAAAAGGATAAGAAATATCGGAAAAAGGATAGAAAATATCGGAAAAAAAAGTTTCACATATATATTTAAAATTTTATATATTTTACTCAAAAATTGTATTTAGGAGACGTGTTCTATTGTGTACATGTTTTTTATTTCTCATAATATAATATCTTTATGTCATCACTTTTGCCTTCGCCTGCACCTCTATCCCGGCTTCTACCTCTTCCTCTACCTCTACCTCTACCTCTTCCTCTTCCTCTTCCTCTATCTCTCCATCCCCTTCTATCCCTCCATCTTCCTCTTTGGACAAAAATATTGCTAATTACAGTTTGCAACTGTTCTGTTTGCAACAAAAAAATAAATCTATTATGTAATAAATATTATATTTAAAAAAATAAATATATGTGTATAATCAATATTATATTACCGTAATATAATATTAATATGATAAATTATTGATAAATTATTAACTATATTAACTCTAAGGCGAATTCTGAAATATCCGCGTGCAAGACGTTAAATATGACATATACATGACAGATAAAAATATGCTTTCTTAAATATATATGAAAGTGAGACAAAAAATCAGGCAAGATAAAGCAAAACATTCCGCGATTCCTTTTATTAACACTGTCAATCGCACACGGATAACATGAGATATATGCGGCCATCAAAATGTTAATTATAATATGAATATTGGTTATAATATAAAATTTATTAATTTTTTACTTACAGTTAATATAATTGGCTCGGTTGTCAACACCGTCGGGGCCGTCGGAGTCGTCGCCGTCGTCGCCACCGAAGCTGCCGTGGCCGTCGGGACCGTCGGTGCCGTCGCCGCCACCATGGCCGTCGAGACCGTCGGCCCCACCGAGGCCATCGTGGTCGCCGGGGCCGTCACCGTCGTCGCCACCATAGCCGTCGGGACCGTCGCCGTCGTCGCCACCGAGTTTTTTTGAGATTTAAAAATTTGCTTACTTAAAAAAAATACATAAATGGATAAAAAATAAATTAAAAAATGAAAATTTACATTTTTTACATTAATATTACAAATATAATTATTAAATAATTTTTATAAATATATTAATAAATAAAATATATTAATAAATTTATTTATCGTAAATTATTATATATTAAATTAATAATTTAAATTAATTTAAATATTTATATATTAATGGATTCTTATTAATTAATTTAATAAAATTTATCATTAATATTCAAATAAATTAATAAAAAATTAAACAAAAGAAAGAGAGGAAGTATAAATCTGTAAATATAATTATATCTTTAAATCTGTAAATATAATTATATATAATTATTAAATATTAAATTTATATATAAAATTTATAAACTTATATTATATACTTCACATATTTCTACAGCATATCTGAGGTGTCCTACCGAAAATACAAGTAGATCTCGTTAAATTAAACTAAAAAGTCCTATACTATTTTGCAAACAACATCGTAAAATTTCAAGATTTATTAAAGAAAGAGATTAATTAAAGAAGAGCTGATGAGCACGTCTCATTCGTGTGGCTAAATCGTGGGATGTACGCGCTAGGCATGCCAGCGGCGAATAATAAAGCACAATAATAAAGTTTGGCTGTACGCCGCCCGATTCTTATCTTTTCGTTGCTGTAATTGCTTGCAAAATCATATAAGACTTTTTAGTCCAGTTTGTACTTGTACGAGATATACTTTCGGTGGGACACTTTACATGAGACACCCTGTATACGTAACACATACTCGGATTTTCCATTGCTAGCATGTCAATATATAAAATAATGACATAATTATTGCACAGAGACCTACCTGTATTGTGTATCCACATATTGCATCTTACATCTTCCTGCTTTGGAAATCTGAATAGTCGTTTTCCATGCGATTTTCCATTCTTGCACTCTTTGTACACACACCTACCATAATAACTATTTACAGGGCACTGACTCGACATTGTTTATTAAAATGCGATGCGAAAAAAAAATTTAGAAATGAAGTAAAAAAATGAAAAAAACTTAAAAAGAAGAAATACAACACGTGAAAAAAACAAACACAGAACCGACACGATAGAAATATACATATACGCGTATACGCGAAAATATTGACGGGTAATCGGATGCCGGATCAGATGTCAGATAAACGAAACGGCAACACGTGTTGCAAAACACACAGATTTTACAGATCGCTAAAAAGAATATAACTTTGAAAAAGAGAGCCGTGTATACAGGGTGTCCGATTCGTGAGGGATCAAACGAAAAGTGATGATAGATTGGGTCAAACTAAGAAGAAAAGTCCTCTACCATTTTGCAAAATTCGCAATAATTATGAAGTAATAAGCAAAAATGTCACATGAAGGTTACCTTTAATTTTTTAAATGGGACCCCCTATTTTTTATTATGTATTCTTATAGCTTATCTCGAGAGCTTTCCAAAACACTATAATAAAGTATTTCTTCATTGAGTACTTTTCGAGTTATGAGGCTTGAAATAATTTCTTAATTTTACATAAACCATAAAATATTTAGTAAAATATTCATTTTTCGATTATCTTACCTTAATACTTTTATATACAACACAATGAGAGGAATCAATTGGTGTAAAGAAAAAACAGTTGTTTTTAAAAAAAAATATGTAATTTGTAATTAACAATGGTAGAGGACTTTTCTTCTTAGTTTGACCCAATCTATCATCACTTTACGTTTGGTCCCTCACGAATCGGACACCCTGTATATTGTAATATACTGTAAGCACCGCAGAACCGAACGTCACTCGTAAAGCTCGCTACGCTGACTGATTATTCTCGGCGTATTGTCGTGCTTTATTTGTTTCATAGTACTAAAAAGCCGCGAAATTATGACATTTGGAAATTCAGGAATAATTATAAAGCTTGCATTGAATAAAAATATTTCATCAATTCGCATCCAGATTAGTGGAGAAATAAGTGTACTCTAATTTGTAAAAATAAAAAAATGTTAAACAGAACGTAATTTTATTAACTATCTCCAAATGTTTCGTGGATAAAAAATTACTATTATCATAATTTATATTTCTAATTAATATATTCCATTCGTGATAAATCTACAGTCATAAGTTTTCGCATTATTGTTAAATATATTAAATTCAGTTTTATAAATCAGTTTAAATCAGTTTAATGAATTCTTTTACTATTGATATTTTATATATTTTATTTTTTATGAATTAATATTTTATTTTATATATTCTCAAATAATTAATTAGAAAATGTTCATGTCGATACGAATGATATCTTATTTTGATTTGTGTGCAACGTTCAAATATATAGTAGATATTTAGATATTTATGCATTTTGAGAATTATAGCATTTTGAGAATTAAAAGTATTTTGCATTATATTATAATTAAATATGAATGATATATGATTAACGGTATTTATTTTTGCAATATTTAATTTTATATAGATTATTTCAATCTGTTTATTATATCTGTTATTAATATGTACATATGTGTATTTATATTAATAAAGACACATACATATGTGTCTGACATTACAATATATGTATGTATGTATGTACATTTATTAATTCATTAATAGAAACAAATAGATATATAGATTATAATAAATACAGATATATAGATTATAATAAATTGAAATATCGAAATTATCGAAATATCTAAATATTTAAATTACATATTGTAAATAAATATGGTTAATCATACATTACTTATATTAAATTATAATATAATTCAAAATACTTTTAATTCCCGACATACTAAATTTTATTTTCAATTATAATGCACAAATATATAAATACGATAGATTTTAACATTACGGACAAATGCATCAAAGTAAGATATTATTCCTATTCACATGTATATTTTCTATTAATTATTTGAAAAATATATATTTACCAATAATTAAAAAAACCGACAGGGGTGAAAGACATGAGTTTTGCGATATAAATCGCCGTTAGCTCGCCTCGTGCCTATCGCCGCACAGTTAGTGAGACAAAGCCAGGGCGATTCATTATCGATTCTTGTCTGACTCATTGTCAGTCCGCCTTATCTAGTTCGGACATGAACCATAGCACGGATACGAACCATATACCGTTACCGAGCGTAACGAACATAGTTCACGTCCACTTTCTCAGACGGCGCATCAGGACAATATGCCCGTTAAAACGGGATGGCCGCTTTCTCTGGTTATAGCTATACATATAGTTTATATTAGATGTTTAAAGTCGACCGCACACGGTACGATTTTTCGTACTGGATTTGATAAAATTTAGTAAAATACTAAAAATGCACCAATCAGAATGCAGCATTTCTAATATTTTACTAAATCTTATCAAATCCAGTACGAAAAATTGTACCGTGTGCCGTAGGCTAAAGTGACGAGCAAACTCCGAACTGATATTGGAGACCTCACGCGGTGACAATGCGAAACTCCGGTTTCAGGGTAACCAACTTGAGAAATAAATTCTCGGTCTCTATGTAGAGGTGTATGTCCGTATACGTACAAACACCATTGCATTGCTCACGCGGATGCACCGCAGAGAAGAAAGACAGAAAAGGACCGACAATCATGCTATCCTTGTTCCTCTAACATATTGTTTTACGACCGAGATACAGCCTGAAAATGCTTTCTGGCCTCTCGTGGCAGAAAGCAGTAATGCAACAAGATTAACGGGCGCCCACTTTTTGTGAATTTTATATTTGCATGTATACATATGTGTATACATATATATATAAAGTTAAAAGAATGAAAAACTAGTTGAAATATAAAAGGAAAATAATATATTTTTCTTAGCCAATTTTGTTGAAGAGTATTTTGCATACTAAAATTTAAAAAACTATGTTTTGAAAAATATTAGGTAACAAAGTGATATATTTATATAGTACACATATACAAATTTTGAATGAATAAAATATGTTATTTTCTAGGCATGTCTCTTAATTTACAATTAATTACCCTCATGGTCCTTTTGCTTCCAAGTTGGTATTAATAACTGCTTTATCTCATCATTAACACTTTCTCTTGTAGGCGTCATCAAATACACTCCATTTTTCCATGGATCACCCTCATATACACATTTCAGGGATGTTTCATTGCCTACTAACTTGCAAAGGAAAAGATCTACTTTTGTATTCATAGAAGCGTCGGAAGGAACATCTTTTAAACTTATCTTTGCCGAACAACTTCGTTGCTATAAAAAATGTATAGGCAAAGAAATTAAACCGATATTCAACGAGTTAATATAATATTCTTTCATTAGTATATAAGAATATCACCGACCAGTGCCAAGTTTTCCGGTAAAACTTGAAGTTCTTTTATGTTAACTTCATCCACATTTCCAAAATCTGTATATACTATTTGTGCTTTATCATTCTGCATTTTTACGACCAACGCGCGATAACGATTGCCATCAGAGAATGGCGCGATGACTGCTTGCATATTCTTTGGAGGATCGGATAGATACGGTGCTGCAAAGAGGACAAAATAATTGATCAATATTAAATAATTACCTCGTTATCATTAATCAATCAATTAATTGATTAATAATTATTAATACATTAATTAATCAATTATTTTACCTGTTCGTGCGCATTGTGCTACACGTTGCATGATAGTGTTATAATATTCTACTGCCTCTTCATCCAAAGAACGCGCAAACATAAAATAATGATTTCGATAACTGGTAAGACATATCTAAAATAATCAATGAACATAATGGAATCAACTTCACACATGCAAGCTACTTCAATATATGTATATGAACTAGAGTAGGGTGAGTAAACAGATTTCATCTCTCATTGTTTAAATATATATCTTTTCATTTCCGTAATGTCTACATAACAAATAGAAATTTGAACAACTAGATAGAAACAAATAGAACAAACAAATAAATTCTGTATAATATTATAATTGTTAAACTATTTATATCTCCTTGGATGTATCTGTTTACTTTTGCCATTTAACTATAATTTAAAATATTATTTAATTTAATTAGAGATTATATATTTTAACATTAAACATGTTTAATATTCAAACCTGAGATCCACTCTTTATTTCGGAAAATGCAGGAACTGACGATTTATCAGAGTTACTTATCATAGATTTCCAGGACTTCATTATAGCCTCGCATACAAGTTTGGAGTCTTTAATTATTTTTATTTTAAGATTTTCTTGCTTGTGGTTTTGTTCATTCATAATTGCTGTGAATTCATATACTTCTCCCACCTTGCAACAATATTAAATGATTAAAATTAAATTTTGTATAACACATATATAAATAAAGTATACAACCTATTCTATAACTCTTTCTATCTCTCTCTTTAATTAAGATAATATATATTCTTTAAAATGGATTCTTATTTATAAGATAATATATACATATAATAATATATATATATATATATATATATATATATATATATATATATATATATTCTTTAAAATTGATTCTTATTTAATTTCTTTTATTTTTTTTTTATAAATTTAGTATATAGATTTTTAATAATTATTTTATAAAATAATCATTTAAAATAAGTTTTACAATATTTTAAATGTATGTATAATATTAGATTGTCCAAGAAGTTATTGTGATTTCTTAAAACACAAACCAATATCAGAAACATAATTATTAATAAAATACAAACCAGTATCAAAAACATTATGTAAAAAGACAAAGACATCAAGACATCATGATCAAAAATACAATCATTATCAAAATGTAGAGCGAAGTTTGCGCTTTAAAATGTAATATATAACATTAACGTAAAGAAACAATTTTATATGAAAAAAATAATCAAACTTTAAACAATAAAAACTGTAATAACTTTTTGGACAATCTAATAGAATATTTTAACATACGTATGTCTATGTGTATGTGCGTGTGCGCGCACGCGCGAGCGAGCAATATATCTTATACAATATATAAAGTAAAGATACTCACTTTCAATTTATTAGGATGGCTTACTTCACATATTACCCCAATAGTATAAATGTTTAAGTATTTTTCAGGACATGGTATAATTTTATTTACTTCCACAATTCGAGCTTCATCTATTGCAATAATACGTAAATCAGATGATGTCGAAAATGATAAGATGTATCCTCTATACCAGGTACCTTTTTCTTCGCCACATAACAGTTCTTCCACTTGTGGTCTAAAAAAATATTTCTATTCATTCCAACTATCTGTGCTTATGTAATATTTATATATAATATATAGTAAATGTATTTGCAGATCTTTAATATTAATCAATATAAAATATTTTTTAAATATATATTTGTGTGTACATGTAATATCCTTACTTATAATGTGCAAATTCTTGTGCATTTGCACAATCATCTTGTAAATTAGTTAAAAGCATCTCAATTTCAGTCTCAAAATTTTGAAGACCCAAAGTTGCACTATAAATATTCTCTTGTGTAGATTCATGAATTTGTATGAGACCCGTAAATTCTAATTCAGAAACTGCTTTCTGAGTGAATAAATCAGCAAAAGCATTTAAGATACTAGGTATTTGAACCATGGAAGCCTTTAGATTTTCATTTGATGCTTGTACGTTTTCTTGTCGTACAAGTTTCTCTGCTGTATTCTTATTTGAAACATTTTTCACAGGTGAAAATAAATGTTCTGATTGCTCTCCCACATCTACTATAATCGTTTTATGAGCATCTATGGACACCAGTTTAACAAAGATTATGTCGTCATATCGGAAATTCTTACATCTTTCACTTGCGGCTGGTGTCAAGCGAATTTTTCTAGCAAGAGGAGGAATTTTAATCATATCTTTAGGTATACCTCTGATCTCGGCATCTTTTTGTAATATTTCATCGTTACCAAAATCGAGATAATGAACTTTTACAGGATTCAAAGATATTACCACAGCTCTGTGCCAAATACCTTCATAAAGTACAGCATAAACACCATCGATAATCGGTTGCACGTTACGTGATTTTCCTGCAACGTCTTGTAACTTTGTCATTAGATTCGTACGCGTATCTGAATCCTTTAAAGTGGCTATCCAATACTTGCTATTATCCAATGATATTAAAATTTGTACTTCTATGAATTCTGTTTTTGATAAATATGTATCTTTACAGAAATTTAAATCCTCATCCACCATAGTACTACTGCTCGAAGAGTTACTTCCTGGTCCATTTTCTCTGTCATTGTAGATAGTAGGCTTTTTATCAATCTGCAGTTCATTCTTTTGGTAAGATCTATTACTATTATAATTTTTGTTTCTTAAATTACTATTATCGGATTTTTCTTTATCAGGAATAGTTTTCCTGATAGCACCATTATGATTGCGACTATAATGATTTTGGTTAGATGTCGTCGAATATCTATCATTTCTTCTCGACTTCTCAATATCCTCCTTAGTATTATTACATCCTTGCAACTGATTTTGTCCTAAAAAATCTTTGGTATTCATTGTACTTAATGCAGGTTGATCTGCAGTTTTAGTGGTATATACATTAGTATTATTATCATGAATAGACAAATGTTCCCGATCATTAATACCATTATTAGTAGAACAGTTTGTAATATCTACATTATTCTTATGCATATTAGTATTTGCATCTGTGTTATTTGAACTCTCTGCTTGCAATGCATTAAATGCATTAGGTCGTCGCAATTTTACTTCATTAGATGCAATTGTTTTACTTGTAATTGTTTTATTTAATGTTAATGGTATCTTTGTTTGATTTTCATCTTTGTTAATTTGCAGTGATGATATATCCTTAACTGATTCTTCCACTAATCTTCTGAAAAAGATCAAGTTACATAAATAGAAATTTTAACTATGTTAGAAAAGTGATTAATAATATAGAATAAATATAATGGACAAATGCTTTAACATATTATAGCTCGTTTACATTATTTGATAATTGATATCAATTGATAATAAAACGAAAATTTCATCCAAGCAATATTTTTATCTCAAAATAAAAAGTTTGTACAAATAATATCAGTAGAAATACATCTGCAGTTAAATGTGTGACTTTCATTATTACAACAATTTACTCTATATTAAACATATTTGATTATGTTTAATAAATAATGTATATAATTACGGTATGCGTTGACATTCGATTTTATGTCGTGGCCAATCATTTCTTTGACAGTTGATGCTACAATAATATGTGTTACATTTTTCACAATGTTTGTTTGTTTTATTGGAACAAACAAGGCACTTTTGTACTTCATTCTTAAGTTTGTCATCTCCATATTCATATAATCCCTATACAAAATAAAAAATATAATTATATATTATAATATTATAATATTTATATTTTATATAATTTTGTATTTGCAATATTTCTGAAATATTTCAGAAAGATAAAAAAGTTTGATAAAAAAATGATTATATCTGTATGTTTCTAAATATGTAATAGTACATATGTATATAGAATATGCTTCCTCGCTTTGCCGCTATGTGGCGCTGCATCAAATTAGCTAACTCGTATTCAACTTTTCGTCATAAAGTGTATATAAAGAACTGATACTAACACGGTCCAAAGTTTATTTTTTCTTTCAAGGACCGTCTACGATGGAACTAATATTGGTGGAGTGGACGGTGGAGTAAGACGTAAGAGAATGGTTCTTTTCCATTTCGCATTACTTTTCTAGTCTTACGCCTTACTCCACCGTCCACTCCACCGATATTATTTTCATTGTAGACGGTCCTTTAGTCAGTTTAATTTAATAAACTGATTTAATTTAAAATAATTTGTTTAATAATCTGGATCGCTTGTTGGGATTCAGAATATGGAACAGATTATTTGAAATTAAACGGATAAATGGGAGATAGCCTATTTATTGCGTATATTAAAAATAAAATATAAATAAAAATAAAATTATTCTTATGGCCGAGTGTATTTATATACTTTTATAAATGTCCAAGATATTCACTTATTAAAAATGAAAAAAGTAATATGTCTCGAAAGTTCATGAAATTTTCACATAGATTCCACGTAGATTCTAGTACCGTTTTTGAGCGGATTATCCACTCGAATATCCACGTGGATTCAACGATAATAATCTACGTACTAATAACGTGGATTTCACGTACTGTTTTTGTCGGGTTGTATATTATCTGCATTCGTATATCATTATAACATATATTATGCCGTTTTTCGAATACATTTACAATGTATTCTTCAACTTTAGGGTTCGACTTTGGGAATTCATATTGTATAGAACCATGTCCAACGATTACATGTCTTTGTCCATCTTCTGTGATGGTTACGTCACCTCTGAAATAAGATATATAAAATACAATAAGTATGCAAAATAGAATAAGTATTAACACAACCGTTGTATTTATTTACTTTATCCATAATTTATTTGTGTTTAGAGTAGGTTTCTCAATTTCATAAGGATTAGATGCTTGTGAAGAAGATGGTAATAATCCATTTTCTGTAGATCTACCTGACATTGTCATTTGTGATTCAAAATGTTTACAAAGTGCATTCATTGTTCGATCACGACTCATACCCTGTTGACTGCAATTATATATATATTTTACTACCATATCACTTTTGCATTAAATATATAAAATATAAAAGCTATTTGTTATATACATATTCTCAATTTATATTTAATACTTAAAATATTTTTTAGGAATATATCAAATGTAAAACTTAATATAAGATATATTTAAAAACTTTGAATAATAATAATTGTTAATCATAGTAATTAATAACATCTTAATGATAATTAATATTGATTGTACTGTTTTGTATCATTGTGAGTAGACACAAATGGTTCTGCAGTAGCATCTTTTGCTCTTGATCTTCCTCCAGAAGCTTCCGATACAGGTGATCTTTGCAATTCCTCTTCCTTTATAACAGACTTTACTTTCGCAAGTGTAACTTTTAAATATAACGGTCTTCTATCATTGAGTTCTCGTATAGCACGTTCCGCTTCACGATATGAATTATATGTAATATAAGCCCATGTGGCATTATGAGGGTAAAATATTCCAGTAATTCTACCATATTGATTAAAAACTTCTCTAATAGCAACCTTAAATATTAACACAGTATCATCATTATCGAATGATAAAATATTCCAATCAAAAATATAAATAATATATAATATAAAAATTCATGAGAGACATATGTAACTGGCAATATATAATTAAATATATAAAAATATCAAATTAAAAAAAAAATTTATATACAGGGCGATCCTGAAAAACGTTATGTCTTTAAAATGACGTATTCCTGACACCATTCTAAGACAATTTTTCCTTTACCAAAATTTGATTTGAAGCGTAGTTTTTGAATTATGAGCAAAAATAGTTAGTAAATCACGCGTCGGGTACAGAAGGCAGGCAGGAGCGGCGCGGCGTGCCGCGAGCGCGGGCGCAGCTGACCGCCCGACGGGTGATTATCACCGCATGAGTCGCTAACTATTTTATCTTATAACATAAAATTATGCTTTAAATAAAATTTTGGTAAAGAAGAAAATGTCTTAGAATTACGTCAGAAATACGTGTTCCTTAAAATAACGTTATTATAATAATGAAAAGTTGTTCCGGATCGTCGGCCGTCCGACGTTGCAATCAGCTGATTGCTACACGCGATGTGTGTATGGCGGAGTGTGTGCGTAAGAGAGAGAGAGAAAGAGAGAAAGAGAGGGAGGGTAGGAGGGACAGACATTCATACACACGCACGCACTTTTTTCTCGCTCTCTTTCTCTCTTTTACGCAACACTCATACACTCTCTCATTCAGTCTCTCACTCACACTCTCTCGGTCACTCACTCACTCACTCACCTGCTTACTCACTTGCTCACTCACCTTGTAGCAGCGTAGCGAATCTTCATGCTATGTATTGTTGTTATCTGCTGCACGGTTATGATTGCTAGAGATGCGCGACACATCGAAATTTTTTCGATTATTAGTCTCACACTCGATTGACACAATACAGATTACACGATAACGAGTTTACTGTTTATTCACTCACTATTGATTTATCGATACCAAAAATTACTTTCAAAGAAACGCGAATGCAAACAGCACATGACTCGACGCGAAGCGACGGACCGCGGAGACTGCGCGACCACAAGAGTTATGTTGAAACGCGACACGCGACGTAATTAAAATTACATTATTCTTGCGATTGACTTAAATCTTGCATCGTGAATGCAATAATTTCGAAAACGTAATAACGTACAACACATGCTTTTTAAAATAATAATTATTTATTATAATTAGAAATAGTTATTATTTATAATAAATAATTAATTTTTTAAGTATGTCATTATACGTTTCATGTTTTCTACCGCATTCGCAATGCGAAGGTTTTAGCCGATCGTTCGTCTTATCTCGCGTCAATCACGCGCCACGCGCAAGTCGTTTGTTAGATGTCGCGTGTCGCGTTTCTGGCAACATAACTCTTGTGGTCGCGCAGTCTCCGCGGTCCGTCGCTTCGCGTCGAGTCATGTGCTGTTTGCATTCGCGTTTCTTTGAAAGTAATTTTTGGTATCGATAAATCAATAGTGAGTGAATAAACAGTAAACGCATCGTTATCGTGTAATCTGTATTGTGTCAATCGAGTGTGAGACTAATAATCGAAAAAATTTCGATGTGTCGCGCATCTCTAGCAATCATAACCGTGCAGCAGATAACAACAATACATAGCATGAAGATTCGCTACGCTGCTACAAGGTGAGTGAGCAAGTGAGTAAGCAGGTGAGTGAGTGAGTGAGTGACCGAGAGAGTGTGAGTGAGAGACTGAATGAGAGAGTGTATGAGTGTTGCGTAAAAGAGAGAAAGAGAGCGAGAAAAAAAGTGCGTGCGTGTGTATGAATGTCTGTCCCTCCTACCCTCCCTCTCTCTCTCTTTCTCTCTCTCTCTCTTACGCACACACTCCGCCATACACACATCGCGTGTAGCAATCAGCTGATTGCAACGTCGGACGGCCGGCGATCCGGAACAACTTTTCATTATTAAAATAACGTTATTTTAAGGAACACGTATTTCTGACGTAATTCTAAGACATTTTCTTCTTTACCAAAATTTTATTTAAAGCATAATTTTATGTTATAAGATAAAATAGTTAGCGACTCATGCGGTGATAATCACCCGTCGGGCGGTCAGCTGCGCCCGCGCTCGCGGCACGCCGCGCCGCTCCTGCCTGCCTTCTGTACCCGACGCGTGATTTACTAACTATTTTTGCTCATAATTCAAAAACTACGCTTCAAATCAAATTTTGGTAAAGGAAAAATTGTCTTAGAATGGTGTCAGGAATACGTCATTTTAAAGACATAACGTTTTTCAGGATCGCCCTGTATAAATTTTCAATATAATTATAATTTACAATTAAAATTAACAAAATATACCTCGTCTAACTCTGGTGGCAAACAATTCACATATATTCTATACTCTGCATCCGGCCTGAATAAAAAAATATTTATAAAAATTAATAAAAAGTACAATATACAAGCATAAAAAATATATAAAAGATATGTACGATATAAATTAAATACATATTGTGCAAATGTTACATAAAAATTATTTTAAGATTATAAAAAGTATAAATGTGATGAAAATTACATATATATATGAACATAAATTTAACATTACGAGTAGTAAGACTATGAGGTTTCTAACGCAGGGGCTCCGAGGGGGGGTGAGGGGCGAGGGGGAACTGCGGGGGGGTGACGTCACGGGGGGGGTGATGACGTCACGGGGGGGTGTGACGTCACGTGCGGGGGATGATGACGTCACGCGGAGATGATGACGTCACGCGGGGGATGATGACGTCACGCGGAGATGATGACGTCACGCGGGGATGATGACGTCACGCGATGGATGAGGGGGTCCGCGCGGGTAGGGGGGATCCGCGGCGCGAGCGATGGACGAGGGGGTCCACGCGGGTAGGGGGGATCCGCGGCGCGAGCGATGGACGAGGGGGTCCGCGCGGGTAGGGGGGATCCGCGGAAAGAAGACGGTGGTGTGAGAAGAATAGCGCTACGTGTGGGAAAAGGATAGCGTAAAGTGTGTGAAGAGGACAGTGCGACAAGGATGACACGTGACATCATCAACGTGTGACAAGGATGGCGTCAACGTGGGACAAGGATGATGCATTATAAGATGCCACATAGGTGGGAGCAGGACGACGCAAAGGTAAGTGAGTGATAGCGACGAGCTTGTGAATGAGAGAGAACGATAATAGCGCGAAGAGAACGCATACGAAAGAGAACTATAATATCGCGAGAACAACGTGTGCGAGAGAGAACGATAATAGCTAAGATAACGCGTGCGAGCGAGAACGAAGTTATCGCGAGACTTACAACTAACGCGAGACTTATTGTTAGAACGATAGCGCGTACGAAAGAGAGAGAGAGAACGATATCGCTATACTTACAACTAGCGCAAGAGAGACGCAAAGGATGGGAACGCAAGGAGAGGCGCGTAAATAAATACATTTCTTTTCAATACTAAATATAACATTTATTTTAAAATGTGTGCGTGTATTATACAATTTGTGTGTGTGTGTGTGTGTGTGTGTGTGTGTGTGTGTGTGTCTAATAAAATAATAATAATATAAAATTTAAAAATTTAAAAAATATAATAATAATAAGAATAGTAATATAATAATATAAAATTTAAAATTTAAAAAATATAATAATAATAAGAATAGTAATATAATAATAAAATAAAAATATAAAAATATAAAATACATGGGGAGGCCGCTCCTGCAACAGAAAAAGAGACATGTCATTAGCTTTATTTTAATAATTAATAATAAAAATTATAAAAAAATAGATATACCTTAGCCCCCTGGGGCTACTAAGTCCTCCCACTCCTCCTCTTCTTCCCAATCTTCCTCTTCTTGGACCCATATCTCTTCTTCTATTTCTTCGTAGGGCTCTTCCCCGAAGAGCCGCCGCAGATCAAATATATCTCCATCTAGGCCCTCCGGGGTGTCGCCCCACACGTCTCCAAAATTCTCCCTCCCGGCCCGGCGCACCGCCCGCACCCACTGGCGGTGCTCTATGTTCATGAAGCCCGGTATGCGGACTTCATCCTGGAACTACATAAAAAGTATAATTAATATAAATACAAAATTTTTTACACTTTTTCACAAAATAATCACAAAACACTACTTACGTTCCACGTGAAAGTCATGTTGAGTGCTACGATACATAATATGTCCATCAATTTCGTCTTCCAGTCCTTGTACAATGATGCAAGATGATCCATTGTTTTTTAAACTTTTACACACTTCTTACTCGCGCACTTCTAAACTCTTTCTGATGAGAGAACGAGGTCTCGGCACGAGATTTTATAGCAGAGATGCGGCATTATCACCATATCAAAAACGCGTCGTAAGACAAAAGTATATGCGGTCCCATGCAACTCTCAGCGTGGTATATAATATAATATTAATATTATCATATCGCTACTTTGTGAGGAGACAACGAGGTCTCGACACGAAACTTTAGAATAGGGACATATCATTATCGCTTTACCAAAAACGCGTCGTAAGACAAAAGTATGCATGATATAATATAACATTATAATGTGTCAACCCTGCTCGAACGGTCATCGAACGCAAACGAACGCTCGTCGAACGGTCATCGAACGGAAACGAACGACTGTCGAACGCAAACGAACGGTCATCGAACGGAAATGAACGGTCGTCGAACGGTAATTGAACGGTCATCGAACGCAAACGAACGCTCGTCGAACGGAATTGAACGGTCATCGAACGCCCGTCGAACGGAAACGAACGCTCGTTGAACGGTCGTCGAACGGTAATTGAACGATCATCGAACGGAAATGAACAGTCATCGAACGGAATTGAACGGTAATCGAACGGAATTGAACGGTAATTGAACACCCGTCGAACGGAAACGAACGCCCGTCGAACGGTAATCGAACGGAAACGAACGGTAATCGAACGGAATTGAACGGTAATTGAACGCCCGTCGAACGGAAACGAATGCCCGTTGAACGGTAATCGAACGGAAACAAACGCTCGTCGAACGGTAATTGAACGGTAATCGAACGGAAACGAACGCCCGTCGAACGGAAACAAACGCTCGTCGAACGGGAATGAACGCTCGTCGAACGGTCATCGAACGTAAAACTATATTCAATTATCAAATATTTAAATGTTTTATCATGTACCACAATGTAGTATCGAAATACAATATCTGTGGCAGCTGTGTCGCGTACGGAAACACGATACTGCACACGTACATAGATAGAGATGAGGAAAGAAAGGAGAGAATAAGAAAGACGATAAAAATATATTGCATCATCAATTTATTATAAATATGGATTCGATGAATCATGATGTTTCAACCACCAATTATAAATCTTAAATACATTTTCTAAAGCGCAATTTTTTACATGATTTTCACAACGTACAGTATTCTTAACATCTAACTTATTTAAAGAAGCTACATCCTCATAATCTGCATCCAAAGTTTCGATAATCACATCGTTTCTTGCATCATTGTCCAGTATATCGGCTAGCCATTGCCGTTTTTCATGCCCTTTAACGTACACGAGAGGTGACGCATCATCATCCTCCCCCGTTGCACCCATCACCGCTGTCGTAATTAAACGTTTCGATTTCCAATATGAAACGTGTCCATCATTCCACGATAATCCATGGTGATTTTTCATCAACCATAAAACCTGACATCTCTCAGATTTTGTGAGCATGTGCCATGGTTCGGGACATGTAAAAATATAATGAGAAAGTACGGATCCCTTTCTCAGAACAGCAGCTTCCTTCACGACAAAATTTTTCCCAACGATAAATCCTTGTAGATCCACAAACGTTGGCACAGCCATGATGACAAGATCCGATCGCAGACTGATGTCGATCGTCAAACATCTCAATCTTTTATATTTTTTCATATGCAATGGAGGGGATATTTGCTGACTTATGTAATTTTGCGGACTACATTGGTCAATGGATTATATTCGACAACCCGATCGTGCAAGATGAGACAGTAGGCGGTAGTATTCGCCGGTATATTTTCCCTGCATTCAAACTCTATTCTCACGTCCACGGTAACAGTTTTGACAGACTCGTTTTGTCGCGAGCAATCAATGACCGCGAGAGGACCGCAATGTAGAAACTTTGAAATGGTTAATAGCGTTGCATTATCATCGCATCCATAATAAGATTTGCGAAAACGAGAGTACATGTTGAATAGAACGGCGAATCTATTTTTTTCAAAATCTAAATTTAAATCATCATAGGGATAAAATTCCGAGTTTAAATAGAGTTTAACGTTGGTTAATTTGCAATCATCGAATAATGTAACATCTTGTGACACTGAATTCTTTTTACCAGTTTGCAATGCAAAGATCACGTATCGTGGTTTCTCTAGCTGGGAGGCGGCTTTCACGGTCCATGAATGCTTAGTCGTGCTATGCAGCAGAGGAAATTCGTATAGATCCCAAGATCTGAAACTCATATTCAAGTATCGTCCGCTTTCCAACATTCGCAACATCGACAATTTATTAATCTCGTTCAATATTACATGAGGCATACGCCACTGTATCTTGAGTAATTCAATCTCTGCCTCCGACGATGGGTGTCCGAATAGACAATTATTATCGTTGCGCGAACGTATCAAAATCAATTCGTGACGAGCGTTAATCACAACGCGTTTATAATCTTCACAAAATCCTAGCAGAATGTTGAGCGGTACGCAATAGTTGAAATAATTTTTGTCACCATTGTACGTCAAATCCCACGCAGCGTTCTTCAAGTTTATACTTTTCTGGTGCGTTAGAGAGACATAATTTTTGAGCGTCGAAGTTATTCCAACATTTCTGTTGCGATCAATCTCTACTCCGTCGAGTTCGTATCGAAGCTCATCAAACATGAATGCGACGCAATTGTTTCCCAATACAACCTTCATTTCGTCATTCGCTTTACGCACATTAAACCTTCCCTCGATGTAAAGAAAGCTTTCACACGGTAACGTGTACAAATCCTGATGTTGTATAGGTATTCGTATCTCGTCGCTGTATCCAAGCGTCGTATTGGCGTACGGATTGTATGTATGAGTCTCAATCTTGACGATGCGATCGTCAAAGACTGGTTCACCTCCGATATTCAAAATATCAATCATTCTTTTCGTACGATGAATCCCAATGATTTTAAAAATTCACGATTCAACGTGCTCAGCTTCTTCTTAATGGCTATCTTATTATTGTCACCCGATACCGCAATAGTATTGTCCCTCGTAAAAGTATTGTCTCTCACGTGCTCCGTTTCGTTCAGCACGAGCATACTATGTTTGTCGCCGCCGTATATGCAATCTTACGGTAATTTCCTCTCCTCGAAAATCGAGCAATCGACCTCTTTGATCCACAATACGTATCGTTAAATCCGTAATGCTCCGTACGATGATCGGCAGGTAAATGATCTGTGCCGGCGTTTCCGATATCTTATATCCTGGTGGTACGCTCGGTGAAAATTCATGTATTGTGTGTACGCGCATGCCATTGCTGTACGCACCAGTAGTCATGTTACATTCTATACGAATAATATTTACGTTTATAATATTAACTGGTTCGTCTGATTCGTACCACTCGCGAGGTTGCAATATACGATTCGATGAGAATCCAAGCAAGGATCCTACATTGTTGGGTTTGGTAAAGTTTATTCTGTAGGCACATTTGATTTCGCTCTTTAGCGTGCTATGATTGGCGCGGAGCGCTATTGGATATTCCTCATCATAATCGTTTTCAACATCTCTGGAAAGGTGTTCATCTTGCAAAATTGCACGTTTGAGATAGTCATTTATAGCGTGCAATTCGTACGATCCTTCGGGAATCGTAATTTCCTTGTCGTCGTTGCCAAAGTAAAATTTATTATTCGAAAAATTTACGTTTGGAATCGTATGATAAGTTTCAAAATCCGTTAATCCAAGCTCGTAATCGGCATCAGTCAAATCTATAGCGGGAAAATAGCTTACAGCGAGAACGCTGCTTCTGCCAGTCAACGTAAGTGTCAGTGACATGTCGAACGAATACTGAGTCGTGACGATGGATTGTCAGGCTTTAAATTGATCGTCGACTGTTTGAAGAAATTTTAAACACAACTGTCCACAGATGCTCTGATTGTAACTTTGATAAGATGCATAATTGTATTCAATTTTCACTCGTCCGAAATATCGCACAAGTTCCTTGAGTGGTCGAAGGTTTCCAAAACTGTCGAAATATACGACACGATCTCCCCTCTTTGCGTACGCTACCCAATGAGTACCGGGACCATCAACGTCATCCAAATTGACGATACCGCTCTCGTTTCGTCGTACACCGCTTATTGGTAAATTATTGCGCATGAAAACACCTCTAAAGAACGGTATGTGCATACGTTTCGCCAATTGTTCCAATTGCACGTTAGTTGTCGCACCAGTAGGCATTTTTAATGTTTTTTCGACGTTTTTTTTTTTCTTAGACTTTGTTGAGAATCCCTGTCCACGCTTGTACGGAGCGAGATAAAGTCCGCGACCTTCCATAGCGCGATTGTGACGCTGCAACTCTTCCAGCTGACGTTGCGCCGCCTTGCTATCGTTTACCGCCTTTGCGATTCCCGCCGCACCGCCGGCCAAAGAACCGACAACTCCCAACAACGGTAAAAGTGATAAAATACCACCGCGTTTCGCTACTGGAAGTATTCGTTTTTTCCTCCTCTTTGTCGTCGATGGCTTTTTCATCCCCATGCCGAGTTTTGTCTTTGCCTTCATTGCCGCCCAAACAGTCGTAGCGGCTGCTCTTTCGCCAAGAGTCGAATCCCTCGCGGTAATGCGTTCTCGCGCTCTTGCAGCTAGTATGCGATCCGCGACGTGTCGTTGACCGAGGTCGTTGCTTCGCGAGTAAGCAATGTCGTGCTCGCGACAAGCGGTGTCCAATGGATTGATGCCTCGATCGCCTCTAGCCAATCGTTTCTCTAATCGAGTTCCCGGGCCGCAAAACTGATAACCGGGAATATGTAATTCAATGGGAAGAGCGTTTATCGCACGATTTAAGAGACCGCTACCTCTTACGATTCTCGCTGACATTCGTAGCAATTTTTTATTAACGGTGGTGGACCGTCGATGTGTGTTCGCATCCACGGCTGATTGTAATGTCGCATGCACGAACGATATTGTCGAACCTCCGAATCAGCCTTTATATATTCTGGAAGCTTGTCCCACAATCGTTCCACGTAATCACCAAAATTTTGTAGTAAAACAATCTTTGGGATATACTGCAGTTGTTCGGCGGTAAGCCGGAAAATGTCTCTTTCATCCGACAGAAGGAGAAACATTTTGATACTGAACGGTTTCGAGTTGAGACACCTCTATAAATAGGTCTCCCCCCTCGTGATCATTCGCAAAATTGATTCGAAAGAGAAAACATGCGGTTCGTGCGACAAGCGCGGATAATCAAAGTATCAAATTTCAACGATAGACTAATATCGGAGAAAAAAGTACGCAAGCATGGAAACATGCTACCGACTACTATACGCGGTATCGTTTGCGGCCCTTCAAACTGCGGTAAGACAAACGTGTTGATTAGTTTGATAGAAAGTCCGTACGGTGTACGTTTCGAGAACGCGTACGTATACTCGAAATCGCTTCAACAACCGAAATATAGATACTTGGAAAATTTATTAGCACCTATAGACGAAATTGGCTATTTCACATTCTCTAATAACAGCGATGTCATTCCACCGAGCGAGGCGCTTCCGAATTCCATCTTTATCTTTGATGACGTGGCATGTGACAAGCAAGATACGATAAGAGAATACTTTGCAATGGGTCGACACTCGAGCGTTGACTGTTTCTATCTTTGTCAAACGTATGCCAAGATACCTAAGCATCTTATACGCGACAATGCGAATCTTTTGATTTTATTTAAACAAGACGGCACAAACTTGAAACATGTATACAACGATCATGTAAATACCGACATGTCTTACGACGATTTCCACACATTGTGTCAGAAATGTTGGCAACGCAAATATGGCTTCGTAGTCATTGATAAAGACAGCACGTTGATCAATGGACGATATAGAAGAGGATTTAATGATTTCGCGATACCGTAAAGCGATCAGTCGTCATCGACACATTGATCAAGCATCATGAACGACAATCGTGAAAAGATTGCGATAGAGATTGCAAAAATGAGCGAATCAATTCGCAAAAAATATCGCGCTTTGAAAACTGGTAAAATGGAGGAAGACGTTGCATTGGAAAGACAATTTAAGCCAATTACCGAACCTTTAAAACAGCTTATCGAAAATACTGCGGAATCTGATGCGCCGAAAATTGAACCATTGAGTTTAACGTTTGGAGAGAAGCACGAGGAAAAAATAAAAGAGTCGAAGCAAGGAATAAAGCGAGCACGGATAAATATGCCGATAAACGATTCGCCGATATATTCGACACCGAATCGATCGAAACGAAGGAAACAATTTTCTAATATGGCTACTGTTTCTACTCCGATAAAAGTACAACCGCGTCAAACAATACCATCCCCGTCCGTCGAAGAAATTTATGAGACCACGCCCGATTCGTTTGTAACATCGGTCCGACATGAATTAGAAACGTCCGAAGGTCAGAAAACGTTCCGAGATCATTTTGGTCCATTAGCGCAAAAATATATAGGAGCTATCATGAGTGTTGATAAAAATAAGAGTATGGATTACGTCTACGGTGTTAAATTTACCAGCGAAGGAATGATGCTCGGTGATAAACGTTTCGATGTGGACATGGAAGATAATATAATTATCGATGGAATAAAATATACGGGATCCGAAGGTATCTACGATTTGATTTTTAGAAAATTTCCCAATCATAAAAAATACACTCAAGACGATTTGTATAAATATCAAAGTATATTAAAAGCAACAAATGCGCATAAACGTGACAACAAAGTTAATAATCCTATTAAAAGTAACAAAGGATACAAGTACAAATATATAATTGCACCATTATTCCCCGATAGAAAGGTGGGAAGAGGTATAGACGCGCCGCACACCATGACGCTAAGCGACAACATGATCGATTACGTGCATTGGAACGATCCCAACGAATTGGTAGATCGTTTGCGATTGCTGGACGCCTCGCGTCGAGCCGGCAACAATGCTCACGACAATGAAATCTTGTCAATTATCGAAGAACTTCGCGAGGCTGGCATTATTATAAATTAAACTATGCGTCAACGATACATGTCATTCCGTCAAAGTTCTCGGTACCGAAATGTCGATTAATAAATTTGGATTATCGCTCGGAACGTCGAATAATTTGTACTATCAATGGAATGGATTATTGAGAAATTACGTTCGCGATAACGCTCTCTGCCAGACTACTACCGGCTTTGACGCAAGGTCGCGCAAGATTCAACGTGTAGCGCAACCGGAAACTGATACTGACGCTGTCAACAAACGATATGTGGATAAACTTTTGAGAGATCGACAGGGAGAAATTGAGCAAAAAATTATCACGCTTGAAACACACGTGCAGGCGCTACGAATAATGATGGGCGAGATAAAGAATGTGCTGAGATATGCAACATCTGACTCGACACAGTAAACGAGACATACTAATATCGCAATATTAATTATGCCTCGATCAAACGTGCGAAAGAAGATAAACACCTCCGAAAAGCGACAACTTGTCGAGGAACTACATGCTCCGGCGAGAAGAAATTTTCCACGAAGACGCGTCATTGTACGCGGATACGACGATCTGTGGCAGGCGGACGTGGTCGACATGCGTTCGTATTCTCGACTCAACAAGGGTCATAAATACATACTCACAGTTATCGATGTGTTGAGCAAGTATGCGTGGGCCGTACCGCTCAAGAGCAAGAGCGGAAACGAAATGTCCGAAACGATCGCAAAGATTATTGGAGACGATAAAAGGTGTCCGAAAAATTTTCAAACCGACAGAGGAAAAGAATTTTACAACGCGAGTGTGCAGAAACTCATGAAGAAACACAACATTAATCATTACTCGACGTATTCCATTATGAAAGCCTCGGTCGTGGAACGATTCAACCGTACTTTGAAAAACAATATGTGGAAAATGTTTACGCTCAACGGAAATTACAAATGGATCGACGAGTTATCTCGACTCGTTGCAGAGTACAATACGCGAAAACATCGCACCATCGGTATGAGACCTGCCGACGTCACTCCAGCGATCGCCGAAAAACTTTTAAATACGGTGTATAGCAACGTAAAAATTGCGGCTCTGACAAAATTTAAAGTAGGCGATTCGGTACGCGTAAGCAAATACAAGACCATCTTTGAAAAAGGTTTCACACCTAATTGGACGACCGAAGTTTTTAAGATTGTCGAGGTGCAGAAAACTAATCCCGCGACATTCATACTCCAAGATTCGCGTGGAGATCCCGTCGCTGGAGGATTCTACGAATACGAATTACAACGCGTCGCTAATCCCGACGTATATCTCGTGGAAAAAATTTTGCGGGAAAAGGGTGATGACGTATACGTGAAATGGTTGGGAATGGATAAATCATACAACTCTTGGATACATAAAAATAGTGTATTATAAATATTTATTAAAATAATATACATATAAACTATATAAATAATTTAATATATAAATATTTAATAATATAAAAATATATAAAGTGTATTAAATATAAAAATATATACATGGTTATGTACAAAATATACAATTAATAATAAATAAAATATACATTTATTTACAATGGTATTCTATAATGTCCCCACGGTAACGTATCGGTGGTTTCGGGTACGATATACCGCTTATCGTCGTACGGACTCAGAGCAATTTTCGTCTCGCAGATCGTGTATACTTGGTGCAGTTTAGATCGTATACACGACTGCTGACGCGTCATTTCAATTTCTTCTTTCAAACACCGCATGTAGTCGTCAAACGTTATCGTTCTCGCGACAACGTTACTCTTGACACCTTTAACTTTCTTCGTGTCCTTTTTTCCATTCACTCGTAACGCGTACATCTTTGCTCTGAGCCCGACGAATTCGGTCATTATGGTACCGTTGTTTTCGTCCTTCATCAGGCCCGGTACCTTTTTATTTACAAGCGGTATACCGTACACGTTATCCACTGCATAATCGCTCGTGTCGAATCTGATGATATCGCGCTTCATATTCTCATACACATCCGCGCACTCAATGTGATATATGAGACTATCCGTATCGGTGTACATTACCTGGCATTTGTCGCGATACATTGGCGTCATATACTCGTGATGAAACTCGTACAAACATGTCTTGGATATGTCGAGTATGCACATACCCACGTAAATCGGTTTGTAGAATTTCACCTCGAGTTTGCGCAATTCCACAGCGATTAAGTTTTCTGAAAAAACGCTTCTGCTGTGGAAATTTGGTTTCGCGATCATTGCCTCTGCGCCATACCGACCATCCCACTTTGTTAACAATTTAACATCGACACGATTGCGCACATTTTCCATCGTTTTACCAAACACTGCATTGTTCATTAATTTATATAAATTTTTTTCGAAATCATTTTTAGCCAATGTTCTAAAATGTGTATTTAATTCTATATAATTTCGAAGCCACGGAGATTGTGAAAACTGTAAAATTCGATGTATTTTTGTTACGCGAAGACCGTGACGCGTACACTGCTGCAGGTTGCGATAGTGTATCACGTAACGCTTCTTATCGTATAGCGTTGCAAGCAGTTAAATTCCCGCTTGCCAGGTGGTTTGTCGCGTGTCGGGCAAAACGGCAGGTCAGTGTGCGCATCGTGAAGATGTTGCGGGTACTCGAGGTCCACTTCGAGGACATAGCCTGTAGGCGAATCTAGCGTGATGGATGATACATCAAAATTGGTCACATCGTCGACCCATTGAAAATTGGCGTAAGGCAACGGTTGACACATTGCCCATCCGTACAAATTATTTATATCAAAGTACATCAAGTACGATGATGGTTTCGATGGATCGTACGACTCCATGTACTTGTTATTAGCGCGAGCGTATCTACCCGAACATTGACTCAGACCGCCGCGTATACCACGTTCGATGAACATAAGCATGTCGATGTCAGTAAGCAGCTCGAACGTGATCTTGGTATGTTTCAACATGGCGTCCCACGTGTATCCGGGGAGAGTATAGTAATACGCGGGGTCGAGTCCGTAACTTTCGATACATTTATCTCGAAAGTTTTCGAAAATGTCGGCTAATAACAAGACATCAATTTTAAGATATAAATCGCTATATTCGCCTAGCGTTCGAATGGAGAATCGCATCCAGATGTTCTCGGCGTGCGCGTAATCGCTCTCGGATACAGTATCACCGGTCAAGGAACTGTAAAACGATTCGCGCGGTGGTAAACACGTATCTTGCAACCTCTCTACAGAGTCGATGTATTCGTACGGAAATACACCTTTTCGCGTTAACAAATTGAAATTTTCTGTTGATAAATTTTGAAATTCTGATTTTAAAATTTTGAGTTTATCTTTGTCCAAAAACGATGCCAATTTGTCGAGACTCGATGCGAGAAATTTGAATGAATCGATGAAACGTAATTTTACATGATTTTTTGATTCTTCATCCATACAAACATCTTTTGTAAACGAAATATATTTCTCTTTTGTTATCGGAAGTAACTCGATTTTCCCTTCGAACGATGTGGCTATTTCCTCGATAATGAAATGTGAATCATAACCGGATAAATTGTGAAAAACTATGGGAATACAAAAAGATTCTTTATAATTTAAATTGCAATTTGAGTGTGCTGGACCTCTGTACCGCCCGGTCAGATGGCAATGATCGCGAACGCGTGTATCGTCTTGCACGAACGGTTTTTCGCATATATGACATTGAGTGGCGCTATGGAATTTCTCCCACTCTTCGGACGTCAAATTTACCATGGGGACATTTGTTTTTAAAATATTTTTTACACGTAACGCTAAATTTTTGAGATCTGCGGCGAACCATGCTATACAATCGGCGCTACGACGCGAATGATATGCCGATAAAGATTCGTCGTATGAACAATGTACATAATAAGCTAAACTAAATACTTGGTGATGTTGATATGCGTTTTTCTCTTCTTCCGTCTTGGCCAGAACGCATTCCAGGTCGGCGTAGACCACAAATGGAAGCCGCTCCTTCCGATTAAAGTTGTTGAACGATAACCACTTGTCCTTATCGCTCGGCAATCGGACAGCACAATCATTCATCTTTCCACAGTCGACCGTATGCGACTGCAACTTGGTGTCCGAATTAAAATAATGCAGGCATCTGTAAAAGAAAATTTTTTTAGATTTATATACAATTTGCTACATAACTTATAATTATTCAAATTAAACTTACCGATCGCAGATATATTTTGGATTCTTGTGTTTGCTCAATTGTGAGCTCACGAGCCGGGATAAATTCTTAATCCATGCAAAATGTCCGACGCTGTTGTCGTCTTCAATGTAAAGCAAGTTGATATGCTTGTCCTGCTTCTGCTGCGAAAGACGCATCGGGACAATGCTGTTCTTGTCTTCGATGTTGTACACATTTATAGAAATGTTATTGGCAAGTTCAAAATTTTTTATTTGGTTCACAGTCACTGGAAACTCAATGTTCTGGAGATTCAGCACTGTCGTGTAATGCGGGTACGATGATTCCCGATTCGTGTCTCTTTCGGCGGGGTATAGGGCGGCGACCACTGCCCACGCGAAACACGCATTGTCTTTAGATTGTACATTAATCACCGCTCTTTTCAACATAATCTCCCGCGGTAATTTGATGTGACACCCCGCACGCATAGGATTATACTTATTTATATTTACAGTTAAATTTAGTATTCGCGACAAAGCCCACCCGCTGTCGCGTTCCTGAAACTCTTCCAGAGACGCTAGGGTGGGTTCGATAACACGTCGTTCGTACCACTCGCGTAAATCGGATGTGCGAAAGAGTTCATAGTTTCGCGTATTGATACTTTTGTTGGCGTGTTTATCCCCAGCCACGAATTCACCGTTAAATATAGTGTTCACTTTCACATTACAGTGTTTTTTCATAACGTCCTGCACATGTTCTATCACTATGTCTTTGGCGTCATCGAGAAATTGACGAGGTTCAATGTGATTATAGTTTATCACCGCACCAGTCGATACGCGACTCTCGAACGCCGTATCAAGTCTATTTTGACGCGCGCTACATCCGGCACCCGCGTGTACGAAACGTCCACGTACCGAATTTTTCAACCCTTCGAGGCGCGCGATCCGAGCAATCAGCGATTGTCGATTTCCGATCGATAATCGCGGTCGCTTGATGCGACTTTGCTCTTCCAACGACTCGATGTATTGGTCGCATCGTTGTTCCCACACAATGTAATCTTCCAGCGAATCAATCAATGTGGATTGCTCTCGCAAATTTTGTTCCTCCATATTGTAACACACTTGCGAAATGCGCTTCCCAATGATAGTTCCGGATGTACTTTAGCAAAATTACTGGCGGGGTGTGCCTCTTGATCATGATTTATATACTGTCTCGTGCATATCATCGAACATTCTAGAATGATTTCATCTTAAAAAATTCCCCGGAGTAGCGTCTGCAATTTAACCTTGATAATTTCGCGTTTTGTCACGTACATTTGAAAAATCTGATGTGGTTGCATCGGGAGCAGCCGTAAAACGGCGCTTGATTTTAACACATTTAGCTAAATCTTTGTCTAGGGGTGATGTGCGTTTTAACCTTGGCGGTTAATCTTTGTTCCGATGCACATCTTAACCTTGAAAATTTCGCGTTTTGTCACGTACATTTGAAAAATCTGACGTGATTGCATCAGGAGCAGCCGTACATCGACGCTCGATTTTAGCGCATTCAGCTAAATCTTTGTTCTGATGCGCAATTTAACCTTGAAAATTTTACGTTTTGTCACGTACATTTGAAAAAATCTGACGTGGTTGCGTCGGGAGCAGCCGTACATCGGCGCATGATTTTAGCACATTCAGCTAAATCTTTGTCTAGGGGTGATGTGTGTTTTAACCTTAACGGCATGATTTATATACTGTCTCATGCATATCATCGAACATTCTAGAATGATTTCATCTTAAAAAAATTCCCGGAGTAACGTTTGCAATTTAACCTTGATAATTTCGCGTTTTGTCACATACATTTGAAAAATCTAACGTGGTTGCGTCGGGAGCAGCCGTACACCGGCGCTCGATTTTAGCGAATTCAGCTAAATCTTTGTTCTAGGGATGATGATGTCATCGCCGCCGTATATCGGCGCGACAAAATTTTAGAGGAAATTAAAATGTCGTGTCAGCAATAATCCCCTCTACATCGCAATTTGCGATACTATTTGAATTGATATTAATTCTAATACGATCAGTATTGCATCAATCGCGCGTGTGAAAGGTTCACTGAAGAAATCAACATGAATTTTTACGTTCCGATTCGAAACGGTGAAACTCCACCGTGTAAGAAGCAAAAATGTGACACGTAAGTTTCGATCTTTAAATATTTAATTATTTAATTTTTTTTTTTAAATATTGATCTAATTTATATATTTTTATAGCATTCAGCCTCGTCGTGCGACTCGCATACTTGGAAGAAGATACGCTCTAACCCCAACGTCGTACAAGTATTTGGACATTGGAATAAGCGTTGGAGCTGTGTCGTACGTGGAACTGATTCTCGGTGATAATCGAGGCAATCAAATAGTGTTACCTTTTTCAACGTGGAATTTGTTGTTGCAGAAGCAAGCAGACATTGAACAATTTCTACAATCGACTGCTCTCGCATTAAGGATTGGAGATTTATCGATCGAAATGTATCAATCGAAAATTGTAAAACTCACATTATGTGACAATTCTTTGTACATGAAACCACCGACATTATTAAATTTATTTAATTTTGAAAATTGTATCGATCATATGCATAATTGGTTATGCGAGAATACGTATCTCGTAAATGAAAAATTTAAACAATTTGAAACTGTTTTACGACGTAACAATATTACTACTGTATGCGATGCTGTAAAAACGATACGTAATAGTGACGTCTTTAACAGCGAATCATTAATCGATTGCGAATTATTAACATGTGCTGTAAATGATATTCTTTACGATGCGTGCAATAAATAATTATTTTTATTCCATCTATGATTTTAATTCTTTCCTTCCATACGAATAAGAATAGTTATACTTTTCTCAACACGCTCCGCTAAAGATGTAGAGAAATGCTGAGGTAGATGAGACGTGATGCTCTAGTTGGAATGAGACAAAAGATATTAAAAGATATATAATGAAGAGGAGCCTGCGACATTAGAATATTATTTCTTTCGTTGTTCTTTGCGTTTCGTTAGTCTTGTGTTACGTTAGTGCAATGGCTGAAGAAGAGATTATTATCATCGATGACGAAGATGTTATTATCATCGACGAGGATATTGAAGAGGTTGTTATCGTTGAAGATGGCAACCAAATGGATGTTGATAATCTAGACGAATCAGACGAGGATGGCTCTGAGGAAGAATCCGAGGAAGAAATACCACCTTTAGTGGATTCAGATTATGCCAGTGATAATGATGAAGAATTAAGACTGAAAAAGTATAAACATTTAAACGCGATGGAAATAAATAATTTGGATATTACCATAAAAATGTGTCGCATCAAATATTATTATTATGATGTGGAAGAAGGAACTAAGTATTGTTCAGACTGTTTTCTGAGATTGGCATCATCGTTTCGAAACGTATACTCCGTCAGGAAACACAAAACGGATTATTGTGCTCTATTATTAGGCAGTTATTGCAAAGAGTGCAGGAAAAATTTGCATCAAATAATATCATGCAATATGTGTCCCATTTGCACAAATTAAAATAAATGGATAATATTGTAAGTAACTTTCAATTTATATTACATCAAAAGTTCTAAAATAAATTATTAAAAACTATTCAAATGTCTTTTTCTGTTCCAGGAGCGGCTCCACTCAGCCCGGCACATCGACCCCTTAGCATTCTAGGAGCGGCCTCCTCCTTAGCCCGGCACACTCCCCCCAAATATATTATTCTTATTATTTTATTATTATATTATTATTATTTTTTTTTTTAAATTTTTAAATTTTATATTATTATTATTTTATTAGACACACACACACACACACACACACACACAAATTGTATAATACACGCACACATTTTAAAATAAATGTTATATTTAGTATTGAAAAGAAATGTATTTATTTACGCGCCTCTCCTTGCGTTCCCATCCTTTGCGTCTCTCTTGCGCTAGTTGTAAGTATAGCGATATCGTTCTCTCTCTCTCTTTCCTACGCGCTATCGTTCTAACAATAAGTCTCGCGTTAGTTGTAAGTCTCGCGATATCTTCGTTCTCGCTCGCACGCGTTATCTTAGCTATTATCGTTCTCTCTCGCACACGTTGTTCTCGCGATATTATAGTTCTCTTTCGTATGCGTTCTCTTCGCGCTATTATCGTTCTCTCTCATTCGCAAGCTCGTCGCTATCACTCACTTACCTTTGCGTCGTCCTGCTCCCACCTATGTGGCATCTTATAATGCATCATCCTTGTCCCACGTTGACGCCATCCTTGTCACACGTTGATGATGTCACGTGTCATCCTTGTCGCACTGTCCTCTTCACACGCTTTACGCTATCCTTTTCCCACACGTAGCGCTATTCTTCTCACACCACCGTCTTCTTTCCGCGGATCCCCCCTACCCGCGCGGACCCCCTCGTCCATCGCTCGCGCCGCGGATCCCCCCTATCCGCGTGGACCCCCTCGTCCATCGCTCGCGCCGCGGATCCCCCCTACCCGCGCGGACCCCCTCATCCATCGCGTGACGTCATCATCCCCGCGTGACGTCATCATCTCCGCGTGACGTCATCATCCCCCGCGTGACGTCATCATCTCCGCGTGACGTCATCATCCCCCGCACGTGACGTCATCATCCCCGCGTGACGTCATCATCCCCCGCACGTGACGTCACACCCCCCGTGACGTCATCACCCCCCGTGACGCCCCCCTCGCGTGACGTCATCACCCCCCCGTGACGCCCCCCCCCGCAGTTCCCCCTCGCCCCTCACCCCCCCTCGGAGCCCCTGCGTTAGAAACCTCATAGTCTTACTACTACGATTTAAAGATTCCTAAAGTCGCATATATAAAATGTAAAAAATCATATATTCCATAAATATCTGTAAAATTAATATTCTTTCCGATTTTACAACACACAATATTTTGCAAGCAATAACATTTAACTTTCCCAGTCAGCAAAGTCTGTTCAAACAGATTTTGTCAATTTCTGCTACAAATTTTTATCGACAGTAAGATTGCAGATTGTATAAAAAATTTGTTATATCAAATAATGATAACAGAATGTCAGCAGAAATGTTACAAAACCTGCTGACATAATTTGATAGCAGAAACTGAACAGGATTTGTTTAAAATTATCATAGCAGATTGGTGGCAGAAATTGAGCAAGATCTGCGCAACACAGTTTGATATCAGATTGGTTGCAGAAACCGAGCAGGATTTGCGCAATGAAATTTGATATCAAATTCTCGGCAGATATCGAGTAGAGCCTGCTGATATAACTGACGGCAGATTGATGGCAGAAATTGAACAGGATCTGTGCGACGCAATTTGACAACAGATTGTCGGCAGAAACCGAGCAGGATCTGCGCAATGAAATTTGATGTCAAATTATCGGCAAAAATCGAGTAAAGCCTGCAGATATAACTGACGGCAAATTGATAGCAGAAATTTAACAGGATCTGTGAGGCGCAATTTGATAGCAAATTGATAACAAAAATCGAGCAGGATCTGCGCACACAATCTCTGATAGCAGATTGACGGCAGAAACGGAACAGAGTTTGCATGATTCGATAGTTCCTTCACTTACCGTTACGTGAGCTGTACTTTCTCGTAATCTAATTTCTGTCAGAAATATATATAAAGTCACGAATATGAATAAAAGACTAAAAATATAGTAATTACCATTTTAATTTCTATCACTTTAATTTCTGATATCTGATACAAGCAGATGAGATTCAGAATATTAAACTGATTGGAATCAATATGATAAATGGTAAATTATTCATGTACTGCCTATTTGAGGCATAAAGCAAGAATTTAATTCTAAATAAATTACATCTCCAGTTTTACAAGTTACATTTACTTTTATCATTTACTTTATTATTAATTTAATTTAATTTAATTAGTCCTTCGCTATATATGAGATATAACTACGATATAACATATATTACATTAACATATATTACGATATAACATATGACATATATGTCATTTTAGAAGAAAATTGTAATTAACTTGCCGATAATATTCTTATTTAGCACTTGTAATAATCAATTTTGTTGCATTTATATAATATTAATAAAAGTAAGCGCAAATCTTGTGCAGTTTCTGCTGTCAATTTGCCATCAGGTTGCATGCGCAGATTCTGCTCGATTTCTGCTGGCAATCTAACATCAAATTGCATCGCGCAGATCCTGCTCGGTTTCTGCCGACAGTTTGTTGACAGGTTATGTTTTACAGACTCTGTCACCAAAACAAAAGCTTAATGCGGACACAGATGGCTATGGTTCTGGTGTGGGATTTTGATCGAATTTGCTGCCAATCTGCTGCCAACCTGCTAACATTTTGCTTACTGGGTTTGTTCTTACCTATCAAAAATCTGCTCTTGCTCGGCATCCATATCGGCATCATAATTCGTCATATCGTCTATCTTTTATCTCTTGTGAACGGTTGCAAAATCGTTCCGCCTTAAAAAAATCGAAATCGCGTCGAAGAGATTAACTTTCTTTGTTCGCTCACGTTACTGAGAACGTTACTGAACGATACCGGCGACCTGTGTGAAGTTAGCCCCGCACTTTTTGAATAAAAGTTAGTTAATTTTAAAAAATCGATATTTCGGAAACTATAATAGTTAGAGGCATGCGGTTTGCGCGAGAATACTTGTCTTATCGAATGCAACTCAGAACTCTAGCATTTACGGCCAGAACTCGTGATTTTCCAAAATTTTCATAAAAGTTGGTTAATTTTAAAAAATCGATATTTCGGAAACTATAAGAGATAGGAACATGCGGTTTGCGCGAGAATACTTGTCTTATCGAATGCAACTCAGAACTCTAGCATTTACGGCCAGAACTCGTGATTTTCCAAAATTTTCATAAAAGTTGGTTAATTTTAAAAAATCGATATTTCGGAAACTATAAGAGATAGGAACATGCGGTTTGCGCGAGAATACTTGTCTTATCGAATGCAACTCAGAACTCTAGCATTTACGGCCAGAACTCGTGATTTTCCAAAATTTTCATAAAAGTTGGTTAATTTTAAAAAATCAATATTTCGGAAACTATAATAGTTAGAGGCATGCGGTTTGCGCGAGAATACTTGGCTTATCGAATGCAACTCAGAACTCTAACATTTACGGCCAGAACTCGTGAGTTGTTTTTTCAACTAAAGTATGTTTTTTCAACTAAAAACGGCAGAACTCTTTCAAAAAAGTATCAGGAACTCCGTAACTATTCAAAAGAGTATCAGAACTGTGCTCAGAACTATTTGATCTCGATGTGTCGAAATTCGTGAAGTTGGCACCCCCATTTTTCAAAATCGAATTTCATTATCATAACGGGCAGAACTATTTTTAAAAGTGATCAAGAACTTTTTCTTTTGTTCTAAATAACTCAGAACTCTTAACAGAACTATTGTATCGTGACATAGGGGTGCCAACTTTTGCAAACACAGTATAAATAAATTTTTAGATGGAAAGAAATGTTTAAAACCAGTTGCGAGAACTATGATAAAACTTCAGTTACATTGTGACCGGACCGAGTATGTAAACGCCTGTAAAGGGTGTCACACTCACCAGAACGCAGGTTGCGACGAGTTCTGCGACGGTCGCCAGTTGCTTTGACCTCAATAAGCAACAAGGTCCAGGATCGCAATCCTCCGGGGGCAGTCGTCCTTCCAGCAGGAGGTACTTTCCGCTCGCGCCGGTCCACGCAGAAGTCCCTTGGGAGTCTCCTCGTCCTCTGGCAGTTCCTGGTCGACGCTCTGGGATCGCCAGGGTCAACTTTGATACGCCGGGAAAATTGTGGAGAGGAGAACAGGAATGTTCACGCACACACAATATGACACAGAATTAACTGTTATAAAGTCCTTTAATTTTATATGCGCGATACACAATGTCTTATGAGCTACCGTTAACCCATACTCAGCACTTTCTCGCACTCTGGTAGCCTTGGTCTCGACGCGTAATTTAATCTCGCGAACAGGTTATTTGACGACTATTCTTATTACCTTTACCGGTTGGAAATTCGTCGCGCACTCAGCTCTCAAGCCCTCGCGTCCTCGCCTTTTATCCTCTCGGTCTTCAGTAGGCGCCCCACCATCGGCCGTCCGGCCAATGTTTCGTCGTTGCTGCTTCGCGGCTTTATTTTATTTCTTCGTTTTTCGCGTTTTGTCGCGTCGAGTTGTACTTCTCGGTAATTTTCTTCGTATCCTGACGTTTCGTCTTCGGATTCTTCGCTCGTCTTACTGTCGTCATTGTCCGACGGCGGACGGCTTTCATCGGTTTCCGATCCTCTAACACTTTTATTCGCGTCGGTTTCGGTCTCGCTCTCGGTTGCCCGATCGTTCTCTTCGGCTTCGCTCGAGGAGTCTTTGTTATTCCGTATCGCGTTTAATTATTTACGCTTTCTTTGTCGGTGTTTCGCAGATCTCGATTTTTTATAAACGACGCTTGGCTTCGTATCGCTTTCGCTTGTCGACGCTGTGTCTTTGTCTCTGCGAGTTTTCGGCTTTGCTTTTTTCTCGATGCTGTCTTTCTTCTTGATGGCGTTTATCGCCTTTCCTCCTTTCTTGCCACGATCGTTCTTCTTTTTATTCCGGTCGATTTTTTCTTTAACGAATGTCAATCCCGTCTTTTTCGCGCTATACTTTTGTTCCTGCTCGCTTTCGCTAGTCGGAAATTCGACGATCGGTTCTTTCTGTTTATTCGTGTCGCGATTTTTGTCCGCGTTCCCGCGACCCGTCGTCGTTTGACCAGTTTTATTGCCGGATTTTCCGCCTCGCCATTTGTACGCGTTGTTCCGGTATCCCGAGCTTGTCGCCTTTTGCGCGTTTCCGAACGATTTCGTGTTTGATTTTTGATCCTCGCGACTTTTGACGCTTGTTTCTATTTCGTCTTGTACCTCCTCCAGGAGGCACGTTAAATCCGCGATTGTTTTTATTGGTTATTTTCATAGACCTTACAGATATGGACTGGCAATACGTATCAGACTGTGTCCGGAGGAGGTTAGAGAGAGAAACATCTTTTTGGTACTTCTCTTTCTACAAGTGTCCATGCATACTTCCGGACACTTGTAGAAAGAGAAGTACTAAAAAGTATGTTTCTCTCTCTAACCTCCTCCGGACACTGTGCTTCTCTACAGAAACTATAGGCAATTGCCAGTCCATACTTATAAGGTCTATGGTTATTTTAATTTCGCGCACAATTTCTTTGTCGAAATGTCGCTTGACGCATCGTATAATCTCCGCATCGCCCATGGGCGGATCGAGTCGTCGACTCGTCTTCGCCTTTTGTCCTCTCGGTTTTCAGTAGGCGCCCCACCATCGGCTGTCCGGCCAATCGTCGCGACACTCCCGCCGTGATGCTCTCGGCCATGGCGTCATTCTCTGGGCTAGCGTCCACGCGATCATGTCGCTCCTCGCATTTATTTCTAATATATCGTTATTCGCTCTTAAACATATCTCATGAAGATATTTCGCTCTTTTTACATGTAATTCAAGCATGCTCGTATTTGCCTCGACCCAACCTCGTGTTTCCGGCATAGGGTACGGATTTCGCGCTTTTGACAAGTCCATTGTTATGACAATAAGATTTCTACCGCTCATACGACCGTATCGTTCTATTGTATATCGCATCGGCTTAAATTCTAACGACGTCCTCTTTATAATATAAACTACAGGCATTACTAAATATAAAAATCCATGCATAAAATAAAACTCGTAATCTCATCATGATTTTATCTATCATACTATTTTTGCATTTTATGTTACGTGCGATATAAAATAAAGTAAATATCATCTACTCTTATAATGGTTAATAATTTTAACAAAAATTATATATAACTATAAAATCATATCGCCAGAAGAACTAAATGAATAATATGTTGTTTTATATAAAATATGCTATTCTAGGAATCTTCATAAATAATAATTATTTATATGCTGCTCGATTTATTAAAATAAACTGTTCTTTCACAATGACTATTATAATATAAAATAAAAGAAATATGAATAGCACGCTGGTACACGATGCCTGGTCGTCCCGCATCTACCTATCACACGCTTCGCATGAAATTCCGCCTTTAAGACTATTCCTTAATACTTTACTATACAAGTCCTTAACTATTGTCCGGTTAAACTTGTATCGCTCTAAGGTACGCATTCCAATAATAGAATCGCATGCAACGGTAATTTTGATCTTTTGTCTGAGAGAATCGCGGTGCCTTCGCCTGTAATGTCCGTCCGACGGCTGTTATCAATTGATATTAACTTCTCTACCTCTGACATTCGCAATTTAGTCGATCGCTGGTCGCTGGTAGAGTATCGTTGAGAAAGAACAGAACGTAATTGTTAACAACGAAGAGATGAAACAAAAGAATGACAATGTTTATCGTGTTAGCTAATTTTTATAAATTAGACTTTTAATAATTAATGATTATTTTATATATGTATCTGTGTGTAAAATAAACATCTGTTTTCTTTGATTCTCTAATTATTTCCCTTATTAAATAATAGTTAAAATAATATTTGAAAAAATATAGAAAATAGAATGTATAAATGTATAAATGTTTTTAAAAACTTAAATATTATTTCAATTAAGAGAATTTTTTAAAATTATTATTTTTCAATTAATAAATTCAACTATTTTGCATTTTAAATAAATGTTTCCTATGTATCTTTGTCTTTATTAAATCTCATTGAAAAATTTAAAAAAATGTTCGAACAATATTTTATTTAAAGAAAACAGTATATTTTACTATATTTTATTTGTGATATTTCTCAAGATTCTTTTTTTTCTAAAAACTAAAAATCTTAGCAATTTAAATTTTTATTCTGTCCTAAATCGACATCTATTTCGTCAAGAGATGACCAATTCGTTCTATTATCCAGAGATTGAATCTAAATTTTTAATTTTCGCCCATACACCTTTGCGAGACACAAAGGACTTGGGGACTCGGAAGAGCGGCACTCGCATACTAATTAAGCAACCGTGCATAACTCCACCATGGTCCATTATTTATCGCGTCGGTTGCGTATGACAGCCACATTATGTATTCCTCGACTTCGTCATCTCGAGCGGTTAGCAACCGAGACCGCCACGAAGATCTCGAAGCTCGGAGCTCGTTAATTAGGTGATCCGAAGAATGTTGCTTAGTTACATGCAACGTTCTCATAGCCGGCGCGCTCAAAATGGACATCTTGAAATACACCGCATGCGTTTGGTCTCTACGGATCGCAAACTTCCGACGAGCAATTTTTAATATCAAAAGCCTACATGTCTCTTATTAAAAGTTCGAGTACGATTTTTATTTACTAATCATAGGTGTAGAAATATTTACGCTTTTTGTTACGTGATCACTGTGTGAATAATTGCTACAATTTTCCCTGCAAATTATTACATTTTCAATGTTATTTAGATCGTTTTAGAGATATAAAGGCAAGATTTATATCTCGATAATTGCGTGTCGCGACAAATTCGCTTTGTCCAACGGTAGAACGATATTCATTCAAGTATTCAGATTTATGTGATAAGATATACAATCTTGCGGAATCTAACGAGCACGTTTTGCTTGACACACTCCGAAATACGATATAAAAATTTTGTTACTAAAGACCAAGACAAGATATAAATTTTCGAAAATTTTCAATACTAATATAATACTTTTATAAATATTACCTCAAGTCTTGTGAATCATAAACTACAAACACTACACATAATAAAAAATTATCATAGTTTGAGAAAAAAATAAAATGGGATACTGATACAAATCTTGTATACGCATCAGTTCACCTATTATACAATAGCATATGATTTAAAAGTAGGTATACAAGGCCGGTTCTAACCCAGGTCCTCTCAGGGGGGGTGAGGCGCGAGGGGATCTCAGCGGCGCGGGGGAATGACGTCACGCGGGACGAAGGGGATTTCGTAGGCGCGGGGGCTGCGGGGCGGGGCGGGGGACGTTTGTGTTGGATGTTTTATGACAAGTATAAACAATCATAAACCGATGTTCGGCTGCTTTGTACCCTTGCAGCGCGTGTGAGAGAGAACGATAATATCGCGTGCGAAAAAAATGCGTACGAGAGAGAACGATAGCGAGACTTATAATTAGCGCAAAGAATGGGAAAAGGGTAGTGCAAGGGAGAGGTGCGTAAATAATTATACATTTTTCTTTTTGAAATATAATTTCGGTGGCGCGGGGAATGACGTCACGCGCGAGGAAGGGAGTCTGCGAGGAGAAGGGGGATCCGCGGAAAGAAGACGGTGGTGTGAGAAGGATAGCGCTACATGTGGGAAAAGGACAGCGCTACATGTGGGAAAAGGATAGCGCTAAGTGTGTGAAGAGGACAGTGCGACAAGGATGACATCAACGTGCGACAAGGATGGTGCAATGTAAGATGGCGTGAGAAGGACGACGCAAAGGTAAGTGAGCGACGAGCATAGAAAGAGAGAAAACGACAATAGCGCGAGAACAACGCGTGCGAGAGAGAACGATATTGCAAGAATAACGCGAGTGAGAGAGAGAGAACGATAGCGCGTACGAAAGAGAGAACGATAATAGCGCGAGAACAACGCGTGCGAGAGAGAACGATATCGCTATACTTACAACTAGCGCAAGAGAGACGCAAGGGATGGGAGCGCAAGGAGAGGCGCGTAAATAATTGCAATTTTTTTTTTCGTTACAATTAAAAATATGTAGAATTTATTTAAATGTGTGTATGAGTATTACAAATTGTGTGTGTGTGTGTGTGTGTGTGTGTACTTAATATTAAAATTTAAAAATTAATAAAATATAGGGAAAGAAAATAAAATGATGAATATAAAATAATGCGGACGGTGCGCCGGGCTGTAAGGGGGAGGCAGCTCCTGAAACAGGAAAAACGCTACATTAATTTTATCTTAATTAAAATAAAAAAAATAAAAAAAAAACTAATTTAAAAATTTTAAAAAGAAATATGTACCTTAGCCCCCTGGAACTGCAGAGCCGTACCAGTATTCCAGTAACCGTCTTCTTCTTTCCTCTCCCAGTCTTCTTTGTATTTCCCGTATTCTCTCCTCTTCGATTATTCTGTTCTCTTCGTATCTTATAACCGATAGTTCGCAGATTTCGTCAAATAGGGACTCCATCCCGAAGAGCAGCCGCAGATTAAAAATGTCGAGATATCTCCACGATCCATTTACATCATTATCCTGGCGACTCTCCGGGGTGTCGCCCCATTCCTCCGCGAGATCGTGTCGCGCGTTCCAGCGCTCCGCCCGCACGTTGCGTCGATGCTGTATGTTGATGAACCCGGGAATTTTGACATCATCGGGGTACTATAAAATAATATATATTAAAAATCCACATACACATACGCACAATTGTTTTCACAAAAACACTACCTACCTTCCAGACAAATACCACTTTTAGTATCACAGAAAATAAGAGCTCTACAAAACTCCTCTTCCAAAATGAAAAATGAAAAATAGAATCCATCTTATTTGCAGCGTAAGAAATAATCACACACGGAAAAAGAAATACCACGGTTAAACTCGCTGACGCTCTCCTTTCGGACAATACACGACTGAGATTGAAATCGAATGTTACTCTCCGCTGTAGGAATTATAAAGGTCTCAAAACTGGAAGGGTTACACTAGTGTACGAATATTTTTTACACCCACTGTATATATTAACCATTCATGATCCTTTCATGGTCTTTTTCTATGCTCGGTATAAACAATATGAACAGTATTCCTATGAAGAGAAATGGATCTTGGAACCTTCCTTCTTTTTATGTTTTCTGTTTATGATACCAATATTCGACTGCTTTACACCCTTGCCGCGCGTGTGAGAGAGAACGCGTACAAGAGAGAACGATAGCGAGACTTATAATTAATGCGAGAGCACGCAAAGGATTGGAGCGCAAGGGAAAGACGTGTAAATAATTGCAATTTTTTTTGTTACAATTAAAAATATATAATTTATTTAAATGTGTGAGTTTAATAAAAAAAAGTATACAATATAAAAGAAAAAATAATATATAAAATAGGCCGTCGGGCTATGTGGGGAAGCCGTTTCTGAAAACAGAAGAAAACATATGCATTTCATTAGTTTAAATTATTTAATAATTTATTTTAAGATACTTTTGATATATCATATAATAAATTAAAAGATACTTACAATGTTATCCATGACTCATCTATTTTAATTTGTGCAAATAGGGCACATGTTGCAGGGCAATATTTGATTCAAACATTTTTTTGCACCCTTTGCATGACATATTATCCATATTGCTACAACCTATGGTTCTATGTTCCCGAACAGAACTAGTTTCTTCAAACTGATACGGGTCTTCTAGAAAGCATTCGGTACAATATTTCGATCCATTTTCCATATAGTAATAAGAAATGCAACATATCTTTGTTGCTTCGTTTAATGTTATTATTTCAGGTATGCTTAAATTTCGCTGTTTCTTTTGTAACTTTTCATCAAGAATATCGTCACTATTGTCACTATCGTAATCACTGTCCTTCGCCAAGGGTTCTATTTCTATATTATTGAACTTGTAAATTTCTATTTCCCTTTTTAATAATAAATTGCAGATTATAATTTAAACATTAATTGCATACATGTGCTATGATAATTACGTTCAGATTATTTTCTAATGCAAAGTATATAAAATGTTTTATCAAATATACTACAATGATATACTACAAATTGTGTATGTGTAGGTGACAGAACAAGAATTAATAGACTTAGTGGCAAATAACATGATGATGATCAATACAAACTTCATGCTGAAGTGATATTTCTGAATGCTTTTCCACGTACAAATTCAGGAAAGAATTAAAAGTTATGGCTAAGAAATTAATTTCAGAGCAAAAGGATAAATTATATTTTTTATAATTATTATAATATTGAATTATAATTTAATATTTTCCATATAACTGTGGGCATATATAAAACTTAAACATATATTGTTAGAAATTTCTTTCAAGTTATTAATAAATCATACACATTTAAAGACAATGGAAAATGGAATGTATATGTATATATAAATATATACACATATAAATAAAATTAATAAAATCTACATATGCACGTCTATTTTCAAATCTTTTTCCTTTATGTATTTTTTTTTTATAATATAAATGTATATCTCTTCTATACGAAATGATAATTATAATGATCAGTTTTATTATCGAGAAATATATGTTATGCCATTGATTCTTATTTTCATTTAAATTTAAAATAAAAGCGTTCTTATAATTCAAATGTAACTTCATTTTAATATTTCAGAGTAATAATGTTGATCATGTTTCATACGAATCGTTATGGTATAAGAAGTATTTTTACAGAAAGACTTAATATATGTTGCATTGCGATGTTAGCAGCTTATATCCGTAACTGTACCATGCATACTACCGATTCTTTCAATTAATTACTATGCTTCTGTAAGTTATACTGGGATACCTGAGATAATTTTGGCGATATACATAATTTAACATATTTCTAACCATTTCTCTTTGCAACAAAAACACAATGCAAAAATTCCTAGTAAATAATAGTTGCTGTTTTCGAATTATAAATATTATTATTTGTATATTTTAAAACAAATAAATTTCTGTTTGCAGAAATATTTGTTACTTAAATTAAACTATAAAATTGAAAATCATTTATGTATTGGGAAAAATAATTAGTTAATTAATCTATATATGTTCAAAAACTATATAAAAATCCTAATTTAACTATAATAAATTTTGTCGAAATATATTTGTTGAATATGTATAAATCTTTGTTTCATTAAATTGCAATTCTCTCTATATCTACAATTAATATATCTTAAATTTATATTTGATCAAAATAAATGCACATAGGCGAAAGTAAAATAAGTAACATAAAATTAAAACATATAAGTAGATAAAAATAATATAATATATAATATAAGAACGACCAGAAATGTAAAACTTACTGCTCGCATATGTGTTAAATTAAAATTAAAATTTGAATGGTGTAGACTTCATTGCCGGAGCGTTTAAAATTAAATAAAATGAATCCATTATATATAAACTCAAGCTACAAATTTTATTTATCTGTTTTGATAATTCCTCATATATTTTGCGAATCTTTATTAATTCTTTTGTAATATTGCATAAATAAATAATAAAAAAAATAAGATAAGATAGCAAAAATGAAAAGAAGAAGTAGAGATATAGTAGATAGAAAGGCAAAAAATTAAGAAAGGAATTCTGCGGATCTATTAAGAATTTTTAATAACTAAATGTGTATTCTTTTACACTGCATTTAAGTACAGTGTATTAAATAAAAAATTGATAGCATTCGATCGATTTGCATTTCGATTTGCATTTCGATTTCGTTGAAAAATTAGTTTCCATTTTTTTTTATATGTTCCGCTTTATTATATGATGGGCATTAACCATAAGTTTTATAAGCAAAAAAAGAGAATATGAAAATCAATAATCTATCTCTTTAGCACATACATGTATAAATTTTGTCTAATTGAAATAAAAAAGTTCCATATTTATATCAGTCACGTAATATTTTTAAGGAAATCACAAAAATTAATGAAATATAATCAAGCAATTATTGAATATGTCATATTGAAGTGTATACTAATATCATATTCAAAAAATTACATAATTATAAAAAATATATAATAATGAATAATAAATCTTTTATTAAAAATAATTTATAGGCAAAGAAATTTAATTAAAATCATAAAATGCCGGAAAAATTATTACGCTATCCGAATCGTTATGTGGAATATGTAGTTTAGGCAAATACGCTTATTGTTTGACAGAATAGAATGTTGGAATGCGCAGCAATTTCTTTCTAATTAGTTTTTATCTTCTTGCGTTTTACAAAAAAGTATCGTATATATTACTTCAATTTTCTCTCTCTTTTGTTTGATATATTTATTCAAATCTTATCTTCTTAACAATACAAAACAATCACATCTTCTCTCTTAAGCATATAATAAAAGTAGAGGTAATATATTTCTACTGTATGGTACAGTAACTTTATGGAATAATATCTTCCAGTACGTTGATAATAGGACATCGTCAGTATTCACTATAGTGGTTACTACATAATATTGTACCAGTGAGTATAATTTTTAGCATATTAAGTGTATTCATTCGTTACAAAAATTTTTTACAAGCAGTATACAACTAAAAAAAGAAAAGCAAGTCAACATTGTTGTCGACGTGTAAATAGGAACGAGTGATATTTGGTTTTCTCAAGATGCCTCGATTACTAAGGAATTATTCAAAACTTTTTGTTTTGGAGAAACTGAAATAAGGAATGAAATAAGGAATCGTGTTAAGAATGAAATATACAGCTCAGACTTGATAAACGGTTTTTTATTTTTAATTTAGACGCACGCTTCTATTTAAAAACCTATGCAATTTAAATATAATATATTTTTGAATGTTATTAAAGATCGTAAACCTACATTGTATATTTAATATCTTAACAATAAAATATGCATTTTTTAAATTTGTATGATTATATAAAACTATTTTAAAAAATTATGAATTTTAATTTGTTAGTTTTATAATTTTATTAAAAAATTATTATCATAATATGAAATATGTGACAGTGTCTAAACACTATACTTTCTATGCACTAATTTTAAAATCGTAAAAATGCTTCAAATTATGCTTTTTACCAATTATATCCCAATCACTCTTGATTTAATTTTAAGCTATGCAATACTCATTTAAAAGAAGATTCATTTTATTTTAATGAAAATGTATATATTATATCCACTTCACTAATTTAATTTTCGTTTAATTAATTGAGACGACCAAAATAAAATTTATTTAGTGCAATTATTTAGGGTACAGTGCTATTAATCGCTAAATCGATTTTTAATTGAATTCAATGTTTCATACCTAGGATCTAAAATTCAAATATTTCCGGCAAAATGGATGATTCAAAGATAAATGCAAAAACAAATATAATCTTATATAATATTTAAATAGCAAACTATACTGTCAATATGAAGTGAGATATGCACAGAGCATTAAAGATATGAGATGCAAATGTACTAGGTTTATAAAAATTTTATAATTAATTAAAAAAATAAACATCTATTATTTTTAGAATTTTACTGTGGAAAATAATGTTTATGGCTGTCGAACGGCTATCGAACGGGTCAGAAACGACTGTGAACGAGGCTACGGACTACCAACAGGGCCAAGGACGGCAACAAACGGGTCAAGAACGTCTATCGAACTCCAACGAACGGGCCAGGAACATCTATCGAACGTCTATCGAACGCCAACGAACGGGCCAGGAACGTCTATCGAACGGCTATCGAACGGGTCAGAAACGACTGTGAACGAGGCTACGGACTACTTAGAAGCGACTACCAACAGGGTCAATTACGGCAACAAACGGCTGCGAACAGCTATCGAACGGGGCAGGAACAGCTAACGAACGGCTATCGAACGGGTCAGAAACGGCTGTCGAACGGGGCAGGAACGGCAACTAACAGCTATCGAACGGGTCAGAAACGGCTATCGAACGGCAACTAACAGCTATCGAACGGGTCAGAAACGGCTATCGAACGGCAACTAACAGCTATCGAACGGGTCAGAAACGGCTATCGAACGGAGCAGGAACGGCAACTAACAGCTATCGAACGGCTGTCGAACGGCTACGAACGGTAGCGGACGATACAGAACGGCTATTGAAAAAAAACGACAAACGGTAGTGAACGGCTCAGAAACGAAGAGCTAAAGAGTGGCAACGAATGATAAAACGCACGGTGATACTCGGGGCACATATCGTTTGATCGACGAATCGAAACAACGATGGATCGACGATCGGGAATAACCGAGGAAGCGAAGAAACAACATAGTTTAGAGAAATGGCAGTACACACACACACACACACACACACACACATACACACACACACACACACACACTATTTCCGTTCGATAACCGTTCAACGGTCGATCAAACGATATGTGCCCCGAGTATCACCGTGCGTTTTATCATTCGTTGCCACTCTTTAGCTCTTCGTTTCTGAGCCGTTCACTACCGTTTGTCGTTTTTTTTCAATAGCCGTTCTGTATCGTCCGCTACCGTTCGTAGCCGTTCGACAGCCGTTCGATAGCTGTTAGTTGCCGTTCCTGCTCCGTTCGATAGCCGTTTCTGACCCGTTCGATAGCTGTTAGTTGCCGTTCGATAGCCGTTTCTGACCCGTTCGATAGCTGTTAGTTGCCGTTCGATAGCCGTTTCTGACCCGTTCGATAGCTGTTAGTTGCCGTTCGATAGCCGTTTCTGACCCGTTCGATAGCTGTTAGTTGCCGTTCCTGCCCCGTTCGACAGCCGTTTCTGACCCGTTCGATAGCCGTTCGTTAGCTGTTCCTGCCCCGTTCGATAGCTGTTCGCAGCCGTTTGTTGCCGTAATTGACCCTGTTGGTAGTCGCTTCTAAGTAGTCCGTAGCCTCGTTCACAGTCGTTTCTGACCCGTTCGATAGCCGTTCGATAGACGTTCCTGGCCCGTTCGTTGGCGTTCGATAGACGTTCGATAGATGTTCCTGGCCCGTTCGTTGGAGTTCGATAGACGTTCTTGACCCGTTTGTTGCCGTCCTTGGCCCTGTTGGTAGTCCGTAGCCTCGTTCACAGTCGTTTCTGACCCGTTCGATAGCCGTTCGACAGCCATAAACATTATTTTCCACAGTAAAATTCTAAAAATAATAGATGTTTATTTTTTTAATTAATTATAAAATTTTTATAAACCTAGTACATTTGCATCTCATATCTTTAATGCTCTGTGCATATCTCACTTCATATTGACAGTATAGTTTGCTATTTAAATATTATATAAGATTATATTTGTTTTTGCATTTATCTTTGAATCATCCATTTTGCCGGAAATATTTGAATTTTAGATCCTAGGTATGAAACATTGAATTCAATTAAAAATCGATTTAGCGATTAATAGCACTGTACCCTAAATAATTGCACTAAATAAATTTTATTTTGGTCGTCTCAATTAATTAAACGAAAATTAAATTAGTGAAGTGGATATAATATATACATTTTCATTAAAATAAAATGAATCTTCTTTTAAATGAGTATTGCATAGCTTAAAATTAAATCAAGAGTGATTGGGATATAATTGGTAAAAAGCATAATTTGAAGCATTTTTACGATTTTAAAATTAGTGCATAGAAAGTATAGTGTTTAGACACTGTCACATATTTCATATTATGATAATAATTTTTTAATAAAATTATAAAACTAACAAATTAAAATTCATAATTTTTTAAAATAGTTTTATATAATCATACAAATTTAAAAAATGCATATTTTATTGTTAAGATATTAAATATACAATGTAGGTTTACGATCTTTAATAACATTCAAAAATATATTATATTTAAATTGCATAGGTTTTTAAATAGAAGCGTGCGTCTAAATTAAAAATAAAAAACCGTTTATCAAGTCTGAGCTGTATATTTCATTCTTAACACGATTCCTTATTTCATTCCTTATTTCAGTTTCTCCAAAACAAAAAGTTTTGAATAATTCCTTAGTAATCGAGGCATCTTGAGAAAACCAAATATCACTCGTTCCTATTTACACGTCGACAACAATGTTGACTTGCTTTTCTTTTTTTAGTTGTATACTGCTTGTAAAAAATTTTTGTAACGAATGAATACACTTAATATGCTAAAAATTATACTCACTGGTACAATATTATGTAGTAACCACTATAGTGAATACTGACGATGTCCTATTATCAACGTACTGGAAGATATTATTCCATAAAGTTACTGTACCATACAGTAGAAATATATTACCTCTACTTTTATTATATGCTTAAGAGAGAAGATGTGATTGTTTTGTATTGTTAAGAAGATAAGATTTGAATAAATATATCAAACAAAAGAGAGAGAAAATTGAAGTAATATATACGATACTTTTTTGTAAAACGCAAGAAGATAAAAACTAATTAGAAAGAAATTGCTGCGCATTCCAACATTCTATTCTGTCAAACAATAAGCGTATTTGCCTAAACTACATATTCCACATAACGATTCGGATAGCGTAATAATTTTTCCGGCATTTTATGATTTTAATTAAATTTCTTTGCCTATAAATTATTTTTAATAAAAGATTTATTATTCATTATTATATATTTTTTATAATTATGTAATTTTTTGAATATGATATTAGTATACACTTCAATATGACATATTCAATAATTGCTTGATTATATTTCATTAATTTTTGTGATTTCCTTAAAAATATTACGTGACTGATATAAATATGGAACTTTTTTATTTCAATTAGACAAAATTTATACATGTATGTGCTAAAGAGATAGATTATTGATTTTCATATTCTCTTTTTTTGCTTATAAAACTTATGGTTAATGCCCATCATATAATAAAGCGGAACATATAAAAAAAAATGGAAACTAATTTTTCAACGAAATCGAAATGCAAATCGAAATGCAAATCGATCGAATGCTATCAATTTTTTATTTAATACACTGTACTTAAATGCAGTGTAAAAGAATACACATTTAGTTATTAAAAATTCTTAATAGATCCGCAGAATTCCTTTCTTAATTTTTTGCCTTTCTATCTACTATATCTCTACTTCTTCTTTTCATTTTTGCTATCTTATCTTATTTTTTTTATTATTTATTTATGCAATATTACAAAAGAATTAATAAAGATTCGCAAAATATATGAGGAATTATCAAAACAGATAAATAAAATTTGTAGCTTGAGTTTATATATAATGGATTCATTTTATTTAATTTTAAACGCTCCGGCAATGAAGTCTACACCATTCAAATTTTAATTTTAATTTAACACATATGCGAGCAGTAAGTTTTACATTTCTGGTCGTTCTTATATTATATATTATATTATTTTTATCTACTTATATGTTTTAATTTTATGTTACTTATTTTACTTTCGCCTATGTGCATTTATTTTGATCAAATATAAATTTAAGATATATTAATTGTAGATATAGAGAGAATTGCAATTTAATGAAACAAAGATTTATACATATTCAACAAATATATTTCGACAAAATTTATTATAGTTAAATTAGGATTTTTATATAGTTTTTGAACATATATAGATTAATTAACTAATTATTTTTCCCAATACATAAATGATTTTCAATTTTATAGTTTAATTTAAGTAACAAATATTTCTGCAAACAGAAATTTATTTGTTTTAAAATATACAAATAATAATATTTATAATTCGAAAACAGCAACTATTATTTACTAGGAATTTTTGCATTGTGTTTTTGTTGCAAAGAGAAATGGTTAGAAATATGTTAAATTATGTATATCGCCAAAATTATCTCAGGTATCCCAGTATAACTTACAGAAGCATAGTAATTAATTGAAAGAATCGGTAGTATGCATGGTACAGTTACGGATATAAGCTGCTAACATCGCAATGCAACATATATTAAGTCTTTCTGTAAAAATACTTCTTATACCATAACGATTCGTATGAAACATGATCAACATTATTACTCTGAAATATTAAAATGAAGTTACATTTGAATTATAAGAACGCTTTTATTTTAAATTTAAATGAAAATAAGAATCAATGGCATAACATATATTTCTCGATAATAAAACTGATCATTATAATTATCATTTCGTATAGAAGAGATATACATTTATATTATAAAAAAAAAATACATAAAGGAAAAAGATTTGAAAATAGACGTGCATATGTAGATTTTATTAATTTTATTTATATGTGTATATATTTATATATACATATACATTCCATTTTCCATTGTCTTTAAATGTGTATGATTTATTAATAACTTGAAAGAAATTTCTAACAATATATGTTTAAGTTTTATATATGCCCACAGTTATATGGAAAATATTAAATTATAATTCAATATTATAATAATTATAAAAAATATAATTTATCCTTTTGCTCTGAAATTAATTTCTTAGCCATAACTTTTAATTCTTTCCTGAATTTGTACGTGGAAAAGCATTCAGAAATATCACTTCAGCATGAAGTTTGTATTGATCATCATCATGTTATTTGCCACTAAGTCTATTAATTCTTGTTCTGTCACCTACACATACACAATTTGTAGTATATCATTGTAGTATATTTGATAAAACATTTTATATACTTTGCATTAGAAAATAATCTGAACGTAATTATCATAGCACATGTATGCAATTAATGTTTAAATTATAATCTGCAATTTATTATTAAAAAGGGAAATAGAAATTTACAAGTTCAATAATATAGAAATAGAACCCTTGGCGAAGGACAGTGATTACGATAGTGACAATAGTGACGATATTCTTGATGAAAAGTTACAAAAGAAACAGCGAAATTTAAGCATACCTGAAATAATAACATTAAACGAAGCAACAAAGATATGTTGCATTTCTTATTACTATATGGAAAATGGATCGAAATATTGTACCGAATGCTTTCTAGAAGACCCGTATCAGTTTGAAGAAACTAGTTCTGTTCGGGAACATAGAACCATAGGTTGTAGCAATATGGATAATATGTCATGCAAAGGGTGCAAAAAAATGTTTGAATCAAATATTGCCCTGCAACATGTGCCCTATTTGCACAAATTAAAATAGATGAGTCATGGATAACATTGTAAGTATCTTTTAATTTATTATATGATATATCAAAAGTATCTTAAAATAAATTATTAAATAATTTAAACTAATGAAATGCATATGTTTTCTTCTGTTTTCAGAAACGGCTTCCCCACATAGCCCGACGGCCTATTTTATATATTATTTTTTCTTTTATATTGTATACTTTTTTTTATTAAACTCACACATTTAAATAAATTATATATTTTTAATTGTAACAAAAAAAATTGCAATTATTTACACGCCTTTCCCTTGCGCTCCAATCCTTTGCGTGCTCTCGCATTAATTATAAGTCTCGCTATCGTTCTCTCTTGTACGCGTTCTCTCTCACACGCGCGGCAAGGGTGTAAAGCAGTCGAATATTGGTATCATAAACAGAAAACATAAAAAGAAGGAAGGTTCCAAGATCCATTTCTCTTCATAGGAATACTGTTCATATTGTTTATACCGAGCATAGAAAAAGACCATGAAAGGATCATGAATGGTTAATATATACAGTGGGTGTAAAAAATATTCGTACACTAGTGTAACCCTTCCAGTTTTGAGACCTTTATAATTCCTACAGCGGAGAGTAACATTCGATTTCAATCTCAGTCGTGTATTGTCCGAAAGGAGAGCGTCAGCGAGTTTAACCGTGGTATTTCTTTTTCCGTGTGTGATTATTTCTTACGCTGCAAATAAGATGGATTCTATTTTTCATTTTTCATTTTGGAAGAGGAGTTTTGTAGAGCTCTTATTTTCTGTGATACTAAAAGTGGTATTTGTCTGGAAGGTAGGTAGTGTTTTTGTGAAAACAATTGTGCGTATGTGTATGTGGATTTTTAATATATATTATTTTATAGTACCCCGATGATGTCAAAATTCCCGGGTTCATCAACATACAGCATCGACGCAACGTGCGGGCGGAGCGCTGGAACGCGCGACACGATCTCGCGGAGGAATGGGGCGACACCCCGGAGAGTCGCCAGGATAATGATGTAAATGGATCGTGGAGATATCTCGACATTTTTAATCTGCGGCTGCTCTTCGGGATGGAGTCCCTATTTGACGAAATCTGCGAACTATCGGTTATAAGATACGAAGAGAACAGAATAATCGAAGAGGAGAGAATACGGGAAATACAAAGAAGACTGGGAGAGGAAAGAAGAAGACGGTTACTGGAATACTGGTACGGCTCTGCAGTTCCAGGGGGCTAAGGTACATATTTCTTTTTAAAATTTTTAAATTAGTTTTTTTTTTATTTTTTTTATTTTAATTAAGATAAAATTAATGTAGCGTTTTTCCTGTTTCAGGAGCTGCCTCCCCCTTACAGCCCGGCGCACCGTCCGCATTATTTTATATTCATCATTTTATTTTCTTTCCCTATATTTTATTAATTTTTAAATTTTAATATTAAGTACACACACACACACACACACACACACAATTTGTAATACTCATACACACATTTAAATAAATTCTACATATTTTTAATTGTAACGAAAAAAAAAATTGCAATTATTTACGCGCCTCTCCTTGCGCTCCCATCCCTTGCGTCTCTCTTGCGCTAGTTGTAAGTATAGCGATATCGTTCTCTCTCGCACGCGTTGTTCTCGCGCTATTATCGTTCTCTCTTTCGTACGCGCTATCGTTCTCTCTCTCTCACTCGCGTTATTCTTGCAATATCGTTCTCTCTCGCACGCGTTGTTCTCGCGCTATTGTCGTTTTCTCTCTTTCTATGCTCGTCGCTCACTTACCTTTGCGTCGTCCTTCTCACGCCATCTTACATTGCACCATCCTTGTCGCACGTTGATGTCATCCTTGTCGCACTGTCCTCTTCACACACTTAGCGCTATCCTTTTCCCACATGTAGCGCTGTCCTTTTCTCACACGTAGCGCTATCCTTCTCACACCACCGTCTTCTTTCCGCGGATCCCCCTTCTCCTCGCAGACTCCCTTCCTCGCGCGTGACGTCATTCCCCGCGCCACCGAAATTATATTTCAAAAAGAAAAATGTATAATTATTTACGCACCTCTCCCTTGCACTACCCTTTTCCCATTCTTTGCGCTAATTATAAGTCTCGCTATCGTTCTCTCTCGTACGCATTTTTTTCGCACGCGATATTATCGTTCTCTCTCACACGCGCTGCAAGGGTACAAAGCAGCCGAACATCGGTTTATGATTGTTTATACTTGTCATAAAACATCCAACACAAACGTCCCCCGCCCCGCCCCGCAGCCCCCGCGCCAACGAAATCCCCTTCGTCCCGCGTGACGTCATAGTTCTATTTCGTCTTGTACCTCCTCCAGGAGGCACGTTAAATCCGCGATTGTTTTTATTGGTTATTTTCATAGACCTTACAGATATGGACTGGCAATACGTATCAGACTGTGTCCGGAGGAGGTTAGAGAGAGAAACATCTTTTTGGTACTTCTCTTTCTACAAGTGTCCATGCATACTTCCGGACACTTGTAGAAAGAGAAGTACTAAAAAGTATGTTTCTCTCTCTAACCTCCTCCGGACACTGTGCTTCTCTACAGAAACTATAGGCAATTGCCAGTCCATACTTATAAGGTCTATGGTTATTTTAATTTCGCGCACAATTTCTTTGTCGAAATGTCGCTTGACGCATCGTATAATCTCCGCATCGCCCATGGGCGGATCGAGTCGTCGACTCGTCTTCGCCTTTTGTCCTCTCGGTTTTCAGTAGGCGCCCCACCATCGGCTGTCCGGCCAATCGTCGCGACACTCCCGCCGTGATGCTCTCGGCCATGGCGTCATTCTCTGGGCTAGCGTCCACGCGATCATGTCGCTCCTCGCATTTATTTCTAATATATCGTTATTCGCTCTTAAACATATCTCATGAAGATATTTCGCTCTTTTTACATGTAATTCAAGCATGCTCGTATTTGCCTCGACCCAACCTCGTGTTTCCGGCATAGGGTACGGATTTCGCGCTTTTGACAAGTCCATTGTTATGACAATAAGATTTCTACCGCTCATACGACCGTATCGTTCTATTGTATATCGCATCGGCTTAAATTCTAACGACGTCCTCTTTATAATATAAACTACAGGCATTACTAAATATAAAAATCCATGCATAAAATAAAACTCGTAATCTCATCATGATTTTATCTATCATACTATTTTTGCATTTTATGTTACGTGCGATATAAAATAAAGTAAATATCATCTACTCTTATAATGGTTAATAATTTTAACAAAAATTATATATAACTATAAAATCATATCGCCAGAAGAACTAAATGAATAATATGTTGTTTTATATAAAATATGCTATTCTAGGAATCTTCATAAATAATAATTATTTATATGCTGCTCGATTTATTAAAATAAACTGTTCTTTCACAATGACTATTATAATATAAAATAAAAGAAATATGAATAGCACGCTGGTACACGATGCCTGGTCGTCCCGCATCTACCTATCACACGCTTCGCATGAAATTCCGCCTTTAAGACTATTCCTTAATACTTTACTATACAAGTCCTTAACTATTGTCCGGTTAAACTTGTATCGCTCTAAGGTACGCATTCCAATAATAGAATCGCATGCAACGGTAATTTTGATCTTTTGTCTGAGAGAATCGCGGTGCCTTCGCCTGTAATGTCCGTCCGACGGCTGTTATCAATTGATATTAACTTCTCTACCTCTGACATTCGCAATTTAGTCGATCGCTGGTCGCTGGTAGAGTATCGTTGAGAAAGAACAGAACGTAATTGTTAACAACGAAGAGATGAAACAAAAGAATGACAATGTTTATCGTGTTAGCTAATTTTTATAAATTAGACTTTTAATAATTAATGATTATTTTATATATGTATCTGTGTGTAAAATAAACATCTGTTTTCTTTGATTCTCTAATTATTTCCCTTATTAAATAATAGTTAAAATAATATTTGAAAAAATATAGAAAATAGAATGTATAAATGTATAAATGTTTTTAAAAACTTAAATATTATTTCAATTAAGAGAATTTTTTAAAATTATTATTTTTCAATTAATAAATTCAACTATTTTGCATTTTAAATAAATGTTTCCTATGTATCTTTGTCTTTATTAAATCTCATTGAAAAATTTAAAAAAATGTTCGAACAATATTTTATTTAAAGAAAACAGTATATTTTACTATATTTTATTTGTGATATTTCTCAAGATTCTTTTTTTTCTAAAAACTAAAAATCTTAGCAATTTAAATTTTTATTCTGTCCTAAATCGACATCTATTTCGTCAAGAGATGACCAATTCGTTCTATTATCCAGAGATTGAATCTAAATTTTTAATTTTCGCCCATACACCTTTGCGAGACACAAAGGACTTGGGGACTCGGAAGAGCGGCACTTGCATACTAATTAAGCAACCGTGCATAACTCCACCATGGTCCATTATTTATCGCGTCGGTTGCGTATGACAGCCACATTATGTATTCCTCGACTTCGTCATCTCGAGCGGTTAGCAACCGAGACCGCCACGAAGATCTCGAAGCTCGGAGCTCGTTAATTAGGTGATCCGAAGAATGTTGCTTAGTTACATGCAACGTTCTCATAGCCGGCGCGCTCAAAATGGACATCTTGAAATACACCGCATGCGTTTGGTCTCTACGGATCGCAAACTTCCGACGAGCAATTTTTAATATCAAAAGCCTACATGTCTCTTATTAAAAGTTCGAGTACGATTTTTATTTACTAATCATAGGTGTAGAAATATTTACGCTTTTTGTTACGTGATCACTGTGTGAATAATTGCTACAATTTTCCCTGCAAATTATTACATTTTCAATGTTATTTAGATCGTTTTAGAGATATAAAGGCAAGATTTATATCTCGATAATTGCGTGTCGCGACAAATTCGCTTTGTCCAACGGTAGAACGATATTCATTCAAGTATTCAGATTTATGTGATAAGATATACAATCTTGCGGAATCTAACGAGCACGTTTTGCTTGACACACTCCGAAATACGATATAAAAATTTTGTTACTAAAGACCAAGACAAGATATAAATTTTCGAAAATTTTCAATACTAATATAATACTTTTATAAATATTACCTCAAGTCTTGTGAATCATAAACTACAAACACTACACATAATAAAAAATTATCATAGTTTGAGAAAAAAATAAAATGGGATACTGATACAAATCTTGTATACGCATCAGTTCACCTATTATACAATAGCATATGATTTAAACGTACGATGCTTACGAATAGGGGAAAAGCGGGTAGCCCCGGACACTTAAATAAAACGCATAAAATAATATATAATCAACAGATTTTAATTAAATTACTCTTTTGCAAAATAAACTTTGAACTTTTTTGATTTCTTATTAACAAAGAATAGAACATTTTTCTTAAACTATCTTAGAAAAAAAAATCAATAACTTATTACTGCTATTTTTGAGCAGTTAAAAAATGGCGGGTAGTCCCGGACATATATTTCAACAATTATCTATTCGTTCTTTGTTCTTACAAATGTCACAATAAAAATATACAGGGTGTCAGTGAAATTTTAGCCCATACGAAGTAAGGAGGTAGATTGGCTCAAATTAAGAAGGAAGGACTTGTACTGTTTTGTGATATTCGCAATAATTAACGAAAAATTAAATAAAGAATATCGGCCAATCTGCGTGAGTAGAAGCGCGCGGCGACGAGAGTCGTCCCACTGTAATCTTATACTAGGCGCGCGGCGAAGCGATGGCCGGATCGCTCTCCGAGACATGATGGTGGCGTGCGATATATCGCAATACCGCGCCGAAAAATGACCCGTCCTTTTAGTGGCGAGAAAATGATGCGCAATCATTTCCACACCACCTTGCGGTAGATGGCATGGTGCGCTTTTTTTATAGTGGTTTCCCCCATAGGCCTATTCCACTCTCAATTTAAATATTTGTGAAAATTGTTCAAAATGCCGTTACTGTACGCTGAATGTATCATAAATGTAAAAAATTGATGATGACAGTACCTTCACAAAAATTGATCCGTGGTTGAAAATCCCTCGATAAAATGTGTTACACACGTTGGTAATGATACGGACGTAATCCATTACACGTAAAGCGTGATGTACTGCGTATCGCGAAAAACCAAATTCGTGTGTCACATGACGCACGCTAGTTCTAGGATTTTCATAAAATGCTTCCAGAATCCTTTCTTCATCTCGTACACGAAGACGCACTGCTGGACCGGTTATCCCGATATTATGCACGACACCCAGTTTTACATAATTATTGCACAACACGTAAAAACGTCCTTGGTTTTCGCCCGGGAAATCATTCCACGTAATTTGCGGCCGCGTGATAAGTATTTTCTCCCGCTAGCCCGTATGCCACAATCATATCGACAATATCATCGACAAAATTTGATGGGTGTCGTAATATCACTCTTAACGGGAATAAAACTGATTATAACATCTGATCCGCTTGGCGTACATATTATTACTGATTTGCAATTGTTCATGTGCTGAGACAGACATGTTTTAACGTGTCATTTGTTTTTTTAAGCAGTTTAGTATCAGAGATATTAAAATGTCCGGAGTTACCCGCTGTCCGGGACTACCCGCCTTTCCCCTATGTGTTGTTACTTGCAGGGGCGGCACTACGGTCTCTGGATAACAATCAATCGGGAGGGGGGGGGGGTAGGATTTGATTTTTGAAAAAATTTTTTTTATCAGTTTAATTCATGCAAGAAAAGTTTAAATAAATAACCATGGTTCAAAGAAAATGACACACTATATTAATTTATCTTTTATATCACAGCAAATGTATGCATTCTAATGTTATGTTTCTTTATAAATTCATTTAATACCTCTTCAGTATCTATATCAGTCATCTCATAATAAATATTTAACATCGAAATGTCATTTAGCCGATCTTGAGACATTGTTGATCTTAGGTAGTTTTTTAATCTTCTAAGTGTCGAAAATGACCGCTCGAAGAGAGAGAGGAAACGAGCCCCTCTATTCTCGCTCTCTTTCTAGATGTTGGCTTCACTCAATTAGACCGTCAATTAGACGGCAGAACAAAGGGCGTTCGGAGTCCATGTATACTACGTCCATGGGTAAAGTAGAATTTAAAAAAATTATCCGTTTATGATTGTCAGGTCTGGATTTCCATACCTACTCATAAGTGAGGTCTGGATTTATCCAGACCATCCCTAGCGCTAGTGCCGCCCCTGGTTACTTGTTGTCAAAATAATTAAAAATCTAGATACACCCATCGTCGTCTTAGAAAATCAAGGGATTTCACAAAGGATGCGGGATTTCTGTCGCATTTTACAATCACATCTTCGATTTATCGAACAGCACCTCCCTAAAAAAAAAATCACTCGTGGAATGGGCATAAGCTGCAAGAATTATACTCACTTGTATTCCCCCGTTTCTGATGTCACACACACGTGGCAAGACAGTAAGATGTAGGGGTACGCTTAATATGCGCCATTAGGATGAAAAAAGGAACAAACCGGAGATTTATAACGCGCTTATGTAAGCGACACTACTTAAGCCGAGACGTCTCCCGGTAAATCCACGACGAAATATCGCGGAGAGGAGGAATGTGCGAAAGTAATTAGCTCTTCATAACGTAGAAGCTGGGCCGGTTTCGCTGTCGGTCCAGGGCTTATAGGACGCATGGACACGTTTTTCTCGGGGGCCCGATCGCGTGATCATAAGTGTTCCTTCCTCCCTCGCAAATGTATGTGTGTGTATTTTAGAAATACGATGCAGCGGGTATCATCAAAACGTATCCCTCGATTATTTCGTGGAAATTATTTCCAACATTTCACGTATTGCTTTGACTGATTTATAATGGGGGAAAAATAGACAAAAATCTAGTAACAAGATGTTATAATTACTTTAATAATAACATTATTATTTTGATCCTAACGAGCTGGTAAAATATCGAATTAAATATTGGAAAAATAAAGGGCTAATAATATATATTTATAAAAATAAAATATGTAATATGAAAATAAATATAAAAATAAAATATATAAAAAAAATATAATATAAAATAATATAAAAGTAATATAAAAATAAAATATATAATATATATATCTACATAGAAGCTATATAATATACGTTTATATAAAAGATAAAAAATGTGTAATGCACACAATGATACGAACAAAATTTACATTTATAGAACATCTGTTTGAAAGAGATCTAAGAACTATGTGTCACGTATATGACTTCTTCGTAAAAATAATAACTAATTAATTAATAAAAAGGAGAATCGAAATTTTTATGAGAAAAATCGTATCATGATGACACATTTGATCAAAACTGTATACGAGTTATTTCGTCGCCTTTTCAATAATAAACAGAGATGATGGAGCATACGCTAGCTGAGGCTCATCTTGTGGGTTGTGTATGTGTCGAGCGTACAAACTGGTCGCTCGGTCGTGGCAGGATGGATGTTGTGTGCGTATGTACGTGTACGTTTGTTCGAGGAGCGGTGGCTAGGTCACGGTCAGGGCGATGCCCTCTTCCTTTGGGAGAAAGAGAGAGAGAGAAAGAGAGAGAGAGATAGAGAAAGAGAGGAGGCCGCTGTGCGATGCTCGAAGAGGCTTTGCCTCTCGCTGCCGGGCCACACGACTGACGACTCTGAGCGAACGAACCTTTCCCGATATCGGGTGCGTGCTTTACATCGCGATCGGCTCTCGTCTCGGGACTCGGCTCAATTGGAACGCGAAGGATAAATCTTGGTCGCGAGGCATCGTAGAGGCCTCCTTGCGATCTTCCTTGAGCGCGAGAATTCGGACAATCGGCGCATCGATCGGTCGCACGTGATCGAAGAGAGAAAGCACGTGCTATTGAATGCATTTTCGCGAAGAAGCGAGATTTCGTTAGCATCACGTAGACAAGACAAATTTGTCAACTTCATTCTGGAATTGTTAATATTTATTCAGTTTTTTTTCAAATTTTGCGAAAGACCTCTCATTATCCTTATTTCTATCTTTCCAGGATAACGTCTAATTGTAAAAAAATGTCCTAAAGATTTTTTAATATTCCAGATACTTTCGTTCAAAATTACAGATGAAGAGAATATTTTAAAGATTTTTTAATGCAACTTTTTCTAAAGTAAATTTTTTTTGCATGCGTCTTTTAATATTTTTCTCTCCTAAAAACATAGTCTTTTAAGTTTCTAGCTAGATTTGTAAATATATTAAAAATAGCCTCTGAGTAGCTTTTGCAAGCTAAATAGATTCATAGATTTCATTTATTGATAAGAAATATTTAATATCTAATCATAATAAAATATATTTAATAGAGACAAAATTAACTATATAAATATATAAATTTAACATATAAACAAAGATATATATATATATATATATATATATATATTTAAAATATATTTTAAATTTATATTTCACTTGGCTTCCCGACTATTTATAATATAAGTAAAATTATCAAAGAAAGAATTTTTAAAAATATTCCCCACTAATAATTTTATGAATTCGCTCATTTTACCAGGTACAAAAGAAATGACAATTTCAAAGTTTTCATGTTTTTCCAGAGAGCAGACATTCTATTTTCTTAAAATTAGATAATCTATGAGATCCTCAGGAGTACAATTTCACATAAATAAACTTGCATCGAAATATAGTGATGAAAAATAATAAACAATGTAATTTTCATGAATACTAAAATTAATATTTATAATCAGCTCTTACTTTTTCGATAATCACTAACTATGAATTATTACTTCATTTTATTTCATCGTGTTGTCCTTACAAGCATAAGGTAATCCTATGCATGACTATATATTACGATACTATATCTTGTGTATGTACATATATGCAAACAACAAGAGAAAAGAAAAGACACGCATCCGTATACGCATTGTACAATGACTTGTCAGTGCCGTTGCACGCGTGGCATATACATAGCAGCAGAATCCGTTCGCTAATTATAAGTAAAAGAGGAGAAGAAACAGAGGAGGAAACACGGAGATATACCTAACGAAGGTATGGTCGTTTGCATCGTGTATACAATAATACAATAAATTCGCCCATTGTAAATATGCGATTCGTCGCGTACGGGGAGGTCGTTTCCAAGTGTCATCGAAATTCCTGGGCATGCGATCCGCGTCTGCAGGGTGGACTTGAACCAGGAAATTGTGACCTGTGTGAAGTTAGCCCCGCACTTTTTGAATTTTATATTTTTATTAATTGTGCTGCATTGTGCTACGTTTGTGCTGATTTGTGCCGCAAACCGTAGCTTAATAACTTAAACCATTTTTAAGAAAATTAAAAAAAACGAAATTTGCGGCAGCCCCGCACTTTTTGAATTTTTATTGATTGTGCTGCATTTGTGCTACGTTTGTGCTAATGTGTGCCGCAAACTGCAACTCAATAACTTGAACCATATTCGAGAAAATAAAAAAAAAGTTACTAGCCCCGCACTTTGTCCCAATCGAGTTCAATTTTTTTAAATAAATTGGCATAAGTTTGTGCCGTATTGTGCCGTTAAGCAAACTTTGTTATCTTATTCCATTTAGCTAAAAAAAATTCGTAAAGTTAAAAACAATAATACTACATAAATCATTTTTTATAGCATTAATTGAATTTCTATCAATTGTGTTATATTGTCCTCATAATTAGAAAGGATAAACAGATAAAAAAATATAGGTAATTATAAAGTTTGATTAAATATCAAGTAAAAAGGGGTGGGAGTGAAAAAAAATTTAACATTTAAAATTTTTTTTTCTTTTGTGCCAGATTGTGCTAGACGAATACAACAACTTTTCCTAATGACAAAATGCCATCAGATCAATAGTTTTTTTTGTGGAATAGAAATTAGAAACGGATTTTTAGGAATACGAAACTTTACATGTATATATTTTTCAAACTATAACAGATAATCTGATTCTGCAAGTTGTGCTATGTTGTGCTACCAAAGGCGAAGAAATGACATGCAAAAGATGCATAAATAATCCCAGGGATTGATTAAATATCGATTAAAAGGGGGTAGGGGTGAAAAAAAATTTAACATTTTTAATTTTTTTTCTCTTGTGCCAGATTGTGCTAGACGAGTACAACAACTTTTCCTAATGACAAAATGCCGTCAGATCATTAGTTTTTTTTGTGGAACAGAAATTAGAAACGAATTTGAGACTATTACTTTATTAAAATAAAACTATAATTATGAGAAATTAAGAGTTTTATTATATACATGTACACATTGATTTTTGAAATCACATTAAACCCAATATTTTATTAGAATAATTTTCAATTTCAAAAATTTCATTAATCCCTTTGAATCAAAAAGATCAAATAAAATATCAAATCTTTAGTTTTTATTTTATGGCAATTTAAAGTCGTATATTATTATAAATAATGAAAAAATTCCCGATGTCGCAGATTCCGAAGTTTCTTAAATGAGACTTCATTTATAATATTCACGAATATATGTCAAAAAATAAAATGCATTTTTTATTCATTTGAAAGTAATTTTAATAGAATAATGAGAATTTTGAGATTAAAATAATATCAAACACGATATAAATCGCATAAATTTAGTTTAATATAATTATAAAATTTTTATTATCAGACTAATTAAAAATTACCCGATTTACGTCGTGTTTGATATCATTTTAATCGCAAAAATCTCTTTAATTCATTAAAATTACTTTCAAACCGATGAAATTAAAAATAAAAGTTTCAATTTTTATTTTATAAGATGTTTACATTTTCGTGAATTGCGAATGGATAGAGGAAGCGAAGAAACCGATTGTAAGAGACTTCGGAACTCTTTGATGATAGGTCATCTCGCTCGCTCTGCTCTCTACTCATGATCCTACTTTCTCTGTCACACTTGACAATCGTGATAGACAGCTCGGAAAGATAAGCGGACCCAAGAATCGAGAGCGAGCGAAACAGTAACAAGAACGAGCGAGACAATAATAGGAGCGAGCGAGACAGTAATAGGAGTGAGCGAGACAGTAATAGGAGCGAGCGAGACAGTAATAGATGCGAGCGAGAGGAAAATAATAGCGCGCAAGAAAAATCCGATTCTCGAGCTCGAGTCCTCGTTGCTCGTGCTATTTCTATCTCGTTCGCTCTTATTTCACTCGGCCTTCTCGCTTCCTCACGTAACTCTCGCATCGCTTTTATACATATATACGTACACACACACACACACACACACACACACACACACACACACACACACACACACACACACACACACACACACACACACACCCACACCTACATATATATATATATATATATATATATATATATATATATATATTGTGACCGTTAATTTATTAAGGGCTAATGACGTTAAATGACCGGTGATAATGGCCCATGGCACACCTTCGGCGCGATCTTCTAATATAAAAGAAAAGTGTTTCTTCTCCAAAGTAAAATATATGGGCGCCAGGTGCGGGAATCCGCACCGCTCTAATAAAATTTAACGTATAGGCAGTACACACAAAAAAAATGCAAAGCTCTCAGAAAAACCGCGACGGACGCTCGGCTAACCCCGTCTCGAAATTGGTAGAGGGGCGGTCCGTTTTAATAATTCACAAGGAAGGATCGAGAATACAAGGTGACTGCAAATAAAACATAATATTTTAGTAACAAGAATTAATATATTTAACACATGAATAAATTTCAACGGCGGACAGACTCGCGTAGATGTAGAACGATTTTATAATATTGATTATCAGATTATTAGCCGGCAGCGACGGGCCGGCATTCGAGCGCGATCACCGCAGTATCACGTGTCACGCGGCAGGAAGAAAGCGTAAAAGAAAAGTCCCGGAATTCCGCGCTAAACGAAACTTGTTAGAGTTTCGGCAGCTACGAATTCCCAAATAATTTTTAATAATGAACACCGCGGTTTTGGCTCCTTTAATGACATCCGTCTGTCGCAAATAAAATAATTAATTACAATAGTGGATCTACTCGCCACACGCACAGTTAACAGAATCGATTATAGATGCGAGTCGATTATTCAGATCTACTGCTTTAACGAAAGAATTGAGCGACTACTAACGTATCTAACATAGACGGTTGAATTTAGACAAATTGAAAAATTATAAATAACAATAAAGTATCAAACGATTTGAGCCTCGGAAATATGCGAGCCGACGTAGTTGCCGGTTATCGAGTATCGCAATCGCCTTTGTGCGTGAGCTCGGTTACAGTACTTTTAACAGACAAAGTTTTACAGCCAACAGTAATAATTGTACAAATAAACATTTACAGTGACTGTCGGCGCGCAACTGGGAGAGAGGGCACTTAATTTTACGAAAGCTCGAATAAAGTCTTTCGGCCGGCCGTCGTACTCTAAGACGCAAATATCGAGAACGCAGAAAAGGAATTTCACAATAAATTTAATGACGGCAGCTATACGGCACCGACATTGTTCGAGCTAATTCTACCTGAATTATTTAACAAAGACGGCCAGATGGGGTCGACGCCTGTCTCACCGGTGACTCCTTGCGGTTCTCCGTGCTCTCGGCATCCACGTGTCGGATCGATAATTTTGGGCCGTCGTTCCCTTCGCCGGTCCGCCGAACAGTGATGAGCGGAAGGCCCGTCGGATTCACGCCGGCAAGTTAATATGCAATTAGGCCACTTGTGGCGCTTCCGCTACCCTCAGGATCGTCACGCGTCTCAATTAATCCTGCGGCCTTCAGGGCCGTATTCGCGCCTGTCGCTCCCTGTCTCTTCTCTGATTATTTTTCTTGGCCCTCCTGTTGAAGCCCGGTGTGAGGGGTTTTTACGGTGGCCGCTCGCCGTAACTATTCTGGTTCTTCGGTAGCGCTTAATTCGGCCGCAACGGCTCCGTTTTCGGGGTTCCGGAGTTCGATCTCATTTTTCGGTCGACCTTCCCCGATTGTTCCTCGTACCTGCTGAGTATAGGGAGGTTTACAGGGGCGGCAGCGAAGTCTTAAATTGACGTTACAATTTTAGGAAAGTAGAAAGAGAGGTACTTAGCTCGGCGTTCTCCTTCCGGTCGGCGCCTCCGCTCGTCCCGTATCTCTTGGTCCGGTCTTCTGCGCCGTGTCGAGTCACCGGGTGAGATTCCGCTAGCGTCTCCCATTACAGTAGCGTCTAATCTTAACATTACTATCGCCATAATAAAAAAAAAATGAATTTTTACGCAAGGGAGGCGGGTCTACTCCCGCCCCCAAAATCCGCTCTCTCTCCCTAAATCAGGGGAGGACGAGGGCCCAAAAATTCCTCCCGGTTGGATCTCGCGATCCTTGTGACGTGCCGCCAGGCGTCACGTCACAATATATATATGAATAAAAATTCTAAATAATAAAGATGTATTCATATATACACATATGTACACATACATCTTTATTTATAGAACTTTTATTCTTACGAAATGTGTACGCGTTTTACATTAAAACTAATATCAAACTTTCTTTCTGTAAATATATAAATTATTTATTAATAGCTGAATAAAATAAATTTCTATATATTGTATATAGCTGTTTTCAGTAAATTTCAGTATAAATCAGTATAATCTGTATAGATTTATACTGAAATTTACTGAAAACAGCTATATACAATATATAGAAATTTATTTTATTCAGCTATTAATAAATAATTTATATATTTACAGAAAGAAAGTTTGATATTAGTTTTAATGTAAAACGCGTACACATTTCGTAAGAATAAAAGTTCTATAAATAAAGATGTATGTGTACATATGTGTATATATGAATACATCTTTATTATTTAGAATTTTTATTCATATATATATTGTGACGTGACGCCTGGCGGCACGTCACAAGGATCGCGAGATCCAACCGGGAGGAATTTTTGGGCCCTCGTCCTCCCCTGATTTAGGGAGAGAGAGCGGATTTTGGGGGCGGGAGTAGACCCGCCTCCCTTGCGTAAAAATTCATTTTTTTTTTATTATGGCGATAGTAATGTTAAGATTAGACGCTACTGTAATGGGAGACGCTAGCGGAATCTCACCCGGTGACTCGACACGGCGCAGAAGACCGGACCAAGAGATACGGGACGAGCGGAGGCGCCGACCGGAAGGAGAACGCCGAGCTAAGTACCTCTCTTTCTACTTTCCTAAAATTGTAACGTCAATTTAAGACTTCGCTGCCGCCCCTGTAAACCTCCCTATACTCAGCAGGTACGAGGAACAATCGGGGAAGGTCGACCGAAAAATGAGATCGAACTCCGGAACCCCGAAAACGGAGCCGTTGCGGCCGAATTAAGCGCTACCGAAGAACCAGAATAGTTACGGCGAGCGGCCACCGTAAAAACCCCTCACACCGGGCTTCAACAGGAGGGCCAAGAAAAATAATCAGAGAAGAGACAGGGAGCGACAGGCGCGAATACGGCCCTGAAGGCCGCAGGATTAATTGAGACGCGTGACGATCCTGAGGGTAGCGGAAGCGCCACAAGTGGCCTAATTGCATATTAACTTGCCGGCGTGAATCCGACGGGCCTTCCGCTCATCACTGTTCGGCGGACCGGCGAAGGGAACGACGGCCCAAAATTATCGATCCGACACGTGGATGCCGAGAGCACGGAGAACCGCAAGGAGTCACCGGTGAGACAGGCGTCGACCCCATCTGGCCGTCTTTGTTAAATAATTCAGGTAGAATTAGCTCGAACAATGTCGGTGCCGTATAGCTGCCGTCATTAAATTTATTGTGAAATTCCTTTTCTGCGTTCTCGATATTTGCGTCTTAGAGTACGACGGCCGGCCGAAAGACTTTATTCGAGCTTTCGTAAAATTAAGTGCCCTCTCTCCCAGTTGCGCGCCGACAGTCACTGTAAATGTTTATTTGTACAATTATTACTGTTGGCTGTAAAACTTTGTCTGTTAAAAGTACTGTAACCGAGCTCACGCACAAAGGCGATTGCGATACTCGATAACCGGCAACTACGTCGGCTCGCATATTTCCGAGGCTCAAATCGTTTGATACTTTATTGTTATTTATAATTTTTCAATTTGTCTAAATTCAACCGTCTATGTTAGATACGTTAGTAGTCGCTCAATTCTTTCGTTAAAGCAGTAGATCTGAATAATCGACTCGCATCTATAATCGATTCTGTTAACTGTGCGTGTGGCGAGTAGATCCACTATTGTAATTAATTATTTTATTTGCGACAGACGGATGTCATTAAAGGAGCCAAAACCGCGGTGTTCATTATTAAAAATTATTTGGGAATTCGTAGCTGCCGAAACTCTAACAAGTTTCGTTTAGCGCGGAATTCCGGGACTTTTCTTTTACGCTTTCTTCCTGCCGCGTGACACGTGATACTGCGGTGATCGCGCTCGAATGCCGGCCCGTCGCTGCCGGCTAATAATCTGATAATCAATATTATAAAATCGTTCTACATCTACGCGAGTCTGTCCGCCGTTGAAATTTATTCATGTGTTAAATATATTAATTCTTGTTACTAAAATATTATGTTTTATTTGCAGTCACCTTGTATTCTCGATCCTTCCTTGTGAATTATTAAAACGGACCGCCCCTCTACCAATTTCGAGACGGGGTTAGCCGAGCGTCCGTCGCGGTTTTTCTGAGAGCTTTGCATTTTTTTTGTGTGTACTGCCTATACGTTAAATTTTATTAGAGCGGTGCGGATTCCCGCACCTGGCGCCCATATATTTTACTTTGGAGAAGAAACACTTTTCTTTTATATTAGAAGATCGCGCCGAAGGTGTGCCATGGGCCATTATCACCGGTCATTTAACGTCATTAGCCCTTAATAAATTAACGGTCACAATATATATATATATATATATATATATATATATATATATATATATGTAGGTGTGGGGTGTGTGTGTGTGTGTGTGTGTGTGTGTGTGTGTGTGTGTGTGTGTGTGTGTGTGTGTGTGTGTGTGTGTACGTATATATGTATAAAAGCGATGCGAGAGTTACGTGAGGAAGCGAGAAGGCCGAGTGAAATAAGAGCGAACGAGATAGAAATAGCACGAGCAACGAGGACTCGAGCTCGAGAATCGGATTTTTCTTGCGCGCTATTATTTTCCTCTCGCTCGCATCTATTACTGTCTCGCTCGCTCCTATTACTGTCTCGCTCACTCCTATTACTGTCTCGCTCGCTCCTATTATTGTCTCGCTCGTTCTTGTTACTGTTTCGCTCGCTCTCGATTCTTGGGTCCGCTTATCTTTCCGAGCTGTCTATCACGATTGTCAAGTGTGACAGAGAAAGTAGGATCATGAGTAGAGAGCAGAGCGAGCGAGATGACCTATCATCAAAGAGTTCCGAAGTCTCTTACAATCGGTTTCTTCGCTTCCTCTATCCATTCGCAATTCACGAAAATGTAAACATCTTATAAAATAAAAATTGAAACTTTTATTTTTAATTTCATCGGTTTGAAAGTAATTTTAATGAATTAAAGAGATTTTTGCGATTAAAATGATATCAAACACGACGTAAATCGGGTAATTTTTAATTAGTCTGATAATAAAAATTTTATAATTATATTAAACTAAATTTATGCGATTTATATCGTGTTTGATATTATTTTAATCTCAAAATTCTCATTATTCTATTAAAATTACTTTCAAATGAATAAAAAATGCATTTTATTTTTTGACATATATTCGTGAATATTATAAATGAAGTCTCATTTAAGAAACTTCGGAATCTGCGACATCGGGAATTTTTTCATTATTTATAATAATATACGACTTTAAATTGCCATAAAATAAAAACTAAAGATTTGATATTTTATTTGATCTTTTTGATTCAAAGGGATTAATGAAATTTTTGAAATTGAAAATTATTCTAATAAAATATTGGGTTTAATGTGATTTCAAAAATCAATGTGTACATGTATATAATAAAACTCTTAATTTCTCATAATTATAGTTTTATTTTAATAAAGTAATAGTCTCAAATTCGTTTCTAATTTCTGTTCCACAAAAAAAACTAATGATCTGACGGCATTTTGTCATTAGGAAAAGTTGTTGTACTCGTCTAGCACAATCTGGCACAAGAGAAAAAAAATTAAAAATGTTAAATTTTTTTTCACCCCTACCCCCTTTTAATCGATATTTAATCAATCCCTGGGATTATTTATGCATCTTTTGCATGTCATTTCTTCGCCTTTGGTAGCACAACATAGCACAACTTGCAGAATCAGATTATCTGTTATAGTTTGAAAAATATATACATGTAAAGTTTCGTATTCCTAAAAATCCGTTTCTAATTTCTATTCCACAAAAAAAACTATTGATCTGATGGCATTTTGTCATTAGGAAAAGTTGTTGTATTCGTCTAGCACAATCTGGCACAAAAGAAAAAAAAATTTTAAATGTTAAATTTTTTTTCACTCCCACCCCTTTTTACTTGATATTTAATCAAACTTTATAATTACCTATATTTTTTTATCTGTTTATCCTTTCTAATTATGAGGACAATATAACACAATTGATAGAAATTCAATTAATGCTATAAAAAATGATTTATGTAGTATTATTGTTTTTAACTTTACGAATTTTTTTTAGCTAAATGGAATAAGATAACAAAGTTTGCTTAACGGCACAATACGGCACAAACTTATGCCAATTTATTTAAAAAAATTGAACTCGATTGGGACAAAGTGCGGGGCTAGTAACTTTTTTTTTATTTTCTCGAATATGGTTCAAGTTATTGAGTTGCAGTTTGCGGCACACATTAGCACAAACGTAGCACAAATGCAGCACAATCAATAAAAATTCAAAAAGTGCGGGGCTGCCGCAAATTTCGTTTTTTTTAATTTTCTTAAAAATGGTTTAAGTTATTAAGCTACGGTTTGCGGCACAAATCAGCACAAACGTAGCACAATGCAGCACAATTAATAAAAATATAAAATTCAAAAAGTGCGGGGCTAACTTCACACAGGTCACAATTTCCTGGTTCAAGTCCACCCTGCAGACGCGGATCGCATGCCCAGGAATTTCGATGACACTTGGAAACGACCTCCCCGTACGCGACGAATCGCATATTTACAATGGGCGAATTTATTGTATTATTGTATACACGATGCAAACGACCATACCTTCGTTAGGTATATCTCCGTGTTTCCTCCTCTGTTTCTTCTCCTCTTTTACTTATAATTAGCGAACGGATTCTGCTGCTATGTATATGCCACGCGTGCAACGGCACTGACAAGTCATTGTACAATGCGTATACGGATGCGTGTCTTTTCTTTTCTCTTGTTGTTTGCATATATGTACATACACAAGATATAGTATCGTAATATATAGTCATGCATAGGATTACCTTATGCTTGTAAGGACAACACGATGAAATAAAATGAAGTAATAATTCATAGTTAGTGATTATCGAAAAAGTAAGAGCTGATTATAAATATTAATTTTAGTATTCATGAAAATTACATTGTTTATTATTTTTCATCACTATATTTCGATGCAAGTTTATTTATGTGAAATTGTACTCCTGAGGATCTCATAGATTATCTAATTTTAAGAAAATAGAATGTCTGCTCTCTGGAAAAACATGAAAACTTTGAAATTGTCATTTCTTTTGTACCTGGTAAAATGAGCGAATTCATAAAATTATTAGTGGGGAATATTTTTAAAAATTCTTTCTTTGATAATTTTACTTATATTATAAATAGTCGGGAAGCCAAGTGAAATATAAATTTAAAATATATTTTAAATATATATATATATATATATATATATATCTTTGTTTATATGTTAAATTTATATATTTATATAGTTAATTTTGTCTCTATTAAATATATTTTATTATGATTAGATATTAAATATTTCTTATCAATAAATGAAATCTATGAATCTATTTAGCTTGCAAAAGCTACTCAGAGGTTATTTTTAATATATTTACAAATCTAGCTAGAAACTTAAAAGACTATGTTTTTAGGAGAGAAAAATATTAAAAGACGCATGCAAAAAAAATTTACTTTAGAAAAAGTTGCATTAAAAAATCTTTAAAATATTCTCTTCATCTGTAATTTTGAACGAAAGTATCTGGAATATTAAAAAATCTTTAGGACATTTTTTTACAATTAGACGTTATCCTGGAAAGATAGAAATAAGGATAATGAGAGGTCTTTCGCAAAATTTGAAAAAAAACTGAATAAATATTAACAATTCCAGAATGAAGTTGACAAATTTGTCTTGTCTACGTGATGCTAACGAAATCTCGCTTCTTCGCGAAAATGCATTCAATAGCACGTGCTTTCTCTCTTCGATCACGTGCGACCGATCGATGCGCCGATTGTCCGAATTCTCGCGCTCAAGGAAGATCGCAAGGAGGCCTCTACGATGCCTCGCGACCAAGATTTATCCTTCGCGTTCCAATTGAGCCGAGTCCCGAGACGAGAGCCGATCGCGATGTAAAGCACGCACCCGATATCGGGAAAGGTTCGTTCGCTCAGAGTCGTCAGTCGTGTGGCCCGGCAGCGAGAGGCAAAGCCTCTTCGAGCATCGCACAGCGGCCTCCTCTCTTTCTCTATCTCTCTCTCTCTTTCTCTCTCTCTCTTTCTCCCAAAGGAAGAGGGCATCGCCCTG